>NC_079303.1:1626470-2257720 GCF_023638135.1 Falco biarmicus | reverse complement strand
AATATGACTAAGTATTATGCCAGGGGAAAGGTTTTCAACCTTGCAGCAAGCATCTCGAACCTACATAACAATAGCATCCCTTTCACCCACTTTGCAAAACTTTTTACAGCGCCTTTTGGTTAAAGGTCTCAAAACATTTTTCTAGCACCAAGCATCACGGCAGCAGGTTTATTTTATAGACTAGAAGGAGAATAAAGACAGGCAGAAACTTGTGACAGGGGTAGAAACAGAAACTTCATTATTCAACCTGAACTTTAAGAATCTCCTCCTCTCCTTGCATTTCCACTGAGGGTGCTGACACAGAGAATCTTTGCCTGAAGAATCAATCCAAGTCTCGTTCTTTAATAATTTAAGGAGAGGAAGGTGTATTGACATGCAACATTTTCAGCACACATGAGCAATTTCAAATCCTGGTCAGCTGTCTTCTGTTTTCAAACCAGCTTATGGGATGAAGGAAGGAAGCTACGCTTCACAGCCACTTCACAGCTTTTTAAATAAAGAACTCAGAAAAATTCTTCAAGAAAATGCAATGGGAAATAAAAGGCTCAGGTGCAAAAGGAGAACTCCATCCCACCAACGGCCTGTGCATGCACAAAAGACATCTTACCTTGTAGAGAACCACTAAGATAGGGTATCGTGGAGGTCCCCTTTGGGGTTCGTTTCTTTCTAAAAGTTGCTTGATGAATTTCTCAATGGCTTTTTCTGACATCCCACACTGGTGGCCAGTCTGCCTCACTAGATTAATTGTCTCTGATAGCTTGTCATAAATGCTGAGCTCATTGGCTGAAAGCTCCATGGCCTCCGATGAAAAATCCCTGCGGAGAGATTCAGTACGTTAACAGAAAACACACTCCAGCCGTACAGCTCAACACCAGCACGTGCAGAGAGATCACAGGAACATCACAATGTCTAGGCAAGGAGGAAGGCTTCTCTGGAGCAAACCTGTTGGCAGCCAAAGGCAACAATTTAGCTGCAATCCCAACAGTCTCTGTGGGTTCAATATCTCCTGGGGACTGAAAAAAGCCGTGAAATTTCCTGACAAGAGAAGAACCGACCAAGATTCGCAGCTTATGTAAATGAACAACGCTTCCCAGAAATCAATGAAACTCTATTTATTCATCTATTCCAAACGAATCCGTCCCATAAAGCAATTACTCACCAAGTACAAGAGCCAGCAATACAAAGCAGATCATCACACACAGCAGCCAAGCTAAGCTCTCCTGCGCTAGAATTTTAGTCGCTTATTTTAACGTAGATTTGTTTTCATTAAATCCCCTGTCAGCAATAGGAACAGGACAGACAAATAAGCAGTACGCATGGGGCAAAGTTCAACAGTTTACAATTTGTTTAAATTTTCGCAACCTATGTCCAGGCCAACTGATTATTGAGTAACAGTAACACGATAGCAGCGTGCTCCGCAGGCAATGAAAGCTCCGAGGTTCCTCCGAAAGTTTGCCTGCAGGTCATTCACATGCAGAAATGCCACATAAATACCGCAGCAAGAACTGCACTGTGAACGAGACGCAGAGACAAAGTGACATTTGATAGCAAATCATTTCCCACCATGAAATTTCAACAGGGAAGCTTGTAAGAACACACCTATGAGCGATCGACATTAAGATGCCAAAAAAAGAGATGGGTTCGTCCACCACTCTGCCTGTCTGCCACAAAGGCAGAGCCTCGTGATACCATGAGCAGCAGATGGGCCGAAGAAAAGATGCAAAGGAATTGCTGGACAAGCTACTAGCTGCCAATATGAGAATCCCCTTGTTAAGAGAGATGTTTTGCCTTGGAAAAACACTGCTGCGAGAAAGGGAGCATCTATGAGGTCTTGCTTTACAACCCTTTTTTCTGAGCTGGGAAAACTCTAACCTGGATCAAACTGGGACAACTGAAACTTTCTAGGGAGATGGAGTTTAGCAGTGCATTGCCCTGAATGCAGAGACTGAGGACCATCACGTAAAAACACCAGAAGCGTGATCGAGGCACCCAGCTCACAGCTGTAAATGGAAATCAGGCCCCTGTCCCCCTTTTCCTCTAAATACTACCCGACACCAGGAACCAGCTCCTCAATCCAGTGTGTTGCTTCACCCGATTCCCCACCTTGCTCTGTGAAGTCTGTTGATCCACTGCAAGAATCGCTCCCACAGGACAAATCAGACATAAACGTATGTACGTATATATCAAGAAATAAGATTCTCTTGTTTCACCATTGTTTCTCAACCAAACTTGGAATCTGATTTACCTTTAAAGAACTGGCCGATGGCTCCCCACCTAAACCATGGGCTCCTACAAGTCAGAACTCAAGCAATAGCATTTTTAATATCTTTTTTTTCCTGCAACGCTAGGGTGTAGTTTCAGAAAAAAACCCCACCCAAAACCCAGACACTTTTCAACAGGACTACCAGCTTCAGCAATTGCTCCTCTCCCCCAAGATCAGCTCCCTGTTCTGCTCTTGCACATTTGTTTGTGTGGTCACATGGTGAACCAGGTCAGGAAAATCATCTGGCTGAAAAATAACCCCTATTTGTTTGGTCAGCAGCTGCCTAAGCATCCAACTCAAGCAATTAATGTCAGATGTTATATTAACATTAGTGTCAAATTTCTAGCCATAGCCTTAGAAACACCAGAGGAGTAAAATGCCAAATTAAAACCAAACCTAACCCCAAGCATGCAATAAGAACACGCTGCACTACATTGCCAGGTTAATTAGCTCCTGGCCCTGCTCTACTGACATTCCTTGCATTCCATGCAAATATTTGTCCCAGATCTTACCACCTGAGCAGCCCCATGGGCTAGCAAAGCTGTCTCAGAGCAGGTTTGATCAATAATATCTCATTATGGATTGTAAAGTCTCCAAGGCAGAGACCGTTTCTTCTCGTCTGTAAAGCACCTGGCATGCACTTGACTCTATAAAAACAATATATTGCTTTACTAACTCTTTCATCCATGCAATACCCTGATTCCTAGAACAAGCAAAAGCCAGCACATCTGCACAATATTAAATACCTTCCCCGCCCCCCCCCAGTTTTTATGATTACTCTAGTTGCCTTGACGCTGCAACTGGCACGCTGACCGGTCTGAAAGGTTATCTAGCTTCCTCTGGCTCCCGTGCGCCAAAGCTTTCGCTTGTGAAGCTCTCCCATACCGAATTCCAGCAGATTCAGCAAGCTTCCCCTGCTCGCAGGATCCGCCTGGAACCACTTAAAACAATTATCCCTAAGGAAACGCCATCAAACACGACGATTTCCCCCTTTCCAAACAGCAGGAGCATCCTACTACAATAAAACACTGGGATACATCCCAGTTCTCCCCGCCTCTACATTCGTATTCAACTCTGAGCAAACACCTTTGCAGATAACGCTAAAAACCCAACGCAGCTCAGCAAACTCGAGAGCAACCCACATCCTCAGCCAGGCAGTAAGGCAGTGGGCTCCCACATTATTTTGAGAACAGATGAAGCCTTAAAAAACCAACAACACCCCATTCTATCCCTTCCTATCACAATACAAGCGAGAAAATAATAACAACAGGCTACTGTACCCGCTTCCCCGCCGCAGACACATACTGAGTGAGTCTTATCCCTCGCGAACAGCAGCCCCTCAGAGACAGGCCTTTTGTGCTGGGGAACCCATATGTTATCGCCACTTTTTTTTTTATGAACTCCACCACCCTCGGAGGAACAAGCAGCTCTGGCTGCCAAGAGGAATCGCGGCAGCTCTGGGCCTGAAGGATTCTGGCCCAAAAGGATTTCTGCCGAAGGAATCTGGCCCCAAAGATCTCGGCCCGAAGGATTCTGGCCCCGAGGATCTCGGCCCCAAAGATTCTGGCCCCAAAGATCTCGGCCCCAAGGATTCTGGCCCCAAGGACCTCGGCCCCGAGGATTCTGGCCCCAAGGACCTCGGCCCCGAGGATTCTGGCCCCAAGGACCTCGGCCCCGAGGATTCTGGCCCCAAGGACCTCGGCCCCGAGGATTCTGGCCCCAAGGATCTCGGCCCCGAGGATTCTGGCCCCAAGGATCTCGGCCCCGAGGATTCTGGCCCCAAGGATCTCGGCCCCGAGGATTCTGGCCCCAAGGATCTCGGCCCCGAGGATTCTGGCCCCAAGGATTCTGGCCCCAAGGATCTCGGCCCGAAGGGTCTCTTGCCTGAAGGCTCTCAGCCCCGAGGGCCCCGGCGCCGAGGATCTCCACCCGAGGGCCCAGTCCACCCAAGGCCCGGCGGGTGTTACCCAGGCTTTAAAAAGCTAAATATTCAGAGCGGATGGCTGTCGGAGGAGTCTTTAAAAGGGCAAGCTCGCTCGCCCCGCTGGCGAACCTGAAACAGTCTAAATAAAAATATCCTCATCTGCCTTAGCACCGCTCCTGCCGCCCCCTGGCCCTGCTGAGGGGGGCCTGGTCCCAGCCCGGGGGGAAGCCCCTCCGACCCCGCCACAGGCCCACGGCATCGCCCTTAGTTATCTCTGAGGCCGAGGAGCTCCAGCCAGGATTTAAAAAACTATATAATAATAATAAAAAAAAAAACCGAAAAAATTGAAGCACAAACCAGCCCCCACCCCCGCAGCTGGGCGCCTGGCGAGGGCGTCGCTGAGGCCCGGGCAGCCCCCGCGGGCCCGCGGAGCCCCCCCAGGCCCAGCCCCGGGCCCAGCCCGCCCCGGCGCTCCCGGCACCCCCGATCCCCGACCCCCGCCCCGGCCCCGGCCCGGCCCCGCCGCCTCCGGCCTCACCCCGTCCCCGCCCGGCGGCTGCCCCGCTCCGCCGCCCGGCTCCGGGCTCCTCCCGCCCCGACGGAGGCGGCCGGGGGCGGGGCTGCGCCGCTGCGTCCCGCTTCCGCCTCCGCCCGGCCGCCGGGGGCGGCACCCGGGGCTGCGGGCACCCCGGAACCCCCGCACCCGGACCCTGGGCACCCGGAGCCCCGCACCCTGAGCACCCCGGAACCCCCGCACTCGGACCCTGAGCACCCCGGAACCCCCGGACCCGGACCCTGGGCACCCGGAGCCCCCGCACCCTGAGCACCCCGGAGCCCCCGCACCCGGACCCTGGGCACCCGGAGCCCCCGCACCCTGAGCACCCCGGAACCCCCGCACTCGGACCCTGGGCACCCGGAGCCCCCGCACCCTGAGCACCCCGGAACCCCCGCACCCGGACCCTGGGCACCCGGAGCCCCCGCACCCTGAGCACCCCGGAACCCCCGCACCCTGAGCACCCCGGGGCCGCAGGCACCCCGGAGCCCCCCCCGCACCCAGATCCCCCCCACCCCCGCGGCCGCGGGCACCCAGACCTCCCCACACCCAGATATCCCCGCACCCAGACCCCTGGGCACCGCAGGACCCCGGGCACCCCGAGACACCCCCCACCACCCAGAACCTCCCCCGGCTCCCCGAGACCCCAGGCACCCAGAAACCCCCCGGCACCAAGACACTCCCCCCTTGGCACCCTGAGACCCCCGGGCACCCAGACACCCCCCACACCCCAGACCCCCGCACCCCCCAGCACCCTGAGGCTCCCGGGAGCCCAGACCCCCCCTCCTCGGCACCCTGAGACCCCCAGCCCCATCACCCAGAACACTCCCCATCACCCTGAGCCCCCCAGGCACCCAGACACCCCACCCACCCACCCCAGCATCCAGACCTCTCCTCCAGTGGCCCTAAGACCCCCCTAAGGCCCTAACACCCACCAGACCCCCTGAGACACCCAGCACCCACCTGAGCCCCCAGCACCAGCCTGACAGCTCCCCCCCACCCCACAGGCCCCCCCAGACCTCCCCAGGAATGCTAAGAACCTGCCAGCACCCACCTGACCCCATGAACACCTTGAGACCCCCCCCAGCACCTGCCTGACCCCCCCCAGCACCCTCAGTATCCCCCTGCTAACCCTAAGACCCCTCCCAGAATCTACCCGAGCCTCCAGCACCATCAGACCCCCACCAGCACCGTAAGACACCCCCCCCAGCATCTTCAAACACCCCCCAGTAACCTTAAGAGACCCCCAGCACCTGCCCGAGCCCTCAGCACCCCTGACCCCCCCCCCAGCACCCCAAAGGCCTTCCACAACCAGGTCTGACAGCACGCACACGTCCTTCCACCCCCAAACACATCCTAAGCCCCCAGATCCATTTACCTCCCCCAGCCCCACCAAGCCGCACTCGTGCCCCCCCGACAAGACCCACCCAGTGTCCCCCCCGAACCCCCCCTACCCTGCACCCCGTGGGGACAGGGATGCCCATTCCCGCAGCCTGAGTGACCACGTGGCAGGGGGGTCATTCCCTAAAAACTGTGGGGTCCCCACAGCCCATCCCCCTCCAGGCACCAAAAACTCGGGAGCAAGCAGGAGCAGGGGGGTCTCGGAGGGGTCCCAGCCTCTGCAGTGGCTCCAGTCCCTAATTGCTATTAAATTCATTTTCCGAGTCAGCGGCTGAGTGTGGCCGCGCTGGGTGTTCCCGGTATCGGTCCCTTTTCAGCCTTGGTGGTGGCCTTGACCCCAATGACCCCCTGCAGTTTATTTAAATTCATATTTTTATTATTTTTTATTAATATAGTTTTTAAATTTCAAATTTATTATAATTTTAAGTTATATTTTTAATTTTAGTTTTTATGTTTATATTTTTATTTATTTATTATTATTATTCTATTAATTCAAGATTATTATTTAATTAAATTCTGCAGTTTAATTAAACACTGTGAGAATAAAGCACTTCCTATGGGGTTTGACCGCCCTGCCCCGTCGTCAGTCCCGCCGTGGGATGCGGGATGGGCTCCGCATCCCATTTTTTGGCCTTTTTTGGGGAATGGGATGAAATTCTGGGAGAGGAGCCGCAGGATGGGGTGGCCGGGGCACCCAAAGCCTTGGCTCGTGAGTCGTGGGCTCTCCGCTTCCAAGGTGGGTGCGCCGAAGGGAGTGGGGGGCAGCACCCGGGGCTGGGGTCTGCCCAGGGCAGCCCCCCGAGCTCTTGCAGAGCGCCCCAAGAATGCCAACCGGAAACCACCTGATTTATTTTTATTTTTATTTTTTTATATTTTTTTTATTTTTATTTTTTTTTAAATATTCCTGTGGTCCAAACAAACACGCGTTTCCCTCCTGCTGTTCCCATCGCGGACCTGGACCCTCGTGCGTGTGGTTAGGGGCTGGCGAGCGCCAGGGGGGTCCCGGGATGGCGAATTATTAAAGCTGGAAGATGCTTCCAAAAGCAACGCTCCCACTGGGTTTTCCATCCTTTCTTCCTGCCCTCCTGGCGTTTCTCCCAACCTGGCCATGAAAAAAAAACCGTTTCCAAGTTTGGAGCAGAGGTCACGGGTGTTTTATGCTTTAGGCACAAACTCAGTCCTTTTTCCTAGACGGGGTTTCCAGCGGGATAAGGAGCCTTTCCGCTTGCTGGGCTGGGAAGCCCTTTGTTTGCGGGATTCCCTGGCCAAGCAGCGGGGTGGCAGGGCCAGGGTATTCCCGCATTTGCTGCCATCTAACGGGAAAATTCAGCCTCGACCACCTCAACTCTTCTTATTTCGCGAGGAAATAAAAAAAAAATACATTTTCCTGCACCCTCCCACTGCTGCCCGGCAAGGCAGCACCCTCCGCACATAAACCCCAGAAATTCAGGTGAAGAGCAAAGCGGCTCCGATGGATGCTCCAGCGCACACACGGCTGGGAGGCACCATGGAGCCCCCCCAAAAAGCACATTTTGGGGTTGACCAGGCTAAAATGGTGCTTCTCTTCCCATGCAGCACATGTGCAACATGGGCTCGAATTTATATGATTTTAACATAAACCAGCAAAGCAGAAATAGTGAAAACGGGCCCCAAAAGCCTCAGGAAAAGCCATGGTTAGGGTACCCCAAACACCGGCTCCAGGCAGAGCTCTGGCTGAGTCGCATCAACTCCTCCTGAGGAGCTGCGGTCTCCAGGCTGCTCCCACTGCTCCATCGGGAAAAATATTTTATAATGAAATATGGGAAAGAGGGATTGGCATGGAACAGGAATATAAGTATATTGCATTAAGAAAGGAACGGGAATATAAATATATTGTATTAAGAAAGGAACGGGAATACAAGTATATTGCATTAAGAAAGGAACGGGAATATAAATATATTGTATTAAGAAAGGAAAGGGAATATAAGTATATTGCATTAAGAAAGGAATGGGAATATAAATATATTGCAAAGGAACAGGAATATAAGTATATTGCATTAAGAAAGGAATGGAAGCATAGATATATTGCATTAAGAAAGGAATGGGGGCATAAATATATTGCATTAAGAGAGGAACAGGAGCGTAAATATATTGCATTAAGGAAAAAAAAAAGTCTTTTAATGATGGAGCCAATGGAAGGTGGCTTGTGGAGGCTGCAGGAAGGCTTAGGTGCTGGAGTGGTGCAGAGGTGCCGGAGCGGTGAGATGGGGCATGCAGAGGAGAGAACTCGTCTCTAAAAGACTTAAAAATTCCTGTGCCACTGCCAAGTTGGACCCTGCCTGGTGGAGCTCATAACCCTGCCGTTTCTGAGTGTGAGCTTGGTCCACCAGCAGCCTCATTTCATCTCCACCTGCAAATCAACCCACCTGTCATTCCCACCGTCGGGTATCGCATGGAGCTGCTCCATCCAAAGGGATAATTCTGGGAGCAGCAGAACCAAGCAGCCTGCTCCCGCCCGGCTCCATGCCTTGCAGGTCTCTCCCACGGAGATTTGGCGTTGTCTGATAAAGGCTAAATTTAAACTGCAGTTTTTCCATCAACACGGACGTTAATTAGTCCCAGTCAGCCAGGCCTTTATTGGTACCGACGTCGGTACGTCGCGGAGCTTTGCAGTAGCTGCCCGCTGGGGAGTGCCAGGCAGCCCACGGATCCCACAACTGCTTGAAGCAGGGAAAGGGAAAACAGGTCCATAGACATGGCATCAGGAGCTCCCGAGCCTTGTTTCCTTGGAAAGCTGAGCTATAAACAGTTACAAACATGCAGAATGATTTTTTTTATATTTTTTTTAATATATAGTGTCATTAGAAAACCAACCCTTGTTGTCACAGTATTTTTGTCAAGCAGAAACTGGCTACTATTATGCTTTGCCAAAATATACATATAAATAATGACAACAAAAAGCAAACTCATCCGAGCAGAATTATTCCCCCAAATCCACATGTAAGCGTAGCCTTTAAATACATCTGTTGAGCTGCTGGGCAGCAACACAACACATGCAATATATAAAAATACTGAAATAAACCACTTATATTCTTATTTATTTAGTCTGGATGTCTTTCTCTGCAAAAGTATAGTTCTCTGCATCAAGCTGTAAAAAGAAAAAAGAAAAAAAACCAACAACTGGCAATTGTGACATGGTCTTGTTTAGATTTTTCATGCTGCGTTTTAAAACTGATCCAGGATATAAAGAAGCGGCCACAGTTGCAGCAGGGCAGGGTGCAGCACCTTGCTCTTCCCTGCCCACCCTGAGACGGCTGCAATAGTGCAAAAATAGTGCAAAAAAGAGTTTTTGCTAGCATTTACCTGACCATACATTCCGCCAGCCCGGTGCTCTTTCAATTAGCCTGGACCTGCTTTTTTTTTTGATTTATTTTGAGCAAAGTTTTTAGTAGTTTTCCATCAAAACCCGTTACTGCTCACCGGCACGATGGACCAGGAAAGGGCAAAACCAGCTTTGCTGTGCCTGATCGGAGAGACTGAGCAAGTGCTTTTAGGATATATTGTGTATCTCGTCGTTCCAGACCCAATCTGATCGGATGACAAAGCCAGAGCAAAAGCCACCACTGCACAGCAGCACCGACCCCAACCCCCCTCGTTTTATCCCTTGGCCTTCGGGTGACTCCCCGATGTTCATTCCTGTTATCCCAAGACTCAGCTTTGCTCCCTGCTGCTTCCCAGTGTCATTCCAGCACCTCCGACCCAGCTGGGTTCCTTTTCTGCCTCATTCCTTAGCCCGGGTTTTGTCTCCTGAAGAACGAGGTGAATTTTCCTACTTTGGGAAATCCGCCCATTTTGGAGGGCTCGTGTGCTGTGGGATAACGGCAGGAGATGGACGGGGAAGGGGCTGGGGGACAGCCAGTTCCTCCACAGTGGCTTTTGCTCAGCATCCCGGGGAGATGAGGGGGGGAAGGCACAGGTGGGGGGAGAGGTGGTGCCTCAGGGCTACTTGTACGCTTTTCTGGCTGTTGCTGCAGTTTCAGATCACAGTGAGGGCTCTGACCACATCAGCAGCAGCCCTTTTTCTTCTGGGGTGGCTTTGGTACCTCTTCTGCCTTAGCTTTCAACTCATCCTCACGAACTTTGAGCAACCTGGAAGAAAAGGAAGCAAATTAGCCAGGTGTTACCCCCCCCAGTTTGTATCCCTGTGCTATATGTCTCGACAAACATCGGGAAAGGATGCTCAGCGTGGCTGGAAGGAGTTAGGAGCCTTCCCGGCTCACGATTTGAGAACCATGGGTTCTGCTAAAAAATGCCAACCTAAATCAAATCGCAGGCAGAATTTATTTCAGTCAACCCGTGGAGAAACCAGCAGCATCCTGAAAAAGGTTAATTTCATTAATGTCCTTGCCATGCTGGCTGTTCAGGAGACAGCGCTCATCCCCGGCTCATTCCAGCCCTGCACACGCTGCTCCGAGTTCTCCCCACGTCTGGGCACAGGGAGTCTCTGGTGATGCTAACACCCTGGTATTTGGAGTTAAAAAAGCCAGGAGGGAGCCCAGTAAATTCAGGACAGCTGGCAAAATCCAAGCACATGGCTCACCTGATGAGGCTGACCATGGACTCGGAGACGTTGTGGCCCGAGGCAGCGCTGCATTCATAAAACATGAGCTGATGCTCCTGCAAGACACAGAGCCCGGGGAGAAATGTAATATTCTTGCATTGGAATAGCTTAATATAACCATGGGACAGTCACAGACAAGGGGGAACAGGAGGGTCTCGAGGAAACAAATAACTCAATAACTTATTTACTGGGGTATGAGGGTGAAATCCAGCTTTTCTGGTAGCTGCAACACCAACTTTTAATACCGAGGAAAAGGCTGCAGACAGAGCAAGGCGTGATACTCTTGGGTTAGCAGAGAAAATACGGAGATGTAACTAGGTGTTCCCATGTCTTTCGTGCCTGTCAGTGACTGGTTTGGGGGAAAAAAAAGCATCTGACCCCCAATCCTGCCATCTCCATTTGTAAACTGGTCAACAGATACTGGCCCAAATCCATAAATTTTAAAATTAAGTTGGTAAAGGTGAGATTCTTCTTGCCTAATTTTTATTACTCATCTATAGTTGAAGAGTTTAATCACCCTTTAAGCTTTTCAGTATCTTTAAAACAGGACAGGCTTAGTGGTTTTAGTATTTAAGTGATGCTGGGAAGACAGGTGATGCTTCACAGCAAAGATAAGAGAAGCTGAAAACGTTTTGATTTACAGATCCAGTTCCATAAACTGTTTTACTGGGATGGTGCTGATCAAAATGAAGACGGCAAGGGGAAAGCAAGGCAGGGAGGGGTGAGAGATGGGTTCAGGGACCACTTTGCACCACGGATGCACGGAAGGCGAGTTAAGGGCTTTCATGTTCCTCCGGGTGCTCAGGCTGGGGGCACCCACCCTCAACTGTCCTGCCTCGCTCGGGCGGGCAGCACATCACGGCAGGACCAGCACCCACCTTGGCCAAGCGCTCGCCCTCCTTCGTAGGGACCCGTCTCTCCGCAGCGCAGTCCGTTTTGTTCCCGAGAAGCAGAACAGCAACTCCCTCCTCTGCTCCCTCCTGGGCCATGAGAGAGGGAGGGTCAGGAGCGTGTCACCCTGCCTCGAATCACAGCCAGGGGTACCATGAAGGATGCCCACACGTTTGGGCACATAAAACCATAAATTCTTAAACGAGTTCAATAGCATTTAAGAAAGTGATTTATTTTTTTTCTTCCCCTTTAAATCATCTGTCCTGGTCTATTAACAGGGCAGGACAACTGGATGAGTTGCCCTTGTAGCGAATTCCCTTTGTGCTCAACCTCAGGAACCCTCTGGAGGATGCTCGGGCTGGGATTTATGGGCACTGAGCCAGGCGACATCCCATTTTGTTCCATTTGTTTTTGAACACTGGCTTTGTACTTGACTGGAAATCTCTGACAAGAAGTTTTTAGTAAGACACAAGTTACGTCCCATTTCCCAGGACTCAAAGTGGACTATTCTTCATTTAAAAGTGTTCTTAAAATAACTTTCAATATTTTCCATTTCCCTGTGGGGTTTTTAATTTTTAAAAAAAGTTGATCATTATCGCAATGATGCTATCAACAAATTACCCCAGGAAACACTTCAAAAATGTGAAAGTTATCAGTATGAATTTAAATCCTCCGAGAAAAAATATTTTCTAGCCAAAGCAAAGCAGAACACCCTTTACAAGGGGCTTGGTCCCCCCAGCTGTCCATCCCTAACTGGTGGCAGAGGGTGGGCTGATCTTGGGGTCACCACCGGTTCCAAGACTTCGGGGGCAGAACGAGGTTTTCCCGTTTCACCCACCTGGATGCAGCTCAGCCAGTACCGCACGTCCGAGAAGGAGTACTCCGATGTGATGTCGTACATCAGCACCACCCCATCCGCTTTCCGAAAAAACTGCTTGGTGACACTGTGGTACCTGCGTGCATGTTAAACCATCACCGATACGGTCCAAAGGAGGTTTTGCCTAGAAGCGATCTGAAATCCCAGTGGGAAAGCTGAGAATGCGCGTCTACAAAAAAAGGCAAAGCCCAGATTTTGCTCTTATCCTGATTGCTGAGGCTGTACAAACAGCCCAAGTGCTTGTTTATATCTTAATTACTTCCTTTATTATGCTTTATCAGATCACATACTGCAAAGTCCCTCCTGACCCTTGCTCAGCAAAGCCAGCATCGTCCATCACCACGGCATCCGCCAGGAAAAAGAAAACCACAGGCTGCTCTCCGCAAGCAGACAGCACAGCACCTCACCTTTCCTGACCAGCTGAGTCCCACAGGCGGAGAGCAAAGCGCCTGTTGTCCACGATGAGGTGTTTGATCTGATAATCCAGCCCTAGGGAACACAAAGAGGGATGTTCTGATGCTGTAGCGTTCAGCCCTGTGGCAGGGGATGGATGGAGAAGGCCCGTGGGGCAGTTGTGGTCTGAGGCTGCAGCTCAAGGGCCTCATCCCAAGAGAACCTCCAGGTTTTAGCTCTTTAGCGGTGGGATTTTGGGAAGGTCTCTGATCTCACAATGAATAAAAACCAGGTTGGTTAAGAGAGGAAAACACAGAGGAAAGGCAAAGCAGAGAGAAAAGCACTGGGGCTGCCGGTATCGGTGCCCTAGAGAGGGCATGGAGGACCAGCACCGCCTGCTCATGAGCATCCAGACGTGTGATGCTGGTGGTCCTACGTGGTCCTTGGTTGCATTGCACACTTGGCATGAGCTGTAACATGCGTGTAAGCGAACACCAGCAGCTTGCGGGGTGGAGGGAAGGGAATGGCAATGGAGACCCCCAGGTGGGTGCAGAGCTGTGCTGGAGAGGAGCTGGAGGACACCTACCTACTGTGGCAGTGAGGTGCGGGTGAAGGTGTCGGCGTGCAAGCGGTACAGGAACGATGTTTTGCCCACATGGGAGTCCCCAACAAAGAGCACGTTGTAGAGGTGGTCTGGGTCCAGGGGGGCTTCAGGACTACCCCTCAGGGCAGCTCCTGACCAACCTGCAGTCACAGCCCTTGGCTCTCCTGGGCTGGGCTCACCTTCTGAGCTTGTTTTCCACCCAGCCTCTTGCATCTTCTCCTGTTGACCAACACTGAGGTCTTCGCTCTGTTCTGGCAAGAGCGCCCCTGGGGCTGGGTGCTGCTGTGGGCTGCATCCCCAGTGCACAGTCTCTGAAGACCATCCCCAGCTGATCATTCCCAGCATCTTCCTCCTGTTGGACCCTCGTGTGAAGGGTTAATGCTGGTGGCACCTCTTGTTTTGGAGGCTCAGCAGGTCTGGCAGCTACCTGCTCTGTTTCCATCACATGCTGTGGCTTCTCCTCCGGCTGCTGGGAAGCAGCATGAACCACCATCACCTTATCTGCCTGTGCGGAGACCTGCTCCCGGAGCTCGCTTTGGGCTGCCTGTCCCCGAAGCACGTAGCTGCCACACATCTGGAACGAGAACATCCTCCTGCATCGCCGTTCCCAGCTTTAGCGTGCTGATTTGTAACGGCACCTCAGAGACGGGGGGAGCCAGCGCAGACACAGGGTCATCACAGCCTTGCTTTGGCCCTAGACCCTGAGGTTTCCACTAAACTCCTGCCCCTGCCTCCAGCGCCTCTGCCTGCACTACTTCCAGCCCTGGAGCTCCATCCAGAGGCCTGCCCTCCGCAGCAATCCTCCCTCCCCCGCAGTAATCCCAGAGTCTGGGGATCCTCCAGGATCTGCCCATCCTGGCCAGTGAGTGCTCCCAGCTTTGCTCCCCGGCTCAGGACCCTTGCCAGCAGTGGTGTGCTCAGGGCATGAAGCACCCTCAGCCGGGGGGGGACACGTGTGCCCCCGCAGCAGCTCCCTCCCAAGGACCCCTGCGTGGGCAGCACACAGACCTGCCTCTGGACCCGGAGCCTGGCTCTGCTCCACTGCCCACAGCCCAGCGGCGCCCAAGGGTGCCAGATCTGCCCCCATGCTCCATCCTGAGGTGATTTCAGCTCCTCCTCCTCTGTAGGTGGCTGCACTTTTGCATCAGTGCCCTGAGCCTCCAGCGTGCCCAGGATGACAGCCTCCTCCCCTGGCCGCACGCCCGCAGCAGCCCCCTCTCCCTGCGGATCAAGCCCAGGCTCGTGGGGCAGCTCACGCTCACCCTCTGCTCGTTCCCCATCCTCAGCCTCCTCTATGAGATGTATGGCTGCAGGCTCTCCCCCTTGATGGGGGGTTTCTGGGCTGGCACCCCCAGGCAGCTGCACATCTGCCTGGGCATCCTCTGCCTCCACCAGTTCCAGTAGCTCTGCTCTGTCGCCCTGAGCCAGGGGTTGCACATCTGGAGCCACGCTCACTCCCTGCTCTGTCCCTGGGGAACTGACCTCACTCAGGAGCTGCAGACCTGACTCCAAGCTTCCTTCTGGAGCCAGTCTGAGCTCATCCACCTCTGCAACCAGCTGCACGTTGCCATCAGTGCCCTGAGCCTCCAGCGTGCCCAGGATGACAGCCTCCTCCCCTGGCCGCACGCCCGCAGCAGCCCCCTCTCCCTGCGGATCAAGCCCAGGCTCGTGGGGCAGCTCACGCTCACCCTCTGCTCGTTCCCCATCCTCAGCCTCCTCTACGAGATGTATGGCTGCTCCTTGGGGGGTTTCTGGGCTGGTACCCCCATGCAGCCGTGCGTCTGCCTGGGCATCCTCTGCCTCCACCAGTTCCAGTGCCTGAGCCTTAACTGGGAACATCCCACACGGGTCTGGCTCCCTGCAGATGTTCCTGCTGGGGAAGGGCCCTCGCCGTGCACCGCAGCAGCGCCCATTTCTCCCCCCAGCCCTAACTCTGGTTTATCCTCCTCCCCCAGCGGCTGCACACCCGGAGCCCCCCTCCCTCCCTGCTCCAGCCCCCAGGAGCCGACCTCACTCGGGGGCTGCAGAGCTGCCTCCACCTCTGCAAGCAGCTGCACGTAGGCATCGCCGCTCTGCGCCTCCAGCGGTTGCACATCTGTTCCCCGCTCCACCTTCCTGCACACGGGTGGGTGGCAATGCCACTGGCCATGGCGCCCCTGCACCCATGTGCCCCCCCCATGACGTGTCTCCCCCTGCAGACTCACCGGGTGGCTCCATCACCCTGAGCCACATTACCTCCACCTCGGCCTCGGCCCCGGCTCTGCTGCTCCCCTCCTCGCTGAGCCTGGGCTGGCAGCACGTCAGCATCCCAGGCTTCTCCCGGGAGCTGCAGCTCCTCCAGCATCCCGGGGCCAGGAGCCACCGTCACCTCGGGGAAGGCACCGTCACCCTGGGCTGCTCCCATTTGCATCTCATCCTGGGATGGTGGCTCTGGCTCCAGGTGCTCTCCTGGCTTTATTTCAAGTCTCTCGGAGAGCCCCCAATGGCAGGGCAGCCTCTTCCCCCAGCGCCGTGGCCCGTGGGCTGCGCACACTCACCCCGGAGCCACAGCTGGATGAGGCTCATCCGTGGTGAGCCACCATCCCACTACCAGGCCTGCCTCCCCGGCCTCAGGTGGCCCCACACCTGCCTCCAGATTTTTCTCCCTGGCTTAATGCCACTTCCTCAGCTTCTCCCAGGACCTGTGCCTTTTCCCAGCCTGTTTTTTCCTGCGTCCATCCTGCTCCCTCCACCTCCATCCATGCCTGCTCCCCTGCCTCCATCCGTGTCTCCTCTCCTGCCTCCATCCGTGCCTCCTGCTCCCCTGCCTCCATCCGTGCCTCCTGCTCCCCTGCCTCCATCCGTGCCTCCTGCTCTCCTGCCTCCATCCATGCCTGCTCCCCTGCCTCCATCCGTGTCTCCTGCTCTCCTGCCTCCATCCGTGCCTCCTGCTCCCCTGCCTCCATCCGTGCCTGCTCTCCTGCCTCCATCCGTGCCTCCTGCTCCCCTGCCTCCATCCGTGCCTCCTGCTCCCCTGCCTCCATCCGTGCCTCCTGCTCTCCTGCCTCCATCCATGCCTGCTCCCCTGCCTCCATCCGTGTCTCCTGCTCTCCTGCCTCCATCCGTGCCTCCTGCTCTCCTGCCTCCATCCATGCCTGCTCTCCTGCCTCCATCCGTGCCTCCTGCTCTCCTGCCTCCATCCATGCCTGCTCTCCTGCCTCCATCCGTGCCTCCTGCTCTCCTGCCTCCATCCATGCCTGCTCTCCTGCCTCCATCCGTGCCTCCTGCTCTCCTGCCTCCATCCATGCCTGCTCCCCTGCCTCCATCCGTGCCTCCTGCTCCCCTGCCTCCATCCGTGCCTCCTGCTCCCCTGCCTCCATCTGTGCCTCCTGCTCTCCTGCCTCCATCCGTGCCTCCTGCTCTCCTGCCTCCATCCGTGCCTCCTGCTCTCCTGCCTCCATGCTTTCTCCCAGTGCTCCTTGCAGATGCTCAGCCACCTGTAACATCAGCTCCTTCGCACCAGCACCTTTTCCTTGTGAGAATAACATCCTCTGCACCTCCTCCGGGCTCTCCCCCTGCTCTGCCCCTGGCTCCTGATCCCTGAGGTGCCCAGCTCCCATGGACGCACCAGCCTGTGTCACGTCTGGAGCACAAAGCTCAGCCGCAGCTGGTCCCTCGTTCAGGTCTCCTTCAAACACCTTGTGACCGGTGTGGCTGGGGAGGGCGTCTGGCAGGACCCCAGGAGTTGTGCCTTGGGCTGTGCCTTTCTCCAGCCCCATTTGGGGCTCAGCGTCATCCTGGAGGTGATGGGCAGTGTCTGCCGGTGTGGGGGGTGCACCCAGTGCCTGTGGCTTCAGCTGTTTGCTCAGAGCCACTATTGCATCATTCATCTCTCTTAGCAAAGAGCTTTGGTCAGAAAAGCATTCCTCCTTCAGAGATTCTGGGAAGGGGTCCTCTTCTGCAGAGCTTGCTCTCCTCGGGGAGCCCAGAAGGCTTATTTCTGCTGGCTGCATTTCCCAAACCCTGGAGAAGGCAGAAAATGCAGGGGTCAGCCCAGTCCCCACGTTGGGCTCCATCTCCCTCCTGCCCACCTGGGCTGATACCAGGGGGTCTCTGATCTACGCCCCCCCCCCCCCCCCATCCCTCTCCAAACCCCATTTCATTGAGCCCCCGGGTGTACTGGAGGCTCACGTGGGCAGCGATGGTGACAGGGAAAGGGGGATGCACACCCACGGAGCCTGACCCAGGGCCGTATCCTGCCCAGCAAGTGAGCGTGCCTCTTCCCAGGCTCCGCGTTCACACTATCGGAGATGAAAAGACAACTCCTGGCCAGATGTGCTGGGTGCCTGAGCCAAGGGGGTGATGCAGGGCGACAAGCTGGGGCAAGAGATCTGATCTCTGGGGTGAGAGATGAGCGAGTGGAAAAGGAGCATTAAAGGGACTAAATATCGTGTTTTCCCTGGGGAGGGTGGAGGACTTGGTGCTCAGCACCAGCTCGCAGACCTCGGGAGCGCAAGCTGAAGCAGCAGCTGGTGCTCAGGACCCCTTACACTCGGTGGGTGCTCAGGACCCCTTACACTTGGTGGGTGCTCTTGGATTTGGGCTTGCCGCCGTGGGACCCCAGCCTGATCCGCATCTCGGAGCGGTATTTCTCTCTCTTCTCTGGACTCATCTGCAGTGAACAGGGTGGGAAGAGGAGAGAGAAAAGCGTTGGGCGAGGGAGCGCTTCTACCTGAATCGATGCTGAGCTCTCTGGCAGGTATCCAGGTGTACTCACCCAAAATCTTGGGGGTACCAGCACTAAGGGGCTGCTACCCCCCTCCCTTCCCAAACACCTGTATGGTACCATGCTGACCCAGTTTGAGCAAGCTTTTAGGGGAGGCACTGCCTCTGCTGCAGCAGCACCCCGTGCTCTTGGGCTCTCCGGCAGCCCCAGACCAAACAGCACAAGGCTCCGGAGCACGGACACCCTGTCCCATCCCCATGCTCCCAGTTGAAGTACCTGTGGGGACACTGGTGTCTCGCCAGGCAGCTCTGCCACCGCTCTGTCCCTGCAAACACAGAGCACAGGGGTGAAAGTGGCAATTGCATCCCATTCACCACGTCCATCCCTGCCCCAGGAGCAGCAATGGGCTGGAGCAGGACAGCAAAACCCACGACCCATGGATCAGTCCCGGCTGGGTCCCTCTGGGTGAAGGACATCCCCATCTCTGCTGGCACTGCCCTCAGGAGACACGTTCAGTGCGTGGTGCTGACAGTCCTGGCTTTTTTTCTGATGCTTTTCACATCAAGCCACGCTTAATCTGCACCGTGGAGACCATTGAAGCACCGTGATGGCTGAGACCCATCAAACTCATTTCTCCATCTGCTGCAACCCCCGGGGGCAAATCACGGCACGAAGAGGGACACGATGCTCACTCAGCTCCTCACCCCAGCTCCTCCGCCTGCTCCCAAGCCACGGCTGCTCTCGCTGTCCGCAGGCGCCCGTGGGTCTGCTGGAGCTGCTGGTGGAGGTGCTGCAGGCGGTCCTCCAGCACCCGGTTGCTCTCCTCCAGCTGCTGGTTTTCGGTGCTGGTGGCTTGCTGCGTGCTGCGGAGGCTGCGGCACCGTGTCTCCAGCTGCGGGATGGCAACCAGGACACTCACACCCCGCCAGAACCCCCGTGCAAAACAAAAATAAATAAAAAAAAAAAAGGTGGATAACCTTCTCCTCTAGACCTGGGGCTGAATTTCCCTGCCACCCCCCAAGAGTGGTGGGTGGGAAACTCAGCTTGGGTCCTCTGGGGATGGAGGGGATGGCAAAGGTGGGGATGGAGGTCCTATGTGACAACCTGCATCAGGGGCTGGTGGGGACAGACCGGGATCAGCTGTACAGCTCTGTGCTGCTGTTACAGCCCGGCTGGGGTAGCCCATAGGCACAAAGGGGGGCTGGGGGCTGGGGGCTGGGGGCTGGGGCCATCTCACCTCCATCTGCGCCGTGACCAAGCGCTGCACCTCCCTCTCGCTGGCATCCAGCACTCGCTGCAGCTCTGCGCCGTGCCGGTGGCTCCGGGCCATGCTCTGGGATGGCAACAAGGACATCAGCACCCACTCACCCATCTGGGAGCTGCCGTGGGGGGTCGGGGGTGCTGGATGCCCCCCGGCATGGGCAGCAAGGGGAGAGGAGCAGCCAGTGCCCCACCTCCT
Source organism: Falco biarmicus (assembly GCF_023638135.1). Classification (NCBI taxonomy): domain Eukaryota; kingdom Metazoa; phylum Chordata; class Aves; order Falconiformes; family Falconidae; genus Falco; species Falco biarmicus. The sequence continues at coordinate 2,238,050 of NC_079303.1, read as the reverse complement.
GCTCCAGCCGCTGCTGCTCCTGCCGAATCCGCTGCTCCAGGGCCTCGCAGAGCTGCTGCACCTCCTTGTCGTGCTCGGCCACGCGCCTGCTGGGGACAGCAGGGCCGGGGGGGGGGTGGTCAGACCCTGCTGCAGTGGGTGCTGGCCCCTGGGACCCCACATCGCCCACGGGAGCTGCAGCCGGGTTTGCCTGGAGGGGTTCACCCCGCAAGGACCGTCCAGCAGCCCCAGTCCGGCACTTTTGCCATCCCACGAGTGACTGCAGAGGGAGCCGGACCCCAGACATCAGCTCCCAGGGAAACCTCCACTCCAGCCACTGGTGGAGAAGCACCCCAGTTTCTCCCTCCTTGGGTACGTCTCCACGGCTGGGGTGAGCAGGGGCCCCATCCCTGTCCCCATCCTTCGCACCCCGTCCCTCTCCGCTGCCCTGGCGTGACTCACGTGTTCAGGGTCACCTCCAATGCCGCCTTCTTGCTCCTGGCTTCCTGGATGCGGTGCCTCATCTTGGCCAGAAAGTCCTCCAGGTTGCCCAGGAGTTGGGGTTCATCCTGCCGGAGCTTCACCCAGAGCTGCCATATCTCCTGTCTGCTGGGAAAGGGGGGTTTTGTGGTGAGCATCCCCCCCCCCGAACCCCCCCAAGCTGGGCCAGCTATGGGGTGCTGGGTCGTTTAGCTCGCACCGTTCAGGATGTGCGGTCCTGGGGGACAGGTGAGCATTGGGGTGATCGTGATCCTGTCTCCTGCTCCTGTGCTTGGGCCAAAGGCACCTCCAAGCCACTGCTGGGCTTGCTGCCTGCACGGAGACCTCCCGCCCCAAGCCTTTCCATCCTGCAGGACACCCATGGGTGCTAAACAGGGTGGCTTACTCATCAGAGACACTGTCCATGCCCAGCTGCTCCATAAAGGCGGCGAAGTGTCTCTGCTCCTCGCTGTCCGCCCCCTCCAACGCCGGGCTGGGGAGGACCAAGCGGACCCTCCGGGATGCTGTTTTCCGCCGGCGGTGGCCCATGGCAGCTTTGTGGGAGCTCAGGAACTGCCCTGCTGACAGATACCCCCAAACCCTCCGTGTCCGGCCAGGGGGACAACAAAGCCCAAACTCCAACACTTCTCACCCTGTGGCTTCAATAAGCCGCTGCAGCACAATAGAGCGAGTCATGGGCTGAGACCCAGGCACGGGGACACTTTTTGGGTCATCCTGTGCCACCCAGCAAGGGGAGAGTTTCAGGTTCCCCCTGGCAAAGCACCGAGGCTGTGTCCAGGATCAGCCCAGGCTGCTCGGAGATGTGTGCTGGCACTTACGGAGCCCGGCAGTGAACTCCTCAGTGCTTAACTGCCCGGTGCCGGCAGCATCCAGCCCATCGAAGACGAGCTCCAGCTCCTCTGTGCTGCACGGGAAATTTTCCTCCTGCAATTTCTAAAACCAAACCAAATCAGGGGAAAAACCTACCCATCATCCAGCTTCCAGCCACCCCGGTAGCATTTGACATCCCCATCCCATACCTGCATGTCCGAGCGGGTGACAAACCCCACCTGGTCCTTGTCCCGCTCCCTGAAGATGTCCTGCACTCTCTGCACCATTTCGGATGCCCACGGGGGCTCTTCGCCGGGGCCGGGGGCTGCTGCCAGTGCCTCACCGGAGCCTTCACGCAGCTGCTTGCGCCGGCTGGAGCCCAAGCGCCGGCCCTTGGCAGCCGCCCGCCGCTCGGATGTGGCTGCTGGCTCCATCCTGCCAAGGGGCAAACCGGTGCTGAGCCTCGGCCGGCTCCCTGCTTGCCAGAGCCCTTTGCTCTGGCGTGGGGGGACCCAGCTAGAAACTCGTTTTGGCTGGTGTGAAGGGCCCCAGGTTTGGCAATAGGAAGAGGCGCTTATCTCTGATTGCGCAGCACAAACGGAGCCTCCACCAGCAGCGAGCACCAGCCATCCCTGCCGGCTTCAAGCCTAGCACCCGCCGGGCGAGCAGCTTCTCCTGCCACTGGCCAAGTGGTCACCCCAGATCTCCCCTGCTTTGCCCTGGCTACAGAGGACGCGCAGGGCACCGGCACTGCCGGGGCTCGAGGGCCAACCGGGAGGTGACACTGGCAAAGGACCAGCCAAGGCGATGCTGGAGGTCTGGGCAAGACGTGGCGGTTCTACCTGCATCCTCAAGCACATCAGCAGCTTTTAAAATTCCTCCCCCAGCTCTCAGGGCTGTGAGTCACCTCCGGGGAGAGCTGCCCGAGACCTCGGCTGCTTCTCATCACGCCTTCGTGCTTGCCCCGGCTTGTGGGAGTTGAGCTCAGGACCCCCCCACACCCCCGGCGCCCCCCTCCCCATCCTGGGTGGGTAGCAGCGTCACCAGCAGCCACCGTGCCATCGCCGTGAGGGTTGTTCTCTGCATGGCAAAGCCAAAAAACCAAACGAGGGAAACCGCAGCCCCGGAGAGCAGTGACGAGAGCGGGGGCCATGCTGGCGCCGGCCGCAGCCCAGCTTTCCGCTCCCCACCTGGGGAGACCCCCGGCTGTGCCGGCCCCCTGCCCCTTTCCTTTTGCAATGGCCATTCTACTAAATCCCCAAGTGCACCAAAAACGTGGGAATAAGCCCCAAACCCATCCTCTTCCCCTTAAAGCATGAGGGTCTTGGGCAATTGCTGGAGTCCCACTGGACGCTGGGGCTGGGGGGGGCAGAAGCCAGGTGCCTTCTGGTGGTCCCAGCCTCCCAGAGAGCAGAAGTGGGAGCTCTGGGGGGCAAGTGGGGTTGTTTATGGTGTGGAGAAGCCCCCAGTTACCTGCCCCAGCCCTGGGGCGGGGGAGGGGTGGGGGGGGCAAGCTGAACCCACCGCACCAGAGAGGGACGGAATGAGAAGGGGGGGCTGGGCTGGGAGCTGCGCACCCCCCAGCCCTGGCTGTGCAGGGATCCCTGCGGCATTACTGATTCCTGGCGACCTGCCCCCCCCTCAAAACACCCCACGCTGCTCCCAGCCGTCAGAAAAGGGACACCAGACACAATCCCCCGACAGGTAGCGAGAAAAACCTCCCCCCAGCTCACTGGTAGGAATTAAAAATCAAGTTTTCCTGGCTTTTCTCTTGTTTAAGGTGGTACAGGAGTTATCCCCGGAGCAGCAGAACTCACCTTTCCCACCTGCCGAGGGGGACCCTCAGGTCCGGGGTGCGCGGGCTGGCGAGGATGCTGCTCCCACGCCGAGGGTGTTCGTCCTGCCCCGTGCCGGGGTGCTCACCCCTCTCTTACCCAAGGCGGCTTTCCGTTTTCGGGTTACGCTCAACTGCCGGTGCTCACACGTTTCCTGTTTGCTACGTTGCAAGCGGGGTGCGGGAAGGGCCTGTCCGGAGGGTCCCTGTCCCCCCAGCCCCCCGATCCCAAAGCAGAGGCACCGGAGGCATCTCCAGCAGAATTCCCCATCCTTTCCTTCCGTATTTGCAATAGTCCAGCCAAGGCTGGGAGGCGTTTGGGGCAGAGGAAAAGCAGCAGAGAAACAGCAAACACTATTTTAAGAGCCCCAATAAGCCGAAGGACAAGACTTGATATAACCCGCCGGTTATAGCATCCTACCGAAGACCGGGCAAACCTGCAAACCTCCCCCCCGAGGTTCTTTGGACCCAGGATTTGGAGGTTCCCCTTCGCTGTGCTGCTCACACCAACATTTTTTCAAGGCTCCTGCCTGAATCATTAACTCAGTTTAAAGCTGGCACCAAACACGCCGACTGCCCCCACCCCCTGGCAAGGGCGTGGGGGGGGCAGGTGGGTTCTGTGCATTTTTCCCTCGCTTTAACTGCAAAATGAGAGAGATTCCAAGCAAGGGGAAATGCTAATTACTATCTCTAGGTTATAACTAGGATTCCCATCCCCTGGCTCACGGCGCAGGCATGGAGCAGGAGCCGTGGGGTGGAGGGTGATGCCCTCCCTGTCTCCCCCCATCCAAGCTGGGAACCGGCTGCGGGGGTGCCCAGCCCCATCGCACCCTCCTGGGACCCCAGCCCAGCAGCAGCCAGCTCAGGGGCGTCTGCAGGCGGGTGGAGGGCTCAGCTCTTTCTTCTCCGCTCTCCCAACAAAGCTGGCACTGGTTCTCCCAGGTGGAAGCAACCCCGCAGCCAGGCTGGGGTGCTCAGCTCGCAAAAGCCACCTCTGAACTCAGCTTGTCACCGTGTCTCGCAGCCCCCGGGGCTGTGCGCTGCCACATGAGGGCTGAATTTTGGCTTGGCTTTGCCTAAGGATGCTTTTTGGGGGAAAACCCCTCAATACCCCTGGGAGAGCTCCCCGATTCCTGTGCTCTGCCCAGCAAGACTCCGGCATCTTGCTCCCAGCTGCCGAGCCCTGCCAGCAGCCCGTGCTGCGGTGGGAGGGCACGATCCAGCCCCGAGGAGATGCCCAGCAGGTCCCAGTGAAAGGGGATTGAATATGGTGGGGAAAGGAGAGGAAGCGCCTGACCCTCCTCCCAGCCCCTCTCAGCCATCGTGGCAGGTTGGTCCCTGCGTCCTCGCTCTGCACTGAGGCTGGGCTGGGAAAGCAGCAAAATACAACCTGGGCTGCAAGCACAAGGTTTCCATCCATCCCTCAGCTGCTGGAAGCCCGGCACCGTTTTGCATCCCCAAAGCGGAGGGAACACGGTCCTCTTCGACCTGGGCGAGGAGATGCAGGGCTGGAGTCTCCCGGGGGGATGCAAAACTCCAGCAGAGGTACCAGCTCCCCCCCGCCCAGCAGAGCCAGAGCCTGGCTGTCCTCAGAGCCCCACAAACGGTGACAAAGGACTATTTGCTGATTTATTTCTCGCTGCCTCCGCCGCTGCTCGTTGGGAGCAGCAGGCAGCAGCCAAGGGGGCTGCGAGGACTGACACGAGGAACATTAAAAGGGCTAAATCTGTAGGACTTGACTCAGCAGCAGCTAAAAGGCAGCAGGATTGTGCTCTGCAAACATTTCAAGGGGCATCAGCATGTGGGGGTGTCACCCAGCACCGTGGGGACCGGCAGGTGCCTTAGGGAGCCTCAGCTGAAGGATGACAGACGGTTGTTACCATCAAAATTTTGTTTTCACCTGGATCCTCTGCAAACAGGGTCATTTACCACATCAGCTGTAACGAGCTCACAGCCCACACGTGAGCCTTGCTCGGTCCTCAGAGGAAGCAGCTGACGGTGGATCCAGGGGATCCAGTCCTGGCATCCAGCAGCTCCAGTCTCAGCCAGGACTCGGTGCTGCCACAGCACGGGGCACCCAGGACCCCCTTAAGGGGGGGGTGGGGGGTGTGACCAGCTGGCCATGGCTAACAGCCACCTGCCCACGAGGCACTGAGGGTGAGGAGCAGAGGACCAGGGTCACAGCAAGGGAGGGGGAATTCTGTGAGCAGCAGAGGAGCCCACATGCACACAGGGGTCCCACACAGCTTGCACTGGCAGCACCGATCCTGCACCCAGCTGTCCCAAGGAAGCAGAGCAAAGCATGTGGGTTGTGGGGAAGGTTTTGCCCCCCCCCAGCTCCCCCTCCCCCGCTTGGATGTTTCATGGTGGAGAAGAGTCACCCAGGGCTGTACCAGCCCCTTCCCACAGCTGGGCTTGTGCTGCCACCAGCCCAAAGGCAGCACCCCCAGAGTGACCCCCTCACCCCCAAGCAGAGACCCCAACCAGAGCATCCTCCTCCCCACAGCCAGACCCTGCTCCCAGCACCACTCTCTATGAACCCAGAGACACGGCTTCCCTTACGCAAGGCGAGTGTTTATTCGGAGTTAACATTTGTAGACAAACAGGTATTTCCCCTTCCCCCCCATGCAGACTTAATAGCATTATTATTTTTCTTTTTTCATAAATAAAGATTTAGTGCTGGGAGCTTGCCAGCTTCACTGAGAGCAAAGTGCTTCATGGTGCAAGGCAGGTCGACCCCATCCCTTTTCTGCCTGGGACCATCTTGCACCGGTTTCCAGAGCCCAAATCCAGCAGAGCAGGAGATGAACCCCATGAAAGTGCTGAGACCTGACAGTGTCGAGTCCCTCAAGAGCAGGGACTCATCCTTCAGCGCTAGAACATCCCTTGGTCCCAGAGGCAACCAAAGCCACTCACCCTGCAGAGCTAGGTGAGGGTCCTCTCTCACCCAGGCCCAAAGGAGAAAAAAAAAGTCCAAGAAAAAAAAAAGCTACAACTTCTTCTTTCGGTGTCATCCCTGCTGGTGAGCAGGATGCGTCCCTAGAGCAGTCCAGAGCCGGAGCAGGTAGCTCCCCAGCCTGGTGCCAGTGGTGATGGAGGCAGGAACGTGGGGGCAAGCAGCACCACTCGACAAGCCAACAGGGTAAGGAAGTGGGGGGTTGGGTCAGCAGGGTGCAGGGGACCCCAAAGCCTCCCCCAGGCAGCGCTGGTCCCACAATGGCTGTGCCGAGCTCAGCACTGGGGACCTCCAGCGGGTTTGTCACCATCCGCAGCCCATCTGATGGGTGGTGGCACCATGAGCCACCCAAGGGCTCTCCAGGGAGCAGCGCTCCCTCTCCCAAGCAGCCGTGGGAAGGAGCAGTCCCCACATCGCTCTGCTTCCACGCACGGACAAGGGTTTACCACCCCTGGGTCCATCCTGCTGGCTAGAGGGCCACCACCACGTGCCAGCAACCAGGGTGTCCTCAGGGCCAGGCTGTCCCAGAGCTCTGCCCCGTGACCCTTTCTTAAGGCTATCTGGTGCCACCGGGTGGCTGGGACGCAAGTGTCCTCCACAGCCAGCCATCAGGCAGGGGAAGGACCACGGCTGGGCAGCAGGACGGTGCAAGGACGGTGCTTGGCCCCACCACTCCAGGGCAGGGGACACTTTCTTCTCTGCCAGCAGGGCAATACCTTGGTCCCACCAAGCCCATCTCAGTCCTCCTCCATTGGGCTACAAGCCTCAGCGTGGGCTACTCCTCTACATTGCACACAGTAGAGGTCCCTCAGGACCCCAGAGCTACTCATAAATAGGAAACTACAGACTCTACGTTGCTTCAGACAGGCAGCATATACAGTACAGGGTGGGGGAAGAAAGCCACGGACACCCCCCAGGGACATCAGCATCAGCAGCTGGCCCCGAGCACTGTCACATCACGGCTTGGGCTTGTCGGGGACCATCCTCCGCTTGGAGCTGTAGAAGTCTGGAGGGCAGAAAGAGAGAGTTGGGAAGTGCCTCCAGCCTGCTGGGAGCAGCAGGGCAGGGAGAGGGGAGGTGTCCCCAAGGAAGGGTCCCAAAACCCAGCCCAGGTGGGATCCCCCCCTCAGAGCCACCCACCCCAAAGTCCCAGGGAGGAGAGCCTGTAGGTCTCCATCTCTTCTTTGGTCTCACTGGCATTGCCACCCCAGGCCCTGATCCTGGAGGACGGGCTCAGGCTGTGGGAACTGAAGGTACCGAACGACTTTTGGGGGCATCTTCAGCTATAAAACCCACAAGCCCAGTGCAAGCCCCCTGCCTGTCCCCCAGCAACCAAAATGCCCCCCCGTTTGTGGCCTTTTCCCCTTGGAAGATTGATCCCCAGGAGAAATGCATGGAGGGTGGTCCCCTCCCCACACCCAGGCAGGGGTCTTGCACTCAAGTCCCCTCCATCTGTCCCTACCAGGAGAGCCATGACACCGCCAATGCCACCGAGCACGCACGGAGTGACACCAAACCTCCAGCACTCACCTTTCATGGTGGTCTGCCGACGTTTCAGGCCCTGTGGGGAACCAGCCCTGTAGACCTCCGAGCTCTGCTGAGATGCCTCAGGGCAAATCCTGCCAAGATGGTCCTTGGGGGGGACCTTGTGGACCAAGGAGCTCCTTCTCTCACTGCTGATGCCCGTGACCAGGCTGTGGACCTCCCGGGACGGTTGCTCAGCCAGGAAGACCCTCTCCCACTTGAACTGTCCTTCCAAGGGAGTCTCTGTCTCAAAGTTGAAGTTCCAGCGCTCCTGAACTTCCTCCAGGTGTTGCCTCATCAGGTCCTCAAAGTCATTCTTGAGTTGGTGGTGGTCCACAGGGCCAAAGAGGTTCCTGCATGCCTTGGTGCTGCATTGCATCTGCCCAGCCTTGCTGTGAGACAGGGGCATCGTGGCGGCTGGGAGGAAAGCAGAACAAGTTACTGGGGTGTTGGGCAAGGCACCCGCAAGCCCAAGGGCCAGCACACTTGCTACCAGAGCAAAGCACCCGGTAGCCAAGGTGGGACAGGCTGGGTTGGGCTCAGCAACAAGGCAGCCCAGAGGGGACCTCCATCTGCCAGCACACATCCTGGGCCCAGACACCTGGGATTTCAGCAGTGTCTTAGGGGGCAGAAGCTTGAGCATGACCAAGGTCAACCACCACAGCCTGGTGTGACGCAGAAGGATGGGGAAGGTGCACACGGTGCTCCCCGTTCCCCCTCCAGCAGGTAAAGCCCTGCCGGGGCAGAGCATCCAGCATCCCGATGCTGCCGCCGGTTCCATCCACGACCCCACCGCAGTCTCACTTCCACGCGGGCACAAGGCAAGTGAAGCAACAGGGTGTTTTTCTGGCCAGGTTCTTCATCTCAAGAGCCCAGGCCCAGTGGCAAGGAAGCCTTTTAAGCAAATGCAAAAACATGCCACAAGCTTGACCACTTGGTTTACCACCCTCCTTATCCGCAAGGAGCTGTTGGGCAACCAGAGACAAGACACTTTGTTTTTGTGTTTTGTTTTGGTTTTTTTTTTTTTCCCCCTCAAACTGATGCCAAAAGCCTTGACCTTCATGGTTTTGGCAGAGTCTTCCCTTCCGAGCAGTCCCCCCCCCCTTCACACGTGCGGGGGGGGGAGGCTAAGGGACCCCTCACGCCACCCACCCTCATGGGGAGCCTTGTTATCAGGGCAAAGCAAAGCAACGCTCTGGGATTTGACGGCTTGCAGAGCTAAGGCTTCATCCTGCTTGGATAACCAAGCTCACTAAATCTGCTTTAAAAAAAAAAATAAAAGCTTCATGGAAATAAAATCCCTCTGTACAAGATTGCTTTCTCATTGTCCACCAGATCTGGGACCCCCAAATCCACAGCAGATCGCCAGGCTCGCACCCCCAAACCTCCCCAGGGAGGGGGTGCTCAGCCTCCTGCAGGGATTTCTGCCCAAACTCAGCACCCCCAGCCCCCCCGAGCCCAGCACCGCATTGCCAGGTGTGCCATCAGCACGGCTGGAGACCCTCCAGGCAGGGGGCTTGGGAGGGCCACATCGGTCCCCAGGGCCACCCCGACCCCTCTGCCCTGCCCTGCTCCCAGAGTAAATTACATCCTGGAGTAAAAATAGCAATCCAGCTTCCCAAATCCAGCTTCCTATCTCCGGGCTGCCGGCGGCACAGCCGGGGTGACATCACTGAGCACAAGTCCCAGCATGTCCAGGCAAGCCCTGGCAGGTAGCGGGATGGGGACACACTCTGACACCCTGACCAGGCACCCCCGGCAGGGTTGGGCACCCACATCCCCCATCCTCATGCCACCCATGTCCCCCATCCCCCGGCCACCGCCAGGGCCCAGGTGCCACCCCACAGGAGGCAACAGCGTCACTCCGATTCATAATTCTACATCACCAGAGCCACCAGGGGCGAAGGGCCAAGGCCAGCCCCTCCCCCCCCAACCCCCATGTCCCCCCTGGGGGTGGCGATGCTTCCAGCAGCCCCTGCAAGGGCAGAGCTTTGGGGGTCCCCACGACACCGAGCGATGCAGGTGCATGGCTGCCTTAAGCCTCCCCCAGCCTGGCGACGCGGGCACTCCCGGGGAGGGGGGTACACACCCTCCCCCACCCCCACAGCCACCTGCAGCACCCAGGACCAGTTACACCAGTTGGGGAAGGCTTGCGGGGGGACGGGGACAGGAGGGGCTGGGAGCACAGCACCCCCGACGATGGATGGAGCCGGCAGCCGCTCACGGCACCGATGACCCTGGGGGGGAGGGGGGGAAGGGGGGGCCGGCGGAGCTAGGGGGTTGAAGACCCCCCCCGTTGCCATGGCAACACCCCGTCGTCCCCCCCCCCCTCGGTATGCTCCGCGGCGGGGGGCTCTGCGGCGACCGCAGCGCAGCCGGGGCGGAGGGGGGGGCACTCACCCACTCCCCCGGCACCGGGGGACGCGGACCTGGCCAGGAGCTGCCGCCCGTTCCCCTTGCGGCGCGTTCCCCTCCCCCCCGAGCCTGCACCGGTGACACCGACACCCACAGCCCCCCCCCCGCGGTGACACCGACACCCACAGCCGCCGCCCCCCCCCCCGCCGTGACACCGACACCCACAGCCGCCGCCCCCCCGCGGTGACACCGACACCCACAGCCCCACCGGCTGCCGCCCGCACTCACCGTCGCGTCTCCCGACTGCCGGTGCCCGTCGCGCCGCGGTTTATAAGCGGAGGGACGGGGCGGGGCCTCCCCCCCCCCCCCCCCCCCGCTCCGGGATTTCCCTCCCGCCCAGCCCCGCCCAGCCCCGGGGGTGCCGCGACCGCCGTCACTGGGTGCGGGGACCCCCTGCCTCGGGGTGCTGCAGGGATCCCCCCCCTTCAGGGCATATAGGGAGCCCCCCATGAGACAGGGACCCCCCTCACCAGGTGCTAGAGGGAGCCCCCCCCCCATTAGGAGATACAGGCACAGCACTCCACAGGGATTGCAGGGACACCCCCAGAAGGGGATGGAGGGACCCCCTTCCTTGGGGGGGGTGTATGGACCTCCCCATTAGGGGATGGAGGGACTCCCCTGCCAGGGGATGGAGGGACCCCCCCCCATCAGAGGATACGGGGACCCACTTCCTATTGGGATGCAGGGATCCCCCCCAGAAGGAGATACTGGGACCTGCTTCCTGCAGGGGTGCCAGGATCCCCCCACGGGGGATACAGGGACCCCCCATTAGGACCTACAGGCACCCCCCTCCTCAAGGGGGTACAGGGACACCCCCCAGAAAGGGGGTGCAGGGCCCTCCCCATTAGAGGATGCAAGGACCCTCCCCCCCCCAAAGGATAGAGGGGTGTCCCATCCCAGCTGGGAGACGCAGGGTCTTGGCTGGCTGGAGGGGGGTGTCCCCATCCCCCCCAGGCTTTCCTGCCCCCCAAGTCACTGTCGGGGGGGGGGAAAACGGATTAAGGAAGGGGCGACTCAGCCCCTCGGGGTGCCCAACCTCGGAGCCACGCTGGGGTGATGCTGCCCTGGTCCCCAGGCAGTGCCCGACCCCGGCCCGGCCGCAGGCTGCCCCTGGCCCCTCCTGCAGGATTTTCTCCCGGGGGGTCTGCTCCGCCGACGGGACCCCCCCGGCACCCCGGCTTCGTTTTGGGAAGGATCTGCTGGTCCGAATCCTGCAGGCTGCGGGGCAGGGATGAAGAGCAGGAACAAGCCCGTGCATGTCCCGCAGGAACCCGCGAGGAGGATCTGGAGGGATCTGGGGCTTAACTGGGAAACATCCCAGTCCACAGGCAGGAAAGGTCTGAACCCAGGGCAGCCTCTGCCGGGGGTCAGTGCAAGGCCGGAGGGCACCTGCCCGCGCGCCTGGTCGGTGGGTCCAGTCCTGCCCCACGGCCGAGAGCTGATGCCCTCGGAGCCAGCTGCCCCGCGACGGGGGGGGCCACATTCGGCAGCACCCTCCCGGCACGGCACGAGCTGCCCAGGCCCCGCGGGCATCACGACTCGTGCAGCGATGCTGCGGGGCCTCTGGTGGGGCGCAGCAAGGTGGGGCGCAGCAAGGTGACACGGTCCCAAGTGACCAAGGGTGGGTTGAAGCAGCCCCATGGGAGTGCCAGGCACCCTCCAAGGCCCCTGCGGCCGGCGGGTGCTGGGGTGCTCAGCAGGACCCTGGGTGTGCAAAGCACCCACGTTTCCCTGCTGGACCAGCAGCTTCCCGCGGCCCGAGCGGCTGGGGAAGGTGTCTGGGCGTGTTTGGCCGCAGGCTGCCGCGCCGCAGGGGTGTCTGCCATCGCCGGTCCCCCCCTGCAGCGCTGCCGCCTCTGGATGGGCACGCTGGGATGGGGAGGGAAGGTGAAGGACGGGGAATGTGAAAGCATCCGGAATGACTATCACACGCTGCAGAGATCTAGCCTGGAAAGCTGGGATCCATCCTGCCTTTCCACCTGCCAGACGCAGGGAAGGAGGGGGCGAGCAGCAGCCGCCTTCCCTCGCAGGGAGCGGGTCCCTGGTCTTCCCATCTGGGAACTGGTTTTGCTCCTGGTTGCAAAGAGCCGCCTTTCGAGCTGCACTGCGGCGGGCTGCCTGCGTCGCTGTGCAGTAGCGGATCGTTTCCTCGCCAACCTCCAGCTCTGCTCCAGCTGCAGCTCCTTGGCACGCTTCTGCTGGACGCGAGGAAGATGTCCCGAAGGGAAGTTGGACACCGGCCCAACTGCAGCACCATGAGCATCCTCCCCGCACCGGCTGCGCCAGGGCTCTGAGGCGAAGCAGCATTTACCAAGAGGATACTCACTGCTTAAACGAACTCTGCTTTTTGTAAAATCCACAAAAGGCAACGGGACCGTTGGAACCGGCAGCTTTTGAAATTGGTGCCCAAAGTGGTGGAGACAGGAGCGGCCTCGCTTGTGCAGCCGGCGGCGAACTCCAGCCACCGCGGATGCAGGAGCGAGGGATGAAAACAGCACCGTGAGGCGGGATAACCAACGGCTGCGAGCATCCCACTTACACGGGGGATGTATCCCAGGGCAAAACCAGCCAGAAAATAAATCAGACCTAAGTTATCCCTTAGGAAAAGAACTCTGTAACTCTCTCTGTGATTTGTTTTGGTGGGGTGGGGGTCCACTCCCTGCGCCCCGGGACAGGGGGGGGCAGGTTTCTGGCTGTTGCAAACTCCGCTGTCACTCCCCCTCCTCGTGCCCCCACACCAGGAGCTGGGAGCGCTGGCACTGGGGGTTACTGGAAATGGGAAGCGGGGAGAGGAACAGCGGCGGGGTCTGGGTCAGAGAGTCCGTGGTGAAGCCTGAAGTGGCATCACCAGAAAAAAAAAGTGGCGGGGGGCGGGGAAAAGTGTGATTAATACAAAAGGCAGTACAGGAACTTAAAAAAAAAAATCTCAAAGGTGACTCATGATGTTCAGCCCCAGCAACACGTAGGAGGAGGTCAGAGGCGCAGGGCTGGGGACGAGCAGGGACAAGGGTGGGGGGGTGTCTCCTTCTCACCATTTTTAGCCACCGAGTGGGAGCTGTCACCTCTCCCGCGCCAGGCTCGCCCTCCCCGAGGGGTGTCCCAACCCCCACCCGGCAGGGGTGTGATCGCTGGGGAATCCATCCTTACAACTTGCCTGAAAATCCCATCCTAACGCCTGGAAGCAAATGGAATCACATTAAATAACCGCAGATTTCACAAACGCCAACATAACCTTCTCCCCAGCACCGACAGAAGCCGGGGTGGCTGCCCTGGCCGGGGATCCCTTGGGAAAGTTTCTTTCCCAGCGGATCTCCCCAGGTGGGTCCTGCCGGGAGGGGAAACGGCTGCAAAGACATTATTCATGGCAGGCAAAGTCGGTGCGTGACTCAGCCCGTCCGCAGCACCGGCACAACCAGGGTTTCATCACGGGAGCGTGCCCGGGCACATCGCCTCCACCGCTGAGCATCGTCCTCACTGGGGACCCGGGGCGCAGCACCCCCAAAGCCCCGGGGAGCTGGGGGGGAGCTCTGGCACGCGGCGGGCGAACAGTTTGGGTCGGGTGATGGAAGTCTGGAGGCCCCAGGCTTGGATGAGGTGGAGGATGGGGAGCCACAGCCGGCAGCCCTGAGCCCCAAGAGACGAGCCAAACGGCGTGCCCAGGAAGGATCTCAGCAGGCCGAGGGCCAGCGACTGGTTTAAATGCACACAAATACCTACACATAAAGATTTGATAAAGGCAGAATAACCACCATCAGTAATATGTAAGCACGTGGTCAACCTGGAAACATTTTCCCAGACCAAAGCCTGCCAGCGCCGATGGCAGAAATGAAGAGATGCGCGCGGTTCCTCACCCAGCCCTCCCCAGCAGCGGGATGTGGAGACCTGGCGGTCCAAGCTGTATGGGAAGTGGTATTTTTGGGGGGGAAATTCATATTCCTTTAGATCAACCAGCGTAGGGGGAAGAAACAGAAAAGGGCTGGGCGGATGAGCATCCATCCTGTTGGGATGCAGTCGGCAGTGACAGAGCAGGGCACGCGCTGTTGTTTTTCCAGGTGGGATAATTGTAAACTCTGCAAAAAACTGAATTTCTGCCCAGGGAAACAACCCAAGAATGAAGGAACTGGTCTAGGACACACCCCACCCCACCCCGGCGCAGAGAGCGGGGCTGAGCACATGGGCTTTGAGGTCCAGTCCTGCCAAACGCATCATCCAACACCCCAAAGGTGTGACCAGGGCTGTCGCCCACCTCTACGGATGGTGGGGGGTGACTCTCCCTCTTGGAACAGCTTTTACTCGCACGAACACCCCGGGCAGGTGTGAAATCCCTCGGCTCGGGACAGCAGATTGACAGGCACTCGCTGTAGGTGTAAGCGGCTCTGCTGGGGACAAAGCCCCGCAACAAAGCCCTGCGTGTTCAGGCAGTAAAAAACCCTCTTCAGCAAGATTCAAATCTCCAAGATTTTTTTTATTATCTCCACTAACAAGCTTTTTTCTTTTAAGTGGGAAACGTGAAGGCTCTTAATGAAACACTCACGCTCCAGCAAAAGTCTAAATGAACCCAGTGTTCAGCTGAATGGCGTTTATATCCCAGCGAAGACTGTTTTCCCATCAGCTCTTTGAAGTGCCCAATTAAGTGATTTTATACTAATAGGATTTTCCCAGGAAAGAAAGACAAGAATGACAAAACGCTGAATGCTTGATTAACTCTGCCCCTAAAAGAACTCGGATCGTGTTAATTGACTGTTTCCCTGCCATATACAGCCCTTGTTTGCTCCATTTATGAAGGCATTTTGATGAGACACCGGACCCAGCAGAGTGGAAATAGAGTCCCACCGAGCACAAATGGGGGATGCGACAGTCCCTAAAACAAGGCCCTTCCTTACTGGAAATACTCCTGGGTGCGTGAGCCAGGCTATGAATCGGTCGCTTCATTCGGCCCCTCACTCATTTTCATCCCAGATTGTTTTTAGCCCCATTCATAGTCATTAACGTAATTGCTTCACTGACTTTCCATGAGCAGCTTGGAAGCTTTGTGTGTTGGGTTTGGGTTTTTTTTTTTGTTGTTGTTGGGGTTGTTTTTTTTTTTTCCACTGGCAGCAAAGGACCTCATTGTTCAGAGCCCGGCGAGGGCAGCAGGGAGTACCTGGCTTCGAACCCCGCGTTCGTTTGCCTGTTTATTTACTTGCTGCTTCACCTCATTGACTACGGCCCGAGAGCAAGGCAGGACCGAGCAGCCGGCCGGCACCCACGGAGGGGGCACGGGCACCCCGCTGGGAACCGAGGCGGGCGCTCCAGCCTTTTGGAAAGCTCCACGCAGGGAACATGGTCCATCCAGAACATCCACAGGTTTTTGGTTTTTTTTATTGCAGCCACTTCTTCCCATGCAGGGAACACGGTCCACCCAAAACATCCACAGGGTGGGTTTTTTTTTATTGCAGCCACTTCTTCCCATGCAGGGACCATGGTCCACCCAAAACGTCCACAGGGGTTTTAGGTTTTTTTTATTGCAGCCATTTCTTCCCCGCAGGCATCCCAACGAGGGCAGGGAAAGCTTGCCGTTGAGGCAGCAGCAGGCCAGCGGGATGGATTGCTCCAGCACCTTCCACGGCAGGATTCACAGCGTGGGTGGGGATAAGCAAGCGGAGCGTGGGGCAGAATTGCTCCCGTCCACGTCTGTACGGGGTCCCCAGCCCTCGGCAGCTCTTGGTGCAGCCAGGCCCACGGGAAGCCATCAATCGATCCGACTTCTTTTCTTCCCGATGGATGACACGCGTGGCACGGTGCTGCTGCGGGGAGATTTGTTGCTCCCCGAGCTGTGGCGTTGTTCAAAATCCACCAGGAGCATGATCTGGCCCTTTATAGCCGTGCGTGAGAAGGAGGTGACTGTGGAGAGCTGCTGACTAATGCTTGCTCACGATACGACCTTTAAAAATAATCCCGATTCGGTGCAGTCACAGGAGGATGGGGTGTCTGCGAGTCCCTCGGCTCCCGCTTGCGGAGGCAGCGACACCAAAGCCCAAACCTGCGGCTCCGGCAACGTGTGCTGGCCCGCTCCCCGTCCGGCACTGCCAGGCGGTGGCTCACCGTGTGTCAGCACCTCCTGGGATCTCCCCGCTCATGTCACAGGTTTTGGGAATCCTGTCACCCGGGGTGAGGGCAGGCACGGGGTCGTGATTCACTTGGCTGTGGGCGAGGAGTGGGGCAGAGAGGGCAGGGGCAGCACAGCCCCATGGCACTGGGAGCGAAGGGACGGCTCAAACGGCAGCGGCAGGAGGGCAGCACCCGGACCACGCGCCGCAGACGGCTGTCACGTGCGGTGACCGACGCTGTGCGGGGCAGAGGTAATGGGAGGGGACAGCTGTGTGTGCACAACTTCCAATAAAGCCACCGGAGAGATATGACAGCCGCCACCTTGACGCCGGGATAAGGGTCAAAAGCATTTTCATTCCTACGTGTCGGTCGTGCACAGCAGGACTTCCTGGAGCCGGGGTGAAGGAGCAGCTGTCGCCCCACACCGAACCCCGCCGGCCTTGACACCCAGCGCTGGCACAGAGCTGTGCCACACCTGCTGATGGGGACGGCCGTGGGCCACGCACCGTGGTGGAGCTCTGCCCCGCTCCCCACGACGGGGATCCCAGTCAGGGAGTTCCAGGCGCCAATATGGAAAGGAAAAACCTTTTTCTTTTGGTTTCAGCTGCCCTCACTGGTTTCCCTGCCTCGCCCGGGAGAATCCCCACTGCACCAGGGAAAGGCAGTCTGCTGCATCTTGGAGCTGCCGGCAGCAGCGCAGGAGAGGCTGGGAACAGGCTGAAAACGCCCCGTACTGCACCCGCCAGCAGCGACGCTGCCCCAGCGCCCTTCCCACCTCCCGCAGCAAGCCCGGGCTTTGCAGAAGACCAAAAGATTTATGGATGTAACCGTAATATGCCACAAAGAGCGCATATGCCACAAAGCGCGGGAGGGAGACAAAGAGGGAGGTGGCGAGATGTAAAATGTGAAAACCTCAAAATGTCTATAGGTCAAAAAATACCCCACCAGTCCCTGTCAGACTGATCCTGCGGAGGGGGAAAAAATCTGGGGAGGGTTCAGCCCCGAGTTTTGGAGCAGAACGTGTCAGCCAGGCAGCGAGAAGAACGGCTGCTGGCAGGAGTGGCGGCGTACCACACCTGGAGCCTATCGCCCTAACCTCCTCCCCAAAAGCTTGACATAACACTGCATGAAAAGCTGCTCGATCCACGTCGTGCAGCACCAGGAAGCACAGCACCCAGTCCAGCCGGCGGCCACCCTGCCGTGCCCGACCGCCTTTTGATGCGATGGCAAATAACGTCGGTATTAGTCAGAAACGAGCGACTGCAAACATTTTATAGCGAAAACGGATGGCAAGCCCTGCATGGGCAGCGGCGGGGGAAAGGCTGGGTGGAGCAGCGGGGCTTCCTCGCAGAGACGCCCCTGAATATTGTTGAATATTCATGGGCAACGCAGCCCCCGCGTGCGTGCGGCGGAGATAATGCTTGGCTCACAGCTGGCAGCAGCGATCTTCCAGCCGGCTCCAAAGCGACACCCAGGGTGACACGGAGCCCCACCCTGATACCACCGCTCCACCCTGATACCGACGGAGGGTTGTACCGGGGCGCGCGGCGGCGCCGGGCTGCATGGCGGGGGACGTCGGGCAGCGGCGCGGTGTCGCTGCGTGCTGGCGGTACATCACAAGCCGTCAGCGTGCTGGCCAGCCAAGTGTCCAAGGACAGGGCAGGATGAGTCCTGGGGTACCACGGGAAGGTTGTGGAGGAACGCCGCTGACATCAGTGGCAGATTCTAGCTGGGAAGGACATACACTTCCCTTTTCCAGCTGGGATAACCCCCCCAGAAAATCTGACAGCTAAAATTATTTTGAGGATCGAGCAGAATCACCACTTGAATCAACGTGAAGATTTGTCCAACTAGAAGTTTTGTCAGCTAATACATTATTAAATAATAGATGAATGCATCACTTGGGAACATAGCGTTCCTATTGCATAGTCTATTTTCTATTTGTCTGGATCTCATGTTTATTTTTGTCCATGACAGGATTTGCTTGAAGGGCACTAACAGAATGTAACTAATGGCAGCATCTCAGCGAAACTTCAGAAATGAAACAGAAAACCAAGACAGCGCCAGCATTTCAAGGAAGCCGGATGGCTTCTCGCGTGGGCTGGCAGGCTGGGGCGCTGCTTCAGCTTCCCCACTGCTTCACCGCACGGCTGCCAAGGGAAAACTGCCTTTACTCTGCCCGTTTGGGGCAGGCTGAGGTGTGGAATCGGAGCTCGGGAAACCGAGACCCGCCTTCGTGGCAGGTCCCGGGTCCTGTGCCAGCGCCCGGCTGTGCGGGAGCTAAGGTCGAACCAGAGCTGCTGGAATTCTGCCCTTTGGCCTTCTGTTTGCAAAAGGGGTTGATGCTCCGGGTTTTTCACTTTCTTTCTTTCCTAACTACTGCTCCATCAGCACCAGCGTCAGACAGTTCATGATGGTGACTGTAGCTCAGGTTTTGGGACAATATTTCTAGGGTACGATTTGAACACAGGTACAAGAACGCGGATTGAAAGCAGCAGAAATGGGAGAAAGTTTGGCAAACGTTCGGGTGCTTTGAGGATCTTTATGTCGGGAAACATTGCAGCATCTCATGGTGATGAGTAGAAGAAAGTAAAACTGGGAACTGAGAAGTGACGTTAACAGCAGAAGAAAAAAAGCCACAGAACTGCTGGGGCACTCGTCACTTCCAGCCAACGCTGCCGACAGGTCCCCACAGAAGCACGCAGAGATAAGAGGCATAACCTGCCCTGCCAGGCAACGCTGGCTGCTGCAGGAAGACCCAAGGGCACGGCGCAGCGACTTCAGACAAAAAGAAATGCAAAGACAGCCCAGGGAAATGCATCCATCTTCTATCACGAACCTATTTTAGTTCTCAGTGTGACTGGAGCACAGAATAGCACAGCTCCCGAAACGCATTCGTTCCGGAGGTGAACTGCAGCAGCTCCCCACGGCAGCTGAAACAGCGTCTCGTTAACTGGAACCACTGCCAGCGTTCCGTACGGCTGCAGCATCTCGCCAAGCACGACCCTGGTCAGCTGAACCTGCCTGAAGGCCGGTGAGACACATCCTACTGAAGAACGAACGAACATATCTAACCTCTCCATCTTAAGTGCAAGGCATGTTCTTAAAACGACCCTCTCTGCCATAAATAAAGAGCAGCATGTACATAAAAAGAAAAAAGCCAAACCACCCTTTTCTTCGCAAAACCACTCGCACACAATGCTCCCCCCAGGGAGAGCGTGAGGGAAGAACGAACTGCACATAGGCAGAGGGTCGTTACGTTGTTCTAACACGCTTCTGGGATGTGCTCAGATACTGCGCCGACGGGCGGCTGAGCAGCTCCGATAGCATTAACCTCAGGATGCTTCTGCTGGGCAGAACGAGGGGCGGCTAAACCTCTCCCCAAATTAGAAACACAGCTGAAGACGTCAGCGTGAGCGCTACAAAACCCAGCCCTGAAACAATTTGGGAAGTGGCAGAGAGCAGCAGTTCCCCTGCCAGCGCCCAGGATGGGGTGCAGGCCACCCCGTGCCGCCAAGGAGCCCCTGGATGACATCGCTCTGCCCGCTCCAGGCCAGGCCACCGTGCTCCGTGGCCCCTCCTGGTTTAAGGATCTTTGGGGAAGGGTGAGGGATGTCCCAAGCCTTAGAAGGTCAACACAAACATTTCCTTGTACGTTTAATGTGAAAGAATTTTTAAACGCAAGCACTACTGGTAAAGAGCGCTCCCAGGCTGGTGGCCCTCTCACAGAAGCAAACTGGAAGCCTTAAGTCCATGAACATGTTGCTGCATTAAAAATACCACCTGCTAATTACACCCTGGGAGGAGGGCTGTGCACAGTCAGCATTCACACACTTCCCATCTTTCTCTAGAAGCTGCTCATTTTGTTCCCCATCAGAACCCCACCTGACAATCTAAAGCCAGCTGCCTGCTGCATGCAGCGGGTCCAGCCTCCTCAGGCAGCTGAGGAGCAGGATACAAAGCCAGAAACCTGGAACTGATAAATATTCCCAAGTTCCACCGACTACCTCGCACACTAATCCCACAGCGTACGCTGTCCCCAGTCAGCTTTCTGTCTGTCCTTTCCCCTCGGTAGCTGATGCTGAAGGTTACTCGTCCCAGTCCCACACCGCTCCCTCCGCACCGCGCCACTGCAAGAGGAAGCACCTGCCGGCAGAGCCACAATCCTTCTGCAAATCAAACACAGGGATTAAAAAAGGGAACGCGGCCGTGTGTGGCACATGATGTCATCGCAGCCCTTGGCTGCCTTTCCCCTAAGGCAAACATCCCGAGGGGAGTTGTCACCGTTTTGAGACCAAACCCGGCGGGGCAGCAGCAGGCCAGGAGCCCCAGCCGGCTGGTGGGGCCACCCCGACCTCTGCCGGGGAGTCGCGACAGCGCGTCGCAACAGCCACAGCTCGGCTGCATGCCGGCAAGAGGAGGGATGCGGCTTTGGCACCTTGGCAGCTCACGCTGTGCCCCGCTTGGGATGATTTAGGGCTGCTCAGCGACGGCGAGGCTGGTTACACTCGTAGCAGAGCACCAAGCACCGCTCCCCAGGGAACACCTTGACGATAGTCCAACCACAAGAACTACTGAGTAATTAACAAAATAACTAGATGCTGTACTTCGGCGGGGAAGAGGTGCCCCAGCTGCTGAGGGCGATGGATACACAACTCCCCTTCCCAGCAGCATCTCTTTCCGATACAGCTTGTCACAACCTCCTCCCCACCTGGGTACCACCAGCAAAGGAATTAAACCACCAGCCCAACCAGCGTGGCAGATTTAATCTGAACACACATCTCTGCGTTTAGCTGCAGCTCATCATCTCCTGGATACAGAACAAAGGAGCCCCTGGGCTGCCCGGGAGCTGTGGCTGCACCCCAGCCTTGCCGCAGTGTGACGGTGACACCTCCATGCAAAGCGCCAGCTCCCAGCCCCACCATTTCAAGCCAGCCATAAAACCTGTGTCGTTACCAACCCCCAGCCAGGATGCGGAACACCCCAGGGTGAAGCTCTGGCTGGTTTGGGGTGGGAAGTGCTTAGGAGCTCGCCCCTCAGGAGGGAAGTCAAGCCAGCATCACCAACTATGGTCACCTAGGACCAACATGTGCCACCAGCGCCAGATGCCCAGCCTTCTGCCAGGGTGAGAGATGGCAACACCATGGCAGCAGCCACCCGCACTGAGAGCGGCGCCCGAGCAGTCAGCGCTGGTGTCACAGCGAGACACAGCGGTGTCCTCTCGCCCCGTACTGCAGAGCGTGTTTTATTTGAACAGTTGTGCCACGAGACCCAAGCGTGCGTTTCACAATGCCAAGGTACACAGCAGGTACTCAAGTTAAATACCGAACAACAAGTTGTAACCAAAACTTTAATCCCAAGGATCTCACAAAAGACATTTTACAAGTGACATGAAAATTCTTGTACAGTAAAGAAATGTTTAATTCTTAACTTTTACAATGTACCATTACACACTCAACACATCCACTCCAGCTGCAGTGCTGCTGTGTATTTGGTCTATTCGGAGGTTCTGGAATAGATGGTCTGTCAACAATCACCTACGCAAGTACTCTAAAGTACAAAATTAACTGACCCTACCACTAAAAAAAATTGTATTTCACATGATATAAAGTAGCTCTGTTCCAGGTAATGGAAGTCAGAACTAGAGCTCTGGCTAAAACTGCAGCCCAGCCATTCCCCTCGCACACCACTGGCTTGACATTCCCGACTAGCTCAGAGAACTGTACTACAAAGCATCTACATCTCCCCCTGCATGACTAGCACCGCTCACAGCCACGCTTCTGCAATGAGCATGTCTCCATCGCGTGCCTCCTCCCAAGAGCTGAATCCCAGCACAACACAGCCCAAGCACATCAACACCAGAAGCATTCTTCTATCTACGCAAGACAAACTGCTCACCATTCAGCACAAACACAAAATTATGTATAATGGTATATTGTAAAGCGATTAATATTACAAATCATATGTTCTGCTCAGAACCATATACAGATTCACATCTTTACATTTGCCACCTGTTACAAGATACAAGGAACAAAGCAAGTTCAACAGCTAAAACATCTTAAAAATGCACCTAGCTTTATGAAGTTTCAAAACAAAACAATGTTCTGTACATACTCCTCCTGTCCTCAGATCTAATGACTTCCTGTACACAGCTCCTCATACTCCTATTTCCTCTCGTTTGACCTGGAGCGACTGAAGAAGAACAGACACATTAGTACCCAGGTGCCAAGAGCAGCAGATTTTGCTTTAACACACAGCCCTCCCCCCCAGCCCAAATCAGTGATTATGTTTATGCATTTTAAAACCACTGTTCATTTAATAAATTAAATAAATTTAAATAAAGTATTTAATTTTTCAAGGTGAAGAACCTCGTAAGACACTAGAGACAGCTCCCCACCACAGCCTTCTTCAGTATCACCCCAGACACCAAATCATTTTTAGGCATTTGCTCAAAACACCGACAGGCTCATCCTACCTGCGAGACCTGGAGAAGGAACGAGAAGGCTTGTGATTCCTCTCCCGTGAGAGTGATCGCTCTCTTCTTCTGTCTCTGGAGAGGGACCTGTTCAAGATCACAATGCCAAAATGATTACAGTGTCAAAGCTAAATTGGGTTGAACAAAGCTATCGGAACAGCGTCCCTTCAGGGAGTTAAAAAGTTTTTAATTATTCATCTGGGGGAAACCCACTGAAGATCATGGCATTAGCCTTTCCTTCAGGTAAGAACAATCAGTTGAGCCATACAACACAGCTTAAGTTGTGCTGCAAACAGGCATCTATCTCTCCCTCTGCAGCTGTGTACAGCTGCTCGCTCAGACGGCGAGCAACAGTGCCTCTGCTGACACTGTGCCCACATGCGCTTACGCACCCCTGACAGTAACGCAGCACTATGCTACAGGAACGTAAAGATCGCCTCCAAACTCTGCGAGCTTCAAAAAGCCTAACACAGAACTGCGTTACAGTGCTGGGCCATTACCACCTGGCATTCTACAGCCCACGACAGCAGAATGCGCTCACTGTGTTTCTTATCTGCTTGTGGCTCCCAGCATCTGGGGGAGTGTAGCACCTTAACACAGAAGTTTTGGGAAAAACTGACAGGAACGCTGGGAAGCTGCAGAACAAAAAAAACCCCATAAGTGCTTCCATTCTTGACATCCTTCAACTGATAACCCTGGAACCTAAAATAGCTGTGTAAATATATGAACTCCAATCAAGCAATGACAGAAGCAAACCCATTACCTCCCTTTTACTGGGTTACAGCGCTTGCCCTGGAGTCTCTGAACGCATACAGCCCAAACATTCAGCTGTTCCTGTTTGGTTTTAAACCTCCTGGACAAAACGGCCCATGCAGTAATTAACAGATGCATACCTGCTGCGGCTGCGAGAAAAGCTTCTCCTTCGTGGTGATCTAGAACCAGAAAAAGAAATGTGAGGCTTTTTATCAATTCTTTTAGCATTAATGGGGTGAGGCATTTCCCAACTTGTCAAACTCACTGTTGGGCCCAGGGAACGTGCCAAGAATAACTGGCATCCATCATCCAGTAAAAGGCATGGAAAGATTAGGCAGTAAAACCAAGCTCAGTGTGAACAGCACGTTTCCAACCATGAATTCACTTTAACTAAGAATGCTTCATAGCAGAGTTGTCCAATGCAACACTTTCCATTTCAACTAAATACACTGCCCAGAACACCACACCAAAGTCCCACAAGTGGTTCCAAAAAAAAAAAATAGCACAGACCAAATGTTTTGGAACCCATGCAAGCCAAAAAGGTCCATAACACGACATAAAAGAGATACCAAGTGGAAAAAAGTGAAAATGCGCTCAGTGTAAATATTGATAATGCCATTAAGTGCGCTACATTAGAACTGCATATTGTGATTGTCATTTTTAATGCCATAGAGTGTGTTTAGACTATTTTCTTAAAGAATAAAAATTAAAAAATAAAAAAATAATAACCTTAGCTCGGCCCAGTTCATCCCAAAAAGTAAATGTTTTAAGTTTTGAAAACTGTTAGTAAAACCATTTAAAGGTGATAGGATTTTTCTGGCAAGGAAAAGCTAAGTTTGTTAGAGCTTTATTAAAAATTTAGTTTGGCATCTCACATGCAAATATACTGGTTTTTACGTTATTCAGTGTAAGAGCTTCCGTATCACCCTTAAAAGTTTTCTCAAGCAACATATGTACGTTACCACTCAATTATGCACAGCCAGCCTTTGATTGAGAAAAGTAATTACTTATAAGCCGCTTACTCCTTATTTTAACCAGCAGTAAACTGTATAAGCAGGAAAAACTTACTAGTTTTTGGTTTCAACAAGCTAGAAATGGTGAGGTGAGGCTGCCGGACTGACTGCCAAGAAGAATTTGCTGAAAAGGTTTTGCCAGATGTTGCGTTGTATTTAGTTGGTTGGCGAAGGGGGTGTTGTGGATTTTTCCTGCTTTTTTGTTAGCCGAAGGCTGCTGCTGTAGTTGTTGTGAAGACATTTGGTAAATAAACAGCTGAGCTGATTGGCCGGGAATGTGTGGGCGGTCGAGGTGGCTGCTGCCGATTTGGTTAAGGTTGGAGAGAAGGCTGAGAGAAAACAGCATGCTCGGGAACCAAAGGGCGGTGCAACCTGACGACTGGCCATGCCTGGGTCATGTGAAACGACACCAGCCAAGCTGAATGGGGCGCGCTGGTCACATGACGCTGAAAGGGCTAGTTGACTGGCTAATGCAGACTCAGAGGGTGGTGAGAAGAGACATGATGGTGACTCTGTAACGGGTTCATTTTTATTAATAGATGGACCAAAAAGCATAAAAAAAATGAAAAACAAGCCATCAGTACAACCATCTATTAGCTAACAAATACTCCTAATGTGTTATTTTTCAACAGCAAAAGGGTAAGCTCGAAACCCTGACTCGTGAGGACTTCACTCACCTGCAACAGGTAAATTCAGTCCTGCAAAAACCACGTTGCAGACTTAAACCGCCAGACAAGCTAGTCTGGGTCCAAGAACGTGTCAGTTACCAAAAATCCTGCTCTATTTTAGAGCTCGGTTTGCAAACCTCAAGTGACAGGATCGTCACCCAATGTTCAATGTTTTAATTCCAAACTAACAGTGAAGCGTCAAGATTCTAGATGTTTAGAGCAACTGTTACTCGGTCTATTATTCAACAGCTGCCTACTTGGAAAGTATTTCAATTGCGCAAACAAAGCGGAGAAACACATCTGTATGGAAATGCTAAGCTGCCGTATGTCATGTTTTGCCATTATGGAATAAAGCAAAGGAACAGCCTAAGTTGAAGTATGGGGAAGAAAGGGAAAGTGTGACTAGAAGATGAGCAGATTTTAGGAGGAAGGAGGACAAGTCCAGGATAGAGGGCACTGACTACCAACTTGCACAGTGACCTAAGGACAAAAGCCAACATTCAACACAACTTAAGTTCACCTCGATTTTGTGGGGTTTGGGGTTTTTTGGTATTTTTTTCTTTGGTTTTTTTTTTTTAGCATTTGCCATCTCCAAATTGTGATCAGATAGATGAATGTTATCCATCAACATGCTTTTAAAAAGCCTGCTTCTAGGATGCTACGTGGTAACAGTGCCAACAGCTCTATGAGTGTACTTTGACCTAGGGTACCTGCGACGAGGAGGAGGACTTCTTCTGCGATAGTCATCTCGAGGACGCCTGCCCCAGGATGGAGGTGGACCACGGTTCCGACTCCGTTTCTCACCATTGGAGAGCTCCACTCTGACACGACACCCACAGAGGGTTCTGTGAAAAAAGACTGACATCCATTAGCATTTCCAGGGACAAGTCTGCATGCACAAGAAGCCCTATGGACTTGAGAGAGGCAAAAGGCACAGACAAGGGCAGAACCATTGTCTATACACATCAGTCAAAATACGCAGTAGTCAGTATAAAAAAAAAGTGGATTCCAGCACAACAAACAAAAGGTTTGGCCATTTTTGAAAGCTTGCCATGCCATTAAAAGCAGGCACAGAAGGAACCAAGCAGAGTCTCCCTGATCAGTTTTGCCTCTTTATAGCAACACCATCCTGGATTTAACTCACATGCACCACGAAGTCCAAGTCATGTCTAACTTAGAGTCCAACTCTAAAATGTAAAATTAACCATCCCAACACTATTCCTGCACTATGAAGAAACACTATCCTTGTATCACTGTACAAATAAACACTGCGTAACTAATGTGCCAAGTCCTTGGTTTCGCCAGCTGAAGCCTCCCAATTCAGACTATCACTACCCACACCTCCTGATTTTTCACCAGGCAAGCCAAACACACAAGAAGCTAATTTTACCTTCCATCTAGTTCTCTTACTGCATCAGCTGCATCTCGTGGATCTTCAAATTCCACAAAGGCAAAACCAGGAGGATTTCTTGCCACCCATACACTGCGCAGAGGTCCGTAGTAGCCAAAAGCTCGCTCTAATTCAGTTTTGTTGCCATTGTTTCCAAGGTTACCCACATAAACCTTGCAGTCCAGCGGACAAGAGTCACGATGCATTGCTAGGACAAAAAAAAAAAGCTCATGTACATTTAATATACAGCACGTGTTTATTCACTTACAAGGAATTAATGCTGTTGGTTGCTTTTTCCAGAAACTGAATTTGATAGAAACATTAAGCTGCGTGGAACTGGGGGTGGTGGGGAAGGCGTCTAAAACCAAACCAAACAACTAGCTGTTAGATCGTAAATCACTACTTTTAGGAATTTCGTTCACTTCTAAGGCCTCCCAACTTTGCAAGGGGGTGTTTCCCTGAGGCCCCCTCCCCGGCCCCCGGGTGAGGGCGCGGGCCGGGCCGCAGGGGGAGCGCTGCGCGGGAGAAGGGCTCCATTGTTCTCGGAGCGGGATCCAGGGGAAGCTGCACACGGCGGAGGAGGAAAAGCAGCGCCATCTCCGGCGGAGGCCAGGCCGGGAGCGCTCGGGGAATCCCTCCGGAGCGCTCCGCAGCGCGGCCTGAGGAAGCGGCGCTCCCGCCGAGCGGGGGGAAGGCGCCACACCACCCCCGCGGCACCGCCCGCCCGGCCGCGCCTCGCCTCACTGGCCACGCAGGAACGGCGGCGAGCGGCCTCTCCAAGGCAATCCGCGGCCTCCCCGCTCTCTCCCCGCCCGGTTTTCCTCAGCGTAGCGGCAGCCACCGCCCGCGGCCCAGCTTTACAAAATGGCGGCTGCTCTTTGTTTGCCGCCACCGGGCACCGCCGCTTCCATCCGCCCTGCCGGGGACCGAGACCGCGGGTGCCGCCTCCTCCCCCCCAGCCCTCCGAGGTGAAGATCCTCACCGATGCTAAGAGGGAGGGCGCGCGAAGGGAGCCCGCGCTAAATTCGTAGCCGACTCGACCCTCAACGAGACTCCCGCTCCGCTTTTCCTCACTGGACAAAATGGCGGCGGGCCCCTGCCCCGCCCGCCCTTATATACGGGCAGCCTCTCACACGTGACGCAGGCGGCAGCAAATCAGGAGGGCGCTGTTCGGCTGATTGACAGCTCGCCTCATCCCGCCGCCTCCGCGCGGGCCCGAACGGTCGGCGGGCGGGCATCGCCTCAGCGGCGGGAACATGGCGGCGGGGCGTGCTGCCGGCCCGACCTGCGCCTTACGGGCTGCTGACCGACCGAGGGCTCCAGGCCCCTGGCACCGGGAAACGGCAGCGCACCCAAGGAGCCCCTTTTGCTGCCTGAAAGGAAAAGGGAGGTTTTCTTTTCTCGTGGAGCCTCTCTGAGCCGGTGGGATGCATTCAGGCTATGTTTGTTAAGCATCATCCCCTCGTTGTTAGGGTTTTACACGTCTGAAAGCTTCAGTTCACTAGTAACCATTTTCCCCCATGAGCAGGGGTTTTAAATAAACACGTTGAGCAAAGCAGTGTTAACTCAATAGTTTTTGGTGAAATTTACATCTGGGCTTGGGCCTACTGAGGCGCCACAGAAGGAATTGATTATTTTTCAGCACTCGGTAGAAAACAGGGGGATTTGAACTGAGCAATTTTAGCCTCAGAGAGCACTGTCTGTGGTGTTTGCGCTTTACTAAACTCTCATTCATTTAGACAGGATATATGAGTTTTAAATAACTTGCTCCAGAAGGGTTGCCGTAAATACCAAGCCCCTGGTTCCGAGTTACCAGGCGACAGGAAAAACCCACCCAGGGCCGCCGCTACAGCAGCCTCCCCAAATAAATGTCCCTGGGCAGCCATGTCTGGAGGCTGTATTTAATCCTTTTTGACTTGTGCCAGACAAGACAAAATTACCTGTTCCAAGTATAATTAATAATACTTGCAGTGCTATTATATGCGATAAGACATTTTGAGTACAAATGAATGCACACGGATGGTGTTTTCCGAGCAGGAACTATGCAGAGCATGGGGTGCCCTCAGTCTGCTAGAATTGTACCGGCGTATAAAGAAAAAAATTATCAGAATTTAAGACAACCAGCTCATATAATTCATTAGAATCTTCCAAAATCTTTTGCAGCATCCCTCATTATTTTTAACAACTCTTTTCAGTAAAATCATCCCAAGGGTCAAAATTGGCCAAGGGACAGAAAACCAAGGATTTGGAGGTACTAGATACTCTACAGTATCTTTATCGTGTTATCTGACAGTTACCTGCTTTTAATTAAAGAAATATAACACATTGTAATCTAAATTAGCTGATGGTTAATGTCCTGAGGCAACACAAAGAAAGGAAATAATTGAAGCAGACGTGGGGCTGTTCAGCCATTTCACTTGATGATTTTTTTGGAGATGATGATCTCCCCTCCCTTCTCCGCTGGGGTTTACAACATTAACTAGACCCTGCCTCATACCACACAATGTACATTTGCAACAAGATTTAAGTTTTGCAACAATATTTAAATAAAAGAAACGAAAACACATCAAACATGAGTTAGAGAGCAACGTGGACTACCTTGTAATCTTAATAGATCTTTTAATTTCACACCAAAGTTACACCTGACATATGAAAATAATTACAGATGACAGACTTGATAACAAAGGATTTATTCAGAAGTAGGTTCTCCTCGTGCAAAGTAAACACAGTGTTCAGCACTCACCTAGGACTCACCTGTTCTGTTCAAGGAACTTCCTGCATGGGCTTAGGCCCAACACCATGCTTTGTAAATCACATAGCATAAAAAAACATGTAATCCAAATCCAATCCATTTTCAGTCTGCTTTTGGCATTATAAAGCAACTCAACGTGGCACATCACGGTGACAAAAGGCAGAGGTTAGAGGCAACTGCATCCAGCCAAAACCCCAACCTGTTTCTGCAGTCGGTTTTAGGATGCCCCAACACAGCCACACAACATTTCAGTAATTTGAAAAGTCAGCATTTTGATTGTGCTCTGAGAGATGATACCCTGACACAGCTCTGAGCAGCACTATATATGTGTACATACACCTAGATACGAAAGCTGCGCTGTGCTATGTTACTTTCTTCCTTATTCCAGGTTTCTAAGATAGTGTTTGAAAAATCCTGCTGCGTTGCAACTCTTTTGCTTTTGCAGTAAGAGAACACCAGTTGTGCCCAATATTTATGCGATGTACAGAACTCTGACATTCATCGGCTCTTCCGTACAAGGAAGGTGAGAACACTGACCTTACAAGCAAGACCAGCTCTAAACAGGTGGGCCAAGACTGGACTCAAAAGGCACCTAATGCCGGCACGCTGTACAGCGGAGCGCAGCTATCTATTTTATAACGTGGCCAGACCGGAATCCATGGCCAGACTGACAAGGAGGAAGGTATTATATTCAAGCTGCTATCATGGCTTCTGAGATTTAAATGTCACAAAAGAAAATGAGCCTATTCCAGCCATTATGATTTGGAAGAAACCTCAGCCACGTGAGCTAAATTTCAGGGATACTTCAGGAGAGAGACAATATTTACTGAAGAATATTTCTATCCGCAATAGGATCTCTTAGAGTTGCTCCTCAAGCAAAACTAGACATTAGCAAAAATACTTATTTACTGGCATGATTCTATCTGTGGAAAACGTCATTACACAAACACAACAGGAACTGGTTGAGGGGACAGGCCTTTACTTAGTCAGAAAACTGACAGCAGAGTCCTACCTCAGCTGGCTACTTGTGAAGGTCTTGTGGATTCACCCCATTTTCACATCCTGCCAACAGACTAATCTTGATGAAGGCTATTTTCTAACGAAGCAGTGACTTACACTTGCCTGATCTTTTGATACACTACGTTCAGCTTGCATAAGCTTATTCCCACCACAACGGCTCTTCTGTTTACAGGGTGCAAGTCCCTGTTCCTTATTCTTCCACTTTTAAAAATTATAAATTTTTACACTGTGAAGGCCTTCAGCTGTGCCTCAGACCTCAAGGGAGAGTGAAAGAACAGACGATAATTTATACATCACAGACCTAAACTAAGGCACACTCAGCACCCAGCGCAGGGGCACAGCATGTCCTCAAGGGCACTGGAGGACTAGTTTGCAAGAAGCCAGTTTACTTGAATGACACGTCATTGGGGGACTCTTAGTTCCTCAGCCTTCATCCCCACCTTTCCAGGCATGAGCCTTCTGCCATTGTTGGGGTCCCACTTCCTGCACCTTTCACACCTAAGGGCTGGGTGTTGATGGCCACCCCAGACCCTGTGCTGGGAGCCCCACGACCTTTGCGTGGTGGCAGGCTGATGCACCACTCTCCCTCAGGACCAGTACACCATTTGGAAGCACACCAGTGCAAGATCCAGCACACCAAGTGTAAGGTCCTGCACCTGTGTTGGGGCAACCCCCAGTTATCAATACGGACTGGGCAGAGGATGGATTGAGAGCAGCCCTGAGGAGAACTTGGGGTTGCTGGTAGATGAAAAGCCCAGCATGGCCCAAGAACGTGTGCTTGCAGCCCAGAAAGCCAAACGTATCCTGGGCTGCATCAAAGGAAACGTGGCCAGCAGGTCGAGGGAGGGGATTCTCCCTCTCTGCTCCGCTCTGGTGAGACCCTCCCTGCAGTATGGCATCTAGCTCTGGGGCCACGGACCTGCTGGAGCACGTCCAGAGGAGGCCACAAAGATGCTCAGAGAGCTGGGACACCTGTAAAGACAGGCTGGAAGAGTTGGGGTTGTTCAGCCTGGAGAAGAGCAGGCTCTGGGGAGACCTTACAGCAGCCTGCCAGTACCTAACGGGGCCGACAATAAAGCTGGGGAGGGACTTGTTACGGGGACATGTAGTGACAGGACAAGGGGTAATGGCTTTAAGTTAAAAGAGGGTAGATTTAGATTAGGTATTAGGAAGAAATTCTTTACTGCAAGGGCAGTGAGGCGCTGGCACAGGCTGGCCAGAGAGCTCTGGATGCCCCTGGACAGGGCTTGGAGCAACCTGGTCCAGCAGAAGGTGTCCCTTCTGGGGTTGGAACTAGATGCTTTTTTAGGTCCCTTCCAACCCAAAGCATCCTATCATTCTATAATTTGCCAGCACCATTAAAGAAGTAAGAAATCCAGCCCAGCTGCGTCCAATCTGGTCCTTTAAGAAACACCTTCTTGGTCCTACAGGTATTAGCAGCTGGGCACCCCTGCTAGCATAGAGCCTGGGGGACAAGACACCCGATTCTCAGGTAGCCTGAGGGCTGCCCTGCTTCTCAGGCAGGATTTAGGGGCTGCCCCTGAGCCGCAGCCCCGGACCCACCGGGGGGTCAGCACCCCCTGCCCAGCCAAGGCGCAGGCACCAGGTGGCGGCAGTTCTCCGCGCCCGAGAGCTCCGGGGCAGGCCCGGTGCCACCGGGAGAAACGCCACCTCCTATTTTATTTCTGCTCAGTCGAGGTTCTCGGCAGACTTCTCCAGGCATCCCGCAATGCTGTCGAACCAGGGATAAACTCTGAGGGTGCAGCAGGTGTTACAGAAACAGCAGAAAGGCCCCGAGGCTTTGCATCAGCTTCATCCAAATTTGTTTTGTGCACAGAAAATATTCCCTCTGAAGTCTCTTGTGGGAAGGAAAGGAGTCAGCCCCAGGCTTGGCTTCAGGGCAGGTTTTGCAGGACAAAACACTTACCCTTGCTGCTGTGTTCAGAGAGAACTGTGAGTCTCAGGCACTTCTGTAAATCTGGCTTGAAATTAGAAAATGGAAAACGGCGAGCCTGACTCATGGCTGTTTGACTCTTAATTTTAATCCCCTGGAAGACCGGAGTTCTCTCTGGGGTGATGCAGTACGTAGTGGAGTAGGGACCAGGATTTCAAACTGCCCCATGCAGTCCAGATGCTGGCTCTGGACCCTACCTGCCACAAATGCAATTACTTAGGGCTCTCCAGATTGCACAAGACGGTCCCGCAGCGATCACAAGGTGATACAGAAGAGCTATGAGCACGGAGGGGAAGCCTGCAGCCTGCTCCCCAGGAGCTGCAGTTCATCTGCTGTCAGTGGTTATGGCTGTGCTGCTGCTGCTGGCTCCTTCCTCCCAGGGCCGAGAGGGCTGGTGTCAGCCCCGTTAGTGCCCAGAAATGCGGGTGCAGTGGTGCAAAAGGCTTTGGCCTCTGGGTTTGCTGCGAGGTGTCATTTCCTCCGACCTCTCAATTAGGGAGGCCAGGAAGGGAGAGCAGTTATTCATTAGCAGCTGCTTCACCAGCAGCTCAGGGGAACTATATTTACCAGCCAAGTGTGGTCAAACAGTTTCCTCTCAACAGGGCGGTGTCTTTCTTTCCACACGCCGCACTGAACAGCTCATATGAATTTTAGTCTGTTAGGCTAAGAGCAGTTAGGGGGAAAAAAAAATAAAATCCGGAAAAGAACAAGGTAGATTTTTGCATTAGGGAAGCACGAAGCCTTCTGGAGCCCATCCTCCTGTTACTGGTGAGTAACAGAGAACAGCACGTGGAAAAAATTCATCGGATCCAGCCATCTCCCTACAGATAGCAGACCTCTTTGATGCAATACAGTCTTTGTTTAATTAAGTCTTCAAATCCCAGGCAAGAGGACCCCTCCTGCCCTAACGAGGCTATTTGCACATTTGATTTGCTTTCTGTTCCCTCCCCCCATCCCTCCTTCCCCCTCAGCTGGGCCTCCAGGCTTTCTCCTTCCTTTTTCTTTCATGCTCTGCACAAGCCATATTCCCTTCCTCCCCCACCTGGCTCCCTGGGGAGAGGGCTGGAAAGCAAAACAAAGGAATGGCTCACTGGGAACGGGGAATTTGCACAGCCCTCCTCGCTCAAATGCTCCCACTGAAGAAGGTGATGGAGCAGCAAAGGCACCCTCTGGTGCGAAGTCAGCCCCTCCGACCAGGAGAAGCTGGAGGGTGGGAGCGAAGCCTTTGAAGCCAAAGCAAAAGCCTTTTGATGGCTCCAAATGTGCTTTGAGGGAGGCCCCGAGGTAACCAAACGCCGATCAGCTGGGTTTGCTGGTTACATCCCTGGCAAAATGGGCTCTTAGCCTGCTCTGCAGTACTCAGGGCAGAGATTAATCTAGACCAGCTGAAAATAGCCGCTGGTCGTGCTCTTTGCACGATTTGTCCTTGTGAAATTAGCAACATTCCCATCGTAGTTAGAAATACTAACTACTATGTGTGTGGCTGTGGTATCAGCTGTGCAACTGACACGTTTCGTACTTTTCTTAGAAATACCACAAAGCATGGAAATGGGTCCTCGCAAGCACCTCTTCCCCACTGCGCTGCTAGTGCTGGCAAGTCGTTCCGCGGGATGCTTCCCAAAGGTGGATCGTAACTTCAGCGCGGTCTGTCCTCACGTACGCCTCAGGCAGGCGTTGCAAAGTCAGGACCAAGGTTATTGTGACTTCTGCCAAGTCCTTGGGTGGAAAAAAAGATGTGGAAGAGTGTAGCCACGGCGATGCGGTTTGGCCGTTTCAGAATGTTTCAAGTGCCTGTTTACCCACCCCATGTCAGTGTCTCTGGCCCACTGCAGCCACTCCGGTTAGTGTGGTATTACCTCTCCCGGTAACTGCATTCAATGCAAATCCATTATATAATGGAGGCTCGAAAAGTTCAAGGATGAATGAGACAAGATGTTTTGGACATGACTTTGGGCAATGCTCGTTAGTCCTTGAAGATGTAGCTAAGAAACCTTGGTTTCACGGGTGGATAATTCAGTGTAACTGCAGCATAACTGCAGCATAACCGCTACCCTGGAAACTGAGATGTGAAGTAGGCCCCTGTTTTACCAATATTTAACAAATGTCATCTTTAATTGGTGATACACTTTGTTCTCTTTAATGAGTGAAACGCTCCTTAACAATTGGGACTCGTGTCATGAAATCAGGAATGCTTATTTGATTGCTGCAAAACCGTGGGGCTTAAAATAAGCTGTCATGAGGAATATAATAAAGAGCAATTTGATGTCCATAGAAGCGGCGAGAACGGACGAGGTCGTGCGAGCACTGCTAATAGGGCCTGTTGCCATTCGGACAATGTGTTTGCATTCACCTGAGACTGGGTTTAACGGGAACGTATGGCCGTGTCTTATGTAAAAGGAATTGATAGCTTCTGGTTAACGCTAAGCAAATTACCTTTTCAATCCTTCCAGGGAATTTTTCCACAGAGGTGAAAAATAGATTCATTTTTTTCTTTCACTTTGAGAAATAGGAACTGGTCCTCTTAAGTAGACTCGTGTTTCATCTTAATGGTCCAGCCACATCCTGAGTATCCAAATTCTATTGAAATTACCTGGTTAGAGATCATAAAGTGATTATCAAGCCTCACATGGCATCAATGCATAAGGTTTAAAAGCATATCATGTGGCTTTTTGCCTGAGCTACTACTTGCATTTTTATTTAGTCAGTTTTCTTTGCCACATTTCCCCAGTTTCCAAGATTTAAAGCAAATACGTTTAGTGTACAATCAACGGATTTAAATGAAATTTGTGCTGAACATTAAAATCCAGTGGGATCTTATTTATCAACTCCTCAGATTTTCTGTAAATAACTCCCATTTTGCTGATTGTATGCTAACTGGCATTAGCGAGTTCATCAGTATTGTTGATTTAGATTCCTCCTACACAACTTTAGTGTCCTACATGTGAGTTTATGAGGACAGCCAAGGAGTGAGCCCTTTTTTGCATACCAGAGACATTTTTCCTGATCAGCCTTGGAACAACTGGTTTGAACATCCCTCTTCCATCGTCTTGGGGCACAGGAATGCTGTGTTAGAATAAAAAGTTCTCACAAAAAAGGAGAGACAGCAAAGGAGTAAGAAACTGTCCATGAACGTGTCACAGCTGAACAGAACATTTTAGAATCCAAGATTTATTATCGCTGGAAATGAGGAGCTGTCTCATTTCACTGACATGAGAGGAAAGGTCTTAGTCACAAAATGCTGCAGAGATCATTTCTATTGTTTCTGTGGTTTCTGGGCTGGTATAAAAGAAGGTGAAAGGCACTTGTCATTGCAGCTGGAACATCACGACAAGACCGGCGAGACAACACATCTGCACAGATCAGAACTTCACTGTGATCGCTACAAGATCATCAGTAAGTAGAAACTGTTACTTTTGCAACTGGAAGATGCTTTTAAATTAATACCTAGTGTACTGTTGATCACCCTAGGAAAGTACAGCTTATCTATTACATATGAGCAGAAGTTCTGCATTAGCATGACCTAAAATAATTTAGCATGTAAATACACACACATCTGTGTATTTATGTGTATGTATCTGTATTTAATACAGTTGCTTTTTAATCACAACTAATACCCATTTGTTATTTGATGCCTAGTTTATTCTGAATTTATATTGGCCAAGGAAATCACTCACAATTTAGTGGAGTAGACTTCTTAAGGACAAGCTTAATTTACAACCAAATGTATAATCTGCTTTTCTATCCAGTCATTGACAATTCAATATTCAAGTTAGTATAAAGAAAAATTATTTGAGGAGATGTTGAGTTTTTTATTGACCCAAACTGCTTCTGCACAAAAAGTATTTCTTCAAAAAATCATTGTATGCGAACATATCTTTTTTATTCTTACATAACAATTTAAATGCTGCAATTTTTGTTTTGTTGTCCATCTGGGTTTTGATGTAACAACTAATACAGCAATTGCTAGTAAATAACTAAAGGGACAGGTTGGAGCCAATGCTAAAAGCAGGGTACAGTCATTAGTGTAAAAAATGCAGAAATTTTAGCAGTAGACCTGGCGATAAAGGAGCAGTGGGGTTGAAAGGATGGGTGGGTAGAGGTGTACCAATGCCAGCAGCAGATATAGAACTGACTGCAGTTATAACTTAGGTTAACATAATCATTGCTCAATTAGAATTTCTAGTTATCATTTCCCAAAGCCAGAAATCCACTTCCTTACAGAAATCTAGGATCAGCCAAATACGGTTCTCGTGGACTGGCAGATTTGGATGTCAGCACTTGTGTTGCTCGTGGAAAACGTGTTATTAAAGGTCCGAGTTCCATGGCGTATACACCTTTTAACTTGATCTGCATGGTCCAGTCTTAAACTCTTTTTCAGTTTTGTGACAGATTTCTTAAGCAGCAATCCTGATCTTTTTGTTAAATTTCTGGCAAGTTTTTATCAGGAAGGTCTCTCGCCAGTTCAAAATGTTCAAAATCTCCTGTGCTTCCAAATGCACAGAAGTGGGAACCAGTATATTGAGAAGCAATAGCGGAGAAGGAGATTTAGGACTATGAGCAAGGAAATGTAGAAATATACTATGAAACCTATTAATCTTTTACTGGTATATGTTACAAATCCACACGTCTGATGTTCTGGGAGGTCCTGGGATGATGCACCATAGTACAATGCTCCACTTTTACCAGTGCTTAAAGGCTGAAATTAATTTTGTCAGGTGAAAGAAACAACAGAGGAAAAAAAGATTTTTGATCATACTGTCAGCTTCTTGTCCTGTGCAGAAGATTTAAAGAAGAGAGAGGATGTTCCTGCCCCAGAGATCTCTGCAGATGGTTACATTTTTGGCAGTTCTTTTTTTTGCCTGTTTTGCAACATGTCAAGACACTGAAAAGTAAGCATTATCATCCTTTTACTTAATGTTCTTAGAAGACTGCTTGCCTTTGATTTAATAGGCTGTATTCTCTGCTGCTGTCATTTACTCCGGGGCACGATGGAAGGAAAATTCTATGCATTTGATATGGCAATATTTTACATCTCCCTCTATGCAGTATAAAATTAGACCAATTGCATTTTTAGATGTGTAACGTATATCACATTTCAGCCGAATCTTTTAAACGCAGAGTAGCAAACCATGTAAGGCTGTTCAGGGCAAGCCATGGAAATAGTGCACACTAAAATTCCCTATTTAGGTTCCCATTCAGATCCAAATCTGCAGTGGGAGCCTATAGCTGCAGTTAGATGTTATCTAACCAGCCTGAAATCCAGAAATATTTGCATCCCAGAATTAGACTGTCCTCCTTAGTATTTGGCTAGAAATTTTTGGTATATCTGAAGAAAATATAGATTTGTTTTCATTTCATGGACGCCACTGATTTCAGTTAAATCAGTCCTGACTTCCATCTCTGGAAGGAAAGCAACAAATCCAACAAGCCTAGAACACTAAGGTCATGAAAAGGGAAAAAGAATCCAAATTTGGGAAAGACCCAATCTCTGTAAGAGCTCTTTAAGCCTGCTAAAGTCACTTTGTCGCTGTCTCCCCAGTTTGCTTTTTTTAAAAAAAAGAAAAAAAAAGAAGGAGATTGGAGGTATATGTTTTGGGAATGGCCGTGTTTCAGCTTCCCATCTTCAGGAACCGGCCGTGGGAGTGCTCCCGCTGCGGGCTTTGCAGGGATCAGGCTGGCTGTGAGCACCAGCACCACCAGCCTCACCTCTGGGCTGTCCGCATCACCTGTAGGCACCACCGGTACTCCTGCCTCAGCTTAGGGAAGCCTACAAAATGGATGGGTGCAAATCAGTTTGAAAGAGGAGCTCGGATCTGGCTGTGCTTGGTTCCTAATGAACTCTTTTTTTCCTGTTGCAGTAAGAGAGCAGTGACAGAGCATCAGCTCATGCATGACAAGGGAAGGGCATTTCAAGGGCTGAAGCGCCTGATGTGGCTCCACAACGCCCTAGGTAGCGTGCACACAGCCAGCAGCAGGGATATTTCGCTTTCAAATGCCATGTGGGATTCGCAGAAGAGCCAAGATCCCTCAGATCTCTACAACAGCATCAACAGAGATGAGACTTCAAGCCTGATGAAGCAGCTGCTGGAACTCACGGAAAAAGAGCAGGGCTCCCCCCCGTTACAGCACCTGGGTTTGCTGCAGTAAGTGAAGACCCCCAAGGGTAACTGGAACCCGCAAGACCCTTTCCACCTCCTTCAAATCAAAGAGCTAGGCAGCAAGAGAAACCCTAGCACCCAGCTACAGAACTATCCCCGCTAGCCTCAACCCAGCTCAGCCCATTGCTTTACCCACGTGACGATCGCAAGGAAAAGCTCTAGCGCAAAGGTGAACCGCAAAAAAAATGAAACCCCGTCCATTTGTTCCATTAACTACTCCTAGACGTCGAACAGAGACCCTGATCAAGGCCCAGGTCCCCTCCCTAGCAGGCAGGCTGACCACTGCGGCTGTGACACGGGGTCATCTGTCACAGGCCAGAAATGTCTCTCTCCGTGGCAGGGCCCTCCCCGTCTGTCACCAAGCCCGTAGGGCTGTGGCAGCTCTTTGACGCTCCCGTAGCCCACACGTATCAGAAGTTTGGTTCATTCATGTGCAGCCTCACAGGCTCGCCTGCAGCCCGATGTTCTGCCTCCTGAAGAAGCAGTGACCTCCCGATACAGATGCTCTCCTATTTCACACCTGCCTGCAGTTCCGCCCGGCACTGCAGGAGTAATGACTTTTCTTATACTTTAGGTCCAAAAGTTGTGGTTTTTTGGTTTTGCTGCTTCTCCAGCATACAGAATGCTTTGAGCCTCTCATCTCCCAGGTTTTCCTTCAAGGTGCCAAACTTTTGCGGGCCACAGAGGGAGAAGCTGGCAGTGATCTCCACCCCTCCCAGCCAAAGCCCGAGACATTCACCTTGTTCTGCTGCTGGAAAAAACGAGGATCAGCTTCCAGGGTCCCTGTTATAAGCCTTTTGTTTCAAGACTGTTCTTTGTCCATGTGAAATCCTCTCGAAGAGCTTCCCCAGTTTATCAGGTTTTCTGGGCAGAAAACCAGCTTCATGAGGCCAGCTGTGTTTCCTGAAAGAGACAGCACATGATTTTGCTGTTCACCTTTAGTATCAAACTGACCAGCTCTGTCTAAGCAAAGCAAGGTCCAGTTTAATTGCAAAATTCAGAAATTAAATCTCTGTCGTGTGTGTTACTAATATATCAGCGTTTCCATCCTGTAGGGACTATACACACCATTTCAAATCCTGGAATTCCTCTGTTGCTGGTGGGCTTCTGCATGTGCAGAAGGTATTTCTCAGTGATTAAACCCCAATAAATCCTTGATGTTAACATAAAACCCCGTTCCACCCTCTGAATTGCAGTTGGTTTTTTTTTGTAGAAATGTAGATAAAATGAAGCAAAATCCTCTTTTGCTACTATCTCCACACATCGGGACGAGTATGGAATCACATTTCTTTTGTCATGCCGTTACTCAAGATGTCCCTGTTAGATTCCCAAGGCCAATCAAACCATTATGGAGACAGACGGCTTCAGATATTTGGGAAGAGCTGGGACGGCCGGGATGAGGATGGGCTGTGCTGCCCAAGCAGCGTTCCCTGAGCTGGGATGGAGGAGCCACATGCTGAGCCCACGGCGGGGCTGTGCCACCCTCCAGAGCCGGGGATGGCACCCGGGGGGGCCCTGATGGAAAACCTCGGGGCGGGGGCCGGGTCCCGCTCAGCACCGCAGCCCCCGGCCCTCGCGGGTTCGCTCAGGGACCGAGGGACCGTTCCCTGAGCCCCGGGAGCCTGAGCGACCATCGGGGTCCCCGCGGCACCCATCCCCGGGGACACCTCGCTCCCGTAGCCACCACCGCGTTATGGGGGGGAGGGGCGGGGGGCCTGGGCGCTGCGCAGCGCCGTTGCGGGGTGCAGGATGTGGCTCCCCAGGCCCGCGGCGGGCGGCTGGCACCTTGCAGCTCGGTGCTGGCTCCCGCAGCCCGGGAGTGACAAAGGGGGGACCGCACTCCGCACGTGCGCGTGGGCGCCCACCCCGGGACCCCGGCCCCACCGCGCAGGCGCCGCGTGCCCCCCGCTCCGCTCCCCCCCGCCGGGGCCGGCGCGCCCATGCGCATGCGCGGGTGGGGGCGGGGCGGGAGGGTGGCGCATGCGCGCTGCGTGCGCGGGGCTGGGCGCCTCGTCCCGGCCGGGTCCCCGTCGGTGCGGGGGGCGGTGGTAGCGGCTGCGGTCGCCCCGGTCCCGTCCCCCCGCCCATCCGCCCCCCCGCAGCCGCTCTGCCTGCCTTGGCGGCGCCGAGACCCCGCCGTCGCCCTCAGCTCCTCGCCGCCCTCCTCCCGAGGGGCTCCGGTAAGCCGCTCCCGCGCCGGTGCAACGGGCATCCCCCACGCCCGGTGCTCGGCATCCCGTCCCCCTCCCCCGAGGCCCTTCGCCGCTCCCGGGCTGGGCTGGGGGAGCAGGGGACCGCACCCCCCCCCCCCCCCCTCGGAAGACCCCCGGGCCGGTGGGGCGGGGAGCGGGGGCGCTGCGGGCCAGGGGCGTTCCAGCGGCGAGGTCCCCGCTTCCCCCGGGGGTGGCCGCGCTGCGGGCAGGGGGACGGCGAGGACCCTCTCCTCCCCCTCGGCCGGGGGGCTCGGGCCCCTTTTGTCCGCTGCCGGTGATGCTGCCGGGCCGCACGAAGAGCCGCCGGGCCGGGGGGGCTGGAGCCCCCTGCCCCGTGGTGGGCATTGGGTGGGCGTCGGGTGGCCCCGGTGCAGCCGGGACCCGAGCACCAACAGGTGGTTTGGCTCTGCTGCCCTCCAGCCCGCTACTTTCCCTTTCCATCCCATTTTTTCCCCCCTTTCTAACCTGTTTTTGTCACAAAACCTTCACGTTCTGCTCTCCAGGGTGTGAACCTGGGGGCTTGGGCTTCCCACCGGGGATGCAGTGGGATGCAGCGGTCCATCTCCTCCACCTCGGGGTGCAGGGAAGGTGACCAGCCCCTGGCCCGCGGTCCCTCGGTGCCGTTCCTCCGCGCAGCCGTAGCTCCATCTCACGCAGCACACGGTGGGGGGCTCTGCCGGCCCCCACGCTGGTATCTTTTCTGGGAGCCAACCTGGGAACACAGCAGACAAAATAGTTGGTGCCCGTGATTTGCAACGGCACGTAAGGAGGCCGTGTAAAGATCCCCAAAAAGCCAACAGCAAAAAGTCACTCTTAAAACACTGCCACTGCCCAGGCACGGTAAAAACGGGAAGTGTGCGTAACCTAGATTTGTCTGCAATTTCTAGTAATAGTTGCGAAACTTGGGTTACCTTACTGCGAGTTCAGTTGTGAGCGGCAGAACTGGGCTAAGGTGGCTTTCCACTTGAAATCTTTGCATTTTGGTGCGTTTGAGAAAGTACAGCTGGTTCTCCAACGTGCCGTGAAACTTCCATGCTACCGGTTGCAAGTGGCATGCTATGATGCTGACCTACTGGATTCTCTTAAATAAATACTTACACTAGGGTGTGTTTTTTCTTTTTTTTAAATTACAACTTGTTCAAAGGCGGTGGTCTTCTGGATTTTGCCAGATTTCTGTGTGAAAACCTCTAGGAAAACCAAGAGAGCTTAAAAGCAACTGAATGCCTTTTTTGTTTTGCTTTTTCCTCCCTCGCTTGCTCTGTTATTGCGATGACTTTTGGGGTTTTGATAAATTTCAGAGCAGAAGAGACTGCAGGCAACTGATGGCGTTATTTCTGCAAGGGTCACAGGAAGAATTTCTGAATAGATGTTTCAGCGGTTAAAACTAAGAAAATATTACCATTTATTAAAGATAGAATATATCGGCAGAAATAAACATTCACAGTACTGCCTGAAATTGTGGTTTTTGAGGCATCATGTTTCTTAAGTTTCCTTCCCTCTTATTTTCAGATCAAAAATGTTCAAAACAGGAAGTTTGACTTGTACCTTTTATTTTGTAAGACTTTTCCCTACTTAGTCTTAGTTCAGACGACTGGGCTGTCAGCGTTTGTTGTTAAAATCTTAACTCTGTCGTTCAGCATCACTTTGCTGGTTGCAGCTCTTGTTTGAAGGTTATTTGTCATTTATAATGTTAAAAGTTTCCTCCCTTTTTCTTTCCTAACAGCCATGGCAATGACAGGCCCGACACCGTGCTCGTCTATGAGTAATCACACCAAGGAGCGAGTTACGATGACGAAGGTGACGTTGGAAAACTTCTACAGCAATCTCATTGCGCAGCATGAAGAACGAGAGATGAGGTAAAAATCTTTCTTGGTTTCTTTCCAACCTGGGTAAGAGCCAAAAATACATATTAACTGCATTTAGTTTTTTGGAGCCGAGGCAAAAATAGAAGATTTGTGCTGAGCACGTACCTAAGCTCCCAAGGTGGGCACCTGGATGGGGCTTGGCACGAGAAGCTTCCAGAGGCAACCGCTGGCTTTCTGAGTTCCCCAGTAGCTTAGACTGGAGCTTTTCAGAATTTCTTCTGAAAGGAATAGAAACATGCTTGCAGGTGCAACGGTGATACCACTGTTACCGCGTTTAAAAAACTCCACATATAATTTGATGATTCGATTTGATTCTATATACATTGATTACAATGGAGTAGAAACTAACTTTGGGATGTGCTTGGGGCCGTCCAAGTACAATTTGGAAGTAGAAAGCCAACGTTTACAAACATTTCTCTTGCCTGTGTTCTGTTGCCTCTTCCCATTTTACGTCCCTGGTTGTAGTATGTAAAACTCGTTGTAGAGCATCGTTTCCAGTGTGGGTTGTAATGTGTGGTCACGTCGGCTGCTGAAGGAAGGGAATCTTTCCAGAGACAATGAGGGATGGCTGTGAGGACTGTCACTTAATGCTAACTCCTGATCTGTGAGTTAGCTGCACCTATGGCATCCCTTTACGTTGGTCAAAGTATAACAGCGGTGTAACTGCTAAGCGTGACTTTTACTTTCCTTTGGCTGGAACCCTCCAATTTGCTGAATACCCTCAAGCTGTAGCACCGGCACTTCTGACGTTCTCCCAACTTGCAATGTAGCCTATAATCAGAATTTTGAAGAAGCTTCAGTGTTCATTCTGCCAAAACCCTAACTAGATCCAAGAGGAATGCCTGCTAACGACAATAACTGCAGGACTGAGGGAGCAATTTAGAAATAAATACTAACTTGCTTACATATTTTCTTCAAAGCTTCAAATTAGTAAGGAGAGATTAAGGTCTAATCCAAACAGAAAATATCACTGATTTAATTCCTTTCTTTCTCTTCGCATGGCTCTTGCTTTTTATTACGAGTGCCATTGTCTACTCCCAAAACCTCAATGGCAGGGTTTTTGGTTTAGGATCGAGACTTTGTCTGAACAAATGTACTAGACTTTATTTTTTTTTAACACTAGATGTGTCTGTGGCTGTGCAATTATAGGACCTGTTAAGGATATTTGGGGGAATTTCAGCACCGCTTGGTCTTGCTGAGCTATTTAATTCTGTGTATTGCAGCAGCTGTCTTTTGCTGCTGGAGTCACTGTTTTGAGTGTGAAATGAGATGACCAGACAGGGCTCACTGGGTACTTAAATAAGGGCAAAGTGATTTAAATGTGCCCGACTGTGGAAGCAATAACTCAGAATATTATCGTGTCGCAGCAGCTGCGTAGTAGCACAGGAGACCGGAACAGGATCTTGCAAAGAATGACTTGCATAAAGAGAAGGAATTTTTTAGTACATTTCTAATGTTATACCAGTAAAAACACACATGGAGAGGGAAAAAAAAACCCAAACCACCAATCCCAGTTCAGCCAGCTATTAATATGATCAGTGTTGGGGAAAAGGTCCCCAGGGGGTAATTACAAAAGTCCCCTGAGGCCATTCCTCCCTCTGAAGTCTTGCTTCCTCTTTTTATTTTCGCCCAAATAATAATTTTGTACTAAGGCTGTAAATATTTCTGATTCTTTAAGGGGCAGAATGTGTACAGACATACTTCCTCTTCCCAAATATTTTGAGTATCTCAGGTATTAGGAAATAGAAAGTAACTTGGTCTCATTTTGTGTATGATGAGTTTGAGATGCAGAGAAATTACAGTGCAGATCCACAGATGTGTTTAAACAGCTAATTCTCCCTGGAATAAGTGAGACTTTGATGTTTAAATATTTATTCTGTCTCTGGCCTTAAGCGACTTGCCCAGCTGTCAAAGAGAGAGACAAGAATTGAACCCAGATCCCTTCAATATACAACAAAAACATGCACTTGAATCGGATGCGAAACTCGAGGCAGATTTAGATCGTCAAAATTAGAGAGGAAAAGGCTAGAAGGGTAAAGCTGTAATATCAGAGTCTTCAGAATTCATCTCATATCTGAGTCTCTCTTCTATATCATTTACACTTTCACTTGCTGGCATTACATCCTCCTTTCACAGCAAGCATAGACCAGGGTGTGACTAAGAAACAAATCAGTGATTCAGCCTTTATTTTTCTATTTTGTCTCTGCTATAGACAAAAGAAGCTAGAACAAATGATGGAAGAAGAAGGCTTAAAAGACGAAGAGGTAATGAACATGGGAAGATTATCTTAATGGTTAAATAAAAGTGATTTTTCTTTATAAATAGAGATTTATGGAATTTATAAATTCCATAAATAAATGGAATTGCTGTGTTCTCCATGGAGCTCACCTGCAGAATTCTCACTGTGGGGTGTTTTTTTGTCCCCCTAAACTAGAAAAGAATCAGGAGGTCAGCACATGCACAAAAGGAAACAGAGTTTCTTCGCCTAAAGAGAACAAGGCTTGGTTTGGAAGACTTTGAGTCTTTAAAAGTAATAGGCAGAGGAGCATTTGGAGAGGTAAGCCCTGAA
This sequence comes from Falco biarmicus, assembly GCF_023638135.1. Lineage (NCBI taxonomy): Eukaryota > Metazoa > Chordata > Aves > Falconiformes > Falconidae > Falco > Falco biarmicus. The sequence goes on along the minus strand of NC_079303.1, from coordinate 2,193,111 downwards.
ATGATGACTAAATGTGTTTTTAAACAGCACTGGTATTTGTTAAAGACTTGCCTAGTTTATACAAGTGAAAAATAAATGTTGTAATAACTGCAGATTGTTTTTTAGCTTAACAAGTCCCACGCATCTGCCTTTATGCCTAATAAATGCTGGTTTAAAAACATTATGTGTTTTAAAGGAACATGAATGCTGTTGAAAAGGACTTGATGTTTGGCAGCGTACTTTGTGTGACCTCCTGGGGCTGGCCTTACAGACGGGGAGCGGGAGGGCCACCCCCAGCAGTCTCTTCTGGTGGCCTCTTCTTCAGAGAAAGTGGGTTTGGCCCAACTGCTTTAGGTGTATGATCGCTCAGCGTGCCGTCTCCTGTTAAAATTATTTTATCTCTTAGAATTAACAGAACTTGTTTGACGTGACTGTGCCCTATGGAATGCTTTTTCTCTTTATAATCTGGTATGATTTCATGAACTGGAAGCCAAAGACTTGACACCCAAATTTGTCAGGGAACTGTGGTGATAATGGTGTGGTTGACTCAAGTTTTTGCATACTTCCTAGGTGCGACTTGTCCAGAAGAAAGATACGGGGCATGTTTACGCAATGAAAATACTGCGCAAAGCTGATATGCTTGAAAAAGAGCAGGTGAATAGCCACCCTGAGTAGCAATGCTACCGTCCGTGTTTTCGATGACTTTGGGGAGGTCACTGTGATGTGTGGAGAGGAGTAACACGCATCTGTGGTTTAGGTTTACTACCTAAAAAATTGTGGGGTTGTTTTGTTTTTCCCATTTCTTATGGAGGAAGTAAGTCAGAAAAATCTCATATGAATGCACAAGGACCTGTCTTCTTGCAGGCTCTTTTCAGTGTGGGGTTTTTTTTTTTTTTTTTCTTTGAAACGTTCCTTGTAACAGTGCAGAAGTTTGAAGGTTATGTAGTTTTCACCTAATAGTGTTACAGCAGCAGTTGCAGGCTATATTGCATGTCACAGAACGCTCAGGACGGTGTTTCAGACGACCTCTAACGCCTCACTTAGTTGCGATGGAAATTGCGATCGTAACACTTTGCTAAGAGGCTCTCTGGTCTGAAGCAAGGTAGTGCTGAACTCTTTCTGCTTGAAAACGTGGGGAAGCAGAGTGTTTTTTGAAGGACCAGGTGTCTTTCTCCACTGAAAGAGAAGGGATGGTTCTACGTATCTAACGTACGTGCCTCCTTGCTTTATGATGATGTTACACATAGGGATACACAAATGATCCCGTATAGATAAAGATCGGTGTTCTACTGCATTTCTGATTTACAGAATCAGATATAAATATCAAAGTGATATGGACGTGGAATTCTGACTCAGAGACATAAAGTTTAACATTTTTAAGGCTTTCCTCTGCTAGTATTTCTGGGACTATAATGGTCTGAGACCATCGCTTTTTGGTCAGCACTGGGGTCAATCTAGGAAGCACTGTGTGTGTTCAAAAAAACCAGGAACCGGTTTCCATTTCTGAAAATACTTGTTTAAAAAAAACAAACAGCAGTGTGTTCACACACAAGCTTTATGCAGCACTGCTATATCAGTGCTTTGGTCTAAATCTGTGGGAATAGGCTGAAGCCGTATCTGAAGCGTGTGCTAACTTTTTAAAGAAGAGCTAGGTTTATAGAGATTTGTTAGATACTTTTGTAAAAAATGGAGCTGCTTTTGTATATAGGATTAACCTGTTTTTATAATCAACCATGTGTTTCTCCTCCTGAATCTTCCCACAGTAATAAATTGTGTTTTGGAGTGGTCTGTTATCCAAGTGGTTTTAAGATAAGTGTTTTCATAGTGTTCCGTTATCACTTGTACAGTTCTGGTTTGAAGGGGACCAAAATGCCGTAAGAAATGAAAGATTAAAAATGTAAATATGGGTTATCTCTCTTGTACGGAATCTTGTTGTTGAGGAGGGTGATTTACATTTCTGTAGCTTGAGTTTTTGCTGAAAGGAGTGAGGTTAGTGCTCTCTCGTCCCCCTACATGCCTTACTTTATGGCAGCAAAAGTCACACAATAAGTATAAATGTTATTCAAGTGTAAATGTCCAAAGGCAAAAGTCCCCATAAAATTTCCAGTGAAGACGCTTGAACGTAAAAGGGTCTTTCAGATCTTCACGCTGAGGAGTAAAATGGATTTGCTGTTCAATGGGCTTTATCACATAGGAAAACAGACAAAAAAAGAAACATTTTGGAAAAATAATAGCAGCTTAATGAAAGTTTCTCACCTTTTTACTGTCAGAAGGATGGCTTTTGGATTTGTATTTGAACATGTGATGCTATTTTATTACCCGAAAATATCGAGGGGTGTAACTTCCTGAAGTTTTGGTAGTGTTTCTGCCCTTGTGCAGAAGTTTGACTGCTGTCTTTTCAGTATTTGATGCTTTTCAATGTAATACTTGAACTATCTGTGAAATAAATGCATCTAATAAAACACAGCCTTGTAATTAATCAGCTGCATATGTGTATCTCCAGGTTGGCCATATTCGTGCGGAGCGGGACATTCTAGTGGAGGCAGACAGTTTGTGGGTTGTGAAAATGTTCTATAGTTTTCAGGACAAGCTAAACCTCTACCTTATCATGGAGTTCCTGCCTGGAGGTAACTACCCGAAATCAAAAGGCTGCTTTCCTTTTGCTTGTGGATTTCTAATTTCTTAATTACAACTGTAGCCTGGGCCTAGAGTGTTCTGTGGTTACCATCCAGCGGTGCTTGTGCTGTCCGTTACTTTGTGAGGAAACAAGTCCTTGTAAAGCTTTTTGCTTTTTGTAAAGCTTTTTACAGTCGGGGTGCTGAGGTCTTCGGGTCAGGCTGGAGGTTATCTGCCTGGGTCTGCCAGCTGCAGATGTTTGAAACTTGGCCTCAGTACTGGGCTAGTTCTTATCTTTACCACGCACTGGCTATCTATAGAACCATAACGTAACCAGGTTTGCATTTTTTGTAACCTTTTGCTTTTAGCTGGCTTGCAGCGGGAGCAGCTTTTAAGGTCTTTTTTTTTTTTTTTTTTTAAAGGATGATGTTTGTTCTTGCATGATAATGCTGCTGTAACTCAAAGTTATCCTGAAAGCCTGTAATGTATGTGATGAAGGAAACCACAAGAATGCTTTCTGAGATGACACTGCACAAATGCAATCTGTTCTTTGTAAAGTGTCTATTTTAATCTGTGATTCAGATGTGAAGAGTGGCAGTCCGCGGCAGTCTCCTTTAAGGGATGCTTCTATACTGCCAGTTCATCTTTATGCTATTTAGCTCTCTCAGTGAGTTTAATGCAATGACAGTACAAACCTTTCCCCATACAGTGACACAAGGGAAAATATGAAAGTTTGTCACAGAGGTGCTGGGGAACTGTAGTATTTTATATGAAATATTTAAAACCTCAGGAAGTCTTAACTAGCTTGGCTCTTTTCTCTGTAAAAGCCTTCAAAAATTAACAAGAGTGGAGTTTGTGTGTTTGCTTGTATTTATTTACCTTTGCTATTTGCGGGGGATGGGCTTCTAGGTGATATGATGACCCTGTTGATGAAAAAAGACACTCTAACAGAAGAAGAGACACAGTTCTATATAGCTGAGACTGTGCTAGCCATTGATTCTATTCATCAGCTGGGCTTTATCCATCGGGACATAAAACCCGACAACCTTCTCCTGGATAGCAAGGTGTGTACTGACCACTGGCTGGGGAGTAGTAAATAGGTCTTGCAAGTTTAATTATCGACCTGAACTAGTGTTGACAGCTGTGAAAGGCAGTGGGTGGCGGTGCTTCTTTCGGAGCCCTGTTCCTTCTGGCTTTTGAGGGTAGATCTGCCACATCGCTGGGGAAACAAAAGCCAAGAAGGACCTCCAGCTGTGTCCGTACCTCACTTACGAGCTCTCTTCTGTCACTTTTTGGTTATTTCAGCTGCAATTTAAAACACGCAGTTTCAGTTCTCCCCTCTTAGTCAAAAGATGTTTCCTTTTGCTCTCACATCTTGTATGTCACACTTGCCAGCTGCTGGGTAGATGATGATATCAGATGTAAAGGATGTAGTTGTTCCTCTAGCGAGACTGAAGACAGAGATATGATCTCCCTCAGAATCAGAATCTATTTCTGATTTCTGAAGGCTTGGCCGGGTTACCCGATTGTTTCTAGGTGGTTATTGCAGGTAATGTGCAGAAAGCACGATTGTGTCAGTATCTTCCTACTGCTCACTACAAGTTTGCTTAAAATTTAGCTTGCTGGGAGAAAGTTTGCCACCAGGAAATTACTTTACCAGGAAATTACTTTGCCAGTTAATGCATTGTTGGAATTACTGCTGGAATTCTGTGTGTCTCCATCTAGACACAGACAAATTTAGAGCTCTGAAAAGGATGTAGATTTTTAGATACACATTTAAAAATTGCACTTAGTTGGTGCGGTTGCATGTTGTGCACTAACACCGGTCCAATTACTGAATTTAAGGTGTTTGCCTGTTGGGGTCAACACAAAATCCAGGGATTACAGGTGCCTCTGGAGACATTTGCTTTCACTCTGAAGTGGTCAGGAGCTTAGAGGAGCAGAGATTTCTTGAAGTAAACAGCTACTGGGCTTTCTCTATAGTAGTGATGAACGTATCAATGGCTTTATGTACGCATCCAGTGTTAGGCTAAAACAAGGAATGCAAAAAGAGTGCGTCTATTGATTATACAAAATAAAGGGAGGGGAAGAAGTAGCAAAGTTTATCTGCTACAATAATGTCTCGTATGGGTTTGTATTTTTTAATATATTTTTTTTTCTTCTCTAGGGTCATGTGAAACTCTCAGATTTTGGTCTATGTACCGGACTAAAGAAAGCCCACAGAACAGAATTTTATAGGAACTTGAACCACAGTCTTCCTAGTGACTTCAGTAAGTTATTTGGCTTCAGAAGGGTATCTGTGTACTTGGTGTTGGTGCCTGACATAACTCATTTCAATGTGAAGCTAGAAGTCAGCAGTGGAGGGTCTAATAATCAACACTGCATCCTGAGGTGTAACTTTGATTTTCTGTAAAACATCTTTATAAAAATAATTTCAGTTACTTTAACGTACAAACACAATCCTCGTTTCCAGAAGTTTATCTTTGAAATAGATTCGGATGTAGCCCTTCTTTGCATGTGTATTAAACCTTGAATGAAAACTCAGTGTGATTTGGTAGGTGCTAGCTCTATCTCAAGTGTTATTTAAATTACCAGGTGAGCACACAGTCTCTTTGAATATTCAGTAATTTTCTCAGGGGGAGTTAAAAAAGCCGCTGAAAGCATGGATTGCTAATGAAAGGCTTGATAAAATTTTATCAGTGTTAGGTTTGGAAGTTGCTGGTAGGTTTAGGGTATTGACAGATGTGCTCTTTGCAACCATCTGTACCGGTGGAAGAGGTTACGTCCCTGCTTTGCCTCTTAACTGTCAGCTGCCACTGCCTGCTAGAGGCTGCTGACCACTTGGATCTGCCACTGCAGGTGCCCCTTAGATGGTGCCAGGTAAGCTGAGGCAGGTTAACTAGTTCATCTCTGCTGATGTGGCTTGCCTTCAGCGGGGGGAATTAAAGTGGGCTTCCACAAATAGCTCCAGCTTCACTATGGTGGTAAATTTTGGCTGTAGGGGCCAGTGATGAGCACCTGGGGACTGTGAGCTCTTACTGGGACAGCTGAATACAAAATGGGCTGTCTGCCCCGGCCTGGCTATCTTTTTTTGATGTCGTAAGGGAGATCTTTAGTATGATGTTTTGGAGTTAAAAATGTATACTGGGTGAGACTGGTAGTCAGTCACATATATTTCAATCTCCTTTAGCTTTCCAGAACATGAATTCCAAAAGGAAAGCAGAGACCTGGAAGAGAAACAGACGGCAGTTGGTAAGTACGTTTCACCTGCTTGGAAACGTTCTCTGCTGAGCTGCTGCATTCAAATGGCACACGTATTTACATGAAGGGCAGTCATCCATTTCAGAGTTCTGAACACTACCGAAATAAAAATATTTGTGCTTTTTCTTTGAGAAAGAGGAATGATTCTAGTTTGTCCTTCATCCATCTGCTGAACAGCTGGTGACCTGTAACTGAGATGGCACTGCTGTAATTATTTACATTGATATCTGATGTCTCCCGAGCTAAAACTAACAGTTCTTGCCACTTTCTATATAACAAAGGGCTAAAGACCATCCCAAGGTGTATACAGACAGTGATACCTTTCCCCACTTCCCTGATGGTATTTTAAGATTCCTTCACGTGAACGTCTTGATTTTGTCTCCATGTGCCTTGAAATAAAGGCTTTAAACAGCTTTGCTAAAGGATCTTTGAGGCAATCTAGTGTCTTTCTCAAAATAACCGTTGTGTAAGTTCCCACTTCCATATCAGGCAGTTTTCTCTAAAGATGCGTAACTGATGGTATTTGTTCCAGGCTTTTTCTACTGTGGGAACTCCAGATTACATTGCTCCTGAAGTTTTCATGCAGACTGGATACAACAAGCTTTGTGACTGGTGGTCACTTGGGGTCATCATGTATGAGATGTTGATCGGTAAGAAACGGGCAGCGCACAGGTTTTATGCAGGAATCGTGGTGTAGGACATCAGCTGTATTTATGTGCTTGGGATCAGGTTCTCAAAGCATTCACTCCTTTGGTTTTGTGAGGTGTGTTCTGACAGCTGCTTTGTAGACTTCAGTAACTACAGCAACTGTTTTGACTTTAAGATTGTATTTTTCTTTCTTTTCAGGTTATCCACCATTCTGTTCTGAGACTCCTCAAGAAACATATAAGAAAGTAATGAATTGGAAAGAGACTCTGACTTTTCCTCCAGAAGTTCCAATATCTGATAAAGCAAAGGATCTTATTTTAAGGTGCCAAGCCACACGGTTTGCCAATTAATAGTACTAATTTTCTTGTCTTGTGAACTGTAATATATGCCTCTCGTGGCTTGCTTCACATGACAAATACCCCTGATGGCACATACTGTTGCACACATGCATCAAATACTGAACTCCCTTGTCAAATACATTTGTCTCTCAGAGTTCATTTAGTGGTTCCCTGACGGAACTATGCTAAAAAGGAGCTCCCATGGAAGTGCTGCCGGTCTGGCAAAATACAAATGTTTCTCCTTATTTTGTCTGTGAGCTTCTTGTGGAAGCAACTTAAATCTTTTTGTCAGAGCTAGCTTCTTACAGTAGCTATGCTTTTGACATTGTATGTGCTGGAGCATACAGATGTATCCCAGCGCATGCTGACTCTTGCTCTTTCATTTGTATTTTCAACTCTTATCTATTCTCAGGACAGAAATATAAATGTCTAGCTTTTTAGGCTTTATATGGCCTCCTGCTCTACACTGGTCCTGAAATAGAAAGGGCACATTATCCTGTTGTGAAAGAGTACCACATCTTAATTGTAGCATTTGACACGGCATTCCTAAACATAACTGTGTGTTGCTTCTGCAGTGGGAGTTCTTAATCTTCTCCATTTATATGTTAAGAAACCCTAGTAGTATCAGTTCAGAAAGCCGTTCCATTTCTGGATGGAATGCTTTCATTTTCATTCTTCATTTTCATTCTTCCTTCCATCCCAGATTTTGCTGTGAATGGGAGCACAGAGTTGGTGCATCTGGTGTGGAGGAAATAAAGAGTAACCCATTCTTTGAAGGGGTTGATTGGGAGCATATCAGGTAAGATTCTTTGCAGAAAAGCAAGCTGCTCTTTTCTATGGACTGTTTAAAGCTAGTCCTGTTCAACAAAAGGCAGCAGCTTGACTGGCATTTATCATATCCAGGTGTCGCTAAGACGGTTTTGTTCCTTATCTGAAGCTTGCTAAGGTTTAGGTACCTACGGTCTTTGATTCTGTTACAAAATGGAAACTGGCTGAATCCTGATTTTTCCTGCTTTTGAAATCTTAACGCTGAATCTGCTCTTCTTGGCAGAGAGAGACCTGCTGCAATTTCCATAGAAATTAAAAGCATTGACGATACCTCAAACTTTGATGAATTTCCAGAATCTGATATCCTTAAACCAACAGGTGAATGCTTTGATTCTGCATGTAAACAATCCTCCTCCTTCTCTAGTGGAATAATATAACTTTCCTTTTAATCAAAGAAATGATCTTACTAGATGCTAGGGGTTTTGTGTCATGATCAAATCGTTAGCTTGGTAGTCTTGTGGTGCAGGGGTGTGCAAACTGTAATTTGGGTTTCAGGAGGCAGAATGCAGACTTGCAAGTGATGTGGGAGCTGTCTGTGAAAGGGCATCTCTAAGAGGCAGCAGAGGTCCCAGCAAGTTCAAATCTCAGCAGGACTTGTGAGCCCAGCATCGCGAGTACCCCCTTAGTACCGGCTAATTCTTGCTAGCATGTCTAACCCCTAGTACAGGGAGTAGGGAGAGAGTAGGACAGAAGGGGATGATAGGTTTCTGTGTAAATCTCAAAAGGATCCTTGTATTTACCTGTCAAAGCACAGTCACACATTTGCTCCATGTGTTTAAAAAAAACATGTTACAGCAGTTCTTGATGGGGGCTGAAGAATGAATCTGCCTAGACTTAACGATACTTCTTTCTTTAGAAGCATTCTCCCCTACTGCACAGCCAGTGTTTTGTATGAAAATAAACTTTGCAGCCTTCAAAGGATAATTTTACTTTTTCTATGTCTTACCAGGGGCAACAAGCAACCATCCAGAGACTGACTACAAGAACAAAGACTGGGTTTTTATCAATTACACCTACAAGCGTTTTGAAGGTCTGACAGCCCGAGGAGCAATACCATCCTATATGAAAGCAGGAAAGTAACAAATCTTCACCTGGGATGACTTCTGAGCCATGAAATTCTGTTCCCGGACTTTGGGTTTATATCCGTACAAGAACTTTTTCTTTTTTTAAAGAAAACTTGAGGGCTATTAACTCTTGAAGAAGACTTCAGGACCCTGTTTTGTTATGCACCCTGGTTGCTACTAAGGATTTTTTTTTTTTTCTGCACCATTGAAAAATTCCACAAAATGTTTGCATCATCTCTGCTGCAAGCACATTTTGCTGCTTCAGGAGCAAGAGTTTATTATCTTTTGAAATTCTTTGCCAGACCATACAGTCCATCCGGAGATGAGAGCAAGCCTTCACTTTGACATTAACAAAGCACGCGATGCTTATGGGGACTGTTTTGCCAGTCCTGCATTAAGTGACAAACTCAATCTGCCAATTCTGCCAGCGCTGTTTTCCCAGTGGCTATGGACTTCAGTACAGAGGAAACAAAGCAATAATTAAAGTTTGAGGTAGACAACTCTCCAGTAAACTTACCTAGTAGGACACAACTTGTATTGCCTTAACTTTAGTTTGTAGTGCTGTTTTTTATAATGTTACTTGGAAGCCTCTTTAATAGCATTTCTCAGCTCTGTCTCAGTGGCCTCCAGCCGTGGTGCACTTTACTTTTGGTACTAAGACAGTGACCCTCAAGCCATTGAATATTTTTTTCTAAATTAAAAAACTGCGCAACACTTCTAGACAGTGACAGGAGAAATCGGCCACTTCCTCTACCAAGCGCCAACAGTTTTCAGTTGTTGTATGAAAGGATGGATCTATGAGCAATGCGGATAATAAAAAGCACAGCCGGTAACACAAGTGGGTCTGGAATTAGAGCAGAGAGGGAGGGAAATTCATTTAATCCGATCTTTGGTGGGCATCTTGGGTACAGCTGGGTCAGCCATGAGGCTTCCCGGTCCTGCTGCTGCCATCATTTGGCCACTGACAAGTCTGCTGCATCTTCATCGGTTTAGAGATGAAACCAGCTTCTGTGGCCTTTTTGCTCTTTGTTTTGAGCAGAACAGCAGCAGCTTCTTCCATGAGTCTTGGTATCGGGGGCCTCTCTGGCTTTTCCTTACGGAGCTCCTCTTGCTGTCGTGGCTGAACCAGCTGTCCCTGTAGTCTTCCAAAGAGACGGTGCCTCGTGGGGTCACTTTTGGGGCAGTGGAACCCACCGTGTCCACTCTTTTGATTATTGCCTAGTGTAACTTATCGAAGTCCGTTCAGTTGTGATCAGGTCGCTCCCCAGGAGCGCCCCGAAGTGCCTTTCCTTGCCTAGGCATCTCTCGGAACACGACTGCATTTTGGGAGGGAGGATTCTGCCTCAGTTGAGCTTTCCCAGATTCGTCTGTATCATCGTGAGCTCTGCTCTGCACCAGTGTTGTCGTTAACTCTGTACTTCCGGGGCAGATGCCATTAACCTCTGGGCCTGCCTGGTTCCAGTCTTTAATTTGCAATTAGATTCTTAAAAAAATAGAAATGGAATGAGGTTTCTAAAAGCACGTATCAATTCGCATTGTCTTGGATTCTTGCAAACTTTTATTGGTGCTGAACACTAACAACAACAAAAGCTTTTTTAGAAACAAAGCTAGGGCAGTGTATCAAAATAAAAGGAAGGCTTTCAGTTATATTTAGTCCTAACTTTCTAGATTAGGAAAAGAAAGAAAATGGGTTTGTAGTGATATATTTTTTTTAATAGGTGCTTTTAGGGAATTTTTACCTAGATTTCTTTTGAACCGAGTGCCATCATGAAGGACTGATTGGGCAACTGAAAGTACCATATATAGCTAAAACTGGGTGATAACTTGTTAGCATCCTCTCCCTTACCACCCCTTGTGCTTTTTACGTGTCCTAGGAGTTTAATCAATTGCCATAAGCAGTTTAGATACTAGTTGGATCCTACAAAGCAGAAATGCAAAACCAGCCTTAACTAGAAGTACCAGTACTACCTACTGTAGTTAGTAGGGCTTACTCGGAGAACTAAGGGCTAATTGAAGTAATGATTTATAGGATCAGGCTTTTTATCAACTAGTCATTAATAGCACCTTCTGCTTCCTTTTTACTTTTTATGAAGGGCTGATACCAACTTCTCATATTGCTCCATCTCCTTATCCTGCAGTTTCTTCTAGTCGTTTGAAAATGGTGCCTTAAACCATTGGAAAACTAAGAGGTACTAATATCAAAACATTTTTTTTTAAAATTCCTGACAGCTTAATTACTGCCTTAAAAATAAAAATTTAAAAATCAAAATCCTTTAAAGCTGCTGTGGATTAGGAATAAATGATTTTGAGATAGAAGCTGCATTATTACCCTTTTAACTAAAAGGGACTGGCATTTTTATTTATAAATACCAAAGATGAAGAAGCTAAACAATTGTAAGTTGTGATCACTTGCTGTGAAAACCCCCCAACTATACAGTAGTATGTATTGTGCATTTTTAGTGTGTGTGTGTTAAAGTCTTCTGAAACCTCAGCTTGTTCACTTTTTGAGTTAAAGGTGAAGTTTTTCAAAGGCACAAGGAACAGTTGGGTACCTCGCTCCTGTCATCTTTCGGTAGAAGTTGGATGGCTTTGAACATAGTCCTCTCGGACACCCCTTTTCCAGGGGTAGGTTTTGGATCAGAGTTGCATTGTAAGCCTGCTTCCTAGTACAGCTATTCACCAACACTAGGGGAAAAATAAAATACAGTGTCTTCTTTCCAGGATCCATACTTCACTGCTAACAGATTAAGATTTTTGTATGCCTGTTCCATCTCCCATATTAGCCAAATGTTTTTCTTAGCTGCTGGCTTGTGTATTGAGGTTTTAAGTATCTTTTAGCACTATTTTTTTTTTTTTTAAGCTGCAATCAGTTGCTGGACTTCTAGGAGTAATTCCCATCTGAATTTCCAATGGATCTGAACATGAGTTATGCTGCCACTTCATCTCTGTATCATGCCTAGCACAAAACTGCACTAAATGTTTCTTATCACTGTGCCCTGCCTCTGCCTTAACCTGTAAGTTGAAAAAGTGTTCTGTAAATATTTAAAAGCTGTTACTAAATTGCACTGTAAAATTTAGCAGGTGTATTGTGTGTTGCAGGGGGAGCCAACTTTTTATGGTAAGATCTTTGCATTGTTGTGTAAATAAAATCCTCTTAATAAAAAGACAGTTTTGCTAGCGGGTTTTGTTTTTACAAACTGAGATCTCTCAGGTTGGTGTTTTTTCAGAATTGAAACTGATTTTAGAATCAACTGCTTGGGCATGAGAATGGAAGGGTAAGTCCTAGGCTGAAGCCTGCATTGCCAAAAGAGGCAGAGCAGGCATGAAGAAAGGTGAAAGACAGTGCTGATGGTTGGAAGAACTAAATCTTTCTGGCAAAACGTGCCCAGCCTCCTGGCAGGGGTGGATGACCCTGGCCTTAGTCATGCCTACCTAGGTGTCAGATCAAGTTGGTTTTAATCTTTTTCTATTTTTAAAAGGGATAACAAGCAGTGAGCAAGTGAGGCTGGAAGCAAAGCTACACCCCCTCATTTTTTTTTTTTTTTTTGTAACAGGCTAAAATCAACTTGTAGTTCTTATTTCATTGCTTCACATTTGAGACAGCTCCACTTGTGAGTACAAGTTCTTGTTATCACTTCAGTAATTCCACTAAATTCCAGCTTGTTCAAACTCTTAACACCCTTCTCAAGTTTCATCAAGAAAACCCCTGAAATATATCCAACAATGAAGATGTAAATAAAAGCCAGACCTGCTCTAAAGCTGTCGGAGGCAGGCAGAAGTGGAGAGCATACTAACGAAAAAAAGCACCAGGGCCCATTACAGATGCCGTGTAGTTTATGGGTTAAAAGTCATGTCATCTCATACCTGTGCTATCTGCTCCTTTTAGAAGATCACAGCAACGAGTTGTTAAATTCTGAGGTTCTTTCAGCACAAACAGTAGTAACACTTCCGTGCAGCTGCTGCACGGGGTCCCTGCCAGATCAACCAGGCTCTGTCTGATGCAAAACTCCTTCTAAGACTTTGGGGTCACAGGCCACACTTTAGGAAGCAAGGAAACAAACCCTTCGGGGAATCTTTCTCATACCCATTTTTCTATTCCACATGTAAAACATTTTTTAAGAGCCAAACAAGCCAAATATAATTTATACTTTAATACAGAAAAGAAACCATACATCTGTAGTTCAAACACACCAGGGGTAACAGTTCAGTATATCTAGAATAAGACAAAACTTGACCTTGTAGCTGAAGTAGGTGACCATGAGAGAAGGAAGGCAAATGTGTACTTTTTCAATTTGATTTCGTATTCCAATGGGACTCACTCTACTAAAAAAAAAATATAATTAAATCCTGAATTAATCTTTATTTTCTTGGGAAAGCCAATAAACAACTGGGAGTGGTAAAAACTGCACGGAAATCGTGGAGGCTGAATAGCTCCAGGTCCAGTTGATCACACAGAGAACCAACAAGCTCCCACAAGGCACTGACAGGCCTTAGCTCTCAGGCAACAGCCTGCTGCAGTTAAGTGCCTGCGATCACTATTTTTAATAAACTGGCCAAATCCTTCAAGAGGCCTTAGCTGACCCTGGGCTCAGGGACAGACGCTGGTGGGATCTGTTCTGGCTGAGTACGGTACTTAGGTGTCAGATCCCATCAAGTGTTGTCAAAGTCAGATGATGCCTTGACACAGTCCTGCAGGGTGGTGCTCACCACCACGCACACTTCAGGTCCTTCGAGCGGAACACATATAAAACTCCAGCTCCAAGGCAGCTGGTCAATACCAATACACATTTACTTAAAACTTACACTGCTGTAAAAATAAATATACACACACACACAAAAATAATCCATGGGGCTGGGGGGGCAAGCTCCATCATTGCTGGGCGGACAGCCTCACCAGTGCCTTTGCTTGACTTGTGGGAACCGCTCGTTACCAAGGCAAGTAATGGGGTTGGTCTGGCCCTTAGCTGGAAGGTTAACGGTCCATATGTCTTCCTTTCTCTACTACAAAAATAGAAATTCATCTAGAGCAATAATGGTAAGTGACTGCACACCACCTCTGTGCAGATACTGAAGGACACTTCACTATACTGATCCAATGACACACAGGGAGAAATTTGCAAAAATAGTCAGGCGGACCTGGGCATCTGAACCCCTGGGACTCTCAGGAGGTCCTAAAGCGCTTTTGGAAATCTTCCCATAGGCACTTATAAAAAGAAGAAACCCATTTACTGCACTTAGGAAAGAAGCAAAAAGAGAAACACTGCAAAGAATGGAACCTGTATCCATACAAATGGGAACTAAATGTATCAGCAAGTACATGCCTTGGCAGAGATTTTCTTACTCGTAACTACAACAATACTCGTAAATCTTCAGGAAAATTCGTGCTCGATATTGTCATATTACTTACACTGAAAAAACCAAACATCATTAGCAGCAAACAGTTAACGGCAATCTTCAATGCTAACTCTACCACACACTTTGCAGACAAGACTAAGGATAATAAAAATTTGCTTGATGATACAACCCTGACAACAAGGGATTAAACCTTCTAGAGGCAGACCGATACCTACCTCTGTTTTGCAAAGGTAACTCAACGTGTAAGTGGTACAGGTTCGAGCAGCAGTCAATTGCAAGAGCAGAAGGTCACTTAAGAACCTCGTGAGGGAACATTTAAGTACTCCGCTCTGGGTACGCTGCACCTCTACAGAGCCACTGGAAATGATGGCTTTGCAAGGCAGGCTCGTTCTGCCTGATGTGCGGCTCTGTTGTGGCCATCAGGAATTCACCGTGCTAATCAGGGGTTAAGGAAGCCTACAGATAACTCCATGCTGCAGGAACAGGACCAGCGAGACTTCCACGTAACTGAGCTAAACCAGCCTGGAGTGTGTCACTACTTACAGCTTTGTGGGCCCCGAATCCAAAATGAACAGAGCCTTAACCACAGACTAGGATAACGTTCAGAGCAGCAAAGGGGAGTTGTTCCCAGGTACGTGTATTTTTCTCTACTGAAGGCTGGTTTACTATCGGTATTTCTTACCTGCCTGACAGCAAAATGGTCCAGTCAGTTCCAAACTGGGAAGAAAGCAGCTGACCTTTTAAAGCTGCCAACGGTAGAGTGCTCCTTGGAGAGTCTACAGGAATTCTGACTGACTAAGGTTGACGAGATCAAGGATTCTACTCGGGTAGCAAACTGTCTGTACTGGGAGCTCCTCCCACTGGCTTTTTTCATCTTAGCAGGGGGATGGAGGAGACAACTTAAAGTCTTTAGCATGCACAGTCACCACTAGAAAGCTTCTTACATCTACTAGGCTACTAAACAGATTTACTTTGTTGGTAAGGTATCAACTACAGTCTCTTCTTTTTTTGCTTTTTCCTTCCGCATGATCTACTTGTTTTACTGAACAGACAACATCCCTAAAAACAATGCTTCCATCTTACAGAGAAGTATGTACGGGAAATTCCTGTGGACAGGCATATGCTTCCTATTGAATTAGTTCATCCTTCCCCAGACCAGCAGTACAACATGCTGGATGCAAAGCCAGGTGGCAGTGTAAACAGACTCCTCCACACTCAGGATTCTGTTGTCACAACTGTGCTACATTTCTGCTGGTTGATGAAAGAGGATCATCTGTCCTGCTTTGATGTTCGGTCCTTTGTAACTGATTATCACAAACGCAAAGCTAAGTGCCTAATGGTAAATGAAAGCTTTGTCTTGACAGGCCCAGACTTTTCCTCTCTCATGTCAAACAAGATGTTTCTAAATACCTCTGCTCTTCTTTTAGAAGTTTAGCTAAAATATTCAGCATCCAACAATCTGGAAGCTTTTGTAGTAGAAACAAACAGCATAATTTCTTTTTGTTTGAGGTTATGTTGCTTTTGATTGCACAGTTAAACTATGGTGTGTGGCTCTTTATTAACATGCTTGAAATATGACAATGTAATAAGAGCATGAACGAGGATAAAGCACCTTGCAGGAGTTTGTGTTCCATCACCGGGGATGAAACTATGCTGAGACGTTCCCACACCAAGCAGGACTATCCACCCTGAGCCACGACTAATCTGGTAGATCGTTAACAGCCATTTGGGAGAACGGTGCGTTTAGCCTGTCCAGTTCATCTACTTGTGGGGGGTGATGCATTATAACCTCATGGTCCTCCGAAACGTCATCACCCACAGAGACTAGGTTTGTTAGAGATTTGCTCCGAACACACTGGAAATCAACATGACGGCTTTTGCCCTCTTCCTTTTCCCATGACATCTGGATGAACGGCCGTTGAACATAGTTGTATATCACTTCGGATCGGCCACCAGGCCTCCTCTTCACCTTCTCTTTACAGGTGGGATACCCTGGAAACACAGACAGCCAGTCAGTTGCACTACACAACTCTAACTTGCACAAAGGGACAACAGGATCCCAGAAGGATAGGAGTAGGAGGTAGGAGTGACTATGGGATCAGCCAGGACTTGGCAGACAAATGCTCACATTCCACATTAACCATTATTGGCTTGCAAAAAACATTCCCTTTTCCCCTGCAAAGGAATCCAGGAAGGCTGTACATTCTTCAAGACGGAAAGCTTAAAGGCACAGGCTGACCCCATGTGCTGGAAGATGAGCTGGTGGGGAAGATGACCAGCCTGGTTGAACAGAGCTTTGGCTGGAACTCAGGGAAAAAAAAAGGAGAGTTTATGACCTTTGGAAGAGAGGGCAGGCAACTCAGGAGCACTGCAAGGATGTTGCGAGGTTTGCAGGGAGAAAATCAGGAGGGCCAAACCCCAACTAGAATTCAATCTAGCTGCCATAAAAGATAATTAAAAATGTTCCTATAAATACATTAACAACAAAAGGAGGGCTAAGGAGAATCTCTAACCTTTACTGGATGCAGGGGGAAACACAGTGACAAAGGGTGAGGTACTTAACACCTCCTTTGCCTCAGTCTTTAGTAGAATGAAGACCAACTGTTCTCCAGGTACCCAGTCCCCACAATCCAAGGGGAAACAGTGACAGGGATGGGGAGCAGAATGAAGCCCCCATAATCCAAGGGAAAATGGTCAGGGACCTGCCACACCACTCAGACACACACCCGTCTATGGGGCCAGATGGGATCCACCC
Source organism: Falco biarmicus (assembly GCF_023638135.1). Taxonomy (NCBI): domain Eukaryota; kingdom Metazoa; phylum Chordata; class Aves; order Falconiformes; family Falconidae; genus Falco; species Falco biarmicus. The sequence continues at coordinate 2,176,267 of NC_079303.1, read as the reverse complement.
CAGCAGACCGAGGGAGCTGACAAACTGCTCACCAGGCCACTTTCCATCATTTATCAGCAGCCCTTGGCTAACTGGGTTGGAACAGGCTGCCCAGGGAAGTGGCCGAGTCACCATCCCTGGAGGTATTTAAGAGACGTGTAGATGTGGCACTTGGGGACATGGTTTAGTGGTGGACCTAGCAGTGCCAGATTAACGGCTGGACTCTTTAAGGTCTTTTCCAGCCTAATAACTCTATGAAGAGAATTGTTTGTAGTCACGATCAATGGCTGCACAGCGTTAGCCATTTTGTGAGCAAACATAGCTACCATAAAAATGAGACAGTCTCCCAGGACATAGCACAACATTCTCTAAGGTCCCTAAGGGAATTCTTGGATCAGCAAGTGGAAGTGTTTGACTCCTGCATCCTGTTTACTTGGTCCTAAAGAGACAAGGCTTACTGGTACACGCTACATATCTTTCACTTTCCCTTAACTTTTAAGTCTTCTGGCTAATTTCCCTGTAACACGATAGAGGTGAAGGAACATGCCCAGCTTCTACTAGTCACATGAAAATAAATGCCTAGTAAAACACAAAGCAAAACAGGAAGCACCTAGAGTCCAGAGGAAACCAGGCTTTACTGCCTCTGAAGTCACCTGTTTCACAGTTTCCTTTGTTGAAGAAATACCTTACCTTCAATGCCAATGCGAATATTTTTCAGGCCCCGTTCCTTTAATACTGCTTTTGCAACATCGCGGTTCTCAATGTACTTGAAGAATCTGTACAGCTTGGAACTGTAAAGGACTTGGGAAATAAAAAGGCTGATTAGAATCTACAAGGTAGAACCTCTCCCTGTTTCTGATGTCTCTCAGCTGTGGGAGTGCCAAAACCCAGGTCTGGTTTCCACGATCTACTTCAGGTGTCTGTTCTCATCACTGGGATTACCTGCACTTCCCTGGTGGGAAACTAGTGATGCATATTACAGGCTGGATGGCGATGGGTGGGTAAACCAAAGAGTATTCACTCACTAGGCAGCCAGGAAAAGGCCAAGGAGGAGGCAACAAACAAAAGGGAAAGATGCAGTGAGTGCTGTCATTACCAACGCAGGCAGGCCGGCCAAAGCTCTAACAGCCAGGTACCCTGCCTCTGGCAGCAGCCAGTTCAGAAGGAAAGTACAAAACGGGCCTCCATGTGCCAGCACCTCTTCCTGGAGGAAGACTGCTCTTTGGGAATGGGTTCTTTCCTTATGGCCAGATGTCTGAGTGCATGCTGAACACAGAGCCAGGAGCCCCAGTGCAGAGCCCTTACTTTGCGAGTACTCCTCTCCCATTGGAGGTGGATGATCTTCATCCCAGTCCACGGTGTCTTCATCTGTCAGCACAACAATATGGCACTCACGTTCCCCTTTCCTTGCGCTATCCACCATTATAGGCAGAATTAGCTCCTCTAGGTAGCTATCAAACTGCTTGTGAGCACCATCGTTGGAGAGCTCGTGTAAGAGAGCACCTAATGAGACATAAATCATATGATGAGCTTTCTTACACAGTATGAAAACATGGCCCAGCTCTACACTTTCCAGATAAACTCAAGAGCACAAAATCCTTAACATATGTTCAGATGCATCAACAGCTTTCAGCTCCAGAATTGGCAAAAGCAATGTACTGGACTGCATTTCAAATGGAATGCAAATTACACTGCAGAACCATTACATTACCATTAAAAAAACCCACCAAGGTCCAATCAATACAGTGAAACAGCAATAGACTGAATAATTTAATTCATTATGAGACTTCAATTTGCAGCAGCAACTTCTGTCCATGAAAGCACATTTTGTGCCTTCTCTGTGATCACTCATCAAGAGGACAAGGTAGAAAATGCTACCCACAGCCTGTGCTATGATATACCCCATTTCAGTATAGTGCCTTTCACAGATCTGCCTATGTTAAAAGTACTTTTTTGCCAGCATACCCAGCAAAAAGCTGTTCTCAATGCGATCCCTTCATGACTAGGAACCCTCTGGTACTTTCCAGCTTTGGTATCTTTGGTTCCTGCTCTGCCCACCATCCTTTAGCTTAAATTATTCATGATTCTCTGGTACATTTTTAGACAGGAGTTATAACCCTGCTTTTAGCCTTCACTTTGTTCGGCTGTGAGAGCAAACTCTCGGCCTCTGTCACACGAGGAGGCCAGAATTTTTACAATTTCAGTTTGCTTTTTCGAGTAGTGTGCCTGCATTCTGCATGATTCAATCACTTCACTTTGGATTGACGCAACAAAAACCAAAGCTGTTTAAAGGCAACGCATTTAAAGTGAGTCACAGCGGCGTCCCTAACTTCATGCTTAAACTAAAGCACGCTAATAAGAACTTGACTGAATCAGGATCAGAGGGCTCAACACCACGATCTAAGAGCTGATTTCTCTCTATACTTACTTAAATCTTGACATTTGATTGTGTTGAAATCAAAGTTTATGCAGAGGTAATCACATGTGTCTCGAAGGTCCGGGATGGAAATCCCATCAGGGCAGTTAATGATTCCAGTTTTGTAATAATCCTGCAAATAAAAGAACAGGTTTTGGAGAGAAAAATTAAGAATGTCTTGGGACTCTGATAATTTTTAATTAGTTCTTTGTTTTGTTAACAAATATTTGAGAGTTACAGAGGCTATATATAGCTCTGTGAGCAGTAAAAACAGCCCTACTTGTCTGAGAACCTATGTCTCTATGCAGATCCTCTTGGGTCTGATAAATGGTGAGCTCCAGTTAAAACTTTTCCCATGGCATAGGGTTTCATAACATCTTATATGCAATATGCATTTATGTGCAACCACAAGATCATGACACAGCTCAGGAACTAAACTGCACTACTCAAGAAAGGTAAAAGGCAACATAAGCAAATATCTGCGATGTTCACTCATACCGAAGTCTACTATAATTTTTAGAAAATCACAATGCAAACCAGTAATAAAAGAATATGTCCCGAGGGTGTGCAGCTGCCTGGGAGACGGCTCAGTTTTGCACATGTGACAGATTGGTTTTTTTTTTTTTAAAATCTGCAAACATCTCCTTACCAGCACAGTCCGGAACACAGCTGAGCTAATTCCTTCTGCGATTTCATATTCTCCCTTTTCATTTGGCCTGGTGAAATTATATTCTCTTCCTGGTCCAAACATTCTGAACAGATAAAAATCTATATAAATGCACAAGTATATTTAAATGCATTCATGCTAGAGGCCAACAGGAGCACTGATGTTAAACAAAACCAGCAGTGACACATATACACAGTAACCTGAAACCTCTACTTCAACCTCTTACATAGTAAATAAGCACAAGAGCTGTCTCTGCTAAGTCCTTCTGTAGGTGGACTCTGTCACTATAGCTACTCTACTGTACGGAACAAGCCACAGCCCAAAGAAACAGATCGTGCAACCCTGGGTCAGAAAATACCCTGGCAATAAAGCCCTTTAACCGACAATCACCGCATGCTTTTTCACCCCTTCTTTTACACAACGACCTGTGCAAGGGTCAGTAACCCAACAGAAACTGTCTCCCTTTGGTCAGAGATGGGTGAAAGTGCTGGCGGTACAGAAAATGAGTGCTGCTTCTTGCAGGAATAGACTCCAACCTTTAAGCCACGTTACAGGGAGCCGAGTAACTTCTCTTTTGGGACAGTATCAAAAGATAACAGCAGGAGGGGGATGAAGCACTATCGTTTTCCCCATTCTGGAAGGGAGGTTATCAGCTGTGAACAGATGTACTACTTACAAACAAGGCAAACACTTGAAGAGAAGGCAAAAGGAGACCATGTCTAGCTAATTATTGTTTGAAGGAAGAGGACCGAAGGGAGAATCTTATCTGCAGACCTACCAGCTCTCTCTACATCTGGTCACATTTTCAAGGCCTCACAGCCAAGTTCTGAAAGAGGTCAACCTTGCTTTGCTTGTGCATACAGATGAGATCGCAAAACAAACATTAGGGGTTTGCTCCATTTTAGCAAACATTTGACCCCTTGATGTATCTTGAAAATAGTGGAAATCACCCACCTTCCAAGCATAGTATCAGGGTGAGCAGTGAAAATCTGTGGATTCACTGCAAAGCGTGTGCCATCTACCACAAGCGTCACTTTCTCTGGAGCTGCTGTTTGTGAATTGCTGGTTGAAGACAAAGTGCAGCATCCATGGCGTTCCTGCGTATTAAAATATTCTGACTGTCTCTTATTTCCATCTTGGAAGTGACAGTTGTGCGTGTCTTCAGGAGCAGACAACATGCTATTGATCTGCGGATTTACTGGACAAGCAGTGTGTCGGCATTCAGAATCTAAACCTGAGAGACACAAACATTGCAAGGGTAAGATATCATTTATTGAAAAACATAATGAGAAAACTAAGTCAATACCATAACAAAGGATATCAATATACATAACTGTCAGGGTAACGTTACATGACATAAAACTAGACTGTGTTTTCAAATTGAGCCGGCAGTGGGATTTTGGATAAAAAAAAATTCCCCGATGAACCATGATGGTTAAATCTCCTCGTTAAAGCAGGATAGATTCAGCGTGTAAAGAGCAGGAGCACAGGAACTGTAGAGGGCCAGAAATACAGACACAGATTCCTAGCACTGATAACTGCTCTCACAGGAAAGCTGGAGCAGGAGCACGCACCACACCAGAGGTGGTTCAAGCCAGCAGTGTTTGATGCCCACTCCATGGTGGGCACACAGCTCATCAGGACTGTCCCAGGACAACCTCAGAAGAAGCTGCAAGTTGGCCGGCCAGAGCATACCTGTGCGATGATCTTGTCAAGACAGCAAGAACCTAAACGCTGCTGTGGACCCTTGTCCTTCACACCAGCCAGACAAAGGCAGGGTACATACTTCCCACTGCACACTGCCTTGGGATACCGAAATTTTTCCAAAATATATCACTCCTCAAAAAAAAACCCCAAAAAACCCCAACACAAAAGTATCTCCTGTAAAGATTCTATAAGGTAAAGACATTATCCTTACCCTCAGTCCTGGGAACTGCAGCAGGGCTGTGACCTCCTAGCACCACATTACTTTCTTCTGACTCATGGACTGCTACCGTTACGTTTTCCACAGAGCAACTGGACTCCAGATTTCTTGACCAGTCTGTCCCACCAGCAGAATTAACATTCATGCTGGGCCTCCGTGATGTGAGGAGTTGGTTGCGTTTCCTAAGAGAAGAGCTAGGAGAGAAAATACCAGGTTGTTTGTTTTGGAAGAAACTCTCAAGCAACGAAGGTCAAATCCCTGTACCTGGTACTTCAAGCAAAGTCCCTCAGGCTCAGAAGGCATTGCTTCAGATACTTAACTGTGTTTCAGAAAGGCTTGTGATGCTAGTTATGCCCCTACACTTACCTAGGAAGAAGGGAAAAAAGGTTTTAAAGTAACCAGGGATCTATTTAGTCTATAACCTTTTGCTTTTTTAAAATTAAGTCTAAAGCCACTGATGTCACTAGATCACACGTGTGATCTGCAAATACCTTCCTGGGCAATTGCCTGACCTCCAGACCACTAGAGCCCTTTAAAAATGTTTATATCTCTCTTGATTCCCCAGCACTGGCAAAATGAGCTCTGTAACATGTCTATAGCCCAAAATATAACATTTTCCCAGTTAACAGCTTAGGCATTGCCTCCTAACCACTCTTGAGGTTTGACTAGGAGGTTCCCTGCTCCCAGTCATTGCTTTTGTTTGGTCTCCCTTCTTGATTTATCACTCTGCTGTCTCAGTATTTAACCCAATATAGTCCTACAAGAAATACTCATATCGCATAGAACAGCCACGACTGCAGCAGCCTTGCATCCATCGTACCCTGGCTTGGCCTGACACACAATGCCTCAACCGATGCCATCCCAATCTTAAATGCTCTTTCAGCATATGCAGAAAGACATCTTCTGGTTTTGCTGTTTGGCCACCTTACTCTTAAGTGAAATTCTTCTTCCCTGTTCCTGTCTTTCAGATCCGCCTCACTCCTTTGTATCTCCTAACAGATCTCGGTCCCTCATTCTCTCTTCACCATTTATTTTGTCCTGCTATTGCCTTGGACAAGAAACTGTTCTCCTTTCTTGGCTTGAAGTATTTTCCTTTCACCCTCTCAAACATAAAACACCAATTTCCTCATTAATAAATTTTCCCAATTTCCCCCCCTGCAGAACAATTGCCCTGTGTCCTTTTCTTGGCTGAATTAAGACTCCAGGGCCCGCAGGTGCCCTCTGTAAAGCACAGCAGAACACTGCCACGGCTAGATGCAAACCCGATAAAATACAGCACTAATAAAACAACAAAATGCCAAATAAGAGTTGGCGAGTTTTCTGGTCAGGACCCGCTGAGGACGAAGGCCTTTAATGAGCAGTTCAGTGGTGGGTTTCAAGCCCATCGTTACTGGCAGTCAGTGTAAGCATTTCATTCTTAATTAGAAATTTGAAAAAGGATTAACAATTCCTTCCTCTTGTTCCGTAAAACCAATACTAAGTTGCCAGCGTTATTGTATCTGTTTTATTTTTAGAAAATCTGTTGCTTATGCACCATGTGACATTCATCAGAAGGAAGATCTCTGGCCACAGCAAAACCATGTGAAAAGCTACTGTATTTTTTCCTCTTTTTTTAAAGGTGCTGGCTGGCTGGCAGGAACAGCAACGCGAGGAGCCCGGGAGAGTCACCTTAGCTCCAGCAAACGCAGCACGCAGTGCATCGCTATGCAACCTCTCCTCTCACCAAACACCCAGAGCTGGTTGAGAAAATTCCCTTTCCCGAGGGAAAAAAAAAAACTTTCCAGGCTGTTTTCTTGCACCCACTGCACCGGTTGCCTGGATTCTGGAGAGACCCCACTCATCAGTCCCACCAGAACCTCAGCAGTCCCTGTGAATGCTGCCTTGCATTTGGTCACAGGTGAACAAATCCATCCCTCTTTGCCTGAGCGAAGGGCAACGCAAACTCCCTGTGCAAAAACCCGTGCAAAAACCCGTGCAACCTCCTGCCCTCTTCTTACACATGTCAGAGCAGCGAGGGCAGGCGGGATGCTGGGCAGTGGGATGCGGGTGTGCGGAGCACGCTGCACCGAAGCAGAACACGCCAACTGCCCCACTCACAACTTCAGGATAAACCTATTCCAGGAACGACCTATATAAATGAGTAAACATGGAGAAAATACTGTTTAAAGTAAACATAAATATGCAAACGCACATATGGTACAACACCCTGGAAGGAAAATTAAAAAAAAAGCCTTTAAATCAATTCCAGAATTGTCAATATCAAATGGAACAAGTCAACCATTCCCCTATTTCATATAGCCTATCATAATTATTGCAAGGAAATGGGATTTTCCAGACTGCAAGTGTTAAATATTTTATACAACTAATACTGTGCTTTCAAACACATTCACTGAATTCCAAACGTAATTACGCTATACTTTTTTGACCAAAATGCTTGAAAATTTGGCGACTGCCCAAACACCGTTTTTAAAACTGCAGTTTGATTTACTTAAGCAAATGTGTTTTGAGATGGGGAAAAAAAAATATCCTCGTTGCATGGATATGTTATCACCTTGGGAAAGCCCTTAAGAGGAGTAGTTTTTGAGACTAGCTAGTTGTCAGAACACAAATACTGGGTTGTGTCTCAGGGACTCTCCCCGCCCCCCGCCAGCTTTTATATATTGAAACAAGCTTCCTGATAAAACTGAGATGCTAACACACTCACTTGGGAACCAGATTTGCCCTGTGAGCTGACAAGAACTCTATTAAGAAAACTTGATAAGCATAAAATTTACTTCTTAGGCCTCTTTTCTTTCAAGAGTGCTCCACTGCTGCAGTTCTGCCGATAAACTCCCCTTGCACTGCCTGAACAACCTCTTGACTATTTAATACGTTACTTTGCAGAGAGAAGAATTTAGGCATGGAGCAGATCAGTAAGTTGTTCATATCTAGGCAAACATTAATTTTATCAAGGGACACTTACATTCCGTAACTTCACAAGCGGCCTGCCTTATAACCCTATTTAAGTGATGTCAAATAGCGTGAAATGCTTGCAGACTGAATTTTCACAACAATCAAATTGGGTTTGATGAATGTTGCCATCTTTGCTCGTCACCATAAGCTCTGAATTAAATGCATGCACAGTTCCAGAGACCCTGTGTGCCATTCCGCGGAGTCCTCTACTACAGTATCTCAGAAGCTACACAACTATCATCAGATACATAGGAACTACAATACATGAATTTCCCCTGATCATTCCCCCCGCCTTTTCATGCTTAATCTGCTAAACAGGATTTTTAGGAAAAAAAAAAAGCCCCAGCTGTTTGACACCTTTCTCCTCAGTCTTTTCTGTTACGCTAAGTTCAGCACCAGCGAAAGGTGCCAAAAACTGCAGCCGTGGGCAGATTCAGAAACAGATGCTCTTCACAACTGGGGTGGCTCTTAGGAGCATCAAATCTGACTTTCCTCATTAAATCTACGGGAAGCTGAACGTTCAGCCCTGCTGATAATCCGACTCAGGCCAAGCTAATGGTGCTTTCCTGTCTTCTGTCCCCTCTTGGCATGCCCAAATCCTACACAACATGTGTCAGCAGAATTGAGGTAAATGAGTAAGGATTCCTTTAGCACATCTGGCTGGGAGAATAAATGTCCAAACCAGTCATTTAACATGACAAATACACTGCAATCACACATACAACCCAGTAGGAAAACTAGTACATAAAGACTTCAGAAGGCCACACTCATGCCTGACCAGCTTACAAATGTCCTGGTCTCTTTCATGCCCAGGATCAAGGTGAACTACCTATGGTGAGAATGAATACCTATAAATAATAATTAGCACTATTCATCTTCAAAGCTTTTTACAAATATGAACGGCTCATTCCTCCTAACAGCCCTGGGAAGCACTGCAGGGAAGTCTTTTATGAGAGAAAACAGGGACACAGAAGAGACACCATCTTCTGCACTAGCCAGAGCATCAGGGCCACTAACTAACAAGGTGTTACGCTGACTTTTTGCACGTTTGCTGCTCAAGCGCCCTGGCTGTGCACCAGCAATTACCCTGCAGTTAGCAGGACAAATACTAGCAGGTTACAATCTTTTGAGGTCTGTTTCCATGCATGTTTCTACCCTCTGGTAAGCATGAATTGGCTGGTACCACAGAACCAATCACGAGCAGTAAATGAACACCCTGACTTGCTGGCATGCTCAGATCCTGAAGGACCAGGTAGGGACCAGTCTGCAGAAAACTTGGAAAACGCACAGCCTGTGGACAGCTGTATTTTGGGAGCTGGGAACTCGTGAATATCAAGAGCCTAGTGTCACGTTCAGCACTAAAAATCACAGAAAGAGCTCCTAAACAGGCTATGGTTGGTTGGTTGATTATTTTTTTTAAAGGAAGTATTACAGTCAAAAATCAAAATTCACATCTGACTCTGGCTGTTGGTTTTGCCTAACTTGGAGCATTTAAGTCCCTCCTCCCTCCAGAACATCAACAATGTTAAAAATGAGCTATGCAACTGAACAAGCATCTCTGTTCTCCAAACCATGCGCTGATGGTCACGGTGAAGTCATCCTTATTTGAAGTTGTTTAGAGCCAACACTTTTGTTGAGAGAAAAACATGGGAAGGACATTAAAAAAAAAATTTTTTTTAAACACAAAGTGGGAACAGTTTGCATTGCATCTTTGGCACAAACAATTGATGCTACAAACCTTTTGCAGAGATAAAGAGGCTAATCCTTGTTCTACGTAATTCTTAAGAAAGAAGGAAGTGTACTGGAATATAAAAAGGCTGGGATGATCTTCAGCACGTTATCCTTCCCCACCCTAATGAATATGTGGCATGTCCAAACCCACTTCCCAAGGTATACAGTTCTCATCCAGCTACTGGAAAGTGCCGAATGGCTTAACTCGTAGAGGCCACCATAAACAGTACATCGGTGATGCGTGCAAAGAAAAGAAACTCAAATACATGTCCAGCAGAGAAAATCCATTTAGATGTCAGATATTTTATTAAGCAAAAGATATCAAAAGCATCAGTACAGACTTGCAGGTTTCTAACTTTTTATTATATTACTTGTTCCTTATCCTTGGGATTTTTTTTTTTTTTTAAAGAGCCATTACAAAATATTTTAGGTATCAAGGTTGCAGAACTTCACAGAAACTTCAAAGAAAAATCATGAAAAGCTGAGCTGTCAGAATCTGTTGAAGAGTAAAGCCCTTTACTGTAACATTGGACAGCTTATGCACTGCTTGACTGTCATCTGGCACGACAAGAAGCAAGTCGTAAGGGAGCAGAAGTGAATAACCTTATTTCACCATTTGGTTTGTGAATTGTGAAGAACGACCAGCACACTGAGCAAGTGAATCAGATGGTTAGCAATCTTCCCCTCTTCCTAAACCACAGCATAACCACAATGACTTAAAATAAAACTCCAAACAACTCATTTTTAAGGTGACAACACTCCTATAAATCTACAAAAACATTCTCATGTACAATTATTCTCAGAAATATGAGCAAGCAGGAAACACACATATGCAGGGTGTGCCTGACCTAATTCTACAGTCTACTACTTTAGAACAAGATGTATTTCTAATATAATTGCATGCCTTTCAAAAAGTTTAGCCACGCTTTAATTTTTGTTGTGGTTTAACCCTAGCTGGCAACTGAGCTGCACACAGCTGCTTGCTCACTCCCCCTAGATGGGATGGGGGATAGAATCGGAAGAGTAAAAATGAGAAAACTCATGGGTCAAGATAAAGACGCTTTAATAGCTAAAGCAAAAGTTGGGCATGCCAGCAAAGCAAAACAAGGAATTCATTCACCATTTCCAATTGACGGGCTGGTGTTCAGCCACCTCCAGGAAAGCAGGGCTCCACCACACCTAGCAGTTACTTGGGAAGACAAGTGCCATTGCTCTGAACATCCCTCCTCTGCTTTTTTCTTCCCCCTACTTTATATGCTGAGCATGATGTCATACGGTATGGAATATCCCCTGGGTCAGCTGGGGTCATCTGTCCCCTCCTAACTTCTGGTGCACCCCCAGCCTGCTCGCTGGTGGGGTGAGGTGAGAAGCAGAAGAGGCCTTTGCTCTGGTAAGCACTGTTCTGCAATAACTAAAACATACCGGTATTATCAACACTGTTTCTAGCACAAGACCAAAACATAGCCCTGTGTTAGCTACAATGAAGAAAATTAACTCTATCCCAGACCAATCCACCACAATTTCTTAAAAGCTATCCTTGGAACATGCCAAAAGTTTCTATAAACATAAAAGCAGAAAAACAAATTTGCAATGATTCAATTTGTCCTCTGGAGAGACAAAGGGAAATCTCACAGTCCTAAGATAAATAACGAGAAGCCTTTCCTGTGCGTAAGGGTTAGTGAACCACTACAGGGTACATCTAAACCACAGAGATACCCAAGCCAGGAGAGATGCGCTGGCCCAGGCTGTGCTGTACACAACCTGCGGATTTCGAGCTGTATCAGTCCTGCACCACGCTGAGTAAACCTGGCCTCTCTCGTGTAGTACTCACCACTACGTCCATCTCCTCAACTGGGCTGCTCTTGCGCAGCCTACACAATTTTGAAATTCGGTGAAATAAAAAGGCAGTGATCAAACTGGCTATGAAAAAATATCACATCGGCAAGTAAGCAGCAATCCAACTTTCTAATTTTCATTAAAACTATTTGCTTTTGATCATCAGATGCATACTTTCCTGGAGAGAGGGAGGAAGAGAAAAAAACCCCACCATACTGCTTGCCAGCTCAGTTCAGTGGCAATAAAAATTCCCCAGTTGCAGGGAAGCATTCCAGAGGGCTGTGCAGAACGAGAGTAACCCAACTGTTAGAAAGAAAGGCAAAAAGTAAAGTGTGCTTTAATAATGACTGAAAACAGATCTGGGGTCTCCTCCTGTAAATATGAAGGTAATCCACTGAAAACAGCAGGTTTGAATTTGCATGAATGAGACTGGAGTCACGCCCTAGGAATTTTGGCCCCAGCTTCTGTTCAATCCCACACCTGTAACTTGGAAGTCCCTGAGGATTTTAAAACCTAAAATGGAGAAAGCATGAAAAGGAAACGGCGTAGAAGGGCACTGCAAAAATACCTGCCAGGCTGCGCCTGCTCTGGTCTAGACAAAGCCTCCTGTATTAGTCTAATAAGTGCTCTGCTTTGTTCCCTTCTGCTTTCCCAGTAAGAGAGAAACACAGCACCATTAGCAAACTGGAAGAGACACAGTGTAAAAACTGCCTATTAAAACACATCTTCTGTAAAAATTGTATCAAACTCCCCTAGAGTTCAAAATGCAAGAAGCTGCCTTTCACAAGTTGCTTGGAGTAAACCCAAGCCTATCTGTCCTTTATCTAGTCAAAAATAAAAGCGAGCAATGGGCTCCCATTGTCAGTACTGCACAGTTTACGTAAGAAGAAAGGCACTTCCAAAGCAATGACACATCCTGCATTTAAATCTTACCCCCTGCTTTCAGCCAAATGCTGCAGTCTTAAAACATTTTAAGATTCAGAAGGCCTCATTCATTAGTAGGTGCTTTGGTTTTCATTTTTTTAAAAGCATTTTTCCAGTTGTCAAGTACAGACGTGGTTCCCCACTTACTATTCTCTTTTAAGCATAAGACTCCCCTAGGAGATCAGTTTTTACCCTCTTCCAGAGGTGAGGGGCCACATGTGAAGCTTCACCTAAGCAGGGAAGCTGGTGTCATCAGGCTGCCCTGGACCAGCATCCCCTCTAGGACAGGGGTCTGAGCCCCAGGCACTGCCCTTTGCAGCTGAATCAAACGAGATGCTCAAGGCAACGTGAGACTTGGCAGGTCAGAGGTTGGCCACTCGCTGGCACCTGTAGATAAGCCTGTACCACAGGAGAACACCATAGAAGTGCACTCACCCTGCATCAGATAGAAAATCTACCCAGAGCCAGTAACATGCTTTTCTCATACCTACTAATGATCCTTGTTTCATTTTCTGAACACAAACATAACCAGACAATAAAAGGGTGATTTATAGGTTGAACTAGCACAGACACATTACAGAAGGCTTTTCCCTTGCTATGAAATAAGTCTATCAATATACAGAGGATTCATCTTCCATCTGGTTTCAAGTTATGGATGGAAAATAATGTCCCACAGGACTGATGCAATGCAGGACAGCCTGCAAATTCTGGCAAGAGACAGCAAGAAGGCTGATGAAATGCTTGATTGTTTTCTCCTATTCTGTGCATAGTGCTTCACTGTTAGCAAAGTTTACAGACTTACTCGTTTACTTGAGTCTTAACAAAAATCCACTGTTTCTACAAATGCAATTCAAAGCTACAGTTTGCAATATGGTTTTAATGGTTTAACACTGTACATCTACACCTTGATTTAAGACCCGTGGTTCACCGGGTCCTCTGGTAACTGCCAGTGCTAGGTTTATGCGCTGCAAGCTCACATCGTTCTTTTTCCATCAGCCCACATTGACAGCATCATTTCTTTTGCCAACTTACAATCACCAAGACTAATATATGCAGAAAAATTGTTGCGATTTATTAACTTGAAGTAACTTATTACAGGCTTTTCCAAAATAGGAAGGTTACACTGTGGCAGCCTCATCAACTAGCTAGATGAAGTGCATCACATAATGTCCTATCACTGGGTGTTTCAAAAGGGAACAAAATTTCTGAATAAGGCAACAGGTTAATGTTTTGCTAGGGCTATTTCCCTCCCTGCGAGGCTCAAGGTACTAAAGACCACAACCAAGTAACCTATAAAGGCTATTTCCACTATTGGGTTGGAGACAGTCATCTGAAAAATGATAGTTCTTCTTTATGAGGATCAAATAGAGCTTCTTAACACTACAGTAATGGCAGTTTTGCTAGTGCTATCTGATTAAATTCAGTCAGCAATTTAAATAAAGCTGGCCATGCCCACATATAATATATACCTCCTTTCTAGGCAGAAGGATGGAGCATGCAGATCTGATCAGGGTAAAACTGGTGAAAAACTGGTAAAAGATGAGCTGTTGCAAATATGAGCAGGATATTTTCCTCTAGAGACAGGAAAAACAAATGTTCCCTACTAAAATACAGAATACTAAGCTAAATAAAGTTTTAAGCCAGGTGACACCTGAGCTACACTTTGTCTTCACCTGTGTTAGATTAAGCTACAAATACTTCTGTAAAAATCTGCCAGCAGGAGCAATAGCAGCAGACAACTAAGTTTTGGTTTGCATTGCCTGTTCCACCATTTTCTGCAAAACTACTTACAAAGCTTTCAGAAAATAAAAAGTTTTAACAAAGCATAAAAGCAAGACCTACCTTCTCCCTTAAGATTTTAAAATGGTATTTACTTTTTTCAATCTTTTCTTCTTAGGCAGTTAAATCTAACTTGGTTTCAACTTCACACAGTGTCAGTTCCTGTACCTACACTACAAGAAGTCAAGCTTTTCAATTATAGGCTATACAAAAAGAAAAAAAAGCACAAGGACAACAGCATTTCTGAGAAAGCTCTAACCCCAAGTCCGATATACCTGCACCCATCACAACTTCTGAACAGAAATAATCACCCACAGTTCCTAGCATAACTCTAGAGCAAACCCTCTGCCAAGCACCCCCTTCTCAGACAACACAGCTCCTTACTTACTGGCGGCTCATATGTTCTCAGTGCTACCAGCACCAATATCCTGAAATCCTCCTTTCATAGAGGGAAGCACTAAGTCACAGCAAAGCTTCAGAGTTTAAACTGTTTGTGCAGTAATGGTCACTCCCCCAAAGCCCAGATGTCTGATTCATATAAATATTTCAGTTTAAAAGTCCCCACCCCCCCCAGCTGATTCATGAAACATTTGAATATAAAAATCTATACTGTTAACAAACAGCTTTGTTTCAAGCCTCCTCTTTTCAGAAAAAGCCCCCCCAAATCTCTCCCCCCTGAGATTCCCAGTTCAGCCTGTTTTTGCAGGAATTGTGTGGCAGAAAAGGCAGTGTGCTACTAAACCTTTAATGGCAGATGAATAAATATGCTCCTGCCACTCATCTGCCACACATCCCCTTACGCAGGCAGAAAGGCATCAACCAGCAGAATTTCCGAATATGTGCATAACCACCTGCATACAGATTCCCAAGTCCAGAAGACCTCAGACAAACAAATTTACATCAACTGAGGATAAAATAAGTTATTTTGCCATGTCAGTGCCTGCAAGATACATTGCTAATGAGTCCCAAAGGGAAGTACCACCTCCTCTCAGCGCTCAGGTGCCTATGCACAGCATTGCAGAGGCATTACACATTTATGTCACCTGGAAATGTTACCCTCTACAAATTCAAATATTAAATCAGTCTATTCTGTTGTTCTTGACACTCTCCCCTAAGATATATCTGGATTGCTCAGAGATTGCTCCAAACACAGTTTCACAGATCAACAGAATTAAATATATCACATATCACCAATAATATATTATTTTAAATGCAAATAGAGCCTGAAGTAGGAAACCATTCTCATCCTGACTCATGCTAGTGATAAAGCATGTGTGTGTAGTGACAAGTTTTAAAAGTCTTAACAGTACATTGCACCTGAACATATTAATGAAAAAATGCCTTAAAACCAATCCAAACAATCCAACATAGTAAAACCAAGTTGTCACTAATTTACTATCTCATGTTTGTACTGTACATATATACACTATATCACAAGCACTTACTACTTTTGGTTTGGGGGCAAGCTTTTAATCTTTTAACGCCCGATTATGTAGTCCATACAGAAAGAGGTGCAATAACGCACCTGTAGCCTGTGGAAGAGGTTGTGGAGAACGTAAAGGAAGAGCAACAGGCTCTCGTCACTAAGGCGCATGTCTACACAGGGTGAGGGACATGCAGTGGGGACAGTCACTTGTTCTTCTTGGCAGCTGGTGCAGTGCTGTGTTTTGGATTTGGCGTGAGACTCACGATAACACACCGATGGTTTTAGTTGACGCTAAGTCAAGGATTTTTCCGTTTCTCAGGCCCTGACAGCAGGAAGGCTGGACGGGCACAAGAAATGGGGAGGGGACGCAGCCAGGACAGCTGCCCCGAACTAGCCAAAGGGATATTCCATACCACATAACATCAAGCTCAGTATATAAACCGGGGGCAGTTAGCTGCAGCCGGGCGATTGCTGCTTGGGGCCTGGCTGAGCATCTGTCAGCAGGTGCTGAGCATCACTTTTTTCCATTCCCTTTGGATTTTTGTCCCCCCTTCTAATTGATTTTATTCTATTTCAAGTGCTAAATTGTTCTTACCTCAACCTTTGAGTTTTACCTTTTCCCCTGATTCTGCGCCCCATCCGACTGGGGGAGAGTAAGCGAGCTTAGCTGCCGGCTGGGGTTAAGCCACAACAGGCAGGTTCCATCATTCAGGACTATGAAAATCCCCCCTGAGCACACAGTGCTCAACATCGAGGCAGCTTGTTGCACTTTAAAAGCATGCAGTAGAGCATTCACCCCAAAAATCAGCAAGGGGGAGACAGCAGGGTATAAGTTAACAGTTCAGCTCACACTTGAGGGGCTGAACCCACCGTAAACCCCTCCCCATCTCCTCCACCAGTGGCCTTAGGAGAGCCAGAACCTGCAGACAGTGCCTGAAGCCCAGTACCCAGAGCTGCTGCCACCATCACCTGCGATTTCGGCCTGCAACACAGGGCCCCCACACCAACACCCAGCCTGCAGCACCATAAAGGCTAAATAAACTACCCTACTTATTATATTAGCATAGCAACTGTCCGGTGTGGATCCTCTTGAGAGGAGGATCAGTTTATTAATCAGTATTTTGAAATACACAACAGTTTTAATATGAGTGGATTATTTTACAGCAGAACATAAGTAGAGAGAATATCCAGACTAAAAAGAAATATTCTCTCCTCACTTACTGAGCTTTTAGTTTCCTACAAAAGGTTTGTTGGTATTTCACCCAGAGCAAAAAGCACCTACTTGCTCTGACTCTTATTTAGAAAGGCTGTGAGCAGCTTAAAACTCCACCTTCCTTCTCTGGAAGGAATCCCAACAAGTAACTGCTCACTCATTCCCAGCTCATCTGCTACAACTCCAACTGCCATTCATTTTTAACCAATTACATGGCAGCGGCTTGAAAAACTAACAATAGATGGCAGATTTTTGAAAGTTGAAGGCAGTTACAGTAGCTATTCACCGAAGAGATTTCAGAATAACACAGCATACCACATAAAAAAAACCAAAAAAACCCACCACCACCCAAGACAGGGAAGCTGCACACTGTTTAATGAATGCAATTAAATTTGAAAGTAAATATTCCAGTCTTGAAAGAGCGGTTCACCTGTACTACAGTCAGGAGGAGCTCAGTGCTTATTGATGTACTGGAATAAGCTCTGATCCACCTATACACCTCTGTTTCAGGGCGCAAGGGAGGGCTGTGCGAGGGGGATGGGAATGGGAAGAGAGAATGGGAATGGGGAGGGGGCACAGCATAGCAAGCCAGCCCCTCGACCTGCAGGGCCGGGCAGTGCTACACTGATTAAAGGTTCAGCAGCAGTTTGTGTCCAGCGTGGAAGAGCAGAAGTAAGCTTTGCAAAACTCAAGTGTCATACTACAGCACAGGAGATCTTTACCTAACTTTGGTACGAGGCAGGCTGGTAGGGGATCCCGGCCAGGGTGATTACCCTGCATCAGCAGGAGGCATTGCTGTATCTCACCACGACAGCAGAGCAAGTGGCTGGAAGCCAGCTCAGACAAAGCCACCGAAGCTACAGCTGTACCGTCGAGCCGAAGGGCTCCGTACAAGCAGAGGCATAAGCAAAGCAAAGACTCTCAGTGTCAAAGCGATGGAGTTCTCAGAATCAAGCAAATTGCGTGATTCACATTAAGCAAAACAAACATAAGGCCTACCTTTTAGAGTGCAGTCACATGAGTAAACTCTGCAAGTAATACTACAGTAATCCGAAACCAAAATAGAAGGGTTTTATTTAGCACAATTACAGCTCTTTGGGAAAACACATCTTATTTTTAGGGAAACAAGAGCGGAGGCTAAAATTTCAGCTAGGTAAAGCCAACCATTAGCACTCTGTCAACTTATGTCAGTAGAGAACTTGGTACCTTATTTTCAAGAACTGAAAAACATCTTGCTCAAGATTTCAAAATAACTACGGTTTATGGTGGTACATTGGCAAGACACCTCTTGGTTTGTTTACATGCCTGGATAAATATTTTACATGTCAAGCACAGTTATAACACTTTCTAAGAATATTCCATTACATTCTTTCTTATGTGACTAATAATTCTTTCACAAAAATATTTGACTAGTGTCACGTTTCAGCAAAATTAGCCAGGAACTGTAGCTGTATTTTGTGGGAGTTTAAAAAAGGGAAAATACCACTAAAAAAAAATACAAAACTGAAAAAGCAGAGATGATGCCTATTTCAACACACATAATGAGGTGTTCGTGCAGAGGAAAGGTGCCCATTTGCGCCCTCAATAAGGTTGCTCTTGAAAGTGGAAAGTTCTAAAATTGAAATGTATTCCAGAACAGTCCACTCCGGCTCATTTTTAATCTGACAAGCAAGCAACCCATCAATATTCTAGCCAAAACTGCAGCTGGTTTCATAAGTGTTTATCTCAAAGACAACAAGCAAAAGAAAGGCCAGGATTTTTAAAAACCTATTTATTTCAAGGAAACAGTCTTCAAAGGCTACCCTTATGAAGAATATTCAACTCTGCTACTGAATAATCCAAGAGATTCACAAATAAATTAGCATATGCCAGTAGCAGAGCTTATGCATAATTTTAATAAATCTTGAACAAGAAGATAGGTCTTATTGCAGAGCTTGCTAATTAAAGTGTCTATTAATGTACAAAGCAGCTCGCCCTAACCCTAGGATTTCAACTCAATCCCCATCACACGTGACCAAAACTGTGACATTTTCGTGCTCTAAACGTGGACTGCATGAAACGAGTTTGCCATTGTCAATCTGGCTGTCAACCAGACGAGACACTGACACAAAACCACCATCACTAAGTGAACCTCTCGGTGGTAAATGCAGACCAAACCTCAAACCAGCAGAAGTCTCAGCACGCTCAGCACCACTGGGTGAATGCTTCTTCCAGCCCCCTCCGTGGGACACTGCGGGAGCAGCACGAGGCTGCTGGTGTGCTGTTTGTCAGGGCTCCAGCTGCTCCGGGGATAAGTAAAGCCTTTAAGTCTCACGGCTGTCAATCTGGCTGGCCCGAGTTCACAGAAGGTTTTGAATTGTTATTTTTAATTCAGCCGTGACAGTCTCCTAATTAAAGATAGCACTAAGCGTCTGCAGCAGACAGGGTGAGAGACTGGAGAAGAGACTATTTTTTGCATTAATAATAGTTTCATCTTTCAGAAATGCAGTAATTCCACTCTACAAGTGGTGAAATGACATTTCATGTAGCTGTCCACAAAACCTTTAAAATGGTCTTGGAATGACTTAACAGCACAAAGTGAAGACATGTACAGATGCCACAGCCATGGCATATTAACCAATTTTCTGAAAACAATTGAGCTTTTAGGAGAGGCCCACCCCATGATCTTGGCAAAGAACATTTTGTAATAGGGACATTTGACAGACAGGGTACCTTTTAAATATAGCACAGCCCTAATGCACTAAGCTCTCCACAGCTTTATAACTACCAGTAAACAGAAATCCAGCTTCCCCCTTGCTCAGCCAACACTAGGTAACAGACATAATTAGACTGGTTTCACTTCAGTATCTTGTGCAGGACGTTCAGAGCTAACCATCTCAAAACCAGCTGTTTACCACCTCCTCTCCCACTTGCTGCTCGCACATGTCCAAGAAACGCACATGATCGAAAGCCATTAATTTGGATGCTGCACTAGTGGAGAAAAATATTGATCATACTCAAAAAGAAGGTTTTAAATGGCTGTGCAGTACAGCTTAGTTCAGAGATAAGCAGCATTAGGAGTAAAAGCTAAAACCTGTCTAGTCCAAAATGACTCAAGCATTAGCAAATCTACACACCATAAGAATGGATCTCATAGAAAATGTGGATATGGGCAAAAACTTGAGGTTTTGAGGTGCTTTACATTAAAGTTAACCCCATTTCACAAATATACCTGAATCATCTGATTTGAAGATCACTGAATGATCTTATGATTTTTTCATATTTGCAACTTGGTCCGTCTGAAAGGAGAAAGAACAAGTAGATCCTACAGAAAACAGCCTGTAGAAGAAAAAAGATTATGTCCGTATGTAGTAGAGAGACTCTATAGATTTAACAAATCAAACCGTAACAGCAAATCAGCACTTACTGAAATTTAAATAACATACATTTGTTTGATATGCATTAGTTGGCCTCCTGAACAAAGTTACAAGACGACAAACTTTTTTAAAACCTCCAAAGACTCCCTTCCCAACACACAGAGTCTTTTCCTAAAAACTGTATCTGTATAAAAGGCCTTTGCTATCGTGAAGTTCCATCTCCCAAGCGTGTATCAGTCACTAACACCTGACGAAGGGCAGTCTTCTTGAAAAGCATTAGACAACAAGGAGGTTTGCAAGCGCCTGCCAGAACATTTATGTCAATGGATTAGGGAACTCATTCATAACTACCAACTGCTACAGCAGATAACATTCCAGGCAGACGTAACCTTTTCCATGGCTAGAGATTATGCAACGCCATGATTTTTAATCCACTCACGCAGAGGAAGAAGAAATTAACTAGCTTTCACATAGGTTAAAGCTTCCTTATTCTGTTTTTCCCCCTCCATTATTTGTTCCAGTTATGTTGAATTAGCAGATGATACTAACTGCACATGAACTGGGAGACTTGTAAAATCCACCCAGCTAATTTCCAGTCCTACTAGAAACTCTGCTGCTGCAGCCACTGCCTGCAAAGTTTCTCTCTTCCTGCCTTTTCCCTAATCGCCTCCTTTGTGGACCTTTCACTCCAGTTTCTCGAAGTTATCAGAACACCCTGAGTGGGAACTCCAGTCATTCCAGTTATAAAACCAGATAGCACTTAGAGAAAAACAATGTCAATGATTATTAAACTAAGAAACATTGCTAAAGTTGGAGTACGTGCTTAATCAAGACAGTTAACAGGACATCCTACAGCATCATGTCGAGTCACAGGTTAATTTCAGGAAATGTGACCAGCAGTGAGCCACAGTGCTGGGCTCCACCTACACCTTCTAGACCCACAACTACATTTATTGAGGAAACCCTTCTTTTTACTAAATATGGCCTTGCTATTTTGGCCTGCCTAATCTGTTTTTCAAAGCTACGCTGACAAAACTTTACATACAAGAAGCATTATATGGTAGCAGCAATCACTAATTATGCAGTTTCTTACTGCTGTCACAAAAGCAGGCTGCCACCAGACTTGCACGTTGTTCTCGCGCTACTTGGTTGCGATGAGCATTAGGCACGAGGTTCAGTTCTGCTATTTTTATGGCTGCTGAGCTCTACTTCCTTCTGAAAACTTTGATTTCATGGAGCAAACTACTACGTCCCAACACACGGGTCAGGGACACAGTGCTATTTTGTGAGAGCTAGTTGGTTGCTGCATTCATTTCCCAGTTCTTGTAATACACGCTTTTGCCACTGAAAGTATGACTAATAAATTTTCATCTGTATTATTTGCAAAGGCAGAGACGATTCACACAGAGCTGTGCTCTCATTTCTCTACCTTTATTCCATTTTCTTCACCCTTTTAGTTGCTTCTTTTGGCTATTTCAGCATCAGATCCCAGGTAGTTTTCTATCCTCACAGTAAATTGCTGACTAGCTCTCTAGTTGCTCTGACACTGGGATACATATGACCTGTTCCAGTTATAGTTCACAAGGGTATTACTATATTTGCGTGTTCAGTAGCAAAACTGATGCAATGACTGAACATTCCCACGCTGAGGAGCAATCAGCAGATTAACATCATTTTTAACAGCTGCACATTTCAGGCTGTTCTGTGGGCAAAAGCCAGGGAAAAAAGAACCCTGGCCATCACAGACAAAAATGCTGAACTTCAGCAACAGACCATATTCGATGCTTCTTCTAAGACTAACAGTCATTTATTTTACTTCTCAATTTCAGGCCTGTGCTCATGAAACAGCTGCCCTTGAAATGTCCTAGCCCTCTTTTCTGCTCCGACAAGTGGAGCCAAAAAATAAGCAGGCCAGCACGCCGTCTCTGCTTGGGCCAGAGGACACATCGTGACCACAAAGCAGAACTGGAACAAGGCACAGGAGGAGTAAACGGCCACGAAAGGTGATGAAATGAGACATAGGCAAGTCCCAGGACTGCAGTTACTTACACCACCTGTAATTATCTCCCTGTAACAGACTCCTGAAACACACCCATGTGAAAGCCCACTCTGCTCTGCTGTGTTACAGCCCAGCCTAGTTCGGTCACCAGTCTGCTGCAAAGGAATTCCAGTCACCATTTCTGTGGGTGCGGGCTAGCAAGGTCTTGATAAAAAAAATCTCCCCATTACTTCTAGACCTGAGACTACAGGATGTATTCCTCATCTCTGCTCTTCTGTTATAACCCCTTTCTCCAGAAAGCTGGATGTCCTTCGACCCTCAAAACCACTGCTCCTTGGCCTCTCCTCCCACCACGCACAGACACATCCAGGGCTCCATCGTAGCTGTGAGCTGCCCGAGCCTCTCTGGGGAATGTGTGGCAGCAAAATCAGGATGTCAGGCTCTGTAGCAGGGATCAGCTGCTAGCTGTTCTCGTCTCACAAAACTGCAGTCTGATTTTCACGCTGCTGATCTGCCTTTCTCCATGCTGCAGGCTGGACGGAGTCCCTCCTGTAGGTATCATCCCTGCCATGCAGCAGTGGTTGCCTGCTTTTTCTCCAGGACAAAGCGGGGCTGCGTGCTTAAGCACCCCCTATTTACCCTGGAGCACAGGGGGTTGGATTCATCTCACCTGCGCTGTCTAGATTACAAGTCCCAGCTCCTCTATGCAGATACTGGTAAAAAACAAGCACTGGAAGGCAATTCAGCTCCTCAGAATACAGATGGGATCAGTCTGGGCTACAGGACCGAAGATGAAATCTGGGAATTTTTCAGTATTCAATATTCAATAGGCAACAATTCACATGGCAAGGCCATCCAAAAGCCAAGGACCCAAAATTGTACTAACCTTGACAAAAGATGGTCCACAAGTGCTAGCTGACTGTCACGTTGGAATGAGAGGGGATGTTAGGATCAGAAACCTAAGATCAGAGGGGCTTTCATCAGCAGTCTGGCCAAGTTCCCCCCAAAAAACAGACATTGTAAACACATTACTTCTACAGAAAAGGTTAATTTTACCAAACTAGTAATTTATGAACTCATCATTAGCTCTGGTTATGCTATTTATGAGGAAAGTAGAAGAAAATATATTGGTGCCTCCCTATCCCTTTATATTTCCCCACAGAAAAAGTATGTATCATGCTGCTTGTCTGGATATGGGTTAAATTAGCCAGTAGTGAACCAATCCTCTAGCTAAATTTACTTTCTATTAAGCAATTCTTTTAAAAATCAGGAGATCCTTTAGACAGCTGAAGTGGCCTTTATCAGGAGGCACCAATTCAGCATTTTTCCTGTAAAGAAAGAGCTCATTATCCACACCCTCCTCCAGGACCTCTAAGCAGAATGCTGCAGTTCCAGAGGCTCATTTTGCATTATTAAACAGGATTTTACTTTCTAGAAGGAAGAAGAGTTTCTGACACTGGCTTTGGCAAGAACATGTAACTAGGAGAGACTGCACAGGTACGTGCTATTTCAGGTAGCTCTGCAAGTCTCCTTTCACAAGTTATTTGACTGCTGAGTCAGCCTGTCATCATGCAGAGACTTTCATAACAGGACTGCAACTTTGTGATGTGATTATTAATACAGTACCACTACTACCTAATGCTTGGCCAATATTCCTTTATGATCACAGCTTTTGGCAAAAGGGGACAAAGGTGGTGTTAATTGCTACACAGCACTGAAGTCTTACAACAAATTCATTACAAAGGGTGAAGTATTATTTACCTTTCTCTACACCCAAATTTTCTACTTACGGGTTTTCAGATATTTAAAGTGGCATTCATAGCATTACTTTTAAACAGTATTATACTCTGCTTCCTTTGACTATGCTGTTACACTGAACAAAACACTTGGCTGCCTGTCATGGGCACATGGAGTAAGTTCAAGATGAGGTCAAACACATCCTAGCATGCCCCAAACTTTGTGCTGAAAGCATCAACTAATAAAACCAGACATGATTCTTGCTTCTCATGACCCGTAAAGACAGACTGAATCACCACACAAAAAATGTTACAATATCCTGAACAGAAAACTCCAGGCAGGGAGTTATGAAACCTCTTGGATTCCAAGAAGGCAAGACTGAGCATGCTAAGACATGAAGGCACTTCATAAAGACTGAGGTGAGATCAGATTTATGATCAAATCAGCTGAAGCAAGAGGGTTCCTCAATTCTGATGGTTAAAAATACTTTGGGGAAGGAAACAAAGGCTACTGCTGTGTAGAGCTCAATTAAGGCTAGCTCTGGAGTGCAGAAAAAAATGCAACATTGAGTAATTTTATACTGGACACATCCAACAAACCTGGCCACATTTATTTGGACCTTGGATGATAAATTTATGTTGGCAAGTTTATGACCAGCGAGGAGGCTTCCTATTTTTGAGACTCTGGAATTACTATCTTACCTTCCACTCAAAGAGCTGTCACAAAACCTTTCCAGAAAAAAAAAACCAAACCCTAACCCAACAAAACCCCAACCACTTTCTCTGCCTGTAGGTACATGCTATCTACATCAAACAACTCAAATGCCTTTGCTGTAACTTGTTTCTCACCACCGTTGAGCAGTATATAAATAGCCCATTTGGTCCTTTCGACTACAGTTTCTTCCAGGTAGACACCTGCAGCTTGACCGGGATTGCTGAAGTTCACTCAACTTTACACAGAATAACTAGAGAACAGAAAGCTCCCCCAAAAATAAAGTTGTGATGAACTCCTACCAGAAAAGCACTCCTTTTAAGCCCAAATCAAACAAAACTCAACCTTTCCAACTCTAGCAGCAAAAAACTGTACTGAAAGAGGTCAAAAAGCATTTCACGTGCTGCAAATACATCTGTCTTGAAACAAACACCAAGTTAGCCAACTCAGCACACACCTATTTCTGAGACAGCACAATTTACTTTAACGTGTTCTTACTTGCTTTAAGATAAACTGAATTAAGTCTGGACGCAGTCCTCTGCACAGATCTAACTTAGGATTAGTCTACATAAACTGCTCCATTTCAACCACAAGATCAGATCACAGAAGACCCTCTAAAGTGGATTTTAATATGTAAAATAAAGACAGTTACACCAACAAGCACACGGAGGTTGTAAACATTATCAGTCTATTTATTTTAGCAAAAGGTGACTGCTTCCCTAAATAAAATTGCTCCACTGCAATAAAGATGTGTAAAGCCAGCCTGAAGACTAATAACAACTCTTACAAGCAGCTTCGACAACAGACTAACCCAGAGTTTTCTGAGCCAAATAATTCACTGTGTTGGTGCTTACAACATTGAAAATGCTTCCGTGAACTGAGGGCAGAAGCACTTACAGTGCTTAAACCCAGGTGATGGTCAGCAGTGCAGACTCCCAGCCCAGGCACTGGGGTAAATTATGTTCTCCCAGAAGGGAGAACTGGGCCTTTCCATGGATTCCTGAGATGCAACCTCCTTCCCATTAACAGTTTGTGATTGCTGCTAGCAGGAAGGATTGTGACTTTGTGGTGAGGATAAGGCAGGCACAGGGAGGCACAGGTGAATTTTCTGCCTTAAAGCCAGCCATAACCTACACTACAACAGGATTTGGTAGAATAATTCAAAACTCTCCCTACCGATCCTCCCTGGTTTATACCCAAGATTGCTAGCGTATTATTGCCCCTTCCCTGAAAAGCCTAAAGTCACTGAGAAAGCAGTACAGAGAAAGTGCAAAGAGGGTCAGAGACAGGGAAAGTCACGACACAAAGATGCCTGTGAGCAGCGGCAGGCTGAGGTCTCACCTACGGCACCCGTTTAATGGGAACCCCTTAGAACTCCTGCTCCTTTTCAAAGCACCGTGCAGCCTGAAAGGAGGGAGGGAAGGGAAGGTGACCTCAAACCTAAAGCCATCACAGCACGCGCAGGAGGGCAGCGTGACCACTCAGCCCCCCAAGAAGGGGATGGTCCTGCTGCGGGGCTGGTGGCCACAGGCCGCAGCCTCTACCAGAGTCACTGCCCAGGCGCCGAGGCCTCCCGCACAGCACAGGGAAAGGGGTAAGGTAGCAAAGACGCAGGGATGAAGCACTGACTCAAGGGACAACAGCCCCAGCCCCCTCCCAAACGGGCAGAATGCAGGAGAGGCCCCCGAGGCCCCCTCCCCAGGCGAGCTCCCCGCCAACCCCCGACGGCCCTCCCCCCTTCGCGCACACAAAGGCGGCCCAGACGCACCTCCCCAAACGCCCACAGGGGAAAGGCAGCTCCCCGGCCCCGCAGGCCCCTCCAAAGCCCAGACAAAACAGCGGAGCGCACTGCGACCCCCCAGACGCCCTCCTCAGTGCCCGCGGGGGGCAGGGAAGGCCCCCCGAGCCCCGAGTGCGCCTCTTCCCCGGCCCGCACAGCCGGCGCCCCCCGGCCCGTAAGGCGCCCTCAAAGCAGAGGGAGGGCCGGGCAGGCCCCTAAAGCCCCCCCAAGGCCCACGGAATGCCGGAGGAGGCCCCCACAGGCCCCATGGAGGGCCGGCAAGGGCCCGGGCCGCACCCCCACGCGTCTGCCTCACTCACCGCGTCCGCGCCGAGGCCGCTCCCTCAGGCGGGCGAAGGGCGGGATCCCGCCGCTGAGCCCCGCCCCCTGCGCACGACGATCCGATTGGCTCCGCACGCGGGGCCGGCTGGCCAATGGGGACCGAGGGAGCGGCAGGGGCGGGGCGTGCCGGGGCGCGCTGCGGGGCGCGGCGGGAGCAGCGGTGCTACAGGCGGTGCGCGCCCGCCGCATCCCCCCTGCATCCCCCCCCATCCCCCTCCCCGCATCTCCACCTGCATCTCCCGCCCCCCGCATCCCCCGCCGCTCCCTGCCCCCCCCGGCTCGGCCCCACCGGTCGGAGAGGAAGGACGGGTCGCACTGCCCTCCCCGCCCCCGGTGTGCCCCGGCAGCCCTCCCTCCCCGGGTAGCGCGCCTGCCCGCGGGGCCGTGCCCCAGTCCGCGGCGGGATGGCACCTCCGGGATAACGGCGTCCTCCGGTGCTGTGCTGGTGCCGGCGGCCACACCGGCCGGGTGGGCTGGGGTCCCCGGGCGGGGGGATCCGTGGGGCCAAGGCACGGGCGGGAGGGAGGGGACGGACACACACGACACGGCCCCGGGCGCTGCCCCCCGCCGCTCTCCAGCCTCCCGGGGCTCCGGCTCGTTTCGATTTCGTTTCCCGGAAGGATCGCGCTGAAGCCGCGACGGCCGCAGGCCTGGGCGCCGGGGCACCGCCGGGCACCGGGGCAGCGCCAGCACCGGGTCGCAGCGCTGCGGGCAGCGGCCGCCCACCGCCACCGGGGATGCAGGTAAGAGCTGCCCGCCCCCAGCCTCGTCCTGTGTCCCCCCTCCCCGCTTTCCTCCCTCTATTAAAGGCTGCAAGTTGATGCCCCGGTGTGTGTGTGTGGGGTGACCCCCCACCCGCCTCCCACCGGCCCCACGGAGCGGGGAGCAGGTGGGGGGCTTCGGCCCCCAAGTCCGGGGCTGAGCCAAAAGCTGCTCTCACGCCTCTGTCTGCACCATCCTTTTCCTGCTCTCCCACTTGATCCCCTCCGAGGACAATATTTCCTCTTGAAGCAAGGAAGTGCCATCTCAGAAACGCGTCGAAGAGCTAAGCAGGAAAAAAAGCAAGAACATAAAATCGGTATAAAGCAATAAAAATTCAGAATGTGTCTCACGCCCTAGAAATCTTGAGGAGCAAGAAAAATATTAAACGTGTTGGTTTTGCTGTAAAAGTCGTAGTAAGAGAGTCACACCGATGGGAGAAAAATCAAGTACCTTTTAAGAGGAGTTCTAGACAAAACACACCGCTAATTTCTTTCACTTTTATTCTTCCTGTAGTTTGCTGCTTAGAACGAATCCGAAAGACAGTTCCCATTGCTATCAGGCCTGTTCAGGGTTTATACTGGAGTTTCTCTGCTTTCCTCATGCAACTGCTTTGCTAAACCCATCAACCCAGGGACAGCCAGCAGTCCCTGCAGGCAGATTGTTAACCCTCGACCTTCTGCTGAAGGACCCCTCACCTCCCCCCAAGCTGCTGCCTTCTCCTGCCATAACCCCCCAGGTCGCAAGGAAGCGTTTTCCCCAAGCGGGATGGGGTGCTTTGCTCCTGCCTCCCATACCCCTGGTTTTGGGGATGCCAGCTTTGCATTTAAGATGTGTCCGACCATCACCTGCTCCGTCAGTGCACACTGAGTTTCTTCACCCCTGATTTTCAGCGGGGGCTCAGCTCTTCTGCACCCCCCGCTCTGAGTCAAGGAGTGCTAGCTGCTCTAACCACCTCCAAAAATCTGCCTGAGAGTGTACTGAAGTGCCCAGGGTTGTCAACCGCTTCAGAAAATACTATTTGGAGGCAAAATTGTTAATTTTCCAGAGAATGAAAGTGAGAAATTGCTGGGATTCATGTTAATAGATTTTTTAAAGGCAACATTATCTGCTTGGCTGCCAGTAATGAAAAAGACCTAGATGGGGCTGCAAGCAGGATCCCAGCTGCCTTCTGGCTCACATGCTCTGGGTGGGAGCCTGGGGGCAGAGTAGGGGCGATGCTGACCCTCAGCCCAGCAGAGGTGCTGGGGCTGCCTCTCCCAGCACGACCCATCTCACCAGCTCAGTGAGGCTGAAGGGGCTCCTTAATGAGCAACCGAGAGGGAGGGCTAATTCTTGAGGAGCTGAGACTTAATGGCAGGTGAGCAAGATGGGTTGGCATCTCCCCGAACCATGGGATGGCTATTTCCAGTTATGCCCAAGTGATCACTGGGGAAAAAGTTAGAGAGAACTCTTCATACAGTGTTTTTAAGACAAAACCTAAGTGCTATTACCAGCTTTATTTCCACAACTCTAAAGAACTGAAGCACTGTCCTAAAACCCTGGGCTTCCAATGAGCATCTGAAGATGCTGCAGGAAGCAGGAGCCAGCACAAGTACTGCAGGGTCTGTGGGTCTTGGCTCCATCTTCTACCTCCCTGCAGCCATGGGGCAGTGGGGATGGATAACCCGCATCCAGAGTCTGGGTAAGGACAGGTACCTCTGCTAAAGAGAAGAGCTGGAGAAAGAGGGGGATCTCTGGCTACTAACGCTGTGTTGGGCAGCCAGAGATTCATCCTGGGGCTAGTAAAGGTCCTAGAGCCAGTGTGGAAGAGCTGCAGACAGCACATCGTGCTGCTATGAAACTGGTTAGAAAACACTGGAGCGGTGTTTACTGCAGTGGAGGCATCTCCAAAGCAAAGGCAGGACCAGAGCTGGGAATTTCCCCCCACTGATCTATTTGATCTCTTTTCCCCAGGGTAACATGGCAGTCAGTTCTTCCAGACCCATTGCTGCAGCTTTGTTACCATCCCCATCCCAGGCCAGCCACACACCCACCAGCGAGGGGGAGATCTTCAGGCTTCCAGGCAGGCTGAGTGAGTAGATGTTGAGCAAGTCAACACTACTTAAACAAGGAGTTCCCACAGGGTGGGACATGGTGGGTCCAGCCATGGTGTCCCAGTCAGGGACCATCCCCTGCTGTCAAGGGGGACAAGATGGACTAGTCATCATGGTTCTTTTTTTCTCTTTGGGGCATTTTGGACCTGTGAGTGCTTAATGTAGAGGGAAATTTCGGTGATGGAGGAGACCAGTGTCCCACCCTGCCCCTCAGCAGTTCTGAAGCTGGAGACTGAGTTGTTTCAGAGGCTGCCCCTGGTTTCAGGAATCCAGCCCTCACTGTGGAGCAAGGACGACGTGATCCACTGGCTAAGATGGGCTGAGAAGGAGTATTCCCTTCGGCAAACTGATGAAAGCAAGTTTGAAATGAACGGCAAAGCCCTGTGCATCCTCACCAAGGATGACTTCAGATACCGAGCTCCGAGCTCAGGTTAGACCGAGCGCAAGGGTGTTTCTGAGGACCCTCCAAGTACAGCACCAGCTGTGGTCTGCTGAGAGGGGCTGCATGGGTCCCAGCAGACCAGGCGTTAGCTCTGGCCAGTTGGGTGCTGGAGGCAAGGACAACGCTCTTCCTTCCTTTAGTCCATCCAGACTGCAAATGCTTTGGGATAGGGAATAACTCCGTAGCAGAGACACATAAGCGACACCATCAGCTGAGATGATATAATACAGATCTGAGCAGGCTTTCCTTCCCCGCAGGTGATGTGTTGTATGAAATACTCCAGTACATTAAGACTCAAAGAAGAGCTCTGGTGCGCAGCCCTTTGCTGAACTCACCCTTCAGGGAGGCCAGGAGCACAGAGGAAGGTATGATGAGTGGCAGCTGTCCATCACACGGCGCCTGCCCTCAGCTACAGTGGGTGGCTCACATCTGGGGTGTGAAGCCAACCCACACGGCCTGAGCAAGGCAAGCAGGACACTCCTGGAGATGCAGCCAGGTCCAACCAAGCCCAGGTCACGGAGGAATTTTGTAGGGATGAAGCAGGTCTGGGCAGAATCAGAACTAGGTAGCGCCAGGCGGGTCTGGGGTGGGTGGGTGTGTGGTGTGTGTGTGTGTGGTGGGGTGGGTCTGTGGTGGCCAGGCGCGTGTGTGGTGGCCAGGCGGGTCTGTGGTGGGGTGGGTGTGCGGTGGCCAGGCGGGTCTGTGGTGGCCAGGCAGGGCTACGGCTGCACTGGGGGGTCTGTCAGCAGATCATAGGGGGGTCGGGGGGGTCAGTGGCCAGGCAGAGGCATAGCCCTGGCTGGGGACCAGCCCTCCTGTGGCTGAGGAGCCAGGGCTGAGCTTAAACAGAGCTTCTGGGCCACTGGGTGGGGAGAGGCTGGTCAGGGCCAGCGAGGCTTATTAGTGCCCCCGGGGGGGCTAGGTAGGAGCTGGGGTGGGGGTGGGCTGGGGTCAGTGGCTGGCTTGGCATTCGGGGGCTCTGGGGGGGCTCTCCTGAGCTCTTTTGCTGGCTGAGGTGTAAGGTGATGAAGACCTTCAGCTTCCACAAGAATTTACAAAGGAATGCCTGTGCTCCGGTGCATTCTCCTATTCCGGCTTTACCTCTGTATCTGACCCTCACCCTACTCAGCGTCTCCCCCAGCCCTTCTGCTGACCCAGCCTTAGGAAAGCCCCAGGCCTTCCATAGCAGCTCCTGGGCTGGTACTGGGCTGATAACCACCCCGGGCTGTCCCTCCCCACCTGCTTCAGGGTTTTGGAAGAGCTGGGACCTGCCACAATGCACCGCAGCGTTGGTTTGGGCTGTTTTTCCCAGGGCCAGCCCGGAGCGCTGAGGCAGGTGCTGGTTTCTCCTGCCTGGATCGTGCGGAACAGCCTGTGTCCCGCAGACACACGGAGCCGCTGAACCTCTCCTGTCACAGCTCGGAGGGCAGGTGCGTGGCAGACACCATCTGCTCTTCTACAACCCTGTCGGCCCCAGCGGATGGGAAAATTGCAGGTAAATACGAATTTAGAGCCTGGTTCCTTGGGGAGATGTGCTTTGTCCTGGCTGCCCATCTGTCTCCCATTTATTCCATGCATCGGTGTGTGCTTCCCTGCCTTGGTTTCCCCACCTGAAAAATTGTAGTTCCTGCCTGCGTTTTGAGATCGAGCACTAAAAGTGCTGTGCATGAACTTTGCACTCTTCTTATATTTATTATCATTGCTAACACGTGCAATCCTGTTGCTGATCGGACCCTCGCTGGAGCACAGGTGCCTTGGTGGGAGCTTGGTGACTATTTATTCTTGCCCGGTGCTCAGACTGCAGGTTGCTGTGGGATTACATGTACCAGCTCCTCTCCGACAGCCGCTACGAGCCTTACATCAAGTGGGCAGACAAGGAAGCCAAGGTGTTCAGGGTTGTTAACCCAAACGGACTTGCCCAGCTCTGGGGGAACCACAAGGTAAACACAGTTGAGAACAATTCCATCATTCCTGGGCTTCTACATGGCACCTTCATCCTGTTCCTCCGAGCTGATGGAACAGGGACTGGGAAGGGTGAGACAGAGTGCGCGCAGGGCTGGTGAGAGATGTCACCCTCCCAGTGGTTAAAGAGGGAGGCTTTCCCATCCCCTGGAAAGCAAACCATGCTGGCTGTGGACCCAGAAGCAACCCTGGGTTAGAGACCCACACTGTAGCCTGCAGAGCCCAGGACCCACCTCCAATGTCCCCCTGGATGACCCAAACCAGGTGTAGGTCCTTGCTTTTCCTGAACCCACACCAATTCTTTCCTCCTTCCAGAACCGGATGAATATGACATATGAGAAAATGTCACGAGCGCTGAGACATTACTACAAACTCAACATCATCAAAAAGGAGCCAGGGCAGAAGCTGTTGTTCAGGTGAGATGAAGCAGATCAGAGAAACGAGCTGCCTGGGACGGTGCAGATGGGGCACGGGAAGGCGGTGGGCTCCAGAAGTTGGCAGCGGCTTCATCCAGCAAGATCCTCCCCTGAAAACGCAACAGCCTGGTGGTTTTGCACCCAGGCTGTCCTGTGTGAGCCAGGAGCTGGGCTGTCTGGGCTCCAGGTCCGTCCGATGCCCCTTCCAGGGCTGCGGGCCAGCAACCCGCCCTGGGGTCCGCATCCATCTGCTCTGTGCTTGGAGTCCTGCTGGTGCTGGAGGGACTCCCCAGGCCCCCCCAAGCTGGAGGGTCCCTCCTTTCCCCCATTGCCAGCAGGTCTGAAGTCCACCTCCAGACGGAGGAGCCAGCCAGACTGGAAATAAGTCAGGAGCCTCCTGTTCCCAGTGCTGGCTGCTCCCCTGGGACCAGCTTGGACTTCAAATGCCAGCTCTGGGCTGGTGAGCGCTGAGCTTTGTCTCCCCACGCTTGGTGTATCCTGGGTGCAAAGCACGAGCTGGGGTCCTCAGCAAAGCCCAGGGCTGGAGATATCCTCTGGTGAGCTCCAGAGCTCAGCTGATGAGGGCAAGAGCTCCGGCATCTACAGCCTGGTTTGGGGCTGCGTTTGGACACGCCCTTAAAGACATTAAAAAAATGTATTCCAGGTTTTTGAAGACTCCTGGGGAAATCATCCACGAGAAATCCAGCAAACTGGAGCAGCTGGAGAGCGAGGACCAGGAAGACTTGCAAGAAGATGCATTGGAGCTTTCGCCATAGGAAATCTTTGAAGGTGGCACTTGCAGCGCATCACAGAGAGACTCAGGCTCTGCTGGGAAGTGCCGGTGGCTCTGGTGTCTGGTGGATACAAGGCCACAGAACTGGTCCTGGATTTCAGAACCTGCCCTGAGCCAAAGCTGTGACATCTCTGGGGCTTCCTTAGCAAAACACACCCAGAAACTGTCCCCCAGCACTGAAAGCACACTGAGCGTGTGGGCTGGCCTGCTTGCTTCTCTGCTGCCCACGGGGAGGGAACGGGATATTTTTGCTCTGTAAACTTTGCTGCTTGTCTTTAAGGTTCAGACTTGCTGGTAAAGACTGCCCTGTTCTTACAGCGGGCTGTGCTGAGCAGAGAGCGCTGGAGCACGTGCTCCAGGTCGGGCAGCTCCTGAAGTGCTTTTGCAGCTGGCAGTGGCCCCAGGAATGAACCCGCTGCTCCGAGTCTGAGCCGCATCCCCGGTACGAGGACGGACTCACCTTGCGGATGCGCTGTGCACTGTAATCTCTCCAGCTCCCGTGGGGTTGCTCCAGCGATTAAGGGTGGGAGCGTGCTGCCATATCCACCTGGATCAGGTGTTGCTGGAGCTCCAGGCTGCATGGATGCCGTAAGCTGGGTCTCCTTTTAACTCCTTTCCCCTCCATGTAATGCTTTTTATAATTAGCTGATTAAATAACGTGAAAAGAAACACAGCCAGTCATGAATATGCCATGAAGCAGCGTTGTGTTTTCATGCCTGATGGGGAAAGGTGAATTCCTTCCAGCCTCAGTTTTGCACCGTGGCAGAAATTATCCTTCTGCCCCCCGTCTTTGCTCTGGACCCTTCCCCAAGCCCAAGGTGCCGTCTCAGAGCTGCATCGGTGCCGCTTTCGGGGCAGCAATACCATGAACGGGTCTGGGAACTGTCAGTCTTGTGAAAAACTTTGGCAATGGTTGGTGACCGAGGCTTCCACCAAAACCGGCTGTTGTCAACCTGAAACTACAGTCCCTTTCCCTCTAACTGGTGTTGCTCCTCCAAAGCTACTTTATAACCATTAACTGGAGCCTGGAGATGCTGGTGGGCTGTAGCCAGTGAGAGGTGGAGGAGGGACACGTAGCAGCCGGTTGGCAAAACGTCAACGGTACAGCAGCTCGGGAAACCCTGGCCGAGAAGTTTCACTTCCAGAAAAAAATCACCAGCCCGTTGTCAAAGCGCAAGTGTTTGTCAAGTCAAGTGACAGAGGAAAAGGAAAGCTCTAGTGGGGTAAATGAGCATCGTGTCACAGCCTTTGGGAGGTCCTAGCTAGGAAGGGAGGCCAAAATCTCTGCTAGGAGAGGGGGCTGGAGGCTACCCAGCACGCAGCCAAGCTGCAGCCTGGGGATGCACCACACCAGCGAGGCGCAGTGGAACACCCAGACCTCATCCTTCCTTCCACAAAAGGTGCTTTTTGTCCCAGAGAAGACTAAAGCCAGGACTTTCTTGGGGTGAAATCCAGCAGGGGGTCAGTGTAAGTCCTGCCCAGCCCTGAGGGACAGCTTTGGTGGGCGAGCAGACCTTCTGTCTCAGCAATTGTCCCATCCTGGCCCTGCGCCACTGTTGGCATACACACCCGTGGGTGCATTTTTCCCGACCTCCCGACAAGATATTCCCCCAGCTTTCTGGTTGTGGGAACAGGCCTGACGGCTCCCGAGCATCCCACCGCTTCTCCAGCCGGTGTGGGTTGTTCTGGTGGAGCTGGTGACAGTCAGTGACCCTGGGGCTTGTGCCGCGCTCGTGGGGACCGTGCGGGATGCACGCTCTTCACCTGTTTTTCCCACGATGACTAAGGATCCCGCTGCACTCAGCCGGGGAATTCCTCTCCCTGTTGGGAAGCTGCCAAAAAATGCTGGAACCTCCTTGTGTCACGCCGTGCCGTCACGGCTGCCGAGCGATCTTGGAGGGTGAAAATCAAAGGGCACTTTGGCAAGGATGGGCTGCGATGACAACCTTTTTCCATGCTCCCAGGAAGCCCTCGTGCCCTTCCCGGAGCAACACGCCTCTTCCTTGAAGTAAACAGAGGCGGAAGGAGTGTGAATCTTTCCTGGAATGGGGACCCAGCCCTCCCAGTAAACAGTGCTGCTGGCGCTGGGGTGTTCGGTGCGGGTGCGTGGGGAGGGGGAGCACACGGCAGCCGGTGGTTTTGGCCCTGGCTGAAGGTGGCACACAGGCACGTCCCCATGCAGGCATCCCCCAAGGTCTGCAGGGGTTTTGTTCCCTCGGGGGGACACCCAGCACCCAGGTCGGGTGGTGGCCGGGGTGGGGGGCTGTGTGCCACGCGTGCCTGCTGCTGCCTGGTGCTGCTGCCCTCAACACCCCGTTGTGGTTCTGCTCTCCACCTGCAGCGATGTTTGTGCCCAGGTGGCTGGTGCAGGTGGCTTTTGTGGTCCACCCAAAAGTGCCTCCAGCACGCGGCAGGGCTGACCGTGGCCTTGGCTAGCCAAAGATCTTCAAGGCTGGTGGTCCCCAGCCCCTCTGGACACTCATTCGAGGTCATCCCACCCTCCTGCAGAGGAGGCTTTTCGTGATATCCATCAGCCTGTGGCCTCTTTGTCCTGTTCCCAGGAGACCTGGGGGATTTGCCTTCTCCTGAGTCCGTTGTAACCCCCTCATACCTCACAGCTCCATGCCGGGAATACCTCTCCCTTGGGGTTTTTTTCCCACCTTTTGGAGTAAGTTCCTGTAAATAAGCCAGTTACCCCCTGCAGTGTCCCTGTGCTTTTAGTTCTGCTATTCCCTCCAGTGTCACCGGCCTGAAGACACCAGCCTCAGTGCTGTCTGCTCCCTCCATGTGACTGTGTTTCCAGGCAGCTTCCTCATTCTGTCTCGGTGCTGATGAGAAAAGCGGACACATTTGCACCCTGACCCCCTCCCCCAGCTCTGGTAACGGGCTTTTGGTTTGTCTCAGGTCTCTTGCAAACATCTTTTTCTTACACCTCTCTCCCATTAGGTTTGAGCATGTCCCAAATCCCAGAAGAGATCTGAACTTGGATAAAGGTCTGGATCCAGAATCATGATTCAGGTAAGATTTTTCCTGGAGTCACTTTGGGTATCCCATCTTCAGGCTGTGTCCAGAAATGCTGCTACAAGGAGGAAAAACCTGCAAGAGGCCGTAAGTCAGTGCTGATTCCCAGTTTAATCCTCCACGAGCAGTGACGGTTTGGACACATCCCACAATCTCCAGCAGCAGGATCTCCAAACTGGAGATGGCCAAGCTGTGCCCCACCACCAGAGTGGAGGTGCCTTTTTGGTTTATGGATGTTGCAGAGGAAAAAAACCCCAACAAAATGGATTATGAAGCTCCTTCTCACCCAGTGGAATCGACCTCCTTCTGAAAGGACGTGACACATGCTAGTTAGCAGCGTGGAGCTCCTCGTGGATGGTTTAATTATGTATCAGAATAGATGGGGATGCTGAAAAACAAAGGCAGGTAATTCCTAATCAATACCAGACTGATTCATCAGTGTAGGCTCGGGACAAACAGAGGGAAATGGGCCGGATCCCTCCCAGTTATAGGAAATGATGGCACGGAAAGTTTGTGGAAATAAGAGTAAAATAATCCTGGACCGTTTCAATTGCAAGCTGAAGCCGTTAACAGGAAAATATCCAGGAGGCACCTGGGCAGCACATCATCCCAGCTGAAACTTAGAGAAAATGCATCGCTGCTCACGTGGAGCTCTTGCTCAGGGCTTTTTTTTCCGAGGCCCGCGTGGCAGCCAGCAAATGCGTCCGCATCCCGGCGCATCCCTGCGAGGTGCAGTGCGGAATATTGCCATCAGATGGCAAAATAGCAATGAGGATGGCGGGAGCAGCCTGCGGGAGCCTGTACCAGGCCCAGAGCCGCACGGGGATGGCTGTGGGACCATCTGGCTCTTCGGTGTATGAAAGGTGTAAGATTTGTTCGGCCCAGGGGCAGACTGTGGATGTTGGGATGCGCGGATCAGCCTGGCGGGTTCGGCCCTGGAGATGCTCTGCCCCTGGGGCAGGGTAGGGGGCTGATGGGGTGCAGAGGATTTGGGTGCTGGAGCCGGTCCTGTGTCATGGTTTAGGGTGGGCGCACGGGCTGATTGAAGGACCCCGGGGTGGGTTTCAAAGATGCTGCAGCCCAGCCATGCCTGGTGTAAGGCATCAACCCGATAGCACCGTGCCCCGGAGTGTCTCCAGTCCCACAGCAGCTCCCAGTATCCACTTCCCTGGAAGCTGCTGGGATGTGAGCAGGGCAATCGGCTTGCCGCATTGAAACCTTGTTTATTGGAGAAAGTTATGACCTCTCCTTACAAAAACAACCCAGAGAAGCCCATATATGGCATCACACCCACTGAAAAAAAAAAAAATAATCCCAAAGAAACCAAACCCACCCGCCAGACAGCTGGCAGAGATAGCTGGTTTCAAAGGCCAGCACCTGCACCAGGAGCCAGGTGATGGTGATGCTGTTTTGCTGCTCTTTGTCACAAGGAAATCGTTTTCTCCTCCAGCGAAACTCACACCCACTGGTTTTCCGCCACGAGGGAGGTGATAGCGGGGATCCCAGGCGGAAGCATTGGCCGCTCTCCTACCTGAATGGCTGATAAAAATAGGACTTAACTCAGCCAGCCATCTGCCCGGGTATAAAAGAGCCACCTCCCAGGGGAGCCTGACAACCCTTCGTGCCTGTGGCCGGAGAGCTTGTCTCGACATAAGTCCAGAAGGGCTGAAACACTGATGGAAAGGTAAATACCAAAAGAGCAAATAAAGAATGATGTGGCCAATGTACTGGAATCAATCGAAGTAGGATGGGGGCTGTTGCTTTGCTGTGATTAAATCTAGTGGAATGATTTATTAGTATCGGGTGGCTTTGAGGTTGGCTCAGATGAAGGAAACTTGCCTTCTTGATCCAAAAAACGGCCAAGTTGGCGTGGGTGGGTGCACTCGTGCGTGGTGGTGATGCTCATCTAGACCGAGCGGAGGCTGATGGCTGGCTCCAGGGCAGTTTGTACAGCCGAGCGTGCCGGATTTCCGTGTTGGCTTCCAAGTGGTGCTCCGCGGTGGAGAAAGTCTGGTTTGGGGCTGGTTCTCTGGAGGGTGAAATTGCTTTGGGAAGTAGAGCCAGCACAAGGCACAGGCACGGTTCTCTGGTTTTTCCATACAGCATCCTTCTATTTAATTTTGCTCATAAACAGAGTAAAAAGGGCAATGGGAAAGGCAGGGCTCAGGTGCTCCAAGCTCCATTCACAGCCGAACGCTGGTGAGAGCTCGCAGCGGGGCTGCACCATAGCAAGGTGCTTGGCCAATATCGGCAGTGACTGAGGATATTTGTAAGACCCCATGCTGCCTTTGGCCTCTCCAAGGGCTGGAAGCACCCAGCCTTGCTGGGGAATGCTGTTTTTTTTAGCAGCCAAGGCTTTAAGGAAAGATACGAAAAACATCTGGGTTGTGTGATTCATCACGGAGATGGTGCTCCCGGTGTGTAGGTTTTCGTCATAGCCTGGGAACACGTCGCAATAGAAAGGTACAGTACCACGGTATCTGGATTATGCCTTTGCTGGATTAAACCCTCTGGAGGATAACCAGGCTCTCCCTCCGAGGCGAGACCAGCTCACCTCCCCACTTCCCACAGTTTCACTTCCATTATCAGCAGTGTCTACAACCCATCATAAAACCCTATGTGTACCGCCTGTGTAAGGAGCACTGAGATAACAGCTGTACAAGGAGTTGATCATTTACTAGGAACAGAAACAGTCTCAGACACCCAAAGCACCCTTGGGTGCCAAAGTGGGGATGATTTCCATCACACGCCACCTGACTGCACAGGGAAAGCAAAAATCAGGCTGAAAATATTGTTTTTCTCTGCAGCAACATGCAGGCTCTGGCGGGGGAGAAGCCTTGGCAGGACATGGGGAGGCAGCCGTCGGGCAAGATCCTCTCTCTGGACAGGCAAGGGGCCAAGAAAGTGCTGGAGATCTACGTCAAGCGCTCGCTGAGCTGCTGCGAAAACTCACTGATGGCCAAAAAAAAGTTTCAGGAGAGAGCTGGAGGGCGGGGGAGGAAGGCAGGTGGGCTGCAACGGTCGAAAAGTGACTTCTGCAAGTATTCGTGTGCCAAACATGGTCCCAGGAAGGACCAGGAGGAGCAACCCAAAGCACCAGACCTGGATGAGGCTCTGGATGAGAACAGCAAAGCTCCTGGGGAGGTCCCTAAAGAGGAGTTGGAGCCCAAGAGGAAAAGCACAAAAAACTCTTCCCAGGGCAAAACCCAACGCACCTGGTTCAAAAGTTTCTTAAACGTAATCTTCAAGAAGAGCCCTGAAGACCAGAAGGAAAGTGCAGGACAAAAAGCAAAGCAGAAAGATGCCAAAGCTCCTCACAGCTCCAAAACAGAAGGGGCTAAAAGACCCGGAGGGGACTGGAGCACGTCCCCGCTGCTGGGCAGAGCCCTGAAGAAGAGACCCAGCCTCAAGAAGGTTTTCTCCTTCAAGAAGCACGTGGAGGAGGAGCGGGGAGAGGCAGCGGCGGGGGCGAGGGCCAAGCGCCCCAGCTGCCTTCCCCTGCGGCACATCCAGGCGCCGGCCACCGCAGGTGGGACCCCGACCACCCCCACCCCTGACCCCAACCCACCCACTGTGAGGGGACCTCTGTGGGGAAACCTATAGAGTCCAGTGCTGGCTTCTAACTGCAGCGTCACCCTCCCGGTGCTTCCCGGGGTTTGGGATCGGTTTGGGGGGCTCCAATCTCAACCGGCTGCTTCGGGAAGTGTTGACACCCCCGTGCTTCGAGCAGACGGGCTCCAACTCAGGGGCGCAGCGAGTTACCCCAGGCCAGTGGCTGGGCAGGAACCATCCGAGCCCAGGGTTTCCTCCTCTGGCAAACGAGGAACACGGTGGTTTAGCTTAAACCTGCGTCCAAGACTTGAGATTAAATCCCCAACCGCTCCCGGGCCCACGTGAAGCTGCTTTCCACTGGGTGCGGGGAAGGGTGCGGGCAGCCCGTGGGACACTCCCGTCACCACCCAACCCCTTCCCCTGCCAAAATGCTGGTGAAGGGATTTTTGTGGAGCTTTGGTGGATTCAGGGTGAGCTGCAGCCGCCGGGTTACCATCAGGGAGCACAGCCCCACCAGTCACCGGCCGTTCGCACTAATCCAGGCTGGGCACCAGCACCACGCGGGTGCGGTCACCCCCGCCGCTGCTTTTGGCTTTCAGTCAACGGCCGACAAAAAAATAATCCTCGCTTCTGTGGATGTGTTTTGCTTCCAGCAGAGGTGGAGCAGCCCGATGGTTACTATGCACAAGTCTCGGAAGAGATCGGGCTGATCGTGCAGGGCAGCGAGAGCCAAGGGAGCAGAGTACGCGGCTGCGAGGAGCCCCCCCGGCTGACCAGCACTGACGGGGTCGGTGAGTGTCGCCCTGGCAAGCTCTTCATCGCCGGCACATATAGAAAATATATGTGCACAAAGCTTGTCCCCATGCAGAGCCTACACGGGACCCAAATCCTACTGCAACCCCCACCCAGGGGTTTACGTGACCCAAACGGTCCATGAAGACCTTGGGTGAGATTTTCAGCATCAGGGCTTTGATTTGAGAAGGTCAAGGGCAGGAGGGTGGTTTTGCTGCCTGAGGGGGTGGCAGCACTTGGCAATAGGCTGAAAGGGGCTTTGGAGGGATGGAGGTGGATGATGAATTTTTTCCTGGGGACTAAACAGAGGGTCTGGGTGTGAGGCTTGGAGAAAGGGCTGAAGGTAACGTGGGATCTGTCTCTGTAGATGAAGCCATCAGGAGAATCGTCGCCCTGCTCCAGAGTGCAGGAGATGAGCTGGACAGGCAGGTGAGTGGAGAGCGTGGTCAACTGGAAGGGGTTGAGGGAATGTGGGCCAAGCTCTGCGCTGCCGTAACACACAGCAGCACCGTCGGTTTCCCCGGTGCAGGGAAAGGCTCCATAAAATCAAGGAAATGGCAACTTTTAATTCCCCGACGGGGTGTGATCACAGCTGTGTGTCCTCCCTCAAGTGCCATCCTAGCATGGAGTGAAGGCGTCGACACAAGGATGACACACCAAGTTATTCGCTCGTAACGTGTATCTGCTTGCTCCTTAACCAGGTGAAGGAAGACGCACGGCTACGGATGTTCTTCAGAGACATGTCCTACAGCTCCTTCAAGAACCTGGCCGATGCCTACGTCCGTAAGGAAATGACAGCCAGCAGACCTGACATCAACCCCCAGGAGATCCAGTTTGCCTTCACGGTGCACCTCACCGCCAAGGTAGCCGGCATCTGCAACCAGGCGGTGAACAGGATCATGGGCTTCGGCACCCGCTACCTGGAAGATTCATTCGCACCCTTGTCCTACAGCAAAATTCTCCAGGTAGGGAGGAGGACCAAGGCTGGGGCTGAGCTTCCAGCGGTGAGTTAGGGCAGGTGGTGTCATTTTAGGGTGATGGGCAGACCTGGGTGGGTAGCATTCCTGCTGGTTTGTACTGGGGGGTGGCTGGGTGCTGTCTGGGCTGCCTTTGCCTTCCTCCAGTGTGAGCATGGCACACACAAGGAGCAGGACTTGCTTTACCTGCGGCAGTGCAGCCAGGAGATGCCCCACAGTACACA
Organism: Falco biarmicus; assembly: GCF_023638135.1. Classification (NCBI taxonomy): domain Eukaryota; kingdom Metazoa; phylum Chordata; class Aves; order Falconiformes; family Falconidae; genus Falco; species Falco biarmicus. Next base: position 2,134,461 of record NC_079303.1, on the reverse strand, counting down.
GCATTGCTACAACCTGGTGTAACCGCAGCTTTCCTCAGGGATAATTTCCTCCTGAACCCATCTAGATGACCAATAGCACTGGCTCGGTTGGGGAAGGGACCTCACGAAAATTTCCTTCTGTCTCAGCAGAACAGAGAAAAATTCAGCACAGATAACTGCGAGAGCCCGGACTGACATGGGCTGCTCCCAAAGACCTGCGGTACCCGGGAACCCAAGGATGCAGATTTCCTGATGTGGGGCACGGTTCCTCTTGGCGACCTGGATGTGGGGTGATTTTCTGAGCCGTGGCTTAAAAATTTTCTAAGAAAACCCCACAGCGATAGCCACAGCAGGATGAAATGCTTAAAACCCACGTGGCTGGGGGCGAGGAGGCTGTAAATCAAACGCAGCCCAAATTTCACCCTGTATTTGCATTTTAGCTCTCACCAAGTGCATGTGCTGAACCTCACGGTTTGTTTGTATTCACGTGTGTGTATTTATTTACCGGTGTTTCTCTACCTATCTGTGAATGTACAGCATCATTTTTGTACTTCTGTTGTCAGCCAAGCATCCAGTTCAGGAAAAAAAACACCCTAAAACTCAAATAAATTGGTCCCTAAATGACAGCCAGGCTTGTCCGATGGGTGATGTGTGTGGCCATTACACACGGAATAACGCTTGCCTTGCTACAGCTGTGGTGGGCTGCTCCTTTCGAGCCAGATGCAAAGGGGCACAGAGAGTCTTACAGCAGATACACGGGGCGGTCCTGCCATTTTTTACTATTTATAGCCGTTCCCTTTCCAGCAGAAGGAGATTTATTAGCTGAAGCAGCTTGATCTGACACCAAGAACTGGGTAAAGCTTGGACCTGGGTGGTGCATGAGCTGCCGTCACTCCTTTGGGGACGGAGGGGATTTACGGTGACTGGGGTCCCACCTATGAGGTCTAAGACGACGAGAAATGCCAAAGCGATTAAACCCTCACGTTCCCAGCTAATCTGTGCCCAGACCCCTAAGCAGGGCCATGGATTAAGGCAGCTTGGGGCTGGGGGGGATTGCCAGTGCTCAGGAGCATCTCCCTTGCCAGGGTCAGAGCCAGCCTGGGGCGAAGGAGGCAGAATTTTGGGGTTTGCAGTGTGCAAGAGGTGGAATGATCCAGCGGGGTGAAGGTGATGATGGTGGCAAACAAACCTGCGGGTCTGGGTTGGCACCACGCGTGGGGTGACAGTCCCTCTCAGGCCACCGGTGACAGCCTGGGTCTGCCCGGCACCGCCTCTCCTGCAGGATCTGATCTTTCCAGTCCTTTTAAAAACCGAAATAAAATAAAATGGGGAAGCAGAGTCCTCGCAGGAAGGAAGCAGCCCTTCCCCACGCAGAGCAACTGATGGAGATGCAGAGGGCTGGGTCACCGGCTGCCGAGAAGCCCCAGGGTGAACGCATCCCTCGCAGGGGCTCTGTCTATTTTAGCCCAGCTTAATTAGGACAGTGAAAAACACCCGATCCCACTCCTGGGTCCTGCCCACTGATACCAGCAACAAGCACAGCACCAGCACCGCGTTTCCTTTTGGCTGGGAACCAAGCTGGGAGACTTTTATTGCAGGAGAAACCGAAACCTCTCTCACCTGTTTGCCACTGGCACGACATCCCTGTACCTGCCCGGAACCCTGGGGACTGAGCCGGGCTGTGACCAGGACAGGGCAAGCTGGTGTCTGGGACACGGTGGGGACTGGTGGGAGGATCATGCGGTTGTTTTGCATCCGAGCTCATGCGGTGCCGAGTGTGGGCTGGGATTTGCATGGAGCAGAAAAGGGGTTTGTCTCCTCGCTGACTTACCGGAGGACATCATCTTCCCTCGGCACATGGGACACACCTGCCAGGGAAAACACCAGGGAGAAGAACAACTCACCACTCTCATCCCCTTCTCCTGTGCTTTTCCTGACGGCTGAACCAAATACCCTCCTGTGATCACTGGACATTTCCCACCCCTTGGGGCAGCGGTGCTGGGGAAACAAGGAGCAGAATCTGCACAGCCCATTGCACAAAGGGCTCCCAGTCCCAAATAACCCAACCCAAAGCAAGGATGCTGCTCCAGCCCAGCGCGGTGGGCTGAGGTTGGGAAGGGCCAGCAGTGCAGCACCCCAGGGCTGGCAGCTCTCGGAGCGCTGGTCCCTTCTCATGAGCCACTCCAGCACCTTGGCTTAATGTCTGGGTTATAAAATCGAGAACCTGAGTGTCTGTGGCCACTGAAGATATTAAGACAGTATTAAAGAAGGGCAAGTTATTAGCCCCAGAGTTTTGATTAGGTTCCAACTCTCGGTATTACCTTCATCCTTCCTTAAACGCCCTGCTCTGGCTTCAAACAGCTAAGACAATCGCCTCGCCTGAAAATCCCTGGGATCATGGACACTGGCCATCTGGGCACTGATCCTGCCTGGACAAAGAGCAGCCTCGCACCCTGCACAGCCCCCTGCCTGCCTGGTGCTCAGTGCAAGCTGGGGGCCCTTCTCCTGAAAGCATCTCAGGCTGCTCCTATGATCTTGCGTCTCTGAAGCCGTTAGTCCCCGCTAATCCTGCTTTGCCGGGTGCCAGGTGGGGGGAGGGTGGCTTAGAAAATCAGCCTGGCACTTATGAGCCAATTAATGCAAAATTCGCTGTCACTAAGAGGATGATGACAAGGTTTCATCTCACGGGAGCGTGGCACCAGGCCAGGGAGGATGCTGTCTCCTGGGATGCTGTCCCAGGGCCTTGATGTCTGCGGTGGGTGAGGGTGCAGGGTGGATTTTGCATCCCCCCCGCCTTGAGAAGCCCCCCCCGTAACCCACTGCAGGATAAGGCAATTTGTGGGGAACGCTGTGATGTGGCTGTGCACCCCCTCAGCCAGCAGACCCCCGAGGTGTGTCCCCAAAGCCCAGCTCCCCTTGGGCTTTCAGGGTCCCAAGGGGACCCCAGGGTATCTCAGCATGCTGCGAAGTCCTCGCAGGTCTGAGCTGCCCGATTTCAGGGTGCTGCTCTCCCCTTGCCAGCCCAGATGACTCCTGTCCTCTGTGCACGGACACTGATCCTCTTGCCCATCCTGCCTTGCCTCCCCTGCCCCTCTCCTGGGGCTGGCCCTGCCCTGGTGTGGGGCTGTGCTCCCTGCTGGGCTTTCTCCTTGTTAGAGACATCCTTGCATCCACCAAGCACCTCCCCACGGAGCTACTCACTTGTTCTCCTGCAGGGATAATGGCTTTTTCGTAGCCACTGCACTGTCCTTCATCATCTGGCTCTGGGAATGGAAAATCCCATTTAATACATTACTTCTGTAAGGAAAGAAACTAAGGCAAGGAGCCCGAAGGAGAGCCTGGGGGAACTGGGGGAACATCTGCCGGCTCAGCTTGGCTGGGATTTGCACTCACAAAGTGTTCCCGGAGCACCACATTTTGTAGCGAGTCCAGCTCCTATGAGGAAACCATCCTCATACCGTGCACTGGATGGAGAAGCGTGTTCCTGCACGTCCCATGGGATCATTTACGCTATTCCCAAAGCCTGGCAGCTGGAGCTGGGCTCCACCGAGGAGGTGCAAGTGCTGAGTGAAGCAGGAGCATCCTGCACCTCTTCCGTGCGGTGCCTGTTGAGTTCCCTCGGGGCCTGATGCACTTAATTGGCGGAGTTAATGCACAGAGAACATGGAAACAATTTCTTCCAGCGTGCACTCCTGTCCTTGCCTGTCTGGGTGCACTCGTGTACTTGCCTGTTCGGGTCAGTTGCAGTGAGAGCAGATCCGTTTGGCCCTTCTGCCTGCAGGTGTTTGCCAGTGCTGGAAAAAAGTCCTTTACATGGAGGAGTTTGCTTTCCCAAGGGCTGGAGGGGACAGTGGCGTGAATCACACAGATCAAAGCTCAGGTACCACCAGAAGGCTGGTAGAAAGGCTGGGACATGTGGGAGACTCGCCCAACGAGGGGATAATGTAAAAACGCCATCAACCATTGAAATACAAGAAATGAGAAGACCAACTCCAGTAAGGCTGTGTATCCAGAGCAGGATGTGGGCGCACGCCCATGCCCTAATTCAAGCAGTTGATCACCTCCAGGATAGTCCAGATAACATTTCAATCTGTCTCTGAGCTGCCAAGTCACTCCTGCTTGTCCTGTCGCCCATGCAGCAGCCGTCGAGGACAGACCATGCTGTGCCGAGTGACACTTCTCCGGCGGAGTTTGCAGGCAACGTCCACCCGCTGATGGGCAGCCACCGGTGAAACTTCAGCCCAGTGACATGTGCACGTCGCCGTGGGGGTCTCTGCCCCCAGGTGTTGCAGAGGACACAGCTCTCATTGTGGGGACCTGGTGATGGCTGGAGAGGCCAAGGGAAAACGTGACAATTTGGGGTGAAACAGCATTGCGAAGGCTGTACCAGGGTGCTGGGACCATCCTCTGTTTTCTTATTTTCATAGGATGGGTTGGGTTGGAAGGGACCTTTCAAGGCCATCTAGTCCAACCCCCTCCATGGGCAGGGACACCTTCAGCCAGCCCAGGTTGCTCCAAGCCCCGTCCAACCCAACCCTGAATGGTTCCAGGGATGGGGCATCCACAGCTGCTCTGGGCACCCTGTGCCAGCACCTCGCCACCCTCATCATAAATATCTTCTTTATATCTAGTCTGAATCTCCCCTTTTTCAGTTTAAGACCGTTACTCCTTGTCCTATTCGTCCAGGCCCTGCTAAAAGTCTGTCCCCATCTTTCCTAGAAGCCCCTCTAAGTCCTGGAAGGCAGTAGGATCCCCCTGGAACCTTCTCCCGCCCCGTCCTGGCCAGGCTGCTCCACCAACATGGAACGAGACCCCCAGCCTGCACCCCACTGTAACACACGCACCTGGGTGATGTGTATGTACACACCCTCGGAGGTAACGTACGTCACCTTCACTATATAGTGTGCACGCTGTATGTATTTGGACAACATAAGCGGCAGAGTATTTAGTAATATTTAATAAATCCATCTGTTTGAAATGGCAATTTTTATTCTGTGTGTTGGCAGCAGAATTAGGTTATTGAGGCTAAAAAGACACCAGGCTCTAATCGATGGAATTTCTCCCTATTTTTAAACTATCATCCAGCCAATGCAGACAGCCCAAAGGCAGTTTGATTTTGGTTCGGTAACTCCGGATTTGGGGAAGGCAGTGCCGCTGTGGGCATCCTTCTGGGGGCTTATAGAGCACCGTGCTGGGGGAAAAGAGGAAAGCACACCCAGCTCCTTGTTCCCTCCCCCAACAAAGGATATCCAAGAGTCAGGCATGGACAAACCCCTTCCAATAGGAAGGAAATACAAACAGTATTCCCAAACCGAGCCCAATGTAACGCCCTGCATCCACCCCTTGTGTAACACCCTCTGGCTTTAAGTGTCTTTACAAGCCTTCACTCGCTCACTGCTGAGCTGTGCCTAAGCTGGGATTGACGGAGAATCCTATTTAGGAAAACACCCTTGATGAAGAAAGCACGAAGCAAAGAGGAAATTTTGCATGGATCTTTCCAAGTGTGACGGGCACTGTAACGCGGGGACCATCTCCGGGAGGGCTCCTGGGGCGCTTGGGATCACTTGGTACAAAAGGAGAGCCTTCATTCAGCCCCGAGCATCTGAGCTGGCTGTGGTTGAGGATTACAAGAGCTGTTTTGATCAGGGGAAAAATTCTGTTTTTAGCACAGGCAGCAATTAAAATAGCTCGTGAATCTAAACGCCTTGGGGAGCTGTCATAAAAGGAGGTAGAAAATCCATCTTCTGCACTCCTCTGCAGCCAGAGATGTGCCTGGAGAAAGAAGAGGAGAAGAGAGCTTGAGGGTCACCTGGTGAAAAAGGACAAGCCGAGCCATCGAGCCAGACACGCCAATTTGATCTCCAGATGGCTGAGGAGGGTCTCCGGGGTTCAAGCACCCCCTTCTCGCTCTCCTTCTCGGGCAGCGGCTTCCTTGCCCTGTACCAGGTCGGGGTGGTGCAGTCCCTGCTGGAACTGGCTCCCGAACTCCTCAAGTCTGCCTGCAAGGTCTACGGGTCGTCCGCCGGCTCGCTCATCGCCGCCGCCGTCGTGTGCGGCATCGACATCGGTAAGACAAGTCATGGATTTCCTTACTGTAGAGTTTTGATTTCAAAATAGAAATGGAGGGGCTCATGCTTTACAGCACTGGTGCGGCCGCGATACTGGTGTCACCTCACAAGGCACAGACTTGCAGATGGTGCCACTGGTGGCAGCCACCCCGGAGCAATTTGGGGTGATGTAAGTTGAAAAAGCCGGTTGTTGCTGCCGGAATGTTATCTCAGATCGTGGGGTAGATACCGCCTGGGTAAATCTGGATGTACCTGTATTTTGTTGGCTCATTTTCCTGCTCTTGCTGAAGGAGCAGATCTCCTTCTCTTCCTGCTATGAGCTCTAAGGGGAGCTGAGATGTGTCCCAAAGCACGCCTGCACGGGTGGATATGCCCACGTAAAGCCCCCTTGTCCCCGATGGATGGGTCCCTCGGCACCCTTAGCTGTGGGGGACAGCAGCGGCACTCACATGGGCACCTACAGAGCTGACAGCTCTGTTTTCACGTTGCTTTGGGTGATCCCACTCAACCTTCCCAGCACAAGGGGAGATGTGGCAGGATTCCTGTTTCCCGATAGCAGAGCATCTTTCCCTTCGGCAAAAGCCCGAGGGCTCATCAGTGGGATGTGCCCAGGGAACAGCAGCCCCCGCCCCAGCCCAGGGCTGGGGTTTCTCTTATTGCCACAAAAGAGGTTTTACTCTGAACGTCTTTAGACAAGGCGCCCCCAGCAATAAGATCATCTATGTGTAGAATTAATTCAGAGCAGTTAATCCACTTTTAATAATCACGTCCTCACATATTTCCAATTAGTGTCTGTGGGTAAACAAGTGTACACAAGACTTAAGTCTTCAAAGGCTGATCCAAGCCTCGCTTCGAGCGATGGGACATTGAGGGGGGCGGGGGTTTTAGGGTCCAAATAACGATGGAGGCAGTTCCTGAAACCTCTGGTGGTTGCTAGAACCATTCTGCTAGAGCTAAAAATAATTCAATACTTTGGCAAATATATTTAGACCAAAGAAAAAGGAACCTTTCTGCCCTAAAGGGGATGAATTCCCCTACAAATCAGCAAGGGCCCCTAAACTTTCCCCTCGGATTTCTCAGGCCGATGTAACTGGATGGAGCTGGGGCTGTCCGGCAGGTATAAATCCCTCTGGTAACTGGTCTTGCTGTGGGAAGCAGGGCTGAAATGGGGGTCTCCTTCACTGGGGGTGGTAGGCACCATCCACTTAGAGGTGCTGACATGAGCTTGTGCCCAAAAGCATCTTCTCCAGGGGAAGAAAAGACCTTTTGGGTAGTGATGATTCTGGTGGGTTTCTAATGAGGAAAACAAATGTGGCACAAACTGTCCAATTCACATCGGGGAGGACTGGGGCAAAAAGAGAGTTAAAGGTGTGCTTGGCTCCTGATGGGGGGGTCCCATGGGGGGGCTGTGGTCGTGTACCCGGCCCCTGCCCTGACCCAGGCTGCGTGTGGAGCTCTGAGCTCCTCCACAAGTCACCTGGGCACACTGTGTGACCAGCAAGCCGGTGCAGCTGGGGACGGTCATGGCACTGCGTGCCAGGGTCACCCCTCGCTCGTCCTGAGCCAAAGTCCCATCCAGAGCCAAAGCCCCAGAGCCGGGCTCGGCTCTCACCTCCTGCCTGGCAGTTTACCGGCAGTTTTTCCATGTTTTTCCCCCACTGCCAGGACACCGAGCAGCCAGGCAGGGCCCAGCGGGTGCATCACCTCCCTGGGGCACCTCTGGCTTTTTCAGCATCCCTGAGGACTCTGTGTAAACCTGCTGAGCATTAATCATCACGCCACATGGCCTGAACATCAGCCTAAACATTTATAACCCCTCTTAATACCTACGTTGCTGCAGTTGCCTTCGGGACACTCCATCTAATCCATGTCTGTCCCTGCTTTTAAAGCAACCTCACGAGACAGCCTGGAAACCTTTGCCCCTACAAATCTACGGTGCTAAGGCAAACCTGGGGCTTTGTGCCAGCACAGGGTCGCAGGGAGCCCACCCGGGTGCAAGGATGGCTCTTTGCAGCGCTGAGGAGCTGGACAAGCCTTCTGCTGCGAGAGTTTAACCCCCAAGGTGCGGTTTTCCCCCAAGCGTGCTCCCCATTTCAGCAAAGGGACCAAGCTCACTCCTCGGGATCAGGCTGACCGTGGGTTTGCTGCACCCCTATTCCCCCCATCCTGCACAGCCTGGCGTCTCCTGAGCCTCGGCTGGGGCTCAGCAGCTCTGCCCCTTTAATCCAGCTTTTGGGATGTGCAAGACACATGTAATGACTATTAACACCAGCTGGGAGGTCACTTGGGGAGCTTGGATGAGTGGGGAATCCCAGCACGATGGAGCCAGGGTGCCTGGCTTGCAGGAAAGCCCGAAGGAGAGGAGGTGGGGATCTGCTCCTTATCCTCACCTTTGAGCTGTTCCAGCTCCCCTGGGACGCTGGGGCTGCCCACGTGCAAAATCGGAGGTGGAAAGCAGGAACGTGTTGTGCAAGTCACATTGGCACCGATAACTCAGTGTCTGCACCTGCGTCCCCATTCCCAGGGCTCTTCGGAGCCTTTCCCTAAATCCCCGGCCATGCATGTCTCGAGCACCCATCTCCGGCGGCGCAGGCGAGGGTTTCATCCGTGGAGCTGTGCTCAGCCATACGTTGTCCTTTGAGGATGTCACAGGGGTGATCTCCTGCTTTTGTCCTGCCACAACGTCCCCTGCTGTAGCAGCAGCATCATCCTGGGGTCAGGCATGGGGGCAGCAAGAGGCTTTATTTGTAAAGGAGCATTAAAAACAGGATAAAAAATATAACTGTTAGGGCAGCGGCGATACTGACTTTCTGTCTTTCCCCTTCCCTCTCTGTCAGATGACCTAAAGGAATTCTTCTTTGCCATGGCAAAGGAAGCCAGGAGAACCATCCTGGGCCCTCTCTCTCCCAAGTGCAGCTTGATGGCAAATATCAAGACTGTTCTGGAGCGGATGCTGCCGGAGGACTCGTACCAGCTGGCTTCGGGGCGGCTGCACATCTCACTCACGCGGGTGGCAGATGGCCAAAACGTCATAGCCTCGGAGTTCAGCTCGAAAGAGGAGCTCATTCAGGTAGGATGCCGTAGGAAGAACCCTGCCTACCGCTTGGGATGGAGGTACCTAAGCGCTGACGACTTTAACTGCACGGTTTTCCTGCCCATGGTGGGGAGAGTGTCGGGAAGCTCTGCCAGAGCCATGGTCCCACACCAGGGAGCTCCATGAGGCTTGGCGGGAGGGAAGAAAACATTGTTGGGTCCAGAATCAGGCAGGAATAAATCATGCTAAAAAAGCAGGAAGTTTTCCAGCCTCAAAAAGCTGATGCTGACAGGTTGGCCAGCTCTAATAAGTGCTAATGACCCTCTACAAAGAGCTGTGTTAATGCTAACATGACCTTTCAGCCTGGACAAGTCTCTCCTCAGCCAAGTCCCATTGGCGGTGACTCTCCTCATTGCCTCAGCACTTTCCTGGGGGGAAAGAGCTGGACAAAGCCCCTGTGCTGCCCAACAAGCAGCTGACGGACCAGTACATTAGAGAGAATCCCAGGGTAACTGGCCATGGGACCCTGTGGGCTTGCTTGTCCCGGGGAGGGAGCAGAGGATGGCAGCTCCACAAAGACGTTGGTGTTCCCCCCGTGGTGCCGGCCAGGTCCCCCCAGGAGCCTGGGATGCTCCTTCCCAGCTGATGAGGTTGGTGGCAAATAGTTGCAAACGGCCCAGCAGTGGCTTTGTCATTGAAAAATCCCAGCAGAATGAAAACACCTTGTGAGGATGTCTTGGTTTTGTCCCAAAACCCACAAATAAAGAAAATAACCCCCAAGCTTCACCTTGTTACCGTCAAAGGGCAGCGTTCGGACAGTGATATACAGCTATACAACTGTAATATTGCTGGCAGCTATAAAAATGAGAAATGAGGTGCTGTGGCCTTCTCAAGAGAAGTGTTTCAACTGTATTGAAATGAGATGTTTTCCTCTTCTTGAAACCTTTCTTCCTGACACAGCCAAGTGCCAAGCACAGGTGGTGCTGCCAGCCTGGCTCCAGGTGATTTCTCCAGCTTGGATTTGCAGGCACCCAGTCAACGGCTTTTGTCCAGGAGAACTTGGACAGGAACATTGACTTCTGCAATCCCTCTCCTCCCCAGGCTCTCCTCTGCAGCTGCTTTCTTCCTATCTACTGTGGATTCATCCCTCCATCCTACCGGGGTGTGGTGAGTGATATTTCCAATAGAACATACGTTCCCAGCAGCATGTTCTGGGGTTGGAACTTTACGTTCCCTTGAGCGGAGAGGGCTATACATGTCGAGGCTTCTTTAGTTCACGGAGGATGATGAAGTCGGTGAGTTTGTTCTTCCTCCCATCCTAACATGATAGTTGGGCGGAGCTGCCTACGGACAGAGCCTGGATGAGTGATTCTCGCCTCGCAGATCTCCAAAGCGAGAGGAGAGGACGCCCACACCGGACTTTGTCACTCAAGCCAGTTATCCCAGGCAGGATCTGTCTCAGTGCAGATGGCTCCATTAGCTCAGGTGCAGACTTGCATGGCTGAAATAGCCCGAGTCCGTGGGAGGATGGATCCTCCCCCAACCACGTGCATATTCCTACTCTGAGAAACACCCCAGCAAAGCCAACGGATTTGGGCTGGCTTCTTGCTAACCCTCAGCGAAGGAGGAGCGCAGCAGCGTGGCGGCGAGGCGTGGGGACCTGCCTGTGTGTCGCAGCCCACAAAGCCACGATTCCAAGTTTGCAGCTGGGATCGAGCTGGGATCTTTCATTGGATTGTCAGTCTGCACTGATTGAGCCTATTTAGTCCTGGGCCTTCAGGTCAGATCTCCAGCCTACCCCGGGCTGCAGGGTTTGCCCACCAAGTGCCTAAAATTTGCAGGACCCAGAGCTCAGTGGCGTTGCTGCTTGAGGCTCCTCTGCACTGTAATTTCAAGAGCATTTAATGGGACCAGCTGCAGTCCTTGCAACCTCAGATCCCACCGAGGTGGGTGGCAAATTCAGATTCCTTTTGGAATACAGCAAATGACATTTTCCTTGCCCAGTGAGTAATCCTCCAGGGCTTTGCAGGCAGTTATTAAATGCGGGAGCCCTGCTGCTGGAGCTCAGGACTTGAAATTTATGCGACACTGTAAATTCAGCGATGTTTGAATTGGCTAATGACTGCCAAAACAACTTGACAAAGCTTTGTGAATTAAAATAATTACATTTCTAGTTTAATAACTGCGGTGGATTACAGCACCTTATCGAGGAGCTGGCTGGGTGCCGTAGGCAGGGCAGCAGGAGTTGGCAAAAGGCAGGATAAAGAGCGAGGGGGGAGGAAGAGTGGCTGTCGCAAGCGGGAAGAGAGGACGTGCTGGGACTGGTTCACGGCAGGAGATGTCGCCTTTGCAGCTGCTTGCTTTCCTCTCGGTGACGCTGACCTTGCACACAGGCTGTAGCAACCCTCAGAGCCAACCCTCCCTCTGCTCTTCACCCGCAGCGATACGTTGATGGAGGATTCACCGGCCTGCAGCCCGTCTCCAGCTTGGAGGAAGCCGTGATCACCGTGTCCCCCTTCACGGGAGAGCTCGACATCTGTCCGCGGGATTGCCCCGCTATCTTCTTCTGTTTCCAGATCTTCAACGGCAGCATTCAGATCTCGATAGAAAACCTCTGCAGGATTAGCTACGCCCTCTTCCCACCTAGCACCATGGTAAGCCCACCAGATCTTCCCAGCTTTTGTTTTGGTTCAACCAAATTAATGCTGGTCCTGCCTTCCCAAGCTTTGAGGTTCAGCTCGACCTCCGTTATTAATTAATCAGATTTCAAAGGGAGGGAGCAGTACCCACTGTTTCTGCAGTGCATTTTTTTGGTGGACACTGCTGACGGGTACCTGTGATGGGGTCCGCCCTGGTTTGACAACCTGCAAAGGACCAGTGCTTTGGTGGCTGGAAACCAACCCACGCTAGCTGCCTTCCCAAATGGACCATCCCAACCCTCCACGGTCAAAAAGCCTTGGTTAGGTCCTGCCACTGCCTGGCTGGGGGGCTCTTTAGTGACCTCAGGTGTTTCTCCTTGCAGGTCTTGAACGACATTTTCTCGCAGGGGTACCAGGACACTGCCCTTTTCCTGTACAGGAACAGTAAGTGTCACCCCAAGACCTGAAGGGCAGCGAAGAAATGCGACGCACGCGCAAGCATCAGCCCTTTTTCTTTCCGTGTCTCACAGATGCCTTTGGCTTTAACTACTTCAATAGCAATTTCTGCTTCGCCAGCATGTGCGGGAAGAACGACTTCGCACAATCCAACAGGACACGCACCGGCCTCCGCAAAAGGGTACTGCAGTACCCGCTCCCTTGCTTCCTGCCAGGTAGAGGATTTGGGGTGCTGACCTGGGGGTTTGGGGGTGGCTGGGGCCACTGAGGGCTGCTGCAGTCTTTGAGAGGAGCAGTATTAAATTTAAGATATCATTATCTGTTCTAGTAAATATTTCTAGATCTGCGGTAGCTGTTCATGGAGGGGCTTTGTAAGAGAGGCTCCAGCTGGATTCTGGCCTGGGCTTCAGGACCTGCAGGCTGAGCTGCAGCAAGAGTTGCTGGACAAGAGGAATTATTGCATTTAGGGGATTATTTCTAACTACTGATCTTGATTTATTTCTGTGTTGTCATTCACGAGCACAGGCTTGGCTCTGTGGAAGAAAGAGCAGATAACCGGACTGCAGGATCCACTGTCAAAAGTCCTGTTGCAGCCATACAGGCTGCCAGCTTTTTTCAGGAAGGGGTAAGAGCATCCTGGCAGAGGCGTCGAAGCTGAGAGGGATACAGAAACCAGTGGTTGTGCCTTCAGCAGTGGTGAGACAGCTGAAGGGACATGGTGCAAGCTTAGCATGAGGCGTGCAGGCATCCCTGCGAGCCCAGCAGTGGGGGCTGCAGCGTCCCTCAAATGGCAGCTCTGTGGGGAATGCACGGGGCACTCTCCGGGGCGGTGGAGGCTGGTGGCAAGTCCCTCCTTTTCTATGGACCAGAGGAAGCTGATGCACATCGACTGCATAAGCAGGCTTAGCGGCATCCCTCCTCTGCAGGGGAGCTGGGTATTCTCTGAAGGCAAGCTCTCAGGAAGAGTGGGCATGGCTAGCAGGAAAACCATAGGATTGCTTGGTTATGAAAGAATATTACAGCGTGCATTCATCATTCACACCCTCTCCCTTTTGCTGCATTTACTGGTCACTTAATATGTGACATTAATATGTGACAATGGCAATAAAGTCAGCCTGTTTATTTTGGTTTTGCAGGTTGCAGAAGATGTGGCGCCTGCTGGGAGGTATCAGCTCCATGGTAAACTGGTTCCAGAAGCTCCTCCAAACCGCGGTGCCTGGTTTGCCTAAGAGAGCCATGGCCAGGACGTGAGGTGCTTGGAGAATGCAAACCCTCAGCGGAGGAAGAGCAGGGTACAGAGCAGGGAAACCCTGAAGGACCTCACCCATGGGCTGAGCATGGCTAAAACCTCCAAACCTGGGGTACCCCACATTAAAAGTAGCTGGTTTTTTTCCCTGTGATATTATTTATTTAGTGACATCTGAAAGGAGCTATGAACCAGCCTAGTGCTGCTTCCCCACAGCAACATGTTCCTGTTCCAGAGCATTATCTGCTGGGCTCTGTCCTAGCAGGACATCAGACGCATCCAACAAGATCCTGAGAGATGTTTTGGCCCTAGAATCTCAAGGGTTCAAGGCATTTAACTTGTCACACAGACAGCTTTTAAGCCGTAACTCCCCAAAACCTACTGGCAAGTTACTTCACATGCAGCTGGTGAAGAGACCTGCACAGGACGGTTTCACACTGCAGGCAGCTACACAGCTCCTCAGCTGTGAACAAGCCCTTCAGTATCAAATGTCCCTGGGGCTTCTTGTCCCTGTTGATTCATCCACCCTGGCTCAACTAACTGCCAGCTTGTTCTCTCCTGTAACCACCCTGGATGGGCCCTGGGGGTCTCCGCCACCACATGGTTCTGCTGCCCTGGGAAGTGGTGGGCAACATCAGAGCTCATTTCACACACCAGCACGGCTGCTGGGTTTTGATGGAGTGTTTTGGGGGTGGTTTTGGTTTTTTTTTCCACTTGAGGAAACTAGCTGGTTTTGTTCCCAGTAGTGCTGCCGCAGTCTCCCTGCCCAGGCCTGAGCTGCTTCCAGATGCCAGCCAAGGCGTTTAACTGCGGTGCTGCACCTGCGATCAAACAGCAGCCTGCACAGGGGAGACAGGGCAGCTGTACTTGCGTGCATGCACAGCCCAGCCACTCCACTTGCTGATCGCCAGCAGCATCCCTCCCCCTGCTTTAACGCAGATTACAGGGCAGGCATTTGCCAGCAAATGTCACATTTCAGCTGTTTTCCTCCCACTCAGAAACTTTCAGAGAGATTCATCAAACAGAGAGAGAGGGAGAAGCCTTAGGGAGCATCACACTGGGCAGGAACTAATTTTTGTTCAGTTCCCTGAAGTTATTTTACCAATTACATATTCTTGAGCTTCACACACCCTTGGAGGCCTGCTTCTCCTGCCAGCAGAGCTAGGTGCACATTTGGACCCCTCTGAATTTGCAGCTGTGGAGAAAGATGAAAAGACCTAAAGATTTACCTTCCCCTACTTCGAAATACCACAGTCTTGCAGACTGCATCTCTTATTGCAGCAGGAGAGCTGACATTTCACAAATACATTCGTTTTTTTCATGCAGTTTTCTGTAACTCGCTGCTACAAACAGCTGTATGGTCCAGGCAAACATGCCTCACGTAGCTGGCCTGCATGCAGAATGAATTAGCAGCACACTTAATCATCCCAAACACATTTTAACATCAGAAGCCAACGGACTGGCTTTACCCTAACCGAGTCTCCCCTGTTTGTTGGTTCCCAATGGGCAACAAACTGATCACAACAGCCCAAGCCATTTATTTGAATGAACAGCTCATTCAATCGCACAAAGGGAAATGGTAAAGAAGGAGGTTTCATCCAAAGTGCCCTGGAAACTGCAGACACAAACTGGGGGACAGTGGAAGGCTGCATCAATGTAAACAGGTCCAAAATTAACCATGAATGCTCCGTGAAAGACGAATACGTTCTGCTGCTTCTGGTTGAAATCGATGACCTGGAGATATTTTCTCTGCAATGAGCTTGCTAAAAGCAACTTGGATACTTATTTGCTTTGGATCCATCAAAACCTACTCCTGTCTTCCTTCCATCCTGGACAGATTCACATCTCTCAACCCCTGCAGCCAAAGCTGGGCTGCTCAAAACCAGCTTGCAAACTGTGACTATGCTCCTGCCACAGATCGAAGTGGAGAGGGCACAGAGACACCCACTACTCCCCAGGCAGGAGCGGGGCCAGCCAGCCCATCATCTGCTTTTGCTCATATTACACTTCTGCTTTCTCCCCCCAGGCAGACAGCCCCACTTCTGCAACAGCCCTTGTGCCAGGCTCCTGGTCTTCTGAGCAAGCACCACCACCTCCAGGCAGGATATAACTATTTCAGTCAGCCTCAGGCAGTTCCACTAGCCCTATTCAAATGGGAATTAAAATCCCCAAAAGAAAATTTTCCTATAGGAATTGGACATCCAAATCCACTACACTTGCCTGCAAATCTTAGTCACAAACAGGAGCACAGTTTGAACTACCTGGTGCATCCTACCTGTCCCTACACAACATAGTGCTTGATCATAAAAAGTTAGCAAAACTTTGAGAACTTCAACAAAAAACAGCCTACAAAGAACACCCAAAAAACCCCCAGTCATAGCACAGAGCCCCCCTGCTCCAAACCTGCAGCAATGTGCCAAGATATTAGTCTTTAATGACTTGCCATTTAAATCGGCTGCCTTTTGTTTTATTAATCCCCCATCTTTTCAAGCAAGCACACCTGGTGCTGTCTCCTCTGCATCAGCCTGGAGCTAGCGGCAAAAGGAGGCTTTGCCAGAGGCAAGGGATAGAGGCAAACTTTGTCATCTCTGAATCACTGTCGGGGTTTAACCCCAGCTGGCAACCAAGTACCACGCAGCTGTGCACTCACCCCCCCTGCAGCGGGATGGGAAGGAAAATCGGGGGAAAAAAAGCTACAACTCAAAGGCTGAGATAAGAACAATTTAATAATTGAAATAAAATATAATAATAATAATGAAGGGGAGAAGAATAAAATCCAAAGAGATGGGGAAAAAAACCCAAGTGATGCTCAATACAATTGCTCACCACCCACTGATGGACACCCAGCCAGTCCCTGAGCAGCAATCAGCTGGCCCCAGCCAACTCGCCCCAGTTTATGTACTGGACATGACATTCTATGGTATAGATTTCTCTTTTGCTAGTTCAGGGCAGCTGTCCTGGCCGCATCTCCTCCCAATTTCTTGTGCCCCTCCAGCCTTCTTGCTGGCAGGGTGTAAAAAACTGAAAAGTCCTTGACAGTATAAACATCACTTAGCAACAAATCAAAGCATCAGTGTTATCAACATTATTCTCACACCAAATCCAAAATGCAGCACTGCACCAGCTACTGAGAAAATTAATTCTATCCCAGCCCAAACTAAGACAATCACCTTGTGCAGGAGTTTGTTTCACCCCTAGGGAAGCAAGCTGGGAAACCCAGCTGAACCCAGTTCAAACCAGCTGCAACAGATCCTGTCTTCAGCCTAAAATGCCTCCTTTAAAGGTGGGTCATGGGAAGCACCTGGGGTGGGATGGAGGTGGGGTTGTGGCTCTTCAGTGCAGCTTGGTGTCTGTCTGCAGGCTGGGCTGCCAGATGCTCTTTTTCTCTTTAAAGAAGGAACTGGGGTCAAAGGGAGCAGCAGGGTCAGAAATGCTCTTCTGCAGCTGGCATGGCCCTGAAGGGAGTAAAACCATGTTGGTCAATCTGATGGATGCTTCTGGCAGTTCTTATGAGACAAACTGGATCCGAATACCTGACCAGGGCTGCTGCTCTCCTTCCTGTGGTCTAGAGGGTAGTAGGTTTTAATGTCCTTAAAATATTGCTCTTGTACCACTATGCTGTTGCTTGCCCTGGTCTGCATTGAACTCAGCAGAGATGTGAAGCCTGAGGTAGGTGAGATGAGAGTTTGGAGACAACCCACGTCAGGAGCACTCTCTAAAGCTGGATCGCTCTGCGGATCCAGAGGGGAGTCTGGGGGCCTGATCCATGCAACTGAGCAAATGGAAACAAACATGTGTCCAGTCCTGCTTGTGGCTCTGGCTGCAGGTGCTTTACGCCAAGCTCTACTTCTAGTCTAGATCTGAAAGATGGTGCAGCTTGTGTCCTGGTGGGCACGTGGTTACAGGGGCAAATCCTTGTGGCTAACCTGCTAATCCAGCCTGAGCCTGGCCCGTGTGCAGGCTCTACCGCAGCAGTAGTCCTTTGGGGATATTCTCACTTATTCAGGAAAATGGGTGCGAGTTGTTCACAGGTTTATACCCTTGCTTGTTTGGTAACATCACTGATATTATAGTATGGTGCAGATAAACAGCAAAAAGCCTTTTCCTGGCTTAGGTCATCAGGGCTTTTCCTTCCCAGAACTGAAAAACCTGATGCACTTCTCTGGAGACCGAGTCCTGACTGCCTTCTTGGTTGCTTTCTGGCCTAACAAATGGGTCTTAACTCTTTCCACAGGTGACCATTGTTGCCTAGCTGCAAACCAGAGACTGAGACCCCCAATAGACCAGAGCCTGCCCAACCTCCAAAGGAACCTGGTTCCTACTGTGCTGTTTTCAAAAAACTCCATGTAGTTCAGACTGATGAAGCCTTTAGAAAAGCAAGCACGGAAGTAAACTGTACAGCCTAACTGTGTCCTGAATTTCTACAGTGAGTCTCTTTCCATAGGTAGAGTTGTCTTGTTCTCAATAGAAATGTCACCTTTGCTTTCATTTTATGTTTTTCAAGCTTTTATTTTTAGAGCCGGAATGGTTACAGCCCTGTTCTTTCCCCTTTATGTTCCTCATTTGGCGTGGTCCTCCTAGATACAGCAGAACAATATTTGGGGTTTTTTTCATTTTTTATTTATGTGGCAACGTTTTAAACCATCACCATGTTGGAAAAGCTGTGTAGTTTTCCCTAAGCTGACAACCTCTGAAATGTCAAAAGACCGGGAAAGAAAAAGAAAATAAATAATAAAATTGAAAGAAATGTTGCACTCCGGCATGTGGTTCTTCATATTCTGCTAGTAACAATAAGACAAACTGGAATCTGAAACACTGAGGGTTCTCCAGCTTCCCATGTCAAAAGTGAAATGGGAGAGGGCGTTATTTTGCATAGCATTGCAGAAAACTATCATTTTTAGATGTAAACCTGCCTTATGTTGCTTAGAAATGATACTGCTAGAGGTTTACCTGCAGCTCTAATAAGCTTTTCTCAGCTTAAGTATTTACACGTCTGCACACCAGAGTTACTTAGTAGAAATTTTGATTTGTCTGGCACAGCAAAGTTGAGACACAAACCATTGAGACACAGCTCCTTCCCCCACCTTTAATGAAATGATGTGTGAACAGAACCCGTTATTACCTGGCAAGGTGAGGAAATGGCTTGCTTCACAGAAAGAGCTCCTTCTCTAAAGAGTCCTTCTGACCTGGCCACAGCCTAAGTCCTCATCCCTCACCCACAAGTTCAGCATGAGGCCTCGCTAATAACCACTGACCCAAGAGGGGACTTTCTCCCAGTCCTGATGTTCTACTGGAGCCTGCAAAAAACCCACACAGCCTCTTTTGGCAGCGAGAGCCCTGAGCAAGCGTCACTTAGCTCATGAAAAGTGATGGGGTAAAGGAAGTGCTGGTCCTCTACCTTTCTGACGGTGGAGAAGGTGGTGTGGGACTTCCTCTTCCACTTCATCTGCTGCCCGGATGGTCCCTGGATTCTCTTCAGTGACATCCTCAAGGTCTGTGGCTCTGGAGCAAAGTAGTCTTGTTTCTGGCTTCCAGCGCAGGGTCCTTTCACCTTTCTGACATGATTCATTGCCCAATGAAAGCATAAAGTCCTCATCAAGGTAATTTACGCCAAAGTCACCTGGTGGGAAGAGAATCCAGTTCTCACTTCTTGCTGCTCAACTACCAGGTCTCCAGCAGTGTGAGGCGTGAAATAACTGGAAAATAGGGGTGCTGATAACCACAGTGCATGGCTAATCCGAGTTGGGTTTCTGGGTCGGCGATCACCAAACATCATTGCTTTGTGCATCAGTGGGTTATCAGTCTAACACCACACATGGCGCCTGAGCCTATGCTTCTCCTGTCCAGGTCCTGGGGACCTGTGTTCCATGGGAAGCTCTACCACGCCCAGTGTGGCAGAGAAGAGGGGAGCTGACATCACTGGGGGGAAGGGGTGACCAGGGAGCTCTAGGAGAGGCCACAGAGAAGGTGGGACTCTAGTAATCCTGGCAATGCCAGGGATGCAGGGATCTCTCTGCCCTGGTCACTCTAGGTGCACTGGCAGCATCTCTTACCTTCTATCAGCAAATCAATGTTGTAAGAGAAGCACCTGACCTACCTGCTCCTCACTCCCAATCACTTACTCAGTCTTTTTAAGAAGGAGACTGTGTCCTGGTAGCCGTGGATATAAAACTGGTCCAGAACCTGCAGGGGGGAGGTGGTGGTCAGGGCAGATGGGCCAGCTATAGGGAGGGGTCTCATGGCTCTGGGTACCTGTAGAAGCAGCTCACCTGATATGTGGGAAGCTGAAAAATATACTGCAAGCGGCAGATGTTTATTTTTGATATCTGTAAAATACAGTCAGAGAGTTGGAAATTGAAGAAGGCAGCTGGGCTATCTTTGGGACAGATGTCGTATTCGCCGGCAAAAGCAGACACGGTGATTGTGGTCCGGGACGTGAAGTTGGCTCGCCACATGCCGAGTTCCCCATCAACATAACGCTAGGAGGGAAAACAAGGAACGCTGAGCCTTCCTCTTTTCAGAGAGGAGAGTGCTGCACCACATATGCATGCATTAGGGGTTTCTTCCCCACCCAGGCCCAAACCAGACTGAGTTACTGCGGCTACACAGATCTCCTGCTGGGGAACAGCCCTGCCTGCTGTCCCATGTGCTCCAGGTCTACACCCACCGCCTCCTCCCTTCCAGCCAAAAAATTACTCTTCAATGAAACTGGAGGAAAATGCAACAGAAAGGAGTTGAACTAATCCCGGCGGCCAGGGTGAGGATGGACACTTTTGTAAGAAGGTCAGTTCTGTCTGCAGTGAGGTCAAATTGCGGGGCACCTGGCTTCAGTTCTTCATACTGCAGATGCTGTGTGATCACAGCACCAAGTGACTGTGGTGGCAAACACAGCTATAAACATGCTTAATGCCACCACTGGAGAAAGGGCTCAGGCTAGATGGGCCCTTGGCGCGAGCCAGGATAGGATCTCCAGACCACAAGGCTACTCACCACCCCATGGTACGTAGGAGGGAAAAATCCAAAATACAGAGGAATGAAGCAGCTGCACGTTATGGCCTGTGGGTGAGATGCGAAGCACGGAGGTGAGCAAAGAGCCAAGAAAACCTGTTGTCTTTGGGAATGGTGGCTCATCTGAATGCCAGAATGGGGACCCGCGGCTGGGCTATTGGGCACCACTGAGTATGGTGGACCAGACCATGCCTGACATCCACAGCCAGGGCTGGAGAAGTAAGAAGGCAACCTGTGAAATGCCTCGTTTTTCTCCATGCGTACTCAGGCCCATTAGATAATTCAGCCAGCAATCAGAAGGGCTGATTTTCTTATTAGTTTCAGCTTGTGACCCTGTCTGCTTGCCACTCTGGCTTCAGAGGGTGACAAAGACAGAAATCATGGCATGGATAGGCAGTAAATCCCACACCGCTCTTACCCTCGCGGGGTGGCTGTGGCTGCTCTCACCTGAATGAGGTCCTCCTTTGAGGCAAACTCTGAAATGGCCACGCTTCTCCAGTCGTGCACACGGGTGACGATAACATGCAGCTTTCCAGATACCAGCTCGTGGGCATTCGTAGGCAGGTATTTGTTTAAGCTATCCCTTAAGATTTTAAGGACTTTTCCTCCAGGAAAGTGCCCCAGTGAAGAGATTTCCACCGTGTTGAAGAAGAACAGCTTAATCTCCTCTAAAGCAAAGCGAAGTGATCATTCCACATCCCTTATATTATTACTTACACACTTTCTGGGCTGCACTTCCACCTAGTAAAGGAGCATTTTACCATGCTGGTAAATGCTCATAAAGAGCCATTATTTTCATTAGGACTGAAGGTCTCATGAGAGGACCCAGATTTTCCAAGGACCTTCAATACTGCAGGAAGCAGAAGTATTTTGTTTTCTTTCCCCATGTCTCTCCATCTTCATCTTAAAAATTTTTGGAGATATGGGAGGAAATTGACAGGAAGCCTTTGCATAGTTTCCTCTTGTTGGTTCTGCATCTCTGCCCCCTTTCTCCTCTGCATTTTGGGAATCAACAACCCCAAATGCCTTATTAGGGAGGGCACTTCTGTGTCTTATGTTAGATACACTTAGAATTAATTCAAATTAATAAGATGCAATGACTTATTTAATAACTATATCTAGTCTATTTTCTCTGTGCTCGTTAATTTACCCATGTTTTCCACTCCTAAAGAGGTCAATAAAGTAAAATTCGGAGGAATTAACCACTGATTAATGACAAATAAAAAGAATTACCTTTTGCAACTCCAAAATTTCCAGACATTCAATCTCTTTAGACACAGAATAAATGAAAGTGCACAGCCCTTACCTAGATCACAGTCACACAACACAAGTGTAGCTATAATCGATCCTGAAGATGCCCCATAGATCCTGGATGCAGATTTCAGTATGTCTGGTGACAAATTCTGCAAAGCAACTGACACTCCAAGTTCATATATTATCAAGAAACTGCAGCCTCTAAAAAGTACAGAGAAAGGTCTTCCCTCGTTCCCATTTATCTTCATCACCTCTGCTAACAACAAGCACTCAGGCCACACGAAAGCAGCTGCTCAGAACAGGTTTGGAGGTTTTTTTCTACAGCTGTGGCTGTTTCCAACCTGCTTCTGTTTCTGACCACGCTCTTGCTGTCTTATATCTGTTGGACATAGATCTCTAAGCCAAACGCACAATGAAACAATAGCAGTGGGCAGAAGCAGATGACGTGATGTCTTAATACCTAAGGCCACTCATTAAAATAAAATCATTACATTGCAGTATGTTTTTAAGGTGTGCACTAAGCTGCTGGGTAAAAGCCCCAGGCACCATGGAGGGCCATCAGTGTCACGAAGCAGCCCAGGGGAGGTCAGCAGGGCCTCAGCAGGGAGCCCTCCAGAGAGAAAAGCTGCTTCCCCAAGCTGGTGGACTGCTTTAATGGTACCCTGGGGTCCCAGCCTAATTTTCCACCATCTTGGGAGGTGGGAATCGGCAAATATTCCGTGGTACACAAGAGTGTTGAAAGGTGCTGCTCAAAACTGTCTTGCCCCATTTGTAACAGGTTACCAAAGCTCAAGCCAGGGAGTGGAGAAGTTGGAGAAGGTGACTGGATTATTAAAGAAATCATAAGCCACGTTGTTCTCCTAGTTTCACAATTTCAAGGTTTGAGTTTGCTTACAAAAGGCTAAAAACAGGGAGTCCAGGTAACAACTTGTGGCTTAATCTAACTCCTAAATGGCTGAGGTTTCAGTAGAGTAACAGGTCAATAAATTAGTAAAGAGGGGGAAAAAAAAAGTCTGACAAACACAGTAATCTATTGATTATTCATCCAGAAATGCAAAGCCTTCTCGGCCTTGCAGCTAGGTGAGACACTGAGAAAGTGCTACGGGGGAAAGCAGTACCGAAAGCTGGGTCCTGTGATTCCACGAGCATTGCAGATCCCACCACAGAACTGCAAAGGAAAAAGAGAAAAGAAAAACTGAAGACTCAAGAAAAGAGGAATAAATATATTCCATGCCTAGTCAAGAGAACAAATGCACTGGAAATTATTTTCCGTCTACTCTCTAGCCTAAGGAACCCTACAAATTAACTGTAACGAGAAGAGTTAATTCCAGAAGCTGCTCTGCGCTATTTATTGGGTGCAAGAGGGATGTGGCGTTTGAAACCCTCTGGGGAGCCACACAAAGGATGCTCTTTGAGATTGAAGAAAACTTTGATGCTTAACTCTGGGAGAAGGGCAGAAAAATAGAACCAGCCTTGCAGAAGCAACAACATTGCCACTGCTTCAAGCCTTGGGTTCAAGCCCTCCTCCCCTAAGTCAGCAGCAAGGGCAGGGAGCTAGAGTTGTGACACATCATTGCACTGCTTTCCAAACACAGCTGGACAACTGAATTACTCAAACCACAAACCAAACCCACGGAACAGGCCATGTTTTACTCTTAATTGCATCTCTGTATTACTGAGATAGTTTGTAAATCCATTTGTTTTAACTTCTTACCCAGTCTTGCAGCACCAAGAAGTAAATAGTGTTTATAGGGGGAAAGTAGAGGGAAGCCAAGTCTCTACCTGCTTACTCCATCATGAGCACATACTGCCATCTCACCCTGTCTTTCAAACCCACGGATTGTCCTTGGTGTCCTTCAAAATGAGTAAGGAGTGAAAAAAAAAAACAACCAACAGAAACAAAACTGCAAACCTGTTTATACAGCCCTTGGTGGGCTTTGCGTCGGAGAGAGGTACCCAGACCTCAACAGTGGGGCTTGTAATCTAGAAGAAATCCAGGCGATCTGAATTAGAGTGACCCAGGTGGCATAAACAGTAGTTGAGACACCCTGCTGTGGAAATGCAGAAGCTGCTTCTTGGCCCCTCTCTGCCCTGCACCAGGATGGGACACAGATAGTGTGCAACCCTGTGTGATCAGGGGGCTGAAGCCTCTCCCTTATGAGGAAAGGCTGAGACCCCTGGGCCTGTTCAGCCTGGAGAAGATGGAAAGGGGATCTTATCAAGGTCTACAAATACCCTAAGGGCAAGTGTCAAGAGGGTGAGGCCAGACTTTTTTCAGTAGTTCCCTGCAACACAAGAAGTTCCATCTGAATAGGAGGAAAAACTTCTTTGCCTTGAGGGTGATGATGTACTGGAACAGGCCACCCAGAGAGGTTGTAGAGTCTTCTCTGGAGACATTCCAAATCCACCTGGACAGGATTCTGTGCCACCTGCTCTAGGTGAACCTGTTCCAGCAGGGGGTTGGACTAGCTGATGTGCAGAGGCCCCTTCCAACCCTGATCAGTCTGTGATTCTGTGATGCCCTGAGTTTCAGGTCTGTTGTTTTACTAGGCCAAATGCCTTCATGATCTTTGGCGTGTGCTGTGTCTCCATCACCGGGTCAGAAACAGCTGCTAGCAGAGGGACCCTGCTGGTTTCTCTCTCGTTCTTCATGCCAGCTTTGGGGACAAAGCCAAATCTGGCTTTGAGCAAACTGACCATCCAGGGTGGGCCAGTCTGAAGCACCACTTTGGGTAG
Organism: Falco biarmicus; assembly: GCF_023638135.1. Taxonomy (NCBI): domain Eukaryota; kingdom Metazoa; phylum Chordata; class Aves; order Falconiformes; family Falconidae; genus Falco; species Falco biarmicus. The sequence continues at coordinate 2,110,041 of NC_079303.1, read as the reverse complement.
TTAAATGAAACAAAGGAATACACGTGCATTCACAACCTGACAAAACAGGGCAACACCCAAAATAGGCTTTTCCTCCTGTGGTATTAAAATGAACCAGAAGCCGACCTAGCAGCCTAGTCAGGACACAGCAGGGAACAGGCTGACAGATGCCAAGAGGTTATCTTGACTCCCCAGTGTGGCATATTTTAGTGTTGAGCTGATGCCAAACCAAAACGTTTTTCTTTCACAGATCTTCTGCAATGACAAAACTGTGACCTCAGGGCTGCACTGCTCTGAGAATCCAGTGGTGTTCCTAACCCACGTACGGCTTCTGATGTGCAAGTCATTTCAAGAGAAATGGCTTTGAGGAATTCATTTCTGTGGGACAATGAATCACCTCACCACTCTGAATCAGATGTGAAGTTTGTCAGACTTCAAGCACTAACACATACCTCAACAAATGCATGAAACATGCAGCGGATGAGCCGGTACTGTTGTGCTTTGTGGGATTTAACTGGCTGTGAGCTGCAGGTGCATTGCTTCCCATGCAGACCGCTGGATGTCCAGAAATATCATCTCCTGTGACTGAGAAAAAAGGAAAAGCCATGTCCTCAATGTTTTTTCACTCAGCCACGTATAATACAAATTCATTCCCCTCAGACAGTAATATCTGGCTACTCAAAATGCATCGCCCTGGATGAGGAACCTTTTAGCTAGGCAGGGTGTTCAGGGCAAGAGGCAGAGGTCAGGAGGTGTTGAACTCATCCAAGCTATGTGCTGAGTCACCTCCCAAAATTTCCTAACCCAACTATACTTGTGCAGTGCCCAACACTGATCTAAAAGCCCCGTGACAGTTGGAAGGTCCCTGGCACGGACAAACTGTGCCGGACCAGGAAGAATTTTGAACTCTGAAGCTGCTGATGCAAAAGACACTTGAAAAAAAGTTAGTGACTGCAAGATGTTGAGCTGGAGAGGGCTCATGGCTTGAACAGAAGAGCAAAGCACCTGTGAGATTTCCAGAATAGGAAATGTTAGGAGTCTGTTTCCTCTCTCTCAAGGTGAGCAGGGATTAGCCTAAACTGTATCCTCTGTCACACATCCTGGAACAAAAGGGTGCAAATTCTGGCTTCAGCTTCGCATTGAAATTAGCAAGACCATCTCAACACCAACCAAAGATTCATCAACCTTGCCTATAGCCTATGTATAGCACATATCAGCCTAGCCTCATTGCCTTGCTGCTTCTGTGAATAAGAGGAAGCAAGCTATTGTGCTGCAGGGTCCAAAACAGGGAAACTGGGCTTTCCCTACAGTGACAGCAGGAGAAAAAAAGTTAAGGACTGGGGCAGCGGAAGAAAGAAATTGCTGTAGAAATCCAAGATAACAGTTTTATTTTGGGCTGAAATCTTGTGTAAGAGTCTAATCTCAGCAAAAATCAGTTTGTCTTTCACTTTCATGGAAGCTGAACATTTTTTTGTTTATCTGTGTCTGAAAGTGATTAATCAAGGAGTTTCCTTGGCACCTCCCCAGCTTAGTGCACTGAAACAGGAGCATGAGTAAAGGTGTGGCTGTTGACAGGGGTCTGAACTTGCCCATGCTGCGGGAAATGCTGTTTCTCTGAGCTTGGCAATGTGTGCTGTGCTCAACCCGTGCACCTTGCCTACCTCTTAGCCAGCTCATGTGTTATATCACAAATCCCCCGCTGCCTCCTCACCAGGAAAGGCTGTCACTGGTCTCAGAGAGCATGCTCCTATCTGCCTGCCCTCCTTCCAAAAGACTGATTTTAACAGAGCTGACATGATCAACACTTGGGCCGCTGATTTCACTGACAACCTTTATTGTAATTAGGAAAGAAAAAAAAAAGGGGAAGGGATTAATGATCCATCCTAGACCTTGCATTATAAATCAGTATTTCTGACTTTGGCAGCTCCCAGAATGTGCCCCAATATACTTTTTTTTTTTCACTTTATAATGGGAATATGATGTGTAAGTTTCCAGACTATGCTATGTTTACCATTAAAGAAACCCTTCCCCTCCTCATATGACAAGTATCTCACCCAGGCACATGACATGATGTCACTGTCTACAGCAGCCAGATGAATTGTCCTAATGGTGATGAAAGCCACTGACTTCACAGGTGTCCTACGGCTGCAGGCAAGGAAGTAGAGTACAGTGCTTTACAGTGCTTGCAGACAAACAGACCCGCTGCAGCAAGACCGAGCCCCTGTCCTGTAGATGTTTTCCTGCTAATAGCTGCACACATGGGGCTTTGAGGACAAGGAAATGTCTGAAGCAGATCCCCACCTCTAGTCTGAAGAAAGGCACTACTTCTTCATGCTAGTAGAGATTCTTTAGCCTTACCAGACCCTTAAGAGCACCCTGTTACACTAGTAAGATACCTTAGCAGTAGATACTACACGATAGCGGAGCAAAGTTCCATCGTCCCCTCTTTTTAGGTAGGGGAGACCTGGGCAGAGCTGCTTCTACAACAAAAGGCAGCCAGAGCCACACAGGACCTTTCTGATCATTCATCATCAGCGCTTATGGCCACACCGCTCAGCTCTTCAGTGCTCTTGGCTGCTTTTGGGATTGCAATTGCCACCGAGGTCAGCAAGTCAGCAGCCACATAACCCATTCTGCAAAAAGAAAAGCCCAGGGAAAAGGTAAGTTTGGCCTCTTAAAAGTTTTAAGGCTTTAAGATCAGTATGAGGATGCAGAAACCTGCAGGCCCTGAGGAAGAATCGGAATACCTCACACAGACAGTTTAACGAAAAGGGCTATCACACACTGAAGAGAAAAACCACAAGTTGCAGAACACCCTCCTAATCTTCACAGGGGCATTTAGCATTTCTTTCCAACAACAGCAGCCAAAAAAATCAGGACACCCGAACTCCATGTGGGACACAGCCCTCCCCCACCACAGGCCCAGCCCTTTGCTTTAGCACCTGCCTCAGACACAGCCTAGGAAGGGCCCAGCAGCAGCAGGCACCCCAGAGCCACCAGCCCAGAACCGGGGGGTGAGCTGAGCCCCCAGAAGGGCCGAGAGGACCCCTGGGTGGGGGAGGGGAGCCCAGGGGGCCCCACCTCAGCACCCCCAACACACTCTGGGGCAGGCAGCAGTGGGGCTGGGCCACCTGCACACACACCCCCCCCCCCACCTCCCTCCTTTTCCCCTTACAGCTCCGCTTCAGCCTACAGAAACAATGAAATATAACAGCAAAAAGAGCCAACCGGACTGAAGCAGACCTGTCCCTCGCGTTTTTAAAGCCTGCCGGCGAGCGCATGCTCACGGCCGGCACGTGCTGTGTCCGCCATGTTGAAGAAGGGCACGAGTGAGGGCGGAGGCCCCGCCCCCCCCCCCCCCCCCCCCCCCCCCCCGCGGGAGTATAAAAGGCTGGGCGGGAAGGGGGAAGCTGTGCCTTACTGAGGTGACGGGCTGTGGTGGGTACCTGTGTTGTTGAGTCTCTTCTTGTCTTTTTCTGTTGGTTGGTTTTTTTTTTTTTTTTAATCTTATGTTTCACTTTTAGGCTGCTCTGTGTCTGTATATATTGTAGCTGTGGTGAAATTTTAAGTGTAAAGTACCTTACAGCAGGTGCTGGCAGGGCAAGCTGCAGGCTAGGGTTCCTTAGCAGACCTTGGAATGGCCTGGGGGAGTCTAGGGAGCCCCCGGAGCCCCGTCTGCATGCAGCTGCTGCCTGTAGACAGCTGCTGCCCTGGAAGGCATATGAGAAAATGAACTGATCTGAAACAGCTTTTTAGGGTTTTTCCTATTTAAAGTTAGAAATAACAGCTTGAAAACTTGGTTTGAGAGAGATTAAAAGGTTATGCAGTCCAGCTCTCCTTTCCAAAGTGGTGTGAGGTAGGAGTTCAAACCAGGGGACCCAAGATTTAGGTGTGTAGGAGAGCTAGGTTTCAAAAAAAGTCTCCTTCTTTGCAGGAGGAATTAATAAGCCTGAGTAGATGGGCCCATGTGTCTGAGGGCTCCTTCAGACACTTGGCAGTAGTTACAGCCTCATGAAATGCAGCTGCTTGCAATGACAAGGCACCAGCTGCTTTGTGCTGGGAAGGGATGGAAACTGTAAGGAGAATTCAAAATATTTTAGCAATAAGGGCTTCAGAGACTTAAATGGTAAAGAATAACTAAGTTTGTTTTTTTGGTTTTTTTCCCCTGTATGTTCTGGGCATACAGTTGGGCCTGGCTCTGTCTTGTGGCACAGTGTTTCACTGAGGGAGCATTGGTTGAGAAGGACAACTGTCCTGCTGCTCCTTGTGGGTGTTGGGTGCTTTCCTATTTCTGTTCTGACTGTTCAGCTTTAGCACCCAAAGTGACTGCAAGCTCACGGAGACTAGGTAGAAGCAAGACTAAAGCAACGGTATAATGGAGAAGTCTAAGATCATCTTTGCAGTCTTTAGATGCTTTGCACTGAAATGTGGCGCTGAGCTCCCGGCAAACAGATGGCTTGACCTTCCTCCTGTCTTACTTGTCAGAGCAGGTTGGGCTGTGAGTCGCTGAGGGTTTGTCTGGGAGCGGAGCGAGGTGGCCATGCCATCTGGTCTGTGGCTCTGGACGCACTGGATCGCACTGATTGTCAGCTTTTGGGATGGATCCGGCGTCAATACAAGCAGCTCCCTGGCAGCACCTGTGTGGTTCAGAGCCAAGTAATGAAAAGCAGCTCTTGGATGGAAAAAGGCTCGGTGTGGTGGTAGTGTGCTGTTGGATGCAATCATGCAATCTAGAAAAAAGCCCTACATTTTAAGGAACAGTCCTGCAATGGCCATGACAAATGACTGGAGGAGTCCAAATGGAGTTTGTTCTCCTTATGTCCATAGCATTTAAAAGGCAGTGGGCTGTGGAGCATGTATTTTGTATTGCGTCATCACGCCAAAGTCAAGTAATTGATGGGGCCAGTGACAATCTATGTGAGAGCATTAAATGCCTTGGGAAGATGAAAGGGACCCCAGGGAGCCGTTGGCATCTGTCACTGGCACTTTTGAGAAGGAGGAGAAGACCAATTGCTGTGCAGAGTTTGACCTGGTGTGGCTTTTGTAGGCAGGGTGTGTGCGTGAATATTCTGGTCTCTAAAAGGGCTAGCTATTTTTGACTCACCGCCTGTTTTGTGCCTCAATGTTACTGTTTTAAAGGAGAGGCACTACAGGTTGTAGGCACAGGGGGAGTCGCAGTGACGGATTTATAGAGGGACCCATCTGCCTGGGCTGGGTAGGTGCAAGATGTACCATTTTCTCTGAACAAGAAAATGACTTGTTGATCAGATGGCGAAGCAGTGGGGTTTCAGGTGGAGGGGGATGTGCTTGGAGGGCAGTGTGCACAGCAAGGCAGCAGACCTCCCCGTCTGTCCCTGGTCTGTCTCTGTTTCTGGATGAGTCACATCCCGTCTGTCCCTACATGCAGCCAACAGGAGATGGGATTGAAGTGGAAATTTGGGCCATGCTGGTACAGTTCACACTGGCACCAAGAGTCGATTAGAGCCAAAGGTTCCTGCTCCTTCTGGACAAATAACTTAGTCTTCAGCAGGGAGGAACATGCTGAGCCCCAGGCTGCTTACTGCATCCCTGCCCTTTCCTGGCCGTATCCCCTGGGATAAGCCACCAATTCATGGTGTTCCATGGAGGCAATACCCAAAACAAGGTCATGAAAAGGGGAGGGAGGGAGGGATGAACCCTGTAACATGCTGGCTGGTGCACCTGGGGAGCTGTTTGTAGGAAGAGCATACAGACATGCTCAGGCTAATCGATAGACTGAACAGCCTTTACTCCCATGGGATGCTGGGGAAGCCCTGGAGTAGGCTGCATAGAGAGAGTGAGAGCTTTGTCTCAGCCAAGGCCAGCAGTGCAAGGGAGAATTGGCTCAGGGCTTTAAAAAGTGATCAATTGCCGGATGAAAAAGGGTTGAGCCCAGTGGGGGTTGTTGCAGAACTGGTAGTGATGTGTGTGGTTTTTTTTGGAGAGGTGATGGTTTTTAAAGCCCTTCATTTGTGCTCAGGCAGTCTTTAGTGATGCAAGTTGGGGACAGTCACCAGCTCTTGGTGTCTCTGCCTGGGAATTGAGGTAGCGTGGGATCGTGGGTTTGCAGAGCTCTAGTTGTGGATTTCTGCAGAGCTTCACAAGAGGGCAGAAAACAGCTGCGAAAAAGTATGTGGCTCTGGGAGCCTGACAGTGACTTTCTGGTGGAAAATTCTTAGGGACGCTCTGGTCTGCTTGGAGGCAGAAGCGTATTGTGGATTTGCCAGGAAAGCTGGCATAAACATGTAGCAGAAAGCAAAAACGAGAGAAGCATCCCTGCCGTGAGCACCCTGTGTGAACAGTTGTGCATTTCATATGAGCAGTCACAGCTATCCTCATCCTTCTGTCTGCTGGGGAGGGCAAAGGGGATTTATTCCAGATATAAGTATGGGCAAAGTGGGAAGGAGAAATGTAGCTATGGGAGGAGATGGGGGGGAGGGGGTGTTTACTCAGGGTTGTGGGAGGCTGGACAAGGAATGGTTGACATGGTTGTGTGGCTAGTTGTTTCCTTGCTCAGCTTCTCTTGTCCCAGACATGCTGCTTTTCCTTTTTCCAGCAGTTTCTAAACAGGAACTGTAGTTTACACCAGTGCACTGGCCTGGAAATTGCTGTGATAGAGGGAGAAGATGTATGTTCTCCCTGGTGTATGCTATCTGCCAACCATCACCAGAGGTGCATGGTGGAGTGTCCAGGGACACCCATAACCTCAAGCTGCACGCCGGCTCTTGGGGAGGATGCTCTTTGGTTTCCTTAGATCTTGGCCTAGGGATAACCCTGTTGTGGCCAGATCGGAGCAACCAGCCTTGGCTCTTGGGAGCTCCGTGTTTGCCAGCATCAAGGAAGCCGTAAGAGGAATTTGTATGTGCAAAACTAAAGTGATTGCCCATATGAACAGCCTAACCTCTGCTTTTCCAGCTCCTATCAGGGTATCCAGGGTATTTTGAAACATGCCACATGTCTGGCACCAGAGGGAGAAGCAGCCAGCAGTCCCAGCTTGTCCTTTCCTACAGGCTTCAGCTGAACCCCAGGCAGCCCTTCTCCCAGTGCCAGGGGTCAAATGAGCATCTTTGAATCTCGACAAGAAGGAAGCTTGGAGTGCTGATTTTTCACTCCTGTTCTTTTCCTAACAAGCTCCTTGAACCCTGGGCTCTGACTACTCAGCAACAAGTTTCTCCAGGGCTGGGATGGGTGTTGCCTGTTATTTTCCTTCTTTCCCTACTTCTGAGGCAGAGAGGGCAACCTTGGGTGCTGGATATTTATGCTCCCCTCTGTTGATTTGTCGATAAGAGCAGAGTCTCGGAGTCCTGGCTCGCATCCTCCCCACCGCCTGTAACCCCTAGACAACACCCACCCACTCACCGTGGGAGCAGATGGTAAACGGCGCAAAGCAGACGGCTGCCTGAAATGAGCTTACAGTGTAACCCTGCATGGCAGCGCAGGGCAGCCCTTGGGTGGGGAATGTGCGGGGTTGCGAGCTAGCACAATGGGGAGCGCTGCAAGGATGGATCCAGCATGCCAAGAATTAATTCTACACTGCTGAAGTGCTGGGAAGAGGTTGGGGAAATGCAGTAGGGCTGTTTGGGCCTGGGCTTGAATTAAACATCCTGCAAAGCTAAGTCTTATCTCTTAAACCCTCATCTGTGAGGGGGGGTTTGCCTGGGATGTCCTGGCAGTCAGGCTGACTCCCAGGGGAACCCAGAGCCAGATCCAGGGCTGGTGGCACCTGGGCCACCAGTTTTCCTTAGTGGTGACTCTGGCATGGAGGTGGGACTTGGTCACATAGATCTACTTTAGGGAATCAGTGCCAAAGTGTTTAAAATAATTTACAGGCCAGTTTCACTTTTCAGTTGTCTTTTTTTTAAGGAACTAAAAATAAATCTTTAGTTGTAAAGCAAAATAAAAACACTGCCATCTTTCATTCCAGTCATTATACAGTAGCTGGCATTCTTTAGACAAAGCTTAAAATAACCATGAACATACCAGTGAAAATAAATGGGTGAGTCATGTTTGTTAATGCAGGATTAGAAGTATTGCTCTTGGCTCTCCTACTGTGTAATATCGCATGTTTCCTCAAGCAGATACAAGGTTTTGGCCAGCCTGGTGAAAGAAATATTGGGATCCATCAATTCCAGGTCCTCCTAAACGGGACCTGTGTAAGGAGGTTTTAAAGCAGGGACTATTTTTTATTTATTTGTACAACCTCTGGCACTGTGGTGGTGTAAGCACTGTGCAGTATGAACTGTCAGTAGGAATTAGATGTATGCCTCACTCTTGGCTGTGCAAGCCTGATTTTGAGGGGTTAAATGATGAATCTCACTCAAAAAAACTCATCTCCAAAGGTGCTGTGAGCGGGTCTGGCTCCTGCACTCCTGTCTGCTCCATCTTTGCAGCTTTCTTCCCTGGGTCTGGAGTTGAGAGAGCAGGCGGATATTACCAGCGCAGCAGTTTTGGAAGTTGCTCATGGGTTTCAGGCTGCACAAGGTCTGTCATCTGCTCTTTGACTACAAAGACCCCAGATTTCCCCTCTGGAAGAACTGCTAGTGCTGGCATTTGGATCTCTGCCTCATGCCTGCCGTGGAACACAGGGGGTGGCCAGCAAGGTGTCATTAAAATCACATCTCAGCCGTTTTGGGGGCTGCTGGAGAGGGTGGACAGAGCAGCTATGGATGTGGAGAGCAGTGATCCATGGTGATGTGCTGTTGGGCATGGCCTACCAGCTTGATGTCTGTCAAAGTCAACTCACTGCAGCCAAAGCAAAGGGAATTTGTGACCAGCAGGACAGATGCTGCCTTTTTCCCTGCAAGTTGCACTCATGGAGGTTTCAGGGTGGTTTAAGGAGACATCAATGAACCTATGTGGAGCAGCTGTGATCTCCAGGGCATAAAGACTTTGACAGCCCAGCTCTGGTGAATCTTGATGGTGCTCTGGAAGGAGCTACCTTTCTGACTGCCTGGAGGTGACTGTCCCTGCAGGAGGGACAGCTTGGTGCTCACACGTGTCTGCATCCCGCTGCCATGGTTCACAGCCAGCCCTGTTAGCACAAGCTGCAAGTGACAGTGATTGAAGTCAGGCAGTGACATACGGCAGTTGGGGAGGTGAGAGACGGTGGTGGTGGCTGTGTTACGTGGTGGGGGCAGAGAGCCGCTGGAGGTAGCGAGTGCAGCGTACCGGCCTTTTGTGAAAACACAGATCCAGGCAATCAGAAAGGACTCTGGGGGAGACTACCTGATGTGGAAGATGCAGAGCAAGGATTCAAGCAAAGAAACTGGTCAAGGATCTTCCTGAAGGACCTGTAGTGAGGCATGAAGCAGTCTCCGCTGAACCATAATCCATCTGCTTTCAGGTACAGGCCCACAGCTGCCCCAGACGTAGCCCAAGATCCCTCTGCAAGGGTCTTGAGTGGTGTAAGGTGGAGCTCAGCTCTGCCTTGTGGTGCTTTACACTGTGTCTGGGTATGGACTTCAGCATCATCATCCTCTCATCATCCACCCGTGGGCTGGCAAAATGGGAAATAACGAGGTACATATTGCCCCTCCCCTTTAATCTTTTCTGATATCAGCCTCCCCCAGGGGGACTTCCCTGTGTTCCTATTTTCATGCCTTTAAATATCTTAGTCCAAATATAGGCCAGCAAGAGGGATTGCTTATACTTCTAGTTAAAGTAAAAAAACCCCACCCACCAGGGGTGGGTAGCATGCCTGGCACAGTGTGATTGCTCCTGTATTTCTAGCATGATGCTCCTTCTTAGGTATTGTGGCTCTGGGTCCTTAGCTTGTGCTGTTCAGGACAGACACAAGCTGAGAACTACCACCTTGGGAGGAAAATCAGAAAAAAAAAAAAGACCAAATTATAATCTCAAGAGTGCTGCTGCATGTTGCTGACAGAAAGCATTAGTGTTCAGTTCCTGGGATAGAGCTTGGCTTCATTAGAGAAATTAGTAGTGATGCATATTAATTGAGGAGGAACACATTTTTGTTATTTATGAAGGAGAGTAATGCTTTTTCATATGAATATTTAACAAAGCACCCCCCTCCCCCCTGTTTAATTTTTCCTCGTCAAGTTCAAGTGTGTTCCTGGGAAGAAGGAGCCAAATGCGTTGCTGTGGCATCTAAAAAGCCAGCCCTGGGTTGTGACCTCCCCTGTCTCAGGGGCTTAACATTTCTCTTTGGGCTCTGTAATTTTTTGATTTTTCTTATTGCCAATGCGCAGAGGGTCAGAGCATACAGTCTGATGTGAACATTCCCCCCATCCTGCTCCTGACATTGCCTGTGAGTGGTGCCCAGGCACTGCAAGGCTGTGCAAAATCTCTTTATTCCTGCAGAGATTGAAAATCACAGTTTGAAATCCCATTCCCAGCCTGAGTTTCCGTATCAGTTGGAGCAGGACCGTGGCATTAAGGTCAGCAACAAAGTGGGTTGAGATGCTTTCTACAAGAGGTTCAGCCAATGCTGGGTGTCTCCTAGGAGAACAGGTCTGTTGTCTGCTTTCTTCAATGCCAGAAACGATTTGAAGCCAGAACTCCCGAAGTAATTTTCAGTAGAAATGTCTCAAGAAATTGTTCCTCTCCTTCTACCTCTAGACTTTGTTTTTATCCCTTTGGAGTTCTGGTGGTGGGTGGAGGAAGCTGCAAGAAATGTCAGGGCAACCCCACTTGGCTGGAGGCATAGCTGAACAGTTTGAGATGACAAAATGGCCTTTTCCGATGTCCCCTGGCAAAGCAGAGGCAGAGGAGAGCTCCTCATCTTGCTCCTAGCCCCTGGCTGCCTGGCCACGGCCACCTTGCATCCATTTCAGCTTGGTGCTGCGGTGTGTAGGGCTGCTTTGTGTTGATGCAATCAAGTTGAATTGGACCTTTGGCCAACAGGGCAAGCAACTCCTTCCTCTGTTTTCCTTTGGCTCCATAACAAAAGGGAAGAAGCCAGAGGCTGCTTTATAGTTGAAGTCATTAGGGCTGTGCTCCTGCTTCCTTGACAATGTGTTAATTGCTTGCCTGGCCAGCGGGTCTGCTGGGCTGCTTGCTGTGGGAGACTGCTGGGGCTTTTTTGTTTTTGTTCCTCTTAGGAAGGCAAAATAAATATCTGCAAGGAGCCTTGTGCTTTTCCTCATCCCCCCAGGGTTCAGTGGGAGATGGGGTGTATTGGAGTTGTGCTCCAGATGCCCTCTGAGCAGGACAACCACTAAGCACCCCTATGTGCAGAACTTTGGGGAGTAGAGGAGATAAATTCCCTCTTTGCCAGGACTGAGGATGGGTGCCGCTGCCTCCCCAGACTGGGGCAGTTTGGATCCATGTGCAGGATTCCCTTTTCCCCCTTGCTTAACTCCTGTGGAGTAGACAGAGGCTGGCACCTCGCACTGAGCAACATCTTGCAGAAGAGGAATTTAAACTCTGCTGAGCAGCTCTCACTGCAATAAGCTCCTGATTGCATCCCCTCTGCTGATGCAATGGCCCAGAAGTCATCCGAGCTGTCTCGCCAGTCAGCCTTGCGTCCACCAGCCCTGCCTGAGCAGGGGCTGCACACTCGCTCCCGCCTTGGGTGACTGTCAGCACACAACAGGCGAGGTTATTACGGGTGACAGCCTTGTCACCCCTCTGATAAATCACACACCAGTGCAGTATTGATTGTGGTTAAATTCACTGAAGACAATAAATGACCCATCTCTCTATTTAGTTTTTTTAATAGAGAGAATGGTCTTGATGTTAAAAATCCTGCCTTGAGTCCATCGGCAGCCAGCTGTGTGTATCACCTTGGCTGGCAGCTTATTTTCCTGCTGACCTGGAGCTGTGGTGGAGCTGGTGGGTGGCTGTGTGCAATGCTGCATGGAGGTGGCAGAGCCCTGCTTTGCCCACAGGCAGCTCTGATGAGGTTTGGCAGTCCAGAAGAGCAGCCTCTGACTCCTTGCCAAGCATTTTTCTTGCGTCTTCACATGGTTTGGCTGGATTGTAACCCCCAGAGGTGGAGGCAGACTGAGAAGACTTTCAGAGACAGGAGCCCGCAGGAAGGGGCAGTCTGGGTGTCTCTTCACTCCTGTTTCTTTTTCAGGGCTGTACTAGGGTTTCATTTGTCCCCCAGAGGGCAATTTTTCTCCTGTTCCCCTTCCCAGCTGGTGCAAATGCTTGCCGTTTTCTCCTGACATGGGTTTTGGGGACAGATTCCCATAAAACGTGGAAGCACCTGAAATCTAGAGGAAATGGTGAAGCTGTCTTGGCTGGTCTGAGCTCAGAGCTTCTCTATTGCATTGACCTCTTTGGGGTTTGCAAACCAGGGCACTGTATGACTAAGTCTCAGGAGGACCATGAGGTAAAAGGCTGAGATCACACCCAAATCCCACAAAAACCATCAGCACTTTTCCTGCAGACTCTGCAAGGCAGGCAATACCCTTTTGTCCCATTTATAGCTGAATCTAACAGTGAAAACACTCCGCCAGGAAGCAGAGGTCAGACCCCAGTCCAAGGGTGTTGAAATTCATCCCTGCCAAGGACGGAGAAACCTGGAAGGACCTCACTTAAACAGCACCCACCCCAAGCAGATGATACAATTTCCTGGGTAGTTCTTTCATGCAGAGACCTACTAGCCTTATAGACTTCTATAGGGAGTGTTTGCATAGGTGCTACTAAAAGATTGACATTTGTGAGTATATAGAAGAATGGAAGTCGCTGTCTCCTAGTCTTGGATGAGTCTGGATGCTGGACTTCAAATTTGAGGATGGATCCTATATACTTTTTGCACCAGGGCTTGCACCAGCCTTCCTGCCCCTGGAGCCGGCCATGGGTGGTGAGGGTGGCTGTGCAGAAGGCGACTCCGTTCCATGCCCCACTGGAGTGAATGACATGGTCCTGTCGCTTTTGCTAAAGTGACAACAAAGTCCTCAGCAGGAGGAGATGTGTTATGGTGTCATAGCTTAAATGGCAGCCTGCTTGGTGCTCATTGACTAGTCTTGTTAGCACTAGCTGTGAGATATGGAGAACCCCCTCCTCCCTCCGCGCCCCTGTGAGCGTGCACCGTGAAGGGTTTCATATAGGAAATAGAGCAGAAGGAATTGAGCATAGCATGTGTTACTTCTAAAGATAGCACGCTGTAGCTTGCATCAAGGATCCTGCCACACTCGGCATCCACAGCAACTCCATCGCCCTCCCTTCATGACGGGTCTCCCGGCACGCTGGAAGGATGCCAGACCTGGAGTTCCTGGGACTTTTCTACCCTGCTGCAGTGGACTAGAAAACGTATACATAGAGCAGGAAAATGCAGGCGGTGGTGGTGGCTCAGGTGCTGGCTGGCCGCTGGCACTGCAGGTGTAGTTTGGAGGGTCGGTGGCATGCTACCATAAAGCGGGGTGCAGAGCACAGGGCTGTTTCAGGCTTATCCGAGCCCAGCCCGTCACCTGTGTCACAGCACTGATATGCAGCCTCTGCCAGAGAACAGCAACACAGCCCTGTTTTATGGCCTTGATGCTGACTGGTGGCCCCAAGTGTCATTTAAATCTGCCCCAAGGCTACCATAATATGTTCCCGAGGTGTTTTTTTTACAGGAATAGCTTGATTTCCCCAGCCGAACCCTGTTTGCTCCCACCACCCTTGGCATTGGTGTTGTGCTGGGATTCCCTACACGCAGGGAACCCCGCGGAGGCTGGCTGCAGGTGCCGTGGGGCTACCAGAACAGATGTAGGATCTGGGCTCAGGATTTCTATGGGATTGTTCAGCACATTAAATCCAACCATGCTTGCTCGCCTGAAGGTCCTCCATCTGGCACGCTGAGTCTGAGCTCACTAGGCTGTTGCTGCTGAGAAGGGACGTGGCAAAGGGGATGGGAGCCAGGAGAGTTGTTTGTCTTCAAAGTAAATCTCAAGCCGTACAGGTCATAAATCTTGGGGTGCTGTGTGTAACCCTGCACCTCTGCAGCTGCAACAGCAGAGTATCACAGGGTCTCTCCAGCTGTTCAGCACCCTATTTTGCATCAAAATCTCTAGGGTCTGGAGTTTTTTGGGGACTTAGCTGTGATTTGCGGCACCCCTGTGCAAAGTGCTGTGGAAATACCTAGTCCCCATGAAGAGCTGGCCCTATGAGAAAGATGGGTGCAGAGGCTGACCCCCCTCTTGTAATGAAAGGGAAGAAATCTCGTAGCTCTCCCTCTTATGAAAGACACCCAGATATTGCAGAGTTCTGCCCTCTCCAGAGAGCTGGGCCAGCCCCTGCCGCAGAGCGGGATGGGGCTGACAGCTTTGCAGTGATCAAAAACCAGAAAGAGAGAGGAAAAGACAGACAGTGTACCTGGGAAAAAAAACCAATCATGTCAAATCACGTTAAAGCAACAGAATCAGTTGCTGCAGGCCTGAAAGGAAAGCACTGTCTGGGGTGAGGTCTCATGGGGTTTGAAACACATCCAGCCATGCCTGCAGAATGGATTTGCATTCTTCATGTGGCTGCAGGCGCGCTGGATAGTGGCACGCTCTTTCCATTTTGAGAGCCTTGGGGTTGAGATGGGGAAGGAGCATCCCTTGCTGTGGGTTTCCTTACAGGGAAAGCACGGGTTGGGGTACGGCAGAGAGCAGGAGGTGTTGGAGCACGTAGAAGGGGACTGGAGACATCCCTGGGGTGTCTGGTCCATCAGCCAAGTTATTAAATTCATTCTCAGTAGCAGCAGTGCTGCACTGAGGGTACTGAGCATTGCTGGGTTTTCACATTGAAGTTTGCCATGAAGAGGTGGGGAAGCATCTTGTTATGTGAAGCAGCCCCATCTGAATGTATTTCTGGTAGGCTTTGGGTCCAATACAACCTCAAATAAAGTCCTCAGTCCCATTTCTCTTGCTTTATGAGGCTGTCACAGAGCTGAGCATTAAATGCACAGCCAAGTGTAAAGGCAGCAACCCTGAAACCTTCCCTCAACTACTTTCATCTACCATAAATTATCCCCTAGGCTCAATTTTTAGTTGATTGCTGGATTTTAGTGTTTACCATCACCTGCCCTCACAGCCTCTCCCTGTTGGGATCAGAATATCCACACCTCTGCTTTTTGTCCTGGCTTTTATGCTTGGCTGCTTTCTGAATCCAAACATGGTGCAATAAAACTGCATTTACCAGGGATTAGCTGAGCTAATCCCATAAATGTAGTTTTACTTAGTTATCAGAGGCAGGTCAGCATATAGGGCTTTCTCCTTTGCTGTACCAGGTCTGCCAAAGGGTTTGTGGATCCCTCCCACAAATGAAAGGACAGGCTGCTGGGGAGACAAGCTTTTTCTTGTTTTTAGGATTATTTTGATGAGGGTAGGAAAAACAGTGGAGGTCCCCCTGCCTGGGCTCCCAGGTTCAGTATCCCCTTTTTTAACTTTCCTGTCTCTGCAGCTTCCAATCACTGCAGATTTCATAGAAGAATTAGTATTAAAAATAAATACAACCCCGCTTAACTGGGCTGAAGTCCCTGTTGACAGGATTTTTAAGTTTCCTGAAACAACATGTGCTTCTGCTCTAGCACTGTGGGTTTATTGTCTGCTTAGTTTTGCTTCTGTGTTAATAACCCTCCCAAACGCCAGAAGACAAATAACTCCCAGCCAGGAGGGAGCTCAGCACAATGTGTCTTCTCATGGCAGGGCTGGTGGGGCACATACCTTTCCCCTCTGTGAGTTCAGCTGCGCGCCTGGGTGTGCAGGTTGGTGAGGTGGGTAGGAAGACAAACGGAGCCGCTGGAATGGGGACGGGAGCAGCCACCTCTAAACTGGCTGCTAAGATTTGCACTTGCAAATCAATTGGTTTGGGGGGGGTGTGTGGTCTCTAGGTGGCCAGATAGAGGTGGTTGAAGGTGCTGTCATCTGGCACCAGTGACACTGAGAGGTGATGGAGGTTTGCATGTTACTGGGCACTCAGTTCTTTCACACTTGAGAAATCGTCAGCACTCCCATCCCAAGCTCTCCTTCACATCCCAGGCGGGGCGGGATGGGATGGGATGGGATGGGAAGGCTGCTTTCTCCATGTATCTATGATGACTCAAGTTGAAAATGTGAGCATTGTTCCCATTGCACAACTAAACCCGTGACTGCACTCTGATGGGGTGGCTGTCTCCACCTTCTCCCTGACACTGTGTTCACACCGCTGAAGATTTGGAGAAACACCTCCAGCAGTTGCACAGCAGCACCTTAAAATAGAGGCGTGCTGGTTCATCACATCTCACCTGGTAAGATGGTGTTGTCCAGGCACTTGGGTTAGAACTAGATCCTGCCGCAGCATGAGCAATGAAAACAGGGAGAATTCAGCTGTCCTTGTGCAAAGGCAACCGAAATGAGCTGCTGTTCAGCTCCCCCAGCAGCTGTAAGCATGTGCCTTGCTGGGCTGAGAGGTGCCTGTGGTTCTGTGGCGGGGACGATGAGGTCAAATGTGAGAGATCTGCTTGTAGTTCCTGAGATGAGGCTGCTGGAGGAAACGTTATGCCTCAGTTTCCTATCCCTGAAGCGAGGCTGGCACTTTCAACTGTAGCTTTTTGAATCAAAAGTGGTCTCTCAGTAGGTGTGTAGGCACGACTTGACACAGTGGGCAGCAAAGCCTGGTGGAGGGATTTGGGGTATTGCTTTAAACTGAAAGAGGGTAGCTTTAGATTGGATATTAGGAAGAAATTCTTTACTGTGAGGGTGACGAGACACCAACACAACTTGCCCAGAGCAGCTGTGGGTGCCCTATCCCCTGGAAGTGTTCAAGGACAGGTTGGACGGGGCTTGGAGCAACCTGGCCTAGTGGAAGGTGTCCCTGCCCATGGCAGCGGGGTGGGAACTGGATGGTCTCTAAGGTCCCTTCCAACCCAAATCATTTTATCGTTCTGGACTACAGATGGATACACTGCTGTAAATGTGGCGGGGTTGCTGATGTTCCCAGCATCAGCTCACAGAAGAGATTGACCCATTGTACGCAGACTGATAAAAACACCCAGAGGTGTCTCCTTACCGTGCTAGGGATGCATGTTGGATGCTGGTGGGGATACAGTGCTTTCCAGGAAAGCTCTCCAGGAGTTATAGGCACAGCTTGTGGTCAGCCAGGACCTGTGGCAAGGAGGGACAACCTCTCCGTGGCATGGGGTCCATGGCAGGAGTTTGGGGCGTTTGCTGAAGTCACTTTGTGCCGTTCAGTGCCCCATCTTCATCACAGTGCCAGACTCACTACTGAAGACATGGGTGGTGGGTTTGCTTTTGCTACCCTTTATTTCTGGCTCTTGCTAGAGAGTTTGCAAGGTGTTTTGTTAATCTGGGGAGGGATTAATGGGTTTGGGTGGAGGCTTTGCCACAGCCAGGCTTCCTGATACTGTGTGACTATCATAGACGTATTGTAGATGCAGGGACCAAATCTCAGGCTTGGCCCTGGGTTTCTGTGTTGGGGCTGCTCAGCTATGTTGCTGAACTTTTCAGAAAGGGTTTTTTCTCAAAGCCACTGCCTGGATCTCTCAGGCTTTTGTGCCTGTTGGTTCGAGGCAAGCAGGGCTGGCAATCAATGGTGCCAGCTTCGGTTCATTTCAGCTTGCTTAATGGAATTTATAATCAATTTTCTTAACAGTCTTGGGTCTGAATGGCCTCCTAAGGACTTGGATTCTGGAAGTGCCAATTCTCTGAGCACCCTAGGAAGAACAAAGGCTTGTCATTCTCCTAGAAGCTTCCTTTGCAAAGCAAAAAACAAACCTCCTTCTGCCAGCTGTAACTATAAAATGAACAAAAAACCAAGGTGCAAAACATTTTGTCCCAAATCTTGTCATTAATGATGTTGGTAGAAATGACAGGCTTTAAATAGATATAAAAGTGGGCTGTTAGGACCTGGAAGGATGCAGCTGGTGCTTTGTACGATGGAAAATAAGCTGGCTGGCAGCAGGCTAGCCGTGGGGTTACTGATGAGAAATGAAAGATGGTATCAGCTTCCTTCAGTGTTTCCCTATCAGCTGCTGCAGATGGACATATGGAGTTTAACCACCTCTAGATAACGTGGAGGTTAAATAGACATTTCTCTTAGATGAGAGCATTCTTCAAATTGCAATTATGCCTGGGAAGGAACAAAGGCTTGTATCAGTTGGGTATTTCTGCAGTGGAGAGATTTGCATCTGATTTTAATGCACGTGGCTCTGTAAGAGAGCCTGGTTGGGAGCTGAAGGCGTCTGGGGGAAGACTTGGGGAAGTCTGTGAGGTTTTCTGCTTTCTGGAAAACATCTCCATGCTTGTCACACACACACACCGGGCGCATGAGCAGAAGCTGAGAGGCATTGGGGCTCTGTGTGTTGCCTCAGAGACAGGGGTAGTGCGTGTGTGTAGGGAGCCCTCTGAACGTGCAGGTGAAGGGACCAGGCTGGGTGTCTGTGTGTCTTCACAGCCTCCCCGAGGACAGACTTCCTGACTAGCCAGGCAGAGAGCCGAGTCATGTAGCCTTTGTATTAAAGCAGAGCTAATAACCACAGGCAGCAGGTTTTCTGGATGAACTTGTTACGCTCGGCTGAGCTCCAGTCCCTGGACCTACAAAGGTCCATCTTTGAGCCTTGGAAGTGAATGTTCCCATCCATCCAGTGATGGCTAAAAATAGTCTTTTTTCCTCTTATTTTCTCTGCATATATTTATGGTTGGGTCAGTCTGAGATGAGGAGTGAAAAGGCTGCCCAGGGGGGCTCTTCGTCCCCAGCATTGCTCCTGGGTGCTCACCTTGCTGATGGGGCTGGGAGCTGGTGTGGCAGTTTCCCCCAAACCCCATAGCTCCCACTATTTTCAGTCTCCAAAACCAGAGGGGGGGTGGGGGGAAGGTAAAGAAGTGATTGTGGATCTGAAGCCAGGATTTTTAACACATCACCTGGGTATAGGCCTGCTTGACTGAAAAATTCACAAATGTAATCCCTGGCTTTCCTAGACTGGGGGTGCAGGAGAGCCTGTATAGTTGGAGGTCAGCAGAGCAGTATAAATAGAGCAACGCAGAGATTATTAGGTAAAATGGAGAGAGTGGGGATTAATGGAAGAACCAGAAAGGATTTGGTCGCTGCTGAGCTTTCTTGGATAATGCACAGAAGCTCTTCCCAAGAAGAACGGTGCAGCGTCTTTGTGGGATGTATCAAAAGTAATAGGTTCGGCATCAAACAAAATTGAAGGAGACAAAGAAATTAAATCAACAGCTTTGGCCAACTGCATTTGTTTTGTCTTTCTGCCACCTGGACCCAGCCGGTGTTAAAATAGGATCAGAAACAAACTCCTTGACCTCAGATGGCCGAGATCGATTGCTGTGTTTGCTCCAGGATGGTGCTGAGGGCAGTGGTGCAGTCTCTGCTTGGCTGGCTCATGGAGATTAAGTTTTCTTCCTAAGCAAAATTGCATTTTCCATTCAAACTCTGCATCTCAAAAAGAATTAATAAGAAGCTGGGCTAAGCCATGTGTATGTAAACGGTAGGCTCAAGTGCTAAAATCCTTGGCAGGGAGTTGCTTCTCCTCTTGTCTCCTTCTTTTAAATGGTGGCTAAATTGCAATCGTGTTTGGAGCTGAGGCCCTAAGATTTGCAGTTCAAAGAGTATCTCCCGCAGCAGTTAAGGGGCTCTTTATGGGAGTGTCTGTAGGATGTAGCTAAACAAACTCAGCTGTGGAATAAAGAGGGAATGGAAAAAGTAGTGGAAATTTTGCACTGAGATGAGGTGTAACGTTAAAGATCTCCTCCAGCTCTGCTGCACACCAGGCTTGATGTGGGAATTACAGGGCAAGAAGTTGTTTTATATTAAACACAACGAAAAGCCTTCCTGCTTGCCTTTAAATCTGCGTTTTGTACTAACATCGAACCAGATGTGGAAAAGCCCAGATCATTGTCTTAAACTGTTTGTCAAACAAGAATGGGTTTAGCCTGTTCTTTGGGGACACAGTTTGGGGAGCATTTCCCAAGAAATGGCTAAGCGGAGGCTCTTCGTGTTTCAGAGCAGTCTTTTCCCAGGGGCAAGAATTTTTGGTAGCATGAAGCTCTTTTTGGTTTCTTTACTAACAAGTCAGCTTTTTAGAAGAGCTCAGTGTGGAAGACAGTGGGTGCCAGAAGCGTCACCCTTCCTAGTTCAGAGCACCTTTCAGGATGGTCTAATGAAGCCCAAGGCACCGGCTCGTACAGTGCATGCCACAGCTGGATCTCCAAACTGTGTCACCTTCCCTTGTTGCTCTGGAGGAGGGACAGCTGGAAATAAGGTCAACTCCTTTCCTCAGCAAGGGAGAGGACATCGATTTGTGTGAGTGGGGAGGGGATGGAAGGGCAGGTTCTTAGAAAGCGGTTTATAATCGTTTGCACTTACAGGCCGAACACATGCAGCTGGGACTTGGCTTCTCTCAGGATCTGGGATTTGGGGAGGGTTCAGGTTGAATGTTCAGTGCAACAAGCAGGACCTGAAATCTGTCTTGACCTTTAACTTAAAAAAACCCCAAACCCGCATGCTGGGGAGCTAATGAACACCCCGCTGTCCATTCTTTTCCTTCTGCTGTTCTGAGTGCCTGGGGTGAGCCCACACTCTTTGTCATGCCAAGAGGGACATCTCCACTGTGGGTGGCTATGTTCCCCCCTGCCCTGCCATCCCCATGCCGTTCCCTGTGGCCGTGTGCCAGGACAGCTTGCTGGGGACGCATGGGACACATGGGAGTCTGTTCCAGTGGCTGCACACAGACTCCAGGGTCATGCTGCCTGTGTGGCTCAGCAAGATCAGGAGGCTTAATGAAGTCATCAAGAGATGTGTTGGGTATCCCTGAGTGCAGGATTTGGCCCAGATAATCCATCTGCCAATGAACATGTTGCAGCACAAACCTCAGTAAATCAAGAACGCTTTATCAGCGTTGGAGCCTCCCTGGAGGCTGCGTGTCCTACATAGCTGCAAAATGGCAGGAGGAGGTTACGTGACAACCTACAAACCTGCTGTCATTTTGGGTGACACGGGGCGACTTGCTGGAACCACAAAAGATGCACCAGTCCTGCACTGTCTGGGCTTGGTTTTCAACTGGGAACAGCATCATGACCCTGAAACCAACCGGGCATGCCTGTGGAGAACCCAGCTCCTTAGGTCCTAGGGAGAGCAGTCCCCTCTGCATGCTGTCTACAAAATATTAATGAAGAACCGTCACTGGAACACATTGATTTCTAATAAAATGTCCACACTTCACGTGTCCCAGTAATCCCCTGTGAACACGTGTGTGCATGCACACACACACACTCCCTCGCTGCCTTAGGTAACCAAGTTCACCAATTTCTATCCAAACTCTGATCTCACCAGAGATGCTCTATGTCCCATGTTTTCACTGGAGACAGTCTCTGTGTTTGCAGTACATCCCTTAGAACTGGATGTGAACCAAGTTTTCTGTTTCCCATGATTTCCCCCTTGGATTTTTTTCCTCTCCAGCTTTTCTGGGGATTTCCTAGGAATTGTGGTTTTCTAAATAAATTTATAAGGATGGGCAAACTTGGATGAAATCAGAATATTTCATTCTGGCTTTGACTCCTGTGAAGTATTTTAAGTAGCAATATTGTGAACAGATTTTGGGGAATGAACTTCTCTCATCTTCTATTGAGTTGTATCAGATTTTAGAAGCAGAAAAAAACTGCCTTTAGCAAAGAAACGTACCTAAGGGTTTTCAGCCAAAAAGAGTCATTTTGGGAAAAATGTGGAGGCAGGAAAGGCTTGCTTCTAGGCATTTGACGTAAAGTTCCTTATGGATCCAGCTGCCCTAAGGGAAGATATGAGCAAAAACCTGGGCAGCAGGAACCTTAATTTTGCTAAAACTTTGGAAAGTTGCTGTGACTTCGGGGGCAGCTTTTCGGAGATGATGGGGCCATTTCCCAGCAAAACTTTATATTCCTCATATAACATTTATTGTCCTGTCTCAACTGTAACATGCAGCATAGCACAGAGAAGGTTTGAGAAGAATATTGTACAAAACAAGACCGGTATAGGCTATTGCATTGTTGTTGTAGTACTAAGAAGAGAATGTTTAGGTGCTGTATGTTGAAAAATAGACTAAATAGCCTTATAAAGGACCATGTAACTTCATCCATGCACTGTAGGATAAATCCTCAACCTCCAAGAACTTAAACATTAATTAAAAAAGTATACATATCTGGGGAAACTTAATGCAGCAACTTGATTTGTCACAACATGCAAGTCTCCATGAATATTTTTTGTACAATGCTTGACTGCTTTAAGGGTTCCCATGCACTTGCACAGCATCCTTCCAGAGATGCCTTTCAGCCAAAATTATTCCACCGTGATACTGGATAGGATGCTGTTCTTTTAAATCTCTTTCATTAAATGTTCATGCACACACAGATCTCAGTTTTTTTCTGAGAGCTTAAAAAAACCCAAACACATTGGAGCTGCTACTGCACATACCTGATAGCTATATCCGTAGCACTGGGTAACTTCAGCAGCACTGGGAGTAGCAGAGGATCCCAAATATTTTTCATAGTATGATTTACATTATAATGCAAAGATTAAGGATTGCATCTGCCTTTCAGGAGCCTAGTATCTTCCTTTTGTCCCCCTGTAGCAGCAGCTCTATATAACTGGGAATTACTACATGGAGCAGCAAGGTTGGAAAGTAACTTTTAGCTGACCTATGCTGTTAAGCCAGAAGCTGGGATGAGATGTCAGGCTGAGCACAAGGAACAGAGAATTGGAATTACCTGGGAAAAATTCCCCTCCTAATCTTTCTAGGGGGAGAACAGAGGTTAGCTGGGGACCACCTGGCGCAAAGGGATTCTGCAGGAGCATCATCCTTCCGCTGCTGAGCGGCAGCCCCTGCACCAGAGAGTCCCAGGCTTCCACTTGGATGTAAATTTACTTGGTTGGGCTTTTTTTCTTTTCGCCAAGTAACCCAAGTGCTCCAGCCAAGCTGGAGTTTCCAGCCCTCCCAGCTGTGCCTGTATCCCACAGAGCACCCGCTTGGGTCTGGTGTGGATTTGGGACCTCTCCAAAGGAACAGGAGGAAATGGGCGGTCCCAGCCCAGCAAACTCCTTGTAGACTCATCTCTTACCCCTGATGTTAGAGCAAAGCAGCCTGTTTGGAGACTCAGAAGAAAGAGAGGCTTTAAATTGAAACAATAGTATCCCAGAAACCCCAGATGACCTGTCCCGTGGATGTAGTAGGCTTTATCAGCCAGGGTCTGCATCCTGGCAAGAGTTTCTTCTGTGCTTTCCCACAGTATATCGTATTAGTCATCCCTAATTATTCAGCTCTGGTTGAGCAAAGCCTTGTCTCTGTCTTTTTTTTCCCCCGTTGTTTGTTTGTTTGTTAGGCTGAAAACCTATATTTAAATATGAAGGGGTGGGAGGCATTTTTAATCCCAGCTGGTTAATTCCTAAAATGCACAGAGGTAAAGCTGTAGCAGACAGCTGCCATGAGAACGTGCTGTTACATTCTTCTGCTGCCTTGGGTGTGTAAAGCCTGACTTGAGCGCAGCTTATGCCAGGCTCTGCCTTGCCCCATACCTCTGGGGCAGCAACTGAGTCCTTTCTGCTATGTTTTACCATTCTGTGCTGGATTTGTGGCATACACCTGTGTAGGGATGTTTGTGAAGCCTTTCTGGATTTATATGCTTCTTTTCCACTTCAGTCCTGCTGTGGATACCCCGTCTCACCCATGCGACTCATCTGATGCCTCTCCCCACATCTTACTGGTTTAAGCCCGTTAAACTGCATGATGTTTGGGAGGCAGGGAAGTTTTGTGGCTCAGCAGAGAGGGATGACAGAGCTGCAGTAAGCTCATATGCCATGGTGTCCAGGGGGCTTTTTATGGGGGTAAGTTCAGGAGAAGAAACTAGTCAGTTTTGGGGCTGTTCCTTGAGTAGCCAGAGAGACGAAGATGTGATACAGCCAGGGACACCCAGCAGCAACTGCAGACCAGACCTTGCCTCTTTCATTTGTGAGAGAAGCCAGACACGGAATACTCTCTGAAATAGAAATGCTACACGTGCAATTTTGGTAT
This sequence comes from Falco biarmicus, assembly GCF_023638135.1. Classification (NCBI taxonomy): domain Eukaryota; kingdom Metazoa; phylum Chordata; class Aves; order Falconiformes; family Falconidae; genus Falco; species Falco biarmicus. The sequence goes on along the minus strand of NC_079303.1, from coordinate 2,086,115 downwards.
GAGGGTCCAGAGCTCCAGGAGACTTAAATGCCTGACCCAAGGCCATGTGGGAGGCGGTGACAGAGGCTTCGAGGATTCCTCCAACCTATTCCCTATCCTCAGCTCATCTTCATCACAGGCTGCCTCTCCATCCAGTTAATTTGAGCTGGGGAGGCTTAGTCTTGCCTTGTAATCTTGATTTGGAGTTTCATTATGAATTACTTGAGTCTCATGTGCCATTTTAAATTGATTCGTTATGCTAAGTACTTGCCAAATGCATAATGAGGGTCTAAATCGGTCCGTATGTAACAAGGCAGCGATTCAATTATTCCTAACACTCACGCTCTGACAAAAGCCTCGATTATTGTTGTCACTTGCGTTTTGGGACCTTCCCGCACATATACACACACACACAAAATCCGTTGGAGGCACTTCATGGTTTCTAGCACCCGCCCTGTTATTTATTATTATTATAAATGTTGCTATTTTTGGCTTCCTCAGACACGAGCATGGGGCTGGGAGTTCGCCCCTACAGGGATTTGTATTAATGAGAATTGGAGCGGCTTTCAGGGGGGATAGCTGCTCCGTCTCTTCCAATCCATTCACAAAGTCGGTGTGGAAGCTCTTAAAGACCAACGGCAGAAATGAAAATTAATCAAATGAAGGAGCTATTAGCCACAGCACATCAAAGAAAGTCTTCAGACCGAACAGCGGAAAAAGCTTTTATCTCTTTCTAACAAACGTTAGAAATCCAGCCACAACCATGACAGGCTCTAAAATGCCATTAGGGTGGTGTAAATAATTATAATCGCCGCCCTAATCACGTCCTCCCTAGATTTCAGGGCACTCCACGAAGGAAGGTCGATACCTGCAACCCACTTTACAGATGGGGAGACTGAGGCACCATTTCCTGAGGGCATTGCAGAGCCTCAGTGACAGGGATGAGGGGACAGTTTAGTCCTTTTCCCCAAAAATTTTGTGCGTCACCTAGGGAAATAGTCCCGAAGTCATCTGTTCAATGGACTAATGAATAATGGGCTAAACCAGACCCAGATGTGGGCACTGGGCCAAGCCTCCTGGCTTTTCCCTGACCCTGATTTGCAGCTCAGGTATCTTTAAATGGCAAAGCAGCCTCCAAAATACAGGGCCAGGGCCTCCTCCTGTCCCTGCTCTGTGGCTTTTTCCCTGTCCTCGAGTCAGGCTGGTGGAGGAGGTGGTTGCAGTATTGGTCACATCGAATTTTGGGGCATTTCTGCAAACTTCTTCAGAGCTCAAACAAATCCTTTCACCTCTTTAATTTGGAGATTCAGATGAGCAGAGATCAGCCTCAGGTCCAAACCTTAGTCTCTCCTCCATGCTGCAAAAAGCCAGGAGATTCTGGTAGCCATAAGCTTTTCTTCCAGGCTCCGTCGTGATGAAATGTCAGTGGAAGGCAGCACTCTGTCCGCAGAGCCGTGGCTGACACCGGGGTGGGGAGCTACCGTGAATCATCCTTATTAAAAAAGCATTTCCAGTTCAGCTTTGCAGAGATGCCTCTCATCATCTTTGCTGCCATAATGGAGCTATTAAAAGCTTCCATGTAAGGCAGGCAACAGACAATAGATACAGGCAGGTAGAGCCTGAAACCCCATTGCAGAGGGCACAGGATAAAAAGCACATTTTCTCACCCGTTTTCCATGCCAGGATCACGAGGAGGAGGCTGGATCTGCCGGCAGCACCTCCGTGGCACAGCTGCTTGCTGGGGATGGAGGAACGTGGCCTTATGGCATAGGGGCTCCTAGGGAGGCTTATCTATAGGTGTCACCTGAATGTGGGTGAGTTGGGAAGAAAGATGTGTGCAGGGGGTATGTACAATCTATGCGGATAGCAGAGCTTCTTCAATATCCCATCATATCCCCAGAACCACATTACCCACATGCCCTGGGCTCTGGCATCGTTGGGTTCCTGCAGTGCTGAACACGGTTGTGTATGTTGCAGAAATTGGAGGATTTAGCAGGATTTCCCTGTTGAATTCTGGCTTATGATAACTGTTGAGCTAGGAGGAATCTTTTGGGTTGATTTTTCTCTAACAAGCTCTGCCACCCTCGTGCGTTTCCCAGCCGTGAGTCACATCTCATCCTCTGCTTTTCCCCCTCCTTGAAATCGTCAGGCATCTCATGAGGGTTTGGGAAGATAATAACAATAATAATGCCTTGTGCAGCATTTTTGCTGGCTCTGCTCTGCGTGAGGGCTAAAAACTCACCCTTTGAGGGAAAGGCGAGGATCTTCCATCACTGCTGGGTGGCAGGAGCTGGAGTCAGCAGGAGAGGGAATCAGCACAGACATGATCACGTCTGGGCAGCTTTACAGTGTGTCAGGGGTACCTGGACAGACTTCTCATGATGGACCAAACAAATCAAAAGCAGAAACAAATCCTGGCAATTAAAAAACCATCGCCAAATTTGCTGTTTATTAGGAGGGGTGTCACACAGCTTTGCTCCCAAGGGGGCAGCTGCAGAAGCGTGTCCTGCTGGGGACCCCTGTGACATCTCGGCTCCCTCCCTGCTCCCTCCCTCCCCGAGATGCTGGAAGCCACCTTTAGGTCCTGCTCCTGCCAGCATCTCCATGTCTGCCTGCACTGTGTTCCCATTGCTTTCCAGCCAAAATGACTTTACCAGGAGGAAAAGCTGTGAGAAAAAGCCAAAGTCAACTGATTTCCTCTCTCTCCTCTGTTGTGGATGTCATTTTGTGCTTCCCCAAGAGAAGAAGGGAACAAAGTAGTGGAGGAAGCACAAGATTTGCATTAAAAAAGAAAGCAAGCAGCAGACAAAGAAATAAGGTCAAAGGAAAGGAGAGAAAAGACTTTCAATCATTTTGGCGAGAATTCTTCTTTTTAGAAGGTCTTCTCAATTTTCCTCCCCTTTCTTGCTGTCTGCAGGCTGTTAATAATTCAGTGATTTATATTTGCAGCAAAACCTTCCATCTCTGGAGTCATTTCTGTTTGTAATGACTTCAGCGAATTAATGGTGGGCACTGCCTTTTGAACCAGAATGAATTCCTTTGTGGAATTAAACTTTTCCTTGATATTCACTGATACTTTTTTTCATGTGTTCATTTATAATTGAGGCTTCTTCGTGATTTTTTTTTTAAGGGGAGGGGGTTAGAGGAAAGGAATAGCAAGACTCCTCCAGCAATGCTTTTTATGAAGGGTGAGCTGCAAAAGCGAAGCAGGCAGTGAGTCAGCATCCTCTCCTGCCTCTGCTGGCAGCCGAGCTGTTGCTGGGGTTACTGTTACAGGTGACAGAGCGGATCTGCCTTCCTGGTGTCCCCAGGCTGAGCAAGGACCTGTTTTGCCTAATATATCAGAAAAAAGAAAAAAAAAAAAAAAGAAAAAAAAAAGCCAGGCTACAGGAAGAAGGCTCCCACCCTCCAAAGAAAAATCCCCAAATCAGTTAAATTGTCATCGTGGCCTTACAGATATGGGAAAGAGGAACGTGGTGGCTTTTACTTTTCCTGTGGAGGTTGCATAAGAAAAGTCATTTGAGAGAATCTTGTGTTAATTCTTAGCAGGTCTCGTTTGTTATTACTAGCTCTTGCCAAAAAGGATGTCAGTCAGCAAAATGAACCTGGCGCCTGCGGCACCCACGAGTGATCTCCTGGCAGGACTGTGTCACCCATCACCCAGCATCACAGCCCCTCGTCCTGACAAGATGGCTTAAGAAGACAAAAAACCAACTCATCTGCTACCCCTCACCCCATTTTTGGTGCATTCCTTCTTGCAAACACCCCGTGATACAAGGGGATTTCTGAGCAGGTTTGCAGGGTTTGTCAGAAATGAGCTGTGCAAGAAGGGGGATCCCAGAGAAGAAGTGCTGAGGCTGCAAAACAGAAAATCTGCTTAAAAATAAATCACAGGATTGAGCTGCAGAGCTCAGGTCTTTGAGCTCTCCTGCAGACTCCCTGCGATGCTGCACAAATTCCTTTGCTCCAAATTTGTTCTCGTTTGGGTTTCCCAGTTAGAAACAAAGCCCTTTGCCTCCTGGCTGGGAAGCGTTAAAGAGCTCCAGTGTTACCTGCAGGCTTTGCAGATCTGCCAGCACCCAGATGTTACAGCTAAACCCAAACAAACTCAGTGCCGGTGCTTGAAAACTGCATGATGTGCAAATGCATCTTCCCCACAGAAAACGACCCCCGTAACAAGATTGTTACTTCTGAGGGGGTGCTTTTTATAGCAAACCGGTCCCCAGCACTGGTGACTGAGGGTTAAACTCACCGAAGGTGAGGAGGACAGACAGAAGGGCCTTCAAGCAGAAGAGAATTTCCCCTGGACTACCAGCTAGAAAGTGAATGATGACAATGTTGGCGCTTAATGCAGGGTGGGTTGTTTTTTTTTTTTTTTGTTTTGTTTCAAAGCCTTGTACAAACATCAACTAATTAACTTAAGCCAGGAAGCCCGGGCTGCGGTAATGTGTTTTGCCTGGTGACCTGTGCAAGTTTTAATTTTCTATTTAGCCATTTCCTTTGAGACTGAAAGCCTGAGGACTGTGTCGCTGGGGGATCCAGCCCTCTGGAGCGTCCTTGTCATTGTAACGCAGCTCTCTTGTTGCAGCTGGGCAGCAGTCACCCTGTTTCTTTCCATGACTTTATCAAACTCTAATGGAAGTTTGATGGCTTCAGAATAATTCTGCCACAGCGAATTTGCTCCTGTGTTTGTTAGAAGGCGTAAAGCAATGAAGTGCGAAAGGGTGTTTGTCCTCTCTTGGCTCTCCCCTACCCTGCGTGTTCCCCATTTTAACCATCAGCAGTTTCACATTGGGCAAAACTGGTCGTGTGATTTCAGTGGAAGACAGAGAGCTTCCTCAGGTTGTTTTTGGGGTTAGCATAGTTGCGTGGGGGCTGTGGGTACCCAGAACTGGGTGGATCTCCCCTGATCCTGCTAGCGCTTAGGGGACTGGGATGCTCTGGGGGATAAGTCTGGCTCTCCCAGAGCTGGCTTGTCCCCGAGCTGAATGTATTGATGCTTGCATTAAGCGGCGTTCCTCCTGCTAGCTCCTTACTGACACCACATTTACTAAAGGATGGCTCTTCCCCACGGATGCCAGAGATGTGTGGTTGATGGAAGTCATATCCCACTTGAATACAATGTGATGGCAGTGCCTTATTCCTTGTTATTTGCTCCTGGGCTGTGTCGATCAAACTCCTGCAAGCTCAGATTTCATCTCTTTCCTTTCTAACATGATGTTCACTGAAGTAGCAAATGAAAAGTCACAGAAAAATTGGGAGGATTGGGGAAAGGCAGAGAAATCCAAGAGACAAAACGTGGTTTGAAAGTCCTTGCCTGCTTTCCAGGCAGTGCAGTGGCTGTCACAGGGATCCTGTGCTCGAGTGAGACAGCTCAGTGCCCTCGATACATCTCCTCCTTGCCCAGCGCCTACTGATCTAAATGCTGGCAGGGCCCCGTGCCTGGTGCCAGGGCAGAGAAGGGTTAAGGCAGGCTCCATCCCCACTACCCAACACAAGAAAAATAACTTGGTTTCTCTGATGTAATTTATTTTTCCGAATAGAACTGGCTAACGAGTGGGAAAAAGGTGGAGAGTGCTTGTTTTAAAAATAAACATTTGAGCCCATACAAGGGATGCTTTGTGGCACAACGGTGACTTATAGGTTCTCCAGTATTTCTATGCAAAGCAAAATCGTATTACTTAAAACCAGAGTTGTTTGTGAAGCCAAAGGGAGTTAGGTACCAATTCACCCTGAATATCTTGAGCATCCCCTGAAAATATTATTGTGAAGAGACTGATCCCATATTCTAGGGCACACTGCTCCGACCACATTCCTTTAGATGGAGAGCGGTTGCTGGGTTTGTTTGTAGGGGCTGAGAGTTTTTGCTGCCATGGGATTGCGTTGCGGCTTGCTTGGTTCAAGGAGGCTGCGAAGGCTGTGCCTCATGCCACCTCGCTGGGTGACTTTCACCAAGTGACATCCGTGAAATAAATTATTCAGGGGGCGAGTAGTCACCCCTCACCCACACAATGCTTTTTGCTGCCAGAATTAGGGGCTTTCACATCTTTATCCGAGGCTGCATCTGACTCAGCACTGACGCTCTCCCAGCGTCACCTTGAGCTCTCAGGAGTCCCTTGGCTTTCCTCCTCCGTGTTGCTGAAATGCAGGTCGTCTTCCACTCCTGCAGACATTTTTACCTTTGTAATGAAAACACAGTAACGTTGCCCTGTTATCTCACTGGATTTGTGGTTAAATTGCTTTGTCAATGTAATTTTATATCTTAATGACCAAATAATGGCATGCAACAGGATCTGCATAAGAAGTCACTGGGTATCATTTTGCTGTCATTGTGAAGGCCTTGGAACATGATCCCCATTACAGTGGAATTTGCATTAACATTGCTTGGCCACCATAATCCCACCCAGTTAATCACATTTTTAGGATATTAAAATAGGTCTCACTATATCCTGAGTTGTAACCCCTAGATATCCAAAGGGTTGGATGGGATTTAACTCAGGCAGCTCTGTTAAAGCTGATGGAGTCACCAAGTGAAATAACCGAGAGATGCAGAGTAACTTGGGTGACCTTTTTTAGTCACCAAACCTTGTACTTTGCTGGCCAGGCAACACTCTTGCTAAATCCACAGCACCGTGGAAAAAAATATGAAAAATAGCTCCTGTCCATGCTCAGTTATTTTGGGTTAGCAGTTCAATTTTCACTTCCCCTTTCTGTTAACAGTAATGACTGTTCTCTAAAAACGTGCTGCCTTTGGTAGCTGGACTGCAGCAGTCGGAGAGGATCCCAGGGCGTTTGGGTCCTCTTGTGCTTGGTGCTAAATGCCCTGTTAAAGAGAGGAATCGGTTATCTCTGCAGAGCTCACAGCGATGCTCTTCACCTGCGCTGAGGGCTAAGCAAGCCACAGTATTTTGACAGCACTGAATTTTCCTCTCACTTCCAAATTTCAGTATCTTCTCATTTTCTGCAACCATGAGCACAGCAAAAGGCTTCTGGCATAGGATTTAAATAGACTCTAGGTGGGAGGCGAGAAATATTCTCTTAATGTACAGATGAGAAACTGAGGCACGGAGAGACTGGAGGATTCACTCCATGACTGAGGTACACGCAGAGTCTGACTAAGAGGGGGACAGGAATAGGGACTGTGTGCTCCAGAGTTAGAGCATTAGATTCACCCTGGGAAATCAAGATTCAGTTCCCATCCCTCCTGGTACCTCCCTGGGTGGCACTGTCAGAGAATTTGTCTGACCCCAGGTGTTACCCCAGAGGGGCAGCCCTCATCGGATGCTTCTGTGGCTTGAGGAGATGAGACAGGACGCCTGATTTCTGGGAATGGGGTCGGTGACCCCATCTTAGTGTATGTTGGGATAACATCATGGCTCTCCTGGAAGGGTGTGTGCTTCGGGGCCTGGGGGGATGCTCCCACCTCCCCTGTCTGCAAGGGAGAAGGTGAGGGTGGCAGGACTGGTCGGTCTGGAGCCAGAGGTCCCATTGTTCAACTCATTCCCCAATTACTGAGCAAATAATAATAATTAAATCAGGGATAATCTGATGGGGAAGAGCCAGACGAAGGCGACAGGGAGGGCAAGCAGCCAAACCTGGCTGAAGCAAGCTAAGCAGAGCAGGGTTAGAGCATCCATTCATCTCTTTTAGCTGTGTGATGTATGGATTGCTCCAAGTTACTCTTGAAAAGTTGGGTTGATGCTGACCTGCCTGTCTGACGCCAACAGTCCTCTGCAGTCCTGTCTGCAAAGGTTTCAGGCAGTGATGAGTGACCCTGGTGACACCCCTGAGCCTTTCACCGTAATGTTTGTCCACGTTATGAGCGGCAGAGGTAGAGCTCATGTTTCCGAGATGACATGAGAAACCTTGCCAGTGAGTTAATGCCGTGCTGCCTTGATGTAGCAGTTGGGGCTTCGTGCGTTCCCCGCTGTGGGAGGAGAGACAATACATTTACAGTGCATTAAGGTATTACTGTAACAACATTTGCACTGAAAGGTTTCTGATCCTCAGAAATAAAGAATAGCAGATTTGCCCCAGATTTATCAATGGAGGCAGGGTTCCCATTCAAACGCGAGGGAGGGGAGAGCGAGTGAGATCCTGCTCGCTGCAGCAGCCAGGGTGGATGCCAGACTGCTCTGCCCAGCTGCCTGGTGCTAACATGGGAGAAGCAGGGATTGGTGGAAGAAGAACAACCCCAGAAGGCTGCTTGAGAGGTGATGGGGTTCAGCGAGAAGGAGGCAAGATTTCAAAGTGGAAGCATGGTGCTAAGGCAGCTCCATGCCTGGGAGTAGCTGAGGGTCAGGGTGAAGGTCCTGAGATGTTTTGTGCAGCCCATGTCCCTCTGGGGGGATGCTAGGGGGGTTCCCCTCATGGTCTGGGTCTGGCTGCGGGAAGAGGAAAGTTGTGTGTCCCCTTTGCTTGGGAATCCACCCTAAGAAGGCCATTAAAGGAGGGAAAGTGTGATGCTTGCTCTGCTTCTTTGTAGAAACTGCATCTGATCTTATAGGTCAGCCTGTAGATCATTGCACAGGGGGATTTCTTAAATAGCCATCAGGAATAAAATTAATTTTGTTGAGACCAGATGCAGCAGAAGAGCTGGATGAGAAAGCAGAGGGAAAGTTGCAGAGGGAGGACTGGGACATCTCGCATTAGACAGAAAAGCCACAGGCTTGAGGAACAGGTTTGATGCTGCACCTCGCACAGCAAGTTCCCAGCTTGCAAGGAAGCACTGGCTGGGCTGGACATTGCAGAGATGTCCCTTCCCCTGGGCTTTTGTTCCCTTGCCTCTGCCCTTGTGCTCAGACCTCCTGGTTTTGGGATGTGACCTGGGCCACCTCTGTTGCTGCTTGACAAATGTGGGGCTTGATGCAGTGCCTGTATGCAAACCAGTGTGGGGAACACGTGTGTGGGAGGCAGCAGCTGATGCAAAGCAGGAGGTGATGCTATTGCTGCATCCCCGATGCTGAACCAAACTTTGGCTGGGGACCTCCCAAAGAGGAAGGAGCTGAGGATGCTTTGCAGTGGAGGAGGTGATCTGCCCCTCTGGCTGCTCTTTGCCTGCAGCGATGGCTGCTCCCCTGGCACAGCTTAATTGGCTTTGATAGGATTACGGGGAAGCAGTGGAGGAGTAAACAGGGCCAGGAGGCTACACAGTGCCTGGGGCTGCCCGGCTGTAGCCCCTGGAGGAATCCTTTGAGCCATTTTGATGCTGGACCGCAGCTGCCTGGAGCTCAGGGGTTAATGTCTGCTGCTGTGTTGCAGCTGATGGGGGGTAAGGACTTAATCCTCCTCCTGGGTTTAAGGGAAGGGCTTTTCCTAGCAGCATCTCAAAGGTCTGTGGCTTTCAATAATTTCTGAAGAGTTTGCCCCTGACTGAGATCTGGAGTAAACTGTTGCAATTATGGAAGTTACGCCTTGTTGCCATCAATACCTTTTGTCATCAATAAATGTTTATAGTTTAAAGCAGCCTTGTTTGTTTGCCTTAGACCAGATGACAGTGATTTATTGGCAGAAATCCTAGCAAAGAGATGAGCCAGACAAGTTTTTAACTGATATATATATGTATGTACAGAGGAGATGATGGTTATTTAATAATCATGAAACCTATGGAAAATAGAGCCTCAAACCTGGATATGAACTGTTGTTTCCAGGAATTTTTTTCAATCTACAAGCAACATGAGCAGCTCAAAGGTTAATGAAGCTCCAGGGCTTTGCTTCCTGCTTTATCTGGGCTTTGGGATGGCTGGGAGATGCTGTGTGTTGGAAAGGAGGAGTGGACACTCTTGCCAGGAGCATGTTGCTGATGAGCACTATTAATTGCTGTAGGAATGATGGGGGAGCAAGACTGGAGACCTGTTGCCCCAGCTCCCTCCTCCCAGGAGATCTGGAGCCTCAAGCAAATCGGGACTCAAAAGTGTGGCTTCAAGCCAAGGAGGGAGGTGGCAACAAGCGGCATGTGTCCAAGTCTGGGGCAAGGTGACATGGCCTGGAGACAAGTGTCCCTGCATGTGATTGTGGGTGAATCTCTTCCAACAGCCACGCTGAACTGATGCTGATGTGGAAAAACCCAGCGCTGGCCATGGCAGCGCCAGGAGGTTGGTGGAGATGAAGACAGAGCAGGCAGCTCACTGAAAGGTGGGTTGGGTTAGGTCCCACGCCCAGGTCCACATTTTCATCCGCAGGACCTCGCTGAGGCTCATTCCCGAGGAAACCTCCCTCATTTCTAGTGGCAGAGGGTTTTTTCCCCTCTGTCAGCAAAGGGGAAGGTGGGCTCGGCTCGCTCAGACCTCGTCCGTGCTGTTAATCTGCCAGTTAGAGTCTGGAGTCAGCTCTTACACCACTATTTATTGTTGTTCTCCTCCCTTAGGTTTGTATATTTTGTACATCTTGTTTCTAATTTAAAGTATAAATAAGTTTGATCCTTTCATCTGTTTTTCTCCCTACCTTCTGGAGGCTGTGCTGGTTAAAAATAACTGCGGCGATGAGCTAAAGCGGGGCTGGTGGAGGGGTTTTAACCTCCGTCATGGCAGGACCATCCGGCTGGCACTGGAATGGCAGCGTGGTTGCCCTCCGAGCCTCTCCCCAACCCTCATGGTCAGGCTCTTTCCCAAGCTGGGAACTCCCTGAATTGCCTAAACCCCGCTTGGCACGTGGCTGGGGATTGAAGTGCTTCTGCTGTCTGGGGAGGTAGGGGGTGTTGGGAAAATGAGGACCCACTGTGGGGGCTGGGGGGCACAGTGGGTGCAGGGATCAGAGGTTGTCCCTGATGCACATCTCCTGGGAACGGAGCATTTTCCAACGCTGGGCTCCTGCAGAGGAGGCTTTTGCCTTAAAAAAAAAAAAAAATCCCTTTTGACCAAATATGAACTATTTGCATAAGAAGATGAATTGAATGGAGAAAGGGGGAAAAAAAAAAAAGCCTTTTGGCTTTCTTGCAGGAAAGTCTGAAATGCAATTTGGGGTCAGACTGAAGCTGGCTGAGGGCTGGCTCAGCTTCGCTTCTCCATTTATTTTGCTGGGGGGATGCACATGCACACGTGTGTGCAAACACACATGCACACACAGACACAGGCGTGCACACACACAGGCACATGCTCTCTTCTCTAGACAGCAAAAAAAAAAAAAATCCCCAGCACTAGCCCAGACGCTGATTCAAAACAACTGTTGGTGGCTCCGGCCGCTGCTGTCTGCTTTCCATTACCCACAGCCCCGCCGCGGCTCGAAATGGTGAAACCAACAGGCAACCCCCCAAATTAATAATCAAAATTACATTTCACCTTCCCGGGGGAGGGACAGAAAAACTCTTTCTAGGCAGCGGTTCTGCAAGGAAAAAAAACCCTCTCCCTGCTTGCAACCCGCTGAGCATCAAAGGATGCTCCCCCGGAGGGGACCAAAGCCCCTCGGTGCGTGGCGGGGTGGGGGTCCGGCTCGGCAACCCCCGGGCAGGGGAGGGGGTGCCTGCAGCTGGCCGGGGGCCGCGGGGCAGGGCCGGGGTGCTGTGGGTGTCTCCGGGAGCAGTGACTGAGCGAGGCGGTGCCAGGGCTGGGGGCGGATTTTTTGAGAAGAGCCTCAGCGCCTCAGAGCAGCGGCAGCCGCTGGAGCAGTTGCGCGGCTGTTTCTCCCTCTCCGCCCGGAGGAGGAGGAAGAGGAGGAAGAAGAGGCTTCGGCTGCCGCCTCTCCGATCCTCCCTCCCCCCTTCCCCTTCCGCCCCACACCTTTATGGACGAGCGCCGGAGCTTGCTCTACTCTCCGGCTGCCTCCTCCGCCAGCCGGCATCCGCGGGGCGGCTCGACCAGCCACCACAACCTGGGCTACACCGAGCAGCTGCCCCCCGCCGCCCCCCAGCCGCCCCCCGACCAAGAGGAGGAAGAGGGGGAAGAAGGGGAAGAAGGCAGCATGACCGTGGTGGGAGGCGGCGGCGGAGACCCTTTGCTGGAAGAACCACAGCATCCTCATCCTTTGCTGGGGGGGGACCGCTACGATCACCCCCCGACTCCGGCCGCGGTCCCCGCCGGCCAGCCCGCGGGCGGTGGGGAGCACGAGTGCTGCGAGCGGGTGGTGATCAACATCTCGGGGTTGCGGTTTGAGACCCAGCTGAAGACGCTGGCACAGTTCCCCGAGACGCTGCTGGGGGACCCACGTAAGAGGATGCGCTACTTCGACCCCCTCCGCAATGAGTATTTTTTCGACCGTAACCGTCCCAGCTTTGACGCCATCCTCTACTACTACCAGTCGGGTGGACGCATCCGGCGACCCGTCAACGTCCCCATCGATATCTTCTCTGAGGAGATCCGCTTCTACCAGCTAGGGGAGGAGGCCATGGAGAAGTTTCGGGAGGACGAGGGTTTCATTCGGGAGGAGCAGCGGCCGCTTCCCGACAAGGAGTTTCAGCGCCAAGTGTGGCTCCTCTTTGAGTACCCTGAGAGCTCTGGGCCAGCCCGAGGCATTGCCATCGTCTCTGTCCTGGTCATTCTTATCTCTATTGTCATCTTCTGTCTGGAGACCCTGCCTGAATTCAGGGATGACCACGACTATGAGGGAACTGGAGGGACCTTCGGGACAGGCGGTGGCCCTCTCCCACCTGATGTCTTCACCAACTCCTCATCCTCAGCTACTTCCATGGTGTCGTCCTTCACCGACCCTTTCTTTGTGGTAGAGACTTTGTGCATCATCTGGTTCTCCTTCGAGCTGCTGGTCCGCTTCTTTGCCTGCCCCAGCAAGGCCACCTTCTCCAAGAACATCATGAACATCATTGACATTGTGGCCATCATTCCCTACTTCATCACGCTGGGCACCGAGCTGGCTGAGAGGCAAGGCAACGGCCAGCAAGCCATGTCCTTAGCCATCCTCAGAGTCATCCGGCTGGTCAGGGTCTTCCGTATCTTCAAGCTCTCCCGGCACTCCAAGGGGCTGCAGATCCTGGGGCAGACCCTCAAGGCCAGCATGCGGGAGCTGGGCTTGCTCATCTTCTTCCTCTTCATCGGCGTCATCCTCTTCTCCAGCGCCGTCTACTTCGCAGAAGCCGATGACCCCAGTTCAGGTTTCAGTAGCATCCCCGATGCCTTCTGGTGGGCGGTGGTGACCATGACCACGGTGGGCTATGGGGACATGCACCCCATCACCATTGGGGGCAAGATCGTGGGGTCTCTCTGTGCCATCGCAGGGGTGCTAACTATCGCTCTCCCCGTGCCTGTGATAGTCTCCAATTTCAACTATTTCTACCACCGGGAAACAGAAGGTGAGGAGCAAGCCCAGTACATGCACGTCGGGAGCTGCCAGCATCTCTCGTCCAGCGAGGAGATGCGGAAGGCTCGCAGCAATTCCACCCTCAGCAAATCTGAGTACATGGTGATCGAGGAAGGGGGAATCAACCACAGTGCATTCAAACAGGCTGCCTTTAAGACAGGCAACTGCACAACCACAAACAATCCCAACTGTGTGAATATCAAAAAGATCTTTACGGATGTTTAAAAAACCCACACCAAAAAAACAGCAACAAAATCTAAGGATGCGGTAAAAAAATAATAACAATAATAATGCAAAGTGACTGTGTACTCGGTATTGTGTGGAACATGCACCATCGTCGGTCTGTGTGTGCCCTCGTTTTTATACGTTTATTTTTTTAGATCCTTCCTTTCTAAAGATAAAAAAAAAAAAAAGGATTAAAAATTCTCCGAAGAAGAGGACAGCTAAAGGGTAAAGAAAAGGAAGATGAAGACAAAACACACTCACTGTCGAAACAGGTGTTTGTTCTGCAACGTGTTGCAGGGCTGCTTTGTTTTCTCGGTTTTGGGGACCTCTCGTTTTGCTCCTGAATTTTCTCCCTCCCCTTCCCTAAAGGCAGCGTGTAGCTGATTTCCCTTCCATCACATAAGCTCACTTGTTGGATTAACAACCCTGGATTGAGTGGGGAGAGGAGGAAAACATGTTGCAGAGCCTACTGCAAGGGGGTTGGGAGGAAATAACCGTTTAATTTTGCAGAGAGTCTCTGTTACCACATTGTTAAATGACGCTTAAATTGAAACGTGTGGTGTGCCATTACAGGCACATCACAGATTCCCTTCTCTCCCCTGTTAGATGATTTCTGAAATTCTAATCTGGTCAGAGACCTGAGTGCAATCAATGCTGATTTAAATAGAAAAAAGAAAAAAAGAAAGAAAAAGCCCTTGTTTTGTGTTCTTAATTCCCTTCCCCTGTAACCCTATGGTATTATTTCATCCAACGCCAAATTTGTGGCCGTGCAGCAGGTCTGTGTGCGGGGAGGAGGGAGGCAAAAGGCAAAATGGAATGGTTTCAGGAGCCGACAGGGTGCAGGGAGCGATGCCAGCATGGACCGGGGGATGCAGGATCCGCGACGGGCTCCTCGCTGTGGCTGTGCAGCTTCAAACCCACCCAGCTGGAGACAAAGGGATATTTCCTCCCTTTTTTGCAATGCGTTTGGGAGAGATGCAGCTGCTTATCGCAAGAAGATTAAAGTGGCGAACACGCCTTCCAGCGGAAGTCACTAATTCGGACCGGAGTGATGCAGTTGCCATGGTGACCATGGTTTCCTGGGAAACCCCTAAAGGTTGTCATGGCATCCCTTCTCCCATCCCCCTTGGTCCTCGCTCTTCGCACAAAAACCTTTCCAGATGGTTCCAGCCCTGTCATCCCACAGGACACCGTGGCTCTGCCCCGCAATGTGACCCCATCCTGGCACCCCCTTCCTGGGCCACATCCTGGCTGCAGCTTCCCCTGTGCCGAATAAAGCACCCGTAGGCAATAAGCACACCACGAACTCACCTCTCCCTCGCAAAGGAGCTCACACCTTGGTGGTGAAATTGGGGGATGGAGTCTCCTGCAAACACGAGTTCCCGCTGCGCCGACAGTGACCCTGCGCTCCCCCTGCACCACACGAAACCCGGCGGTTTCCCCAATCCCAGTGTGAAATGGCACTGGGCAGCCAGCGGGAGAGCTCGGCTGAGAAACCTCGGCAGATTTTTGAAACAAGGGGGACAGATCTATAAAGAGCAGGATTGAAAAGTAACCAAAATTCTGCCGGGGAAAATAGACCCGCTTCTTCTTCACATGTGCACCAGAGGCCACGGGACATCTGATGGGATCAGGTGAGCTTTGCACGGGGTAGAGTTTAATAGCATCATAAAGTAACGTTGCTTTTTTGGGGGACAAACCTCATGTTTTCCACTGATTAGTTGTTTTTTTCAGCTTACCCTGCTGCTCTCGGGTCTTTTTATGCACGTTAGGTAAAGTGGGATAACATCCTATAACTCCTCTGATTATATTTGCTTTTCACTTTGCTTTTTAGTGCTGTGCGTAGAAGGTAAACCCTGCTGCTTTTCTGCAGCTGGATTTCTTCAGTTCTTTGCTAGGAAGGTCATTTGCAGCAGTTTAATGCTTTGGTCCGGCCCCTGCCACCAAAGGAGGCTGAAGGCAGGGCCTGGCTGCTCAGCTTTGAGTGCCTTGGCTTCAGCTCTGCTCTGTTTCACTAGGTTTTGGGTTAAATAAAACCAGATTCATTCAAGGTAGGGTACTGCACAGGGCTGCTCTTAAAAGCCTCCTACAGCAAAGAGAGATTTGACCCCAACCTGTGCAAGTCACATCACGCTCCAGCATGTGGAAAGGGGGATTTTTCCTGAGAGATGCCAGCCATGCCGAAATTGGAGTTTGGCTAGGATTTTACCCAGACTTAAAAGGATTGGGACAGTTTGTAACACTCTCCCTTAGACTTGCCTTAGCCCCAGTTAATAAACCCTTATAACCAAAATACCCATCAGAGCAGCTTCTTGGCTAATGGTATGCAACAGCTCTATTGGAGCTACTGTAGTTTTCACCAGCTGAGGATCTAACAAATGATCTTTATTAGGAAGATGATCTGGAGCATTGCAGAAGGTGACTGGGATCCCTTGTCCAGGATAACTGGGATCCCTTAGCTGGGGTAACTGGGAATACCCCAGTGTGTCTTCCCCAGGCTGCCAGCAGGCTGTAAAGTAATTTCTGCCTACAAGCTCTCACTTTTTATTGTTGTTAAAGCTTTTCCACACACCTGTTCCTAAAAGGAGGATTTGAGTTTAACAGCAGTGGAACAGTCCCACGCTGGAGAGTTTGCAGATGAGTTTTGTGTCTGCATTTTCCCCGTGGCAGCTGCACAGGGTACAGAAACCACGTGTTCTCCCGTAAATGGCACCGTACCATTTTCAGTTTCTCTGTCATCTAAAATAAGCAGAAACCGTACAGGTTGTTAGTTTGCTTTCCTGACTACTCCCTGCCTTATTTAGTAGGGGCAGAATAATTTCAAATGGATTTTATTGATGGTAGAAGATGCTGTATGGGAGAGGTGTCAAGGAAACCACTTCGTCCCCTGGAGTAAAAGGCAGTTTTGCTCCAGTACCCAGTGGTATCGCTGAAAAATATAAAAGCACCACTGCTCTGTCTGTCAGATACACCCAAACAACTGGATGCAGAAAAACAGGGATATCTTTTTGATGGTCTGCCCCATTTCTGTCTGCTGCTTCCCTCTGCGCTGTCTGGTTAGGTGCTGTTCAGCGAGAGAGCTGCTCTGTTCCAGCACGGGCTGACGGCTGCTCTTAAAAGTGGTTGCTGCGTGTGTTGTACCAGGAATTGGAGAGATCGCAGAAAGATTGCCCTCTTTGCAGCCAGCTGCTAGTTTAACTTCCTTTGCTCTCCTGCAGTGTGCCTCCTATTAGGACTTCAGACTGTTTTGACAGTCACTGGGGAGTTAAAGATGAGCCTCAGCCTGTGCAGCGTGTTGGACTTGACTGGTTCTAATGTGCTTAGAGGGGGCAGCATTAGGAGATTAGTATTAGCGGAGCTGCCTGCCTGCTGTCTGCAAGGCGAAGGGCTTGCCTAGACTCGGTTTATTACATTAGAAGGAGGAAAGTGCATTACTGAAAGCTGCTGGCTGACATTTAAGATCGCACAGAAAATAAGCAGGGGTGAGGCGGGGTCCCTGAAACGCGTGGTAGTCCCCGGCATAGACTCCAGACCTTGTTGTCTGCATGCACGGCGTGGCAGGGATGCTCTCTGAAATATTCTCCTCCTCCCCTGTCCTTTGTACCTGTCATCTGAGTGGCAAAGTGACACTGCTGGCACTGGAGGATGGGAACAAGGATGGGAGCCGGCTGCCTCTGCCCCAGGGGTGCAGCCCTGGGAGGCTGTAGCTGCCTCCCTGGCTGCTTTCTGTGTTCAGTTTATATAGGGGCACTGGGTGGTATAGAGCCTTTCCTACCTCTTTTTGCAGGCTCCTTTCCCTTTCCTTTTGCTTATACTTTAGGACCTGTTCCCTTCCCCTGTTTTCAGCCCTGGATGCCACCGTGAAACACATCCTTGGTACAGCGAGACAGGGGACATGCAGCAACCCTAACCCTGGCCTCTTCACTCGGTACTTTGACACTATCACCTTTTACTCTTGCTTATTTGCCCTTTTTCGTGTGTGTTTTCAGGCCTGAACTCTTCTAAAAAGACTCTGTTGTTCTCCAGCACAATAGGTGACCTTCAGGTGCTTGGGGCGGCCAGAGGAGCAGAACAGTATCCATCCCACCCCACGTGTGGACACACACAAGGGCTAGAGATATCTCTTTCCTCCAGGAGGGTTAGATTTCTTCCCAGGCAATTGTTCCTGCTCCATCACTTGACAAAAGGAGTTGGGTTTTGTTTTTAATCCCCAGTTTATGGACAGTTAAGCGGAGACAAAGGGCAGACAAGCAGCTTCCCCAGCAGGAGGGAAGGAGGCATCCAGAGGCATCATGGAAGGGGTCTCTCCTGGCAGAGCTCTAGGGCAGGGAAAGGGTCTCTGGCAGCGGTTGCTGTGTTCGGAGAGTTTTCTTCCTGAAATCTGTTTAATTGTGTAGTTTGGAGCCCTCTTCCTGCCAAGCTTTTAAAGTATGCGTATCTTGGTGAGAGCACATGGCAGCTCCCATCACAGCCTGGCAGGGCCTTTTTTTGTTTTCCCTTTTAAAGTGCTTTAACAAGTGATGTCTGGGTAGGCTGCAAGCAGCCAAATAGGATTTAAATGCAACTCATTTTGCCCTTCAGTCTTAATTGCTCTATGTACCGGGAAGAAGAGCTCAGTGCACCAGCATCATTGTGCAAAGGCAGTTGTGTGGGCAATGGATGTGGGGAAATAGGGACTTTCTAAACATCAGAGGATGCTGTGGGCAGGGCAATATCCTATAAAATGTTGCCTTCACTGCTACAGAGCTGGTACTGCTCTTCGGCACCCTTCCCTGCTATGGCTCTGCACCCCCAGTCTGAACGGGGTGCTTGGCTCAGCTTTGGGGGGGTGTTGCATAGCTGGAGGATGTGTTGAGGACGGGATGCTGCTGCTTTTACCGTTTCTCCCAGTGCTGTTTACCCGGCAGAGGCTGCAGGAACAGAGCACCCACTGGGGCTGGGCGAGCCCGATGGGTGCCGTGCTGTGGGTGCAGGGTGGTGGGAGCCCTCTCCCGGTGCCGGTGGTGGGAGTCGGGAATGAGCGGGAGGGCTGGAACCGTGCGATGCTCTGGCAGGAGGGTTTCCTTGGAAACAGTCATGGGACTCTGGCTGTCGATGCTCTGACAGGGACATTTTGGGGGTGTTTCAGGGTGGGTGCCCCGAGCTGCCTCATCCTGGCTGGGAATCGCTTCTCCAGCAGTGGGGAGGGGTTGTGCTTCATTTTGGGGGGTGGTGATAGAGGGTTTTCTTCGGGCAGAAGTAGGACTGGCATGAGGAGGGGAGTACAGCCCTGCTGGAGGGCAGAGCCATCCCATGGTGGGGGGCACGTTCGCTGCCAGAGGAGCCCTGCAGAGCAGCCCCAGCCCCATCTCCGCAGCATCTGGCTCTTGCCCCAGCCGAAGCTCTCCCAGCTCAGCTGTGGTTGAGCCTGGGATACAATCAAGACTTTTTACTCCTGTGCTTGGCTTCCCAAATGGAAAATGAGTAATGGTGTCTCTGTCAAAGCGATATTCATCCCACCTGACAGGACGCGTGTTTGCTGCTTTGCTGGGAAGGCGTCAGGGCTCCTGCTCTTTGTCACCCGGCAAATCCCATGTTTTGCTCATGAAAACTGTCCTCTGTGTGGAAGAGGGATGCATGTGGGGTCCCACACCACCCTTGTAGCTGAAGCCCTTCTACCCCTCTTGCTAGCAAAACTCAGCCACAAATGCTCTGAGAACCCCCCTCCCCTGAGCCCCCATGTGCTTTTTTTATCCACAAAAAAAGCGCTGCTTTGTGAGACTCACAAATTCTGGGGTTTGTCTGTGGCTCACCACCACTCAGAGCCTGAATTTTTGGTGCTGAGGATGCTCTGCAGCAGGGCAGGGAAACCTTCACGCATGAACCTCCCCGCAGGCCACTGTCAGTTTTCTCCTTCTTATGAACCAAGACATGCTCAAGTAAATTAAAACCTGTCTCCTGTCTCGTTCAGCTTGTCACTCGAGTTAGGAGCAGCTAAAATACTTCCCGATCGCTGCTCTTCCCCTCCTCGTAACGGGAACAGTCCTTACCTAACCGCGCTGCACACTAATACCAAGACCCCCGCTCAGCGTTGCAGACAGCAGCACACACTGCTGGGTTTGTTTAAGAATGATTCATTTCCTTAAGACTTGTTATTCAGATGCTTTTCTGAGCATGTTTAAGCTCTGTCGTGTCTGTTGCTTTTCTACAGTTGTTGCACTTCATTTTTAGCATCTTTAACGCATACTGGGTGAAGACTTGGTTTGGATGCATGGCTCGCACGCCTAGATTAGCGAGTGGCTCTCTGCTCTCGCTGGCAAGGGATGCAGAGTGCAATCAGGTTTATTTTCACATTGACCAGCACCAGCTGCTTTGCTTTGCTTCCTCTGAAGCACTGTCATGAATAGATACGGAAAATCCTTTGGGGTTGTGTCATGGTTCAATCGGCAGCGGAAGCACCGAGGGCTCAGCCCCCACGGGGGTAGTGGGACTGCTGGCAGCAGGGTCTGTGCTGGGGGTCTTGCTCTCACGGGAAGCTGGAGATCGCAGCGGGGCGTGGAGAAGATGAGCACACACTTTGCAAAGTGGTTTTTTTGCGTTTGCAGAGAGATGCGTTCGCTGTGCGCCTCGGTTGCAGTCGAGGAGCTGAGTGCAGTGCAGGGTGGTGGGCGATGCTGTGCTGCTTGGAGAGATTGCGGTTGTTAGTCCATGAAAATGTGTGTCCCTGCACCCCTGACCTGCAGGGTGGGAGCACTGTGGTGTTTGCTGTTGGCCTGCTGGGTGGCTTTGGGCAGGCCAGCTCCTCCGGACCTCGGTTTCCTCATCTGTAAATGACACGGAGCAGCTTCATTAAGTGCTTGCAGTGAGACACGCTGTGGATGGAAGAGGCAGTTTTGAAACACAGGACAAGAAGTGAAGAAGGCGTTGCGGAGTTCAGCTTCCTTGAAGCTTGCAAAGCCTGCAGACCCTCCCCCTGATACCCCACTAACTGCAGTTATTTCTCCCACCTGGGGGAAAGCCCCGGGTTTCACCCAGCCTCCTGGGGATGCCGGCTCTGCTCAGCTCCCTCCCCCAAACCATCCTCCCTCCTCTCCTGTGATTTCTTCACTCTGCATCTTGGCACTTGCTTTTCCATCCTTATGGCTCATTTCTCCTGGAATCTCTGTGCATGTATAGTTTAAATCCCTCTTCTCCTTCCTTGCTGGTCTCTGCTTGGAGCTGCCACAGCAGCTCCATAATGATTTGAACCTCAAGCTGTTGCAGCAGGTAAGAAATGAGATGTAAGAAGTTTGGGCTTAAAATGAACCTGCCTGCTGCAAATTTGAGCTTGGAGGAGGGATGCAAAAGGAGTTTGCTCTGAGCAGGGTGTAGCATTGCAGGCTAGAGGGGTTTTCTGCCTCTCTGTGTGCATCCCCGAATTAAAGGAGGAAATCTTTCTGCAGCATCTGAAACAAGCCTGGGCTGTTTTCTCCTGGGGCACGGAACCTTTCAGCAATGTCTCTCCCATCCTGGTTGCAAAATGCCCTGAGAAAGCAAAGCATGCACAAGGAGAGGTGAACCAATGAAAGCAACCTGGGTTCAGCTGCTTTTCCGACCTGTGACTCTGGGAGTTTGGCTTTATTGCTCCGTTCTCTTAACCAAGCTGCCAGGCAGCTCCCTTAGAGGAGAACATTGCACAAGCGCTTACCTCTATCAGCCAGACATAGAACTCAGTAAGAAGAGATATCAAATTAATATGATCCATTTTCCCTAACCCTGCGTTGATTGGCATCGATTATAGCTTCCTCTTTAATTCTGTATTAAGACTCCCAGCCATTCCAGCATAGTGTTTGGGATCAGCGACAGATGGCCAGACCCATGATTTTTGCAGGTTGCTTTGTTTATCCCTTAAAAAATTGGCCTAACAGGAGCCATGTTCCAGTCCTCGGGATTTTCACTAGGTCCAGGGCTCAAGAGATACTCAGTACTTGCAGTCTCATGAACTGCTTCACCACCTCTGAATGCTTGGATACAAGTTGTTTGGCTCGGCTGGTTTAAAAACATTTAATTTTTGTGACTGCTCTTTAATATCCTCTGTGTCTCTTGGAGAGGAGAGGATTTCGTCACCCGCATATGATGGGAAGACATCTGGATCCCTTCAGAGGAGCTGGAGCAGCACTATCTCCTGAATGCTCCTGACTTCTCACTCCCACTGCTGTTCTTGCGGAATTCAGTGAGATAACGTCACCGTTAGGCTGAGGATGTGGGGTTTCTTTCTACAAGGGCAAGGACACAGCCTGAGAAGGCACCAGGGTACCCCAAAGCACAGGATTATTTGCCAGGTTTGAGAACATTGTTATTTACCGCTTAATCTGCAGAGCCCCAGCTCTGCCGTCTCCTCAGCCAAAGCAATGGTGTCCCCCGGGCCGGGCGGGGTGGAACGTGCTATTTGGGTTTTATTTGTGTAATACTCCAGCAATGCTGGAGGATCCTGGCACTTTGACCATTGCTTTGCAAAAAAGCAGGAGCCCTTCCTTGCTGGCAGGTGGGAGGGGGGCTTAATCCCCCCCAGCAAGCCCAGTCCAATAAAGCATAAACCCCAGTTAGCTTTAAGCCCATGAGTAGTCCTTCTGGCACTCCCAGATAAGCTGGTGCTCGAATAACTGGCTGGTCTGAGACCCTTGCAAGGAGCACTAAGCCCCTCTGGTAGCTTATTTCCCCCCCGAGTGCTGTGCTGCCTTGCAAGGGGCTCTTTGCTCCTTGTGGGAAATCCCACCTCTCTCCTTTCCCTGCCTGCCTTTAGCATCCCTGCAACACCCAGAGCGTGGGGCTCACCCTCCTCAGTGCAGGGATCCTATCCCGTCTCGCATAGCTTCCTCCTGACTCTCCCTTTGGGGAAAATAGGCTCATTTTAGGGGATGAGCTGGGACCAGGCAGCTCAGGACCAAGAACCTTCCTACGCTTGGCTCATCACCGGCTGCTAATGAAGCATCCGGCTCACGTGATGTGATGTGGTGGTAGCGCTCATCTTATTAGTGTGCACCACACACAGGTTTTATTATAGTTAATGAACCTTGCTATAGGAAGCTTTACTAATTCCCACTTGAAAACACACCATGAAAGGGCCGGAATTTGGGGGGGGTGACTCCTGCTGACTTACACAGGGCTGAAATACTCAGGAAATTTGGCCGTGCCCATCCCCATGTGGGTGCAGAGCCAGGACACAGTACAGCAGGAGGTGGGATGCTCCGATTGCTGCGGTGTGAACTAAAGGCAGAGCATACATTTTTGGGAAAATGAGAGGAATATAAGTAGTTGCGTGAAGTTTCTAAGAATTTCAGCGTCTTCAAGACAGAGCAGAGCATCTCACTGTGTTCAAATAGGAGTCAGGATGCGTTCCTTTGCGCTGTAGAGTTATTAGGCTTCAAAGCCGACCTGTTGCAATGCCAGCTGGGTTCACGCATTCCCAAGGCTCGGCAGCTCTGGCACCGCAGAGATTGGGGGATTTTTTTTTTGTCCTTTGCTAGACGTCTCCATCCTGACATCAAAATGGAGTCTCAGGTTTGAGCTCTGCGGGAGCGACTCCGCGGTCCGAGGGCTGGGTGTGGGATCCAGCCCGGCTCCTGCTGTCCCCTGCATCAGATTTATTAGATCCACCAGTTGCTTAATATCATGTGAATCATACCGGGTCAGAACAAACCCAGCTTGATTAAGATAAAAATATGATGAGAAAACCCCACTTTGTGCTAATCATTCTGGATTTGGAACTTGTCATTAACGTGAGATAATAGTTAATAACTAGAATATATTTAATGAATCTTTTTTCTATCTTTAGCTCGCTTTAGGCTGCATTGCATTTAGTCTGTTAAAGAATTTTAATTAGCAAATTTTCACTTTACATTTGTGGGGAACGGGGACGTGAGGTCGGAGGGGACCAATGTGCAACATCTCTTCCACTTTACCTTGAAAAAAAATAATAACCTGTTGCTTGTTTTCCAAACCAGGCTGTGCATAAAAGTGGTTCTTTGCTCTGCCCAACAGATAACAGAAGAAGTTTCAAAATTAAGACCTTCAGGACTGTGTTGAGAAATAAAACGTCTCCAAGAAAATGGCAAACATCACGGACACGGTGACTGATGCTGCTGTGGACCCGACTGACAGAGGGTCTGTCCTCCCCAGTTAAATCCATTTCATATTTCATATATATATATATATATATGAAATATTTGCCACGTTATCTGTGTTTTCTAACAAGTGCATTATGTAGAAGGGAACATATTTGCAGCCAGAAGATTATCTTCCAATCATGTGCAATATAACGAGACTGAACACAGCCAGGAAAATGGAGGAGGGGATGTGGATATCAGTTGGATGTTATTTCAGTCTTTTTTTTTTTTTTTTTTAATTTAAAAAAAATCTCTTGAAAGATTAAGCAACCGGAAAGGAAACGTTAACCGGAGCTGCTCATAAGCAGTCCAAGTGTTTTCCTCGAGGTGGGAGGGAGATGGGGGAAATTCAGTTGCTTTCACTCTTCCCTGTCAAAGGCCACGGGCTGTTTTCAGCGCTGGGATGTGAAATTTCTGTTCCCTCTTTCTGACTTTCCTGCAAATGCTCTTTATAAGTAGGTATGTACTGTACCAAAGGCTGTGATTTATTTTAAGTCCTTATTAAGAAAGTAACATCTCCACTGATGGTGAGGAAAATTGTGTCACACAGTCGACAAATTGTGCCTTCTTTTCAGGATCGCTCCATGAAAAACTACGGAAAAATCGAATTTCTAGAGGTGGAAAAGGTACAAACCCCCAGTCCTGGCTGGTTGTGCCCCTGCTTCATTTCACAAAAGCCTGTGTGCCCTTCTCTGTTGTTCCACTGTCAGTCCTGAGGGAATATTATAGTATTGTTTTGCTAATACTATAATAAATGGGAAGTCCATCACTCCTTTGCCCATCGCTGTTTCATTCTGCACGCTGAGTTATTTTTTGTGGCAGGTTAAGAGCTGTGGGTTGCCTGCACTCAGCTGCAAAGCTGTTAAAACTGGGATTTCCCTGACCTCACTGCATTTCCTAGGACCCTATGGCTAAATATTCTCCCAGTGCAAAGGGATAAATGGTCTGCAAAGGTGTAAATGCCAAACGGCAAAGGGGTCCATGGTCTCTCCTGCTTCAGGCTCCCCGCTCTCGCCCCAGCCTCATCCACCTCTGCACGCTGCCTCTGTCCCAGTTTTGAGACTAAACCCGCCCCCCCCCCCCAGCACATACTGGGTTGGAGGAGCAAGGCAATACTCGCAACAGCATTGGAGTTCTGGGCAAAAATAATGTCGGTGGGACTGAGCAAGCATGGGAACCTCTGCATCTGCATTGCAATAATTCACCGGCGATGGTTCGGGGAACGTTAATTCGGACTGGACCAAACAAAGCAAGCTGGAGCTTGCTCTAAAGCAGAGGGTGCTCACAGGGAAGTGACAGGAGGCAAAATCTTTAGGCATGTGAAACAAACTCTTGAATTCATGCCACTGACTGCTTTGGGTCCGTGTTCAAAGACAAGCCTTGGGGTCCCCACTGGGTACCTGGAAAGTAGAGCAAGGACCACCCTGCCACCAAAACCTGGATCCTTCCCTGAGCAAAGCTATTTACCTGCATTTCAAACCAGATCCTGGGCAGGAGGAGATGGGGAAGATACACAGGAGACACATGTGGGATGCTTCAAGTCACAACCCAAAGGAGGATGCACCTAAAAATAAACACCCTACCTGGAAGAAAGGCTGGGAAACAGGAAAACTCAGGGGAATACTTGTGGCAAAGCAACTGGCTTTCTGCACCAGGCATCTTTCCTTGCAGAGAGCTTTGAAGACGAATGAGACCCAAGTGGGTTCCTTGAGCTGTTCCTGAATGATAGTTCAGGGCTGGGATTGCTCTGGACCTGCCTGTGGTTCAGCATCCTCCTTTCTGGCTGTCTAAGCCCCGCACACAAACTTCAGCCGAAATTAGGATTGAGAAATTCCCTTAATGGTGGGGAAATAATGTGGTTCTTAAAGGAGTGCATTGACTTTGGTGAGGTCACGTTTTGTTTTGTTGGTTTTTAAACACTGATAATTTCTTGGCTTGAATTCCTCCTCCTGTCATGGCATATGCGTCATTGGTGATGAAGACCTTGTTCATGGGAGCACAGCTTGGGGGGTCCCAAAGACAGATGCCTCTGGGGCTCTGCGTGGGTGCAGGCTGTGGAGAACAGGCTGAGATGGTGAGAAAAGAATTAAAAATTAAAACCCCAGCAGTTTTAGTCAAAGCTGCGTCACTGGCCTTGGGGAATGAAGAGCAAATATGGATCTGGCCCTTAGTGGGCCATTGCAGCTGGGGCTTGTTTGCATTTATTCCCAGCATGGTAGAAACCCTGTGGTCCCTGGAGCTGTGGATAAATGAATTTGAAGGGCCTGGTGCTGCTGGCACCTGGTTTTAGCACAGCTTTTGCAGCACAAGGTGCAGAGGGAGCTGGGATGGGGATCTGGAGTGCTGGAGGAGCCTGAGGAGCAGATCTCCAAGCCCCAGAGACGAGCTGGGGGTGCCAAGGCTCGGCAGAGGGATGCTGGAGAGGCACAGAGGTGAAGCACCCTGTGGTGTGACATCAATCCGGTGTGAAAGCCCTCTGCACAAATTAAAGCTAATCGGAGTGATGGTTCTCCTTAACTTGGGGTTTGGCCGTGCCCTGCCCTGAGGCCAGCCTGCGGGGGGGTAGGCAGAGGGAGCTCCTCCATGGGATCCTCCAGCTAATTGCTCTGCTGGCAGATCCCTGGGGATCTGGCAGTAACTGCAGTGCTGCCGCAGCCGGAGCGGTTTGAGGATGGGCTTGCAGAGCTCAGCCGACAGCATCTTAACATGGATAACCGAAACCACCTCCCAGGCATCCATCCCCTGGCTGTGCCCCCCAGGCTGTCTCATCCTGCAGCTCCCTAGCACCAAAATTAATTAATATTCACACGGTAAAAAGCCTAAGATCTTAAAAAAAACACCTAAAAAAGACAAGAAAAAGTCTCCGGTGTTTGGAGAGTGGGGGCTGAGTTATTTCCATCACTGGAAACCCCAAATAACCGAGTGGTGGTCTGGTCTCTTCCCCATTGCTATGGATGGAGCTGCTGGCAGGCTGGGGTAGGTGGGACTGGGCTTTTTTTGGGGCGCTCTCACCTCCAAAACCACTTAGGAGCTGCCAAAGATATTTGTTTGCAGCCTTCCCTGCAGTGTGCCGGGTTTGTAGCGTGCACATTAACAGGAGGAGTATTGATTTTCTGGATTGCAACACAGACCTGGATGTTGGGAAGCCCTGGTCCCAAAGGTGTAAAATTTAGTTTCTTTTGGAACATGATCTAGTAGCCCTTAAAATGGGGGATAGAATGTATCAGTACTAAATTTATTTTTATTTTTCACAGTGTTACAGAGAGCTTTTTTATGGCACGTGTGTATGTAACGTAATTATACCTCGTCTGTTTTCAAGAGCCACTTTGTTAAAGCGTCTCTCTGTTATGGTTCAAAAATGTATTTTGATGAGCAAAGTGATGGGAAAAACAGATCCCACCACCCGTTTGGGTTGGTGGATCCCAGCGGTCCTGCTCCCGGCAGCAGAAATGCCCCGTTCCCGGAGCAGAGCTGAGCCCGTGGCCACCAGCTGCTCCGCTCCTCCCGGCCAGCACCGAACCCACCCCGAGGACATCTCACACCAGTGACAGTCTTGCCAAATTTCAACCTCTTCTCAATATTGTACATACTGGCATTGATGACGTTGCTCCACGCTGTTGGGTTTCTTTTGCTTGGTCGCTGAGCCAGCTAATTGTTAATGTGCTTTTTCAAAATAATTGAGAGTTTGATAGTCTTTAACTGTCAGTCCAGTATATTAATCTGTGTTGCCACGACTCTGACTCCAGCCTTGTGCATTTTAAAGATAACCATCGTATCGGGACAGCCGTGTTGAAATGTCATTTGGAGCGGAGGGCTGGATTTGGCAAGGGAAGACAAATTAAAAATGTATCCAGTTGATTAAAAAAACCAAAAAAGGGAGCGATTTAATGATGGCTGACATCAAGAGAAGAGCCAAAAAATAGCATGCATTGATTCCCATAATCATCCGAAGACAGGCTGCTCATCTTTATTCATAGCCCTTCCGAGCCGTGCTCTGCGATGCTGAGAGCATCTCTGCCATGCCATGCACTAGACGTGCTCTTCAGATGCTGAGCACGCAGAGGAGCTGAGCACACCGACGTTCCTCCTCTGCGCCGTCCCTTCCCCCTGTGAATTTTAGGGTGCAATTGAAGTGATGAGAGCTCTGCCGTTGGGTCCATCCTGGTGGATCGGCGGGAGAATCCGAGCTGGGCTGGTATAGGGTCACGTAAAGCCACTTGTTTTAAGAACAGGTTTGAAGATTGTTTTGAGAAGGCAGCAAGATTAGAAAGCAAAATATCTCTGAAGGTGTTCAAGGGCGCTAAGGAAGGCTCAGCCTCAACCCCACGGGATGGGGCTCAGCGGCTGGAGAAGGCTCCCAGAGCCGACGTATGAAGATCCATGAGGCTGCTGTGCTTGCCCCACGAGATTTTTGGGAAAAGTCAGGATTCCTGTGATCCCATCCTGGCCTCCAGCCTCTTTCCGCAGGTGCTGGCAAAAACTCCTGCAGGATTAATGGCTCAGAAACCAGCCTTTGAGCACCCTGGAGGCTTCAACTGACGCGCACGCTTGGATGTTTTCTGAGCCAGGTGTATCAAATGCTGTTACTGCTGCTGAATCCTTGTAAAATTACGGAATTTGTGGGATAGCATTTTTCTCCCCTGAAAAACTTGGGGAGCGGCATGCTCCCCAGTCTTTTCCTTTCCTTTCCGTTGCACAGCCAGCTGGAAAGTTGTCCCTCAGGCTCAGGTGAACACCAAGTAGCAGCCCTGGGTGAATTAAATGACATAGCTCTGTAATCCCCACATTTTTGTCCACCAGCCTCTGACACAGGTCAATTAATACGTTTCTTTTTCGCATTTCTTCTGCTTTCTCCAAGATGACATCAGTGCATCTATAAAGGGAATGGTCTGAGGAACCACTGTGCCCAGCTGGTGTTTTCCCTTACACATCATCTTGCTGACCATCACAAGGCTGGGATGCTGATGCTGTGGTTTAAATGCATCGCTCCCATCCCTGAGGATGATTTCGGAGCAGGACAATTTATCTGGCATTACACAAGTCATTGATAGAGCTGGAGTTGCAAGTCGAATGGTATTAAGGGGAAACGTAGCTGGGAAATGGTAAACCAGTGCCTGAAATAGGGCAGTTTGAATGCAGAACGACGTGTTTGCTGCCACATCCCTCGTGCTGCCATTAGGATACTGGAAATGTGACTTGATTATTCAAATTGCTCAGGTCTTGCAGGAAAATTGCCTGCACTGCTGAAGGTCAGCCGTTCCCATGGCTGAATTTAGCATCTTGCAAGGAGAACGGGCTCTTAATTCATCACCTGAGGTCTCAAAACATTGCAAGTGGGGGGCGTTGCATCAACCATCGACCTCCAACACAGGAGCTGCTCATGTTTCTTAATTTCCCATCCTTTACTATGCAACTTACCTTCACAGCATCTTCCTGGGACCGAGACAGCTGGATATAATTTTTGTCTTTGCTTTCCCTCATTCGTGTGCGCAGCTGGGTAAGGCTGAAACGTTTCCATGACTGTCTCAACTGGAACACACGTTGGGTATATGTGACAGCGAAATATTGCCTTGTGAAATTCAGTGCATCAGGCTGAAAAACTAAAGCCTTCTCTGCAAGAAGGCGAAATCTTGACTAATTAGGTGCCATAGAAATGATGCAATTTTGGACTGGAGATGTAAAGCGCAGTCTTGTTACTCCGAGTTCATTTTCAACTCTGGTTTTGCCAGTGAGCTGTGTTGCGATTGTTTAAACTTGTTCTTTTGATACCAGTCTGATGCTAAAAAAAGCTGCTGCATCCCATCATCCTGGTGACCTCCACCGTGGTGTGGACCTTGTGTTCAGTTACCGGTAAAAAAAGTGATTGATTTTTTCTGTTGTTGTTGTTGCGTGATTTTTTTACCTGACGTTGAATTTATTTTTTTAATGTTTTTTTTTTCATTAGAACTTGAAACTGTTATTTCATACGCAAAGTTCAATAAAATGGCTGAAACATGCAGCGCTTGGTGTTTGAAACTGCAGTGGGGCGGAGGGGAGATGTCGGGGATGCAAAGGGTGGTGCAAGGATGAGGTTTGAGATGCATCCTCTGGGTGAAATAATGTTTCAGAATGAAATAATCTGCAATTTAATACCATTCTCAGGAGTAAAATGTTTTATTTCTTTAGAGAAATAAAACCTTTGGGGAAGCTCTGCACATTGCCAGCATCCCAACCAGCCGTCTGGAGAGCTGTGCTGTCTTTATGGACTCAAAAATTCCAGGCGAACCCTTGAAATTTTGGTGACGTGTCATAAAAAGGGATGTCACTGGTGATGCTTTGGCAAAGGAAACACAAGTGGAGATGCTCGCTCCAGAGCTGACCCCTTGTCCTCATCGCAGGCGGGGATCTTGCGAAACGAGGTTCGAAGCTCATTTGAAAACCTTGCTCTTGGCTTCGTCCCACGTCTTTGAGCTTCACCCAGAAGTGAACGTGGCCAAATAATGTCAGAGCTTGTTTTGGTTTGTTTTGTTGGGGTTTTTTTAGATGACCAGGTGTCTTAAAAATATTGAATTGAATAGTGAGAATGGAAAAAGTTAGGATTTTACACACCACCTTTAATCGGTAGCAGCTGTGATCGGTCTCACTCCTGCACAACCACAACCTTCGAGGAGAGGATCTCCAAGAGCAGCTGAAAACTGGAGACTTTTCTGGGTCCTTTTGCTTTTAAATCACCTGTTTCTGGTATTTGCGGATTTAATTTAAAAAAGTAAGGTGCACATTCCTGGTTGGGGGAAAACAGCTGGAGACAGTGAAGAGAGCAAAGCCGTGGCTCAGCCCAAACCCCAGCTGAGATTTGGGATGTGCGTGAGCAGTGGGGGCTGGAGCTGGTTCAGGATCAAAGGGGATAATGACAAATTATTAGAGAAGGTGCTAAAAACCCAAGATTGGATGGAGCTTTGAGCAACCTGGTCTAGTGGAAGGTGTCCCTGGCCGTGGCAGGGGGTTGGAATGAGATGCTCTTTAAGGTCCCTTCCAACCCCAAACCATTCTGTGATTCTGTGAATTTTACAAACCCCCTTGTTTGACCCCCGTTGGCCTCGGGAGGTCTGACAGGGCCACAGGAGTTCCTAGAAAAGCAGCACTGAGTGCTGGGACTGGTTGGGGTGGCTTTGTCTCTCTTTGCTCTCTAGGTTTGCTGTGAGCACCAGGTCTGCTGGCGAGGTTGAGCTGGATGGTGGATGACCCACGATGAGCAAAATCAGCTTCAGTGTGATTATTTCCCAGTTATCTCCAAGTAGCTGTACTGGGTGGGACCAAACTAGACCCCAGGCTGTGTTGGTGTCAGGGGCAGCTTAAAGGCTGCAGGACGGAGCCTCTCTGGTTCAGGGATGCTCACAGGGGGGTGGGTTTAGCAGCTCTTGGTGCTTCTCTCTCTGCCGTGACCTTGATTTCTGTATCAACTTCCCCAAGGGTGGTGGTGCCTCCCGCTGCAGGTTTCGGTTGGTGTGTGGTTAACAGGGGAGGTACTTCAGCATCCGCCAAAAACAGGATGTCGCAACGTTTGAGATGCAGACAGTGGCACGAATACCAGGGGAAGGACGGGCACAGGGACCGTGTGTGGCACAGGCCACCTGGCTTTGCTTGAAGCAAGCAGGAGACACCTTCTGCAGCCCCAGTGATGGGTGGGGGTGATGTTCCCATACCCAACCCATCACTGGGACCCAGGAGTGAACCTTGATTTGGGGTCCACACCCAGACCCCATGGGTCTTGCGGGGTTTCCAGCCCATACTTGGGGTGATAAATGCATGGAGACATTGCACCGAAGAGCTGCAGAGGGACTGGACGTGGTGACGACAGCAAATCACCCCCAAGCCGCCTTTTATTTACCAACCTGTTGTTTTTTTGGAGGGAGGAGCTGAGAGGCTCGCAGAGCCCAGGGCTGGCACAGTGTGACAGCAGGGTGGGTGTCTCACGCTTCATCTCCAGCGGTTACAAACAGCAGCAGGTAAATGGCCGTAACAGTGCTGGGTGTTTGGAGCCACACATGGAGCAAACACTGGTGCTGCCCGGGTTTGTGAGGTATAAATTAATCTTAAAATAAGGGTCTGGAGGAGCCTGGCTGCGGCAGGGCTGGTTTCTGCTCTTCTTTAGGCTGATATTTGGCTCACCTCCTCACCCAAGCATAGACATCCCCGCAGCAGGGATGCCGTGGTGGCATCCCTGCGCATCAGTGTGACATGTGCCATAAATCCTTCGCTTGGTGCCTGGAAATTTGCTGCTTGGAAATTTCCCTGGGTGCCATTTCCTTCTTGTGTTATGAAGCAATATTGATTAATCATTCCCTACTCACCATCTCACCACTACGCAGGATTTTAATGGCCTGTGTCGTATCCCAGAGCATTCAGCTCGTCCAACTGTGACTTTTCCAGGATGCTGCAGAGGGGCTGTTCCAGCTCGGAGTCAGGGTTCTGGGTATTCCCTCTCTCCCCAGACCTGCCTTGCTAAGCACACCTCGCATTAGATATTTCGCTTCCTATCTTTTGAACAGCTCTTGGTACCCAAAAGGATCTTCCTTTCTTTTCCAACCAGTGAGGCTGCATCCTTCTGCAAGGGTGGTTGGCCGTCCCTCTGCTGCCATATTCATCCATGGGATGGCTATCGTTTCCCACGTGGAAATCTCCTTTGCTTACCACCACCTGATCCTGGAAATTGGTTCCTATCAAATTTATTGATATAGCCTTGAATTTCTGCTACCCATGCTTCGTTGTCAGCACCTCGCCATGCTGGGCTGCAGGCAGCGCTGACCCCGGGGCCGCAGGCGCCGTTCCTGCCCTGCCTGCGCTTGGGAAGGGTGGAAGCAGGTGTCACCTCCTGCTCTCCTGGGTGTCCCGGTCTGAGCCACCTCTTGATTTATCCATCGGCGTGAACATGATGTGCACCAGCAACGTAGATGGGATGGAGACACCAACCGACAAACGTCGTTATGGGGGTGGCAGGTGCTTGGCTTTGGGGAGGGGGGGCAGAGGGGACCACGCTCTCCTTGTCTGTCCCAGATGATGGCCATCACGGCGTGGCTTGCTTGGCTGCATTTGGGCAACCTGTGTTTGTCCCAGCTGAGGGCTGAACAGGAGCCAAGGGGCTACGTGGGGCTCTGTGCCCTCTGTGGTTGCAGGGAAGGAAATATCCCCCTGGCTTCATGGGGTCGTGGAATCCCATAGGATGCTGCAAGGACGGTCATTCCCGAGGACACAGCTCGCAGAGCGGTGGGGATTTCGGATGCTCCCAGGACCTTCCTGCAGAACAGAAGCATTTCCTTTATACACCAACATTTCCACAGTCCCAGAGGAATTAAGTACAAATTAAGGGAACCACCAGGATGTGGACCACCGACCTGAGCAGGGATGAAGCTGAACCAAGTCACCAGCCACATGGGTGGTGCCACCACTCCTGTGGGTGCTCGGTGGCGGTGACAGCGCCGGTGGGTGCTGCTTGTCTGGGAAAGCATGAGCTGGGAGCAGAGGGTGGGGAGGGGGAGAAGGGGAAGCCGGAGCTAAAAATAGCTATTTTTGAACGAAGCGGATGAAAACCTCTTTGAAGAAGTGAGGGGAGAGGGGGAGGGTTTCCATGGAAACGGGGAAGTCTGTCTTTTCCCAAAAGAGGGGGTGGGAGATGAAGAAATAGTAAATACGGTAGAGAAATGACGGGGAAGAGGATGCTGCAAGTTGGTGGTGTCCCCCACGGATTGAGGGGACGGGGCTGTGGGGTCTCAGCGTGCCTGGGTCCCGCAGGGAGCTCTGACAGCTGCCTGTCCGTGTAGCCTTGGGCATGTCACCTGCTGTCCTCCCCCCTGTCACCTGCAGCCCTGTGGCTGTCACCTGCCCAAGTCAAGAGAAGGAACAGTGAGCTCAGGGAGATGCTTGTAGGGCCAGATCAGTGTCACCACAATGGGACATCTCCAGCCACTCCTGGCAGCTGGGCAGCGTGGTAAAATAATGAATTTCCTCCAAAAAACTTTGAGAAAGTGCACAAAATCTGGGATTTCTTTTTTCTTTTAGGAAATTTTCCACCGTGGCACGGACAGACCCTGCAGGGAAAGGAGCTGGGATGGGCAGCAGAGACATGGGGGTCTTGGCCAGTGAGTGAGGGGGCTTATGGCACGGTTGGGGGCCAAGTCGGAGTGGCCCGGCACGGCACGCCATTTGGCACGACTCCGAGTCTGGCACAATCCACAGTTTGGTGCAGCTCATGACTTGGCATGGTTCACAACCTGGCACGGCCGTGGGGCTGGCGTGCCCCATAACCTGGCCCAGCTCAGGATTTGGCCCAGTGGGCTGGGCTCAGCGGTGGTTTGTGCTGTGCCATGCAGTGCCATCTCGTGGCTGAAGCCACCACGGTGCCACCGTGCCCACAGTGCCACCGTGCCCAAAACTGCCCTGGTGCCCACGCCACCGAGCCGTGGGGAAGGCGCTCCCTGGCCCGAGCATCCCCACTGGCTGCATCTCCCCCCTGCAGAATCTCCGCACGGGAGGAAGAGAAGAGACGAATCATCCTCTCAAACCCCTGTTCCTCCTGGCATGTTTGCAGTCCTCCTGCTCCCCGGGGAGGGATGAACATCTGGGGTGGTGGGAACATCTCAGCCCACTCCGTGGCTCAGCTCTGACTGTCAGCAGCTCTTAACCCCCACCCAGCACCAGCAGACACTTGGGCTGAGACCCACGGGGTCTAAAAAGAGCCTCTGCGGGGCCGCTTGTCCCATTTGTGCCGTGGTGGGAGATGCTGTCACCCTGGTCATCACCTGCACGGGGAACCAGCCCCAAAACTGATGGCTAAAAGCAGTTGTGCCCCGTTAGGGCAGCGCAGAGGGGACCCTGAGGTCACCTAAATGCTCCCCCAAGGCAAAGGCAATCTGCCCACAGGTACTGGCTGTCCCCACTGGAGGCTTCTCCCCTTATTCTTCTCCTTCCTAAGCTCAACAACAAGAAGCTTTCAGCTCTTGGCCCTATTTCCCTGCTTGCTGGTGAGCATCACCCTCCTGGAGCTGGAGGAGGAGGGATGCTCCATGGGGCAGATGGGCAGGGAGTGGGGCAGAGCAGAGGATGGTGAATCATCACCAACCAAACGAGGTGCTCCTCGCCTCTCCTCTCCTTGGGGTCACGGGAGCAGCCCTGGCTGGGCAAAGCGGGCGTTGGGTTGGCGTCTTGAATAAAGGCGCTTTTGGACCCCTGGAGCGACTCTGCTCTCTCGGTCCCTTTGGGGCAGGAGGACTGGAAGGACAGAGGGGCACGGCTGGGTCCCCTCGGTGAGGAGGGGGACACAGGGGCTCGGCTGACCCCTTCGATACAGCCCCAGCCCCGCGGAGGGATGGGGGGGCTTTATCCACGGGTGATGCACAGGCTTGCGAGCTGGTGGGCTTTCTTTCCAGAGCTGAAAGCACTCGCGCCTGGCTGGAAGGAGGCTATTGATTCCTTTTCTGTTTGTTAATTTGGCTTGTCCTGTCTTTTTTGTTTGTGCAAGTGAAATAAAGCGGCTTTGAGAGCCTTTTAACCGGCGCTGCTGGAGCAGCCCAGGCAGGAGGCAGCTTTCCAGGGCCGGTGCTCCCCCTGCGCCAGCCCGGCACTGGGTCCATTAGCCGTCCTGGAGCGAGCAGCAGCCTGGCATGAAATAATTGGCAATCATCTCGCTGAGCTCCAAAGAACTGAAGTTCTTTACTGTCTTTCAGTCGAGGTAAATTACTTTTATTTTCAATGAATGGTGCCCAGCTCCTCTCCAGACCGCCTGTCCAGGCTGGTGGAGAATCTTTGGAGGCAAAGATGTTGCAACTCAGCAGTCTTGACCGAATGAGAATTCAGATTGGTACCCAAAGGAGCTATTTTAAAAATCATCAGATATTTTATTATGAATACCACCTTGGAGAAATAGAGAGGCAGAATGTATTTAATCTTAACTTTGCAGGCAGGCGATGTTTGCTGGTTTCCCTTTGGCTTTCCCAAGGGACCAGGAGAAACCCCAGCATCGCTTTGTGCTCCTTTCCCGTGTCACCCTGGGCAAATCCACGAACCCTCCCCTGTCTCCCCAGGTGGGGGGAGCTGCTCTGACCTGTCTCACCACGGTATTTTGGGATTCACCAGCAGCATCTGCT
This sequence comes from Falco biarmicus, assembly GCF_023638135.1. NCBI lineage: Eukaryota > Metazoa > Chordata > Aves > Falconiformes > Falconidae > Falco > Falco biarmicus. Next base: position 2,050,423 of record NC_079303.1, on the reverse strand, counting down.
ATGGAAGAGCAAGTCCTGCTCTGTGAGTCTGTGTCATTTTGTTCCCCAGCTGTCTTCATTTTTAGATGCCATGCCACTGCATCAGGGTCACCTACATATCTTAGCGTCCCCTCCTTTTGCCACCAGGCACTGAGACATGGGTGCTGGGGGGCCAGGAGCTCGGTCCTCTGATGTAGGCAGCGGGTGGGAGGTCGGGTGCTTTCACTGGAGGGTGACTCACAGCCCTGGGAACTCGCTTACAGCTTTCACAGCTCCTCAAATGACAGGGAGCCCAGTTATTTCAACCCCTTCAGCTGGAAAACCATGGCTTGGATGGAGATGAGGGCTCAGCACCCTGCCCCATCCACGCCCTCTCTGCTTGGCACCATGGCCAAAACCATGGTCCAACTTGGCTCTTCCTCCTGGCACAGCTGCTGGTGTCTGCTCCAGCCTTCAAATTCCCTCTGGCTTTGCAGAAGGTGGCACAGGGTCCCCAGGAGGGTCGCTACAGGGAGATGCCATCACCTGAGGCTGTGCAGGATGTGTGAAGGTGGTGGGACAGGGTCTGTCCTCCCTGGGAGGGAGTGAGGAGCAGCTGGGTTTACACAAGTGCCCGTCCGAGGTGTCCTGAGCAATGTGGTGTGGGGCTGGCTGTGGGTCCTGCTTTGCAATGTGACACAGAGACTTGAGTCCAGCTGTCCTGGATGAGGCCAGTCCGGGGGACAACCCTGCCCTGTGGGTTTCATCCATGTCCCTACAGCACCACGTCACGGAGCATCTCCCAAACCCACCACTGGCAGGCTACGGGGCGGGGGGAAAGGGAAAAAAGTGCACATTTTTGATTTTTGGTTGGATGGTTGGCTGCAAGGCCACAAACAGAGGGTCTGAACAGCCTTTGGGGGCTTCCTGGGAAATAAAAGCAGTAAAGCAAGGGAAGCTCTTCTGCTTCCTGGTGGGACCTGGCCACTGGCTCTCCTGGTGCCTGGGATATCCTCACTCCGGGTGGCTTTCCCAGGGCCACACGCATGCAGACGGGGTAAGGTTTCCAGTTTGGGTGACTATAAAGTCCATTTTGAGAAGAGAAATAATCCAGAAGGGACTTATTTTTTAATGCTAATATTGATGCAAAGACATCGGCTGGTGAAATCCGTGTAAAACAGACAAGTGGGTGCAGTGCATCAGCTCGTCTAGTTCTCGGAAAGGCTGGGTTACGTCTGGAGTTGTCAGCGTGGCTGAGGGAGGCAAGTGCAGACACACAGACTATAATAATAGCTCCACAATTAGGATAGTAAATCAGGAGAGTGTCACTCAATTCAGAGAAATTCCCCTGGTTTGCTAGAGACGGGGTTTTGGCTCTTTGTAAGGAGCTGGTGCTGTTTCTATGAAAAATCCCCCCAGTTTTGCAAAACCTTCGCAAGGCGGCAGCAGGAATAACAAGTTGGAAATTCAGCTTCACTCGAATTGTTCCCTGCCCGGCCTTAGTTTCTGCATATTGCATAAGAATTTGCCTTGGGGAAATAATTTGCTGGATTCAACCTACCCTGCTATGGCAGATCTGCCTTCAGAAAAGGCAGAAATGATGCGGATGAGATCACCCCCCTTCACCCAGGGCAGCCTCCTGTCCGGCTGGATGCGAGCGGTAAGGAAGCCCATTCACAGCAGGGAGCCAAGGATTCCCAATTTTCCTGTGGGGTTTGAAATTCATTTTCAATCTTGGGATCGAGCTGGGGCTCGAGGAAATGGCTTTGTGTTTCAAGATGGAGAGGTGTGTTGGGAGGAGCAGTGGGCAAGAGCATCCCCCTCACCCCCCCCAGTGCTGCTCCCACTCTCCGGCTCTGTGCATCCCGCTGCTCCTGGCACCTCAGGGAGCTCGGGTCACACGGTTTAGACCTACCATGTCCCCACGTCCCCCTGGATGCCTGGGCGTTCCACTTAGCACTGATTTTCTTGGGTATTCAGCGTGGTCCATGCCCTCCCATCCCACCTCGGGTTCTTGTCCCTGGGGCGACCGCTGTCGGCACCGGCAGCTCCTTGCAAATTTGACCCCTGGGAATAGGAATATTTCCCATTGCCTCCTCCAGCCCTCGTGTCTGCTGGGTGCCAGGCGCCTTGCAGGACTTGTTGCTGCCCCGATGCTTTTTGTGGGGCCACAGGGTAATTGCAGAGCAGTCCAAGCCAAAGCATCTCCCTCGTGGCCTAAGACAGGGATTGATCCACGGGTTTTGTATGGCAAGTTTGTAGGAGCTTGGCCATCTCCCTCCTCTGGGCATGGGAGATCCCTCCTTATGGGGAGAGGTCAGTAAGTGTGAAGTGATATAAAATTATTGCAATTTACATCCTCATCCCAGGCAAGAGCAGAGCAGCATGGTCCCTGTGACTCCGATCCTGCCCCATTTCCTTCCCCAAAGCTGCATGGAGCTGGTGGCTCCCCATCCTCCAGATCTCCCTGAGCAGATCCAGGCTATTACCGAGAATATGGCATGGATCGGAGCCGCATGGTAAAGCAGCATCACGTATCCAGGGATATGATTATTTCCCAGTGGTTGAAATCTAGGTCTCTTGCTTGGGAGGAGGGAGGCAGGAGGGGTGGGGTGGGGGGAAGATGCTCATATTAGTCTTATGAATATTCATGGGGAAGCTCTGCTGCCTTCGGAGGGGTTGACTCCAGGGGTACGAGTTTTGGGGGCCGTAGGTGCGAGGTGCTGGCGGCGGCACGGAGCGGAGCGGCTGCTTGTGCATTCGCCGCATGCCTGACTGCAGAGCCAATTGTGAGTTGGTGCCTTTTTCTCTTCCCCCCCTGCCTTGCATCCTTCCCCCCACCCCACCCCTGCTCTCCCCCCTGCCGCCCTGCTTCAACACAGCCTGGCCATACACCCTGCAAGCGGGGGGGGGGTCCCTGGTTGAGTGGCAAACGCGACCTTGTCCTTGACACCCCTCCGAAATGCAGGCACGGCTCCTGCCTGCAGCCCTCTGTGCAGGCAGGGGGAAAACTGGGGGTCTTTGGGCAACCCCCCTCCTTTATGGTCCCTCCCCAGCCCCCCAATCTGCATGAATTAACCCCCAAGATGCTTGGGGGGGGGGGGGGGCGATGGGGAGCAAGTAGGAGAAACTGAGTGCTGGGATGTGTGATGTCAACTGGGCTGATGCTGTAACCATCTCCGAGAAGCACTGAGCATCACCGCTTGGGTTGGGGCTGGGAGGAAGGAGCCTAGAGCTCAACCAAATACAAATCAACATGTTAAAAAAAAATTAAAATTAATAAAAAAGTAAATCTCTGCGCTGTTAAACAAACCTGGGGTGTTTTGGGAAGGGAGAAAGGGGAGGAGAGAGTGTATGGGCAGGAGAAAAACTTTATTTAGGAAAAAAAAAATATTGAAGGTTGGTTGATTTTTGGTGAAATGGGGGTCTGTGGCTGCCACATATTTTTTTGCAGCAGCAGAAAGATGGTGTTTGTGGTGGTTTAGTGTGATGCTCAGAGGAGCCAGGGAAGGTCAAATCCAGCTGAACTCCTCAGCGGGTCGCTGGGGAGCAAGCGGTGGGGGGAAAATGCAGGAAAAGGAGAAAAACTGGGACAAATGCAACCTCCTCTCCTGTGGGCCTGGCAGAAAAGGGTTAAGCGAAGCGGTTGAATGCTGCAAGCCTTGTCAGGGTTGTACTATTTTTTCTAGTGCATAAGGAGAAGGGAGAGGAGGGTTGCACGGAAAAGGGAAATTTCCAAGAAAAGAGGGATCTGCGGCAATATCTGCACCTTGGGGGATGAAGAGAGGAACCAACAGGCATAAATGGCCTGGAGACGGCTGAAATCTTTGCCGAGGAGATTGGGACCGCGGGGTTATTTTCCACCTGCCTCCCCTACCCGGTTCTGTAATCCTGGCTCAAAGTAGACAAGTCGAGTTGGAGCTGAAGAAGGGAGGTTAGAGGGTTTTTTGGGGTTTTTTTTTTTCTCTTTGGGAGGGAAAAAAAAAAAAGGAAAAAAATGAGAGGTTGGTTGGACCTCTCTGGGTTGAGCATCTCCATGGTGTGAGGCAATGCAGGATGATGTAAATGAGCACTCGTTAGGAGCGGGGATGCTGACGACCTGGCACCAACCGGGGACCAGAACCTCAACATCCCCATGAGAGATTTTGCCCACCGGAGTGGAATCCCCACAGGGTGGGTCGGATGGGGGGGAGGTGGGGGCAGCTTTTGGGAGGATGGGGAGGGTGGATGCAGGTCGCGTGGGTCCCACGGTTGGGCCCACAATACTCGGGGGGCTCCTCGGAGCCATCTGGGGGGGCAGGTGGCCTTGCAGAGGGGGGGTGGGGGTGGGGGGAGGGCAGAGAGGGGACCGGCGGGGGGGGTCAGTCTCGTGGCTGCAGCCAGAGCCTCCTGAATCCCCCCGGAAGATGATGCGATGGCGTGGGCGCTGCGCCCACTGGGTACCACCGGCTGCTCGGCGCTGGTGGGAACCCACCGCGGCTTTGCAGAACCTCAACGGCCCGGGAGGGGGGGGCTGCGTCGTTCCCCCCCTCCCCTTTGCCTGGCACCGGCTCCCACGGGCAGCACGGCCCCGTGGCGCTGAGCGAGAGCAGAGGGAGATGGGGCTCTGGTTTTTTCCGCCGTGCCGCTAGCGCGCTCTCGCCCTCCTCTCTGTTGCAGTGCAGGTTGGCCAGGCAGCGGGCAACCAGCTCGCGGGGAGGAAAAAAAAAGAAAAGGGGGGTGCCGGGGGGCGCTGGGGCTTTGCAGATGCTCCTTTCGAGCCCCCAGCAGCTTGTTACCTTCTCGGTGTTTTTTCCAGGCGATGCCACACCTCCCGAGGACACTGGGGACATCGGGTTTTGCTGAGCTTAGCATCTTTTCGCCGGCGTACCGAAAGCATCAGACAGACGCTCGTCTGCCCTGAAGTGCAGATCTGCAACAGCTACCGAGAAGACCCTGTCTCTCTGTCTCTCTGTCTCTCTTTCTCTCTCTCCAGTCCAAACCATTACAAGACCTGACTTCCACCATCTGGGAATCTAAGCCCTTTTATGTCCCTTCTCCTTTTTCTACGATGACTCACCATTATTTTTAACTTTGAAGAGAGAGGAAATTATGGGGATCTTGGAAGCCTGTATTTCTCTCTAGGATTTCCCCAGGGTCAGATAATCGGTGTTACTAAGAGACACTAAGATTTGGCTTCTCCAGGTAATGTGATTTGTTTTCTGTGTGCCATGGTGGTTTGCAGAGGATGACAGGAGCCGGGACACCAGCGAGGAGGGGGACTGCGGTGGTCCGCGGGGCAGCTCGCACCAGCGGCTCCGGCTTCGGATTCGGCAGGCAGGGAGGGCAGCATGTGGCCTGGCCACTTTCTGGCCAGGGAAGAGAGGATGGGGAAGGTGTGGAACTGAAATCCAGAGTCAGAGCTTTCCTAGAGGGTAGATTGCCTGAGATCGCACGGTTAAATGTTAACCCTTAGCTGCATGCCTGGAACTGAGCTGAGCCTGCTCTGCCTCTCCCCTCGACACGCTAGGGCCGGAGGGGGGGATTTTTCATCCTTCCTTTCTCTTCCCTTCCCCCTCTTTTCTTCTTGTTTTTTAAATCGGGATTTTTATTTTTAGCCAAAAAAAAAACCCAAACAAAAAAACCCCACAAGTCCCGCTTTGCCCGGGCCAGTTTTTCCACACTGGTTTGGACTAGGGGACGGTTCCTCAGGTGTTTTCTCTCTTCCACCTCATGGGTTTAGATGGGAGTTGTTGAACTCTGTCCCAAGGAAGGCAAATTCCCCCCCCCCAGGAAGGGGATAGACACGCTAGTGAAGAGACCTGCTCTCCTCCCCCCAACTTTATTTCATCTCTCTCTTTCTCAGCAGGGGCGATTTTCTTTCCTTTTTTTTTTTTTTTTTTTTTTTTTTTTTTTTAAATTTTTTTTATTTTCTCTTTTTTCTTTTATCTCATCCCTTCGCCTTTTCATGAGACACTTCCAAACCTACGTACCTGTCCTTCTGCAGGATAGTAGCCCTGCCCTGAATCCGATCCCACCACCACTGGGCCCTGGGAAGAGTTTAGCCTAAGGATTTCTTTTAAACCCCAATATGACAGTTGCTACTGGAGATCCTGCAGACGAAGCTGCAGCTCTTCCCGGTCACCCGCAGGACACGTATAACCCTGAGACCGACCATGAATGCTGCGAGAGGGTGGTCATTAATATTTCGGGTCTACGCTTTGAGACGCAGCTCAAGACGCTAGCCCAGTTTCCCGAGACCTTGCTAGGGGATCCTAAAAAGAGGATGAGGTATTTTGACCCGCTCCGGAATGAGTATTTTTTTGATCGGAACAGACCCAGCTTCGATGCGATTTTGTACTATTACCAGTCCGGTGGGAGGTTGCGGAGGCCGGTTAACGTGCCCTTAGATATCTTCTCGGAAGAGATTCGTTTCTATGAACTGGGGGAAGAAGCGATGGAGATGTTTCGGGAGGATGAAGGCTACATCAAAGAAGAGGAGCGGCCGTTGCCTGAGAACGAGTTTCAGAGACAAGTGTGGCTGCTCTTTGAGTACCCCGAGAGCTCAGGACCTGCCAGGATTATAGCTATTGTCTCCGTCATGGTGATTTTAATCTCTATCGTCAGCTTTTGCCTGGAAACGTTGCCCATTTTTCGGGATGAGAACGAAGACATGCACGGCAGCGGGCTGAGCCACCCCCCCTACTCCAACAGCAGCATGGGGTACCAGCAGTCCACCTCTTTCACAGACCCCTTCTTCATCGTGGAGACGCTCTGCATCATCTGGTTCTCCTTTGAGTTCTTGGTGAGGTTTTTCGCCTGCCCCAGCAAGGCTGGGTTTTTTACCAACATCATGAACATTATAGACATTGTGGCCATCATTCCCTATTTCATCACCTTAGGGACGGAGCTGGCCGAGAAGCCAGAGGATGGTCAGCAAGGCCAGCAAGCCATGTCCTTGGCCATCCTCCGAGTCATCCGCTTGGTGCGGGTCTTCAGGATCTTCAAGCTCTCCCGGCACTCCAAGGGGCTGCAGATCCTGGGGCAGACTCTCAAGGCCAGCATGCGGGAGCTGGGCCTCTTGATATTTTTCCTCTTCATCGGTGTCATCCTCTTCTCCAGCGCCGTCTACTTTGCCGAGGCTGATGAGAGCGAGTCCCAGTTCCCGAGCATCCCCGATGCCTTCTGGTGGGCTGTGGTTTCCATGACGACTGTTGGCTACGGAGACATGGTCCCCACGACCATCGGGGGGAAAATAGTGGGTTCCTTGTGTGCCATCGCTGGCGTATTAACGATTGCCTTACCAGTGCCCGTCATAGTGTCTAACTTCAATTACTTCTACCACCGGGAGACGGAGGGAGAGGAGCAGGCTCAATATTTGCAAGTAACCAGCTGCCCAAAGATCCCCTCTTCCCCTGACCTAAAGAAAAGCAGAAGTGCCTCTACTATTAGTAAGTCTGATTATATGGAGATTCAGGAAGGCGTAAACAATAGCAATGAGGATTTTAGGGAGGAGAACTTGAAGACAGCCAATTGCACCCTAGCTAACACAAACTATGTGAATATCACCAAAATGCTAACCGATGTCTAGTCGCTAAAATCTAGTAACGTGTTTAAAGCTGAAGTGGAACAATTGCAGATATTGAGTGCTGCTCTGCATTGTAGTTAATACAGTATTTTCTACGGTGTATATTTGGTTCTGCATGGGAAGCAATAGCTGTGTAAGTGACTTTTAACCTTTGATTTCCACACTGAATAAGCGTTCATGCAAAAAAAACCAAACAAACAACCCGCCCCAAACCATTTCGTTTCCCTTCTCCCATCCCAGGCTTGTGGGTTTCCAAAGATACGGAGCGGTTGGGCATTTCGAGCAACAGGATGGGGATGCAGGGGGCAGCTCCCGGCCGTCCCGGGGTACCACGAACGCCGGTCCCCGGCCTGCGGAGCTGGGTGACAGTCCGTCACAGGCGTGGGGAACGGCTGGGAAAGGTGGGGCAGAACTGAATGAAGGGAAGAGGCAGTTGTGTGTCCCGGTTGCCTGAAGGCTCGGCTTTCCGCCCCGGGAATGCCAAGTGCGAACGCATCGCCCAGGCTCATGTTTCATAACTGAAAATGCTGCATGCTGCAATAGTTTCAGCCACTGCAGTATGCCAGTGTGAGGCCCAGGGGAGGGATAATTAGTATGACGGCACATTATTTATTAAGTCTTAAATTTTCTACGCTAGGCATCGGGAGGGACGAGTAAATAAATCAAGCGCTTGGATTTTATTTATTTATTTAGATGACAATTCCATCACTAATATTTTCCAGGATCACCAAAGACACCTCCACTGACACATCGAAAATGAGTTGGAAAAAGCATCTTTTTTTTATATCTATATATAAAACTGGAGCAACTATGCTGTGGCCTATAATATATTTATGCTGCAGTGAAATTTAACCAGTAATACACAGTACAGCTGCATGGATATTTGTTGCATGAATCTGAATATTTAATACACACACAAATATATATTTTCTTAGTAGACTATACAGTATTCATGTTTATAGTGTTTATAGATCCTCCGGTGGCTCGAAGGAGATTCATGGGAGTTAAAAAATCTCCATTATATTTAAAAACTGGATGGGGAAGGCACATGCTGACAACAGTTTGATAGATAACAAGGCAAAGCCTGAGTGTCCGAGCGTCCAGACACAAGAGCCAAGTAATGCAAGCCAGGGAAGGTGAGCTGAAAGTGAAACACCTGCACTCATTATGGGGCGAGTAATTAGTCATTAATCTTGGTGTCATGAGCAGAAAGCACCGTGGGTCAGAGAAGGCACGAGGAGCAGGTGGAATAGCAGGTACCAGCTCTCCTGACTTGTTTGTTCAGCAATTTTCAGCTGTTTCCCGTATAATTATCGTGTGTGTGTGTATAGATATTTAGAGAGCGACACTAGGGCCGAATCCTCAGCAAATGTGAGCGCTTGGAGCACTGGGGGGGCTCCCGGTTCAGGGGTGCCGGGATGGTGGGACATGGGCTGGAGCAGGATGCCCTGGCCCGCAGCACCCATGGGACAACCAGGGCAGGGTGCGTTTTGGGCTGAAAACCTCCTTTTCAACCACACAGAGGCTCAGGGCTGGTGGTTTATTCCTTTATGGTGGAAAGGGCACGTGCTGAGGGGGGGGCTGGATCCGTGCTGGCACCTCTGAGCCTTTGCTTTGCGTTCTTCCAGGATTTTTAGGAGGGGTGAGGCGAGGTGCAGAGACCTTGAGGTTATCTCTGCTTCTTCTTCATCCCCGGTGTTATTTGGGGATAGGTGGGACCTGTTGGTCCAGGGGGATCTCATCCGCTTTCCCCATCCCCGTCTGGTTTTCCTTGTGTTTCCCCCGCCGTTGCTGACAATCCCCAGGGATGGACGTCCCGTTCCTCTGCCGGGTCGGGGGAAGAGGGATGCAAACCTCTTCCAAGGTCTTGGTCAGGCAAAGCCTCCCCGGGGTGCAGGATGGGGTTCAGCAGCCGGTTGAGTTGGGGTGTATTTGGGTTGGCGTGGGGCACGGGCAGCGCTGCACTGCTGCGGTGGTGGGAACCGCACGGCCGAGCACCCAAGGGATGTCCCTCAGACCCGTCCTGAGCTCAGAGAGGGGAACCACACTAATAACAATAAAATAAACGGTGCTAGCGTATTCTACAGCAATGGTTTAAAATGCTGCTTTAGGGACGGATCCACCTCTTGTGCCGACATGGCTCCACTCGGCCAGGTGGAATCACTCCTCACTTTTATTTTATTGATTGATTCAGGCCTAGCTATAATTAACACCAAGTGTCCACAATTAGTGCATGAGAATCCTGGCTTCTGCTTGGTGCAGAGGACCAGCAGCATCAATGCATTGGGTCTCAAAGGTGCTCAGCACCACACAGCCTGGGGCCCCCGGCCTGTCTTTAGTTACATCTCGTTATATTAGGAACCCTCTGCTCCCTCTTTGCTGCTGCAGCTCTGAAATGGGAGCCCCTGAAACCCGTTAATGTGTTATATACACACACAAAAAAGAAGCAACGCAACTGAAAGCAATAAATTTCTGCTTCTGAAGCTCATCCCGTCGAAGGGGATGGGGCTGGAGGGAGTCACCGGCTTGGGCACCATTCCCAGGGCAGTCAGCCAGTTTCCATCGATCCGGCTCGCGGTGGGTCCGTGGGGACGTGAGCTTGCACGGGGAAGCTGCCTGATGCACCAGGATGCTGATGCACCAGGATGCTGCCCGCTCACCCGTGGGTGCCCCTGGCACCAGTGGTCCCATCCATGGGGTGTGGGAAGCACCGAGCGCGGGTTGCTGCGGGGTTTTGGGGGGATGCTGGCACACAGTGAGACTTTGTGAAGGGTTCGGTTGTTTAATGCCCATGGGCTTCGGGTGATTTTGGTGGTGGTGGTGGGGATTACCAAAGTATTGGGCGCATCTTGGGAGCATGAGCACGGCTGTGGTTTGGGGAGAAGGACGGTGACGGGTTTATTGGGAGGTGTTGTTCTGGGCACGGTGTCCCTCTGGGCTTTCTGAGGCTGGACAGGAGGGGAGAGTGGATCCGTGAGCAGGATCAGGCCCATCCAAACCCGCTCAGGTCCCAGCTGCCTTGGGAAACCCCAGAGCTGCATTGCAGGGACAAACGGGGCCAAGGAGTAAAAGGCCACGTTCCTCCCGTCATCACCAATGTGAGCTGGCATCTGTCCCCATGGCAGGGGTCAGCACGGCCGCTCCCTCCCTCGGGACAGACCCTGCACCTCTCGCACTGACCCAGGCAGATGTTCCTGGGGAAGACCAGCCTTGGTGGGAGCGTGTCTCTGGGCTGCCCTTGGCACGGCGTTTGGGAAATAGGGAAAACCTGGATAAGTGCTCAGATGTTTAGTATGGGGCAAACAAGGTCCACGGGGGCCGTGGGCTGGAAGCGAAGCATCAGGCTGCACAAGGGTCCAGGTTTCTCCACTGCACAGAGAAATGGTTCCCCTAAAGCTTTTAATGGGATTTGTGCCTGCAGGTCGGAGCTCTAGTGCTATTTCTAGCTTTGCTTCTGACTCACTGATGTGATCTTGAACCAGTTTTTCAGGAGGAGACTGTGATTTTTTTGGGAAAAAAGAAATATGGTTTTATTTTTTTCTTGAGGAATTTGGTTTGAAACTCTGGGCCCCTTTCTGTGGAGATGCTGAGCATCCCAAACTCCCCTTGACTCTGAAAGGTGCAAAAATGAGCTGCAAAGTGGCTCAGACTGAGGATGCTAAATCAGGGACCAAGGAAGGGGAAGGTCCTACCATCCTCGTCGGATTTCATCGGGCCACCTAACGTAGGTACTCTGGTTCCTCTCCTCCTCCCATGGAGGTGTTTGCCTCTCTCCAGGCGGGGGATGGAGGACTGAAGCTCTCTGGTTTGTGGAGATGCTCCTGGGTTGGTACCCAGAAGGGACAGCACCTGTATTTTGGTTTTACCCTTTGTGCTTTGTGTTTTGGAGAGATGGAAAGTGGTGGTTACAGCACGGGTTGTCTTCTAGGACCCAACCACGTGCCCAAGCCTGCAGGCAACCCATCAGCCCTTTAATATCTTCCAAAATCTCTGCTAAGGGCAATGGGGTGAGGCTCGTGTACCAGCTGGATGCCAGCAAGCGATTAGGGCTGCTAGGAAAAAATTATCTGTGTGGGGGAAAGTGTTTAGTTGGGAAAACTAATCTCTGCGGTGACGTTTTGTGTCCAGGTCCTACAGATTTGAATACTGAGCTATACGACGAAAAGGATCTCTAGATTGGCGTTATGAGAGTGTAGCATGTGGGTGTGTAAATATGGACATATTTATGCGTAAATACACAGAAGGAGAGAAGAAGACAGAGGAGGAGGAAGTATTTCAGGAAGGGCCTTGCTTTGTTATCAGATAATTCCTGGGTCAGCCCTTGAAATTGCTGCCAAAGTCTTGTAGCTTTTCCAGAACTTGCAACACTCTCAGGGACGGGCCCAAGCCAAGGAGATGCGAATCTGGCCTGGGAAGTGGGAGCATCCCGAGGGGCAAGCAGCGTTCGGCTCCGTGCACCCCTCTGCAAACCAGCAGATCTGCAGCATCTCTGTTCCCGATCCCAGATCCCCGGGCTGGTGGCTGTGGCTGTGCAGGGAAAGCCCAGCAGAAGCCGAAGGGATTTGTTTGCGGTGCAGGCGCTGTGCTGCACTCGGGGGTTTTCGACTGGTTGGATTTTAGATCCCTTTGAACCACGCGGGCTTGTGGTCCCAGGGTGGTGGTGAGAAGCATCTCCTTGTTTTGGAGCCGGGGTGGGTTTATATCAAGGTCTACATCCATGGAAGGCCTGGAAGGGGGGGTCCCAGGGGTTTCTCCTGTCAGTAGGAGCTGCTCAGTGTGCTGCTAGGGTGGAAGAGGCTGAGGAAAGAAGGAGTCAGCCCCAAACCTTTTCGTTTTGTACCCAAAAAAAGGCTGTGGCTCCCTCCTTGCACCCCTGGCAGCATTTGACCTCCTCCGCATCTAGCACATCCCTCAGTCCATCCCCTTGGGGGGCAGCTGCTCCCCTCTGCCAGGAGCCCTGGGGGAGGGACAAGGGTCCCCTCCGTGCACCAGCCACCATCCTGCCCCTGGCCAAAGCACTGGCCTCCCCCAGCCCCCGGGTGAATGGTGTGCCTCGGTCTCCTCGTGGTGTTACTGCATTTGGCTGCCCCAGTATCATCCCCCCTTCTCAGAACTGGGCGCTGGGCTCCTGCCTCGTCCCATCGTGGGGGGAGATGAACCAGCCTCCGGTAGTGTAAACCGTCCCTGGGAGCTCAGTGCTGATTTACACCCAGGGGCAAGATCCCCCAGCCCAGTTGTACGTGATGAGAGGAAAATTCCTTATCCATGTTTCTCCTCCGGCGAGGGGGAAGTGGGGGGGGTTGGCTTCTAGGAGCTGCTGGACATGGTATAACCACACAAGGTCCACGCACGTGGACACTCGCGGGGACCACGTTCCCCTCCCCAGCCCTGCCCGTCCTGAGCTTGGGGGTCAGTCAGTCTTTTGGACTTTGGTTTTATTTTGAAAAAAATTAATTTGTTTAATTTCTTTTAATTTTCTGCCGCCTAGAAGACTGTAATTATCTATTTGCACTTGCTCCCTTGTTGCTTGAGATTGCGCTCTTGTCCTCCAATGTCACACGCCGAAGCGCAAGGGGGGAAAAAAATGGGTATTGGATCCACCCCGCGTGCGATGCCGAATTTGAGCGAATCGATAGGGAGAGGAAATCCAAGAAGGACTCATCCTAAGGATGCTGGAACTGAACCTTTTGTTTCCATGGTTACGGGAGAAATGGGACCGGGAATGGAGAGAGGCCTATAAACTGTTCAAGGAGGACTCGTGGGAATTTCAAGTCATTTAACCATGCGTTTGCTAGACACAAATTTAGACACCAGCTGTATCCGAATTGCACAGTGTGTATAGACGTGACTGCTCTTATTGACGATGTGGGGGTGTCCCGGGGGTTGGGTGGGTAAGGGGCTGAGGGGCACCCCCGTCAATAAGGCTGACCGTTGTATATAGGTATATAGATCTGTGTACATACGTATTCCAAATGAGCATTTGCTGTCTGGTTTATCATGAGTGTATATAATTTATTCTTCACAGAGTATCACGATTTTTGTAAATATCAGCACTAATTAAGAGAAAATAAATATGTATATTATTGAGGAGTTATTTTGATATCGGTTCTGTGGCGGGTGGGGAAGAAAAAGACAAGCAGCTATATTTTGGGTAGTCTGGGTATTTTTTTGCTGTACGTGTCAACCTGCTGGGAGAAAAAGGAGCAGCCTGAACTGTGGGAAATTCAGTTTGTGCTCCACCACCAGCCAGTCGGCGAGGGCTGCTGGGGGGGGGGGGGGGGAAACCCCTTGGGAGGAGCTGGTGGCTCTCGGTGGTGGGCACTGGTGAGGACAAACATGCTACGTGGTGTGTATGGGACACCCCCCTCTGTGGGATTTGCTCCAAAAAATATCTCTGGCAGCAACACAGGCGAGGGGAAGGGGCTGGAGCCAGGGTCAAGGACATGGTCCCCATTGTTCTCCACTCCACCAATTTGGATATTGGCTACATCCCTGCAGGTAACGGGCATGGGAGGTGCTGGGGGACAAACCTGCTCTTGGGAAAGCCTGGGGAGGACCCGCTGGGTACCCGTTTCAGCTGGCATCTTGGAAGAGGGAGAGGCAAATGGGCAGGGACGGCACTAGTAGCCCATCCTCTGTGGGGCTGCAAACCTCGTGTCCCCAGAGGTGCCTCCCAGCAGGGAACGGGGACGGGCTCCCCGGGGTGGCTTCAGCTCTTCTGGCAGAGCCACGGTTGGGGTGCTCCATCCCCAGGGAGAACTGTGGCTGTGTTTCCTCTTGCTGTTTGGTCTTGTCCTACGAGTCTCTCGGGGCAGGGTGGGCGTCGGGGGCACTGGGTATGTGTGCTTCGGGGGTTTTCCTTTCGCTTGGTGGCTTTGACAGGCGGCGGTGCAGCTCTGGGCTTCTCTTCTTGCAGGGCAGAGCCAGGGTAGCCCATCTACTCCGTGCTCATGGGATGGAGAGCGAAAGGTAAGAGGAGGAGATCCTCCTTCCCCCACGGCATGGGCTGGTCCTGCTCCGCTCTGGGAGGTCACCCCACCTTGTGACCCAGGGGTCAGCCCGCAGTGGTCACCCTCCACCTCGGGCCCCCCAAATCCCCCCGTCTTGGCTGTGGAGGAGCCCCTGGTTTGGGCTCGGAGTCACAGTCCTTGGGTTTGAGTGTCACTTGTGCCAGTAAGGCCACTGGGTGACTCAGGGGATGTCGTGTGCCGTACCGTGCCTCAGTTTCCCCATCTGTATCGCAGCCTGCTACACTGGCTCCAAGGCCCCAGCAAATTGCAGAGTTTATGTCAATACTGGGACAGTGAAAATGCGTAAATGGGCGGCTGAACCCGTGGCTGGAGGGAGGAGGAATTTAAGAGGAGCCAGTTCTGAACATTTAAGTTTGGAAAACCATTTCAGCGCACAAAAAGCAATGTAAGTATTTACGAGCGATGCATCCCGAGTGAAATGTCACAGTGTTTGCTATAACACTGAGTGGAAGCAATTCTGAAACTGGACTAAATTGTGTTCCTCAGCCCCATTTCAAAGCCCAGGAGAAGCTCCAGCTGGCTTTGGCAGATGCCAAACCCTTTCCTTATCCGTGTCCCCTTGGCTTATGGGCTCAAAAATATCCAAACACGAAGTGGTACAAGGAGTTTGCAGAAGAGTCTGCTCTGCACAGGCTCTCTGAAGAGGTGGCAGGAGGCGGCTGTGAGGCAGATACAGTAATTATTTTAAATTGCCAGTCTATCAGCAGCACGCGCCATCCCAGCCGTGCTTGAAGGATGCGGGAGATACCGTCAGAGGTGTTGCATCCTCCTGCCAGCCGTGCAAAGCAGCTTGTGCAAAGCGACAAGGAGAGGGATGGAAGGATTACACCACCCGACATGGAGACCTCTGTGCTTGGGCAGCCCTTGCGGCCCCTCGACCCGGCTCCCAGCCCGTGATCCCAACTGCGGCAAGCGGCTGATCCCTGCCGAGCGCAGCCTGCCTGGTTGTGCCTGTGCGGAATGACCTACTTTCCTCCACTTTCTTTCCTGAGTGTTGCCTCTCTGCCAGGCAAAACCCCACGGAACCCTTGGTGGACCTGCGCTGGGGTTCATAAACGAAAGAGACCTCCAAGGTGGCGCAGTGATGCTCTTCGTCACCGGGAGCACCGTGCCGCACACCTTTGCAAAAGCTCCTCTCCCTGCTGGGGGGCTCAAGCCCCCCAAATCCTGCTTGTTTACATCGAGGAAGGATTCAAGTGCCAAGAAAGCACTACCTCTGCTCCTTGTCCTGGAAAGCTCGGGATGCTCAAACCCCATTACAGCCCATCGTGCGTGCCCCAGGGACAAGTGGGAATTTTTAGCTCTCCTGGCTGCCTGTTAGCGAGTCTGATTCCATTTGGCAAAGTGGGCACTTGGATCCTGAAAGCACCTCCTGGACCTGAGCTGCGAAGAGGCCATTAAGTAAGATGCTGAGAGCGCGGAAGAGAAAACAATCCCACACCCGGGATGCTGCCGCCCTCCCGGTGATGCTCTGTGGGTTCCCCGGGGTGCTGGGGCAGGGGTGGGGGTCAATGCTGTCACTGCTGCAGCGCTGTCAGTTCGGAGTCACCTTAACCTAACGGCTGGGTGCACAAAATTGCAAGGGTGGGTGTGCGAAGCGGGGCCCCCGCTGCCTATCTTTAGGTAACCTCTAGGCAAAGGTTTGGCGCTTGCACAGCTCTCGCCGAGATGCACATTTATCCCTCAGCTCTGGAAATCAGGCCAGGTCCCTCTTTCTCCTTCCCACTTTCTCCTTCTTCTTCTCCCTCCTTTGCATTTGTGCTGGGTGTTGAAAAACCTATTCCTGGGAGCAGTGCTCTCATCTGCACCCCGGCACCACGCGCGGGGTGGGAGAAGGGGAGCTTGAGGCAAACGAGAGCAATATCTGGGTGTATTAAAGAAACATTAATCTGTGCTTTTGCAGATGCAGGAGTGAGTCTGCTGAGGCCCTGCGCCTACAAAGCGTTGGGGCAGACAAAATAACGAGATGTGAGCCAAGGATTAAAGCCAGCTCTACCCAAATATCTAGAGCAAACCTAATATTTTGACCCCTTGCTCCAATGTTACCCTGATTTCAGGGGGAAGGCAAGCACCCAGCTGCCTTTCTCAGCCCCACGTGCTGGGGTCCTGCTCGGGCATCGCGGTGCCATGTGCCTTTCCGTGCTAGGGAAATGCAGAAAGAGCCCCAGGGAGACTGCCTCAGCTTTGTATCCTAAAAAATGGGGAGAGAGTCTGGGTCCAGCATGTCTGGGAGATTTCCCAAAGGCTCAGCAAAAGGTTTGCTCCCCTCCTGCTCTCTGGGGGTTGCTGTCGCTGGGGCAAAGCTTGCCCACCGCCCTGGGCTGGCACAGGAGACGGGGGCATTGATCCAAGCCAGAACTGCACGATGCTCCGCAGACGAGTCTTTGGGAGGTTCTTGGTTTGAAGGATGACTTGCCGAGTCCATAGGGACCCAAGGGCATGGGGCGCTGCAGCCTCGGGCTTAGCAGAGGAACCCCGGGGCTGGCGAGAAGCTGGGCAGTTTGTTTTGCCGGTACTTTAATGCAGCTGGAATCAGCTCCTGGCCAGAGCAGCGCTGGGGTCTGGGGAGCCAGAGATGCCAAGGTCATCCTGCTCCGCGCATCCGCACGGCACCCAGCCAGCCACGACCCACCACCTGCCCCCAGACCTCCCCCCCCCCATTGCCTCTCTGACCCGCAGGCACCGGGCAGGATCAGGCCCCAAGGACATCTCCTTTACCCAGTGAGAGGTGAAAGTGGGGGGCAGGCAAGGGAAGCAGAACAAATCCATTCTGCCAGGCACCTGCTCCCTGCCTGGCAAAAAAATGCCGACGGCGCATCGTTTGAGAGCGTAGCCTTTTCCGCTTAGGCACGGGGTTGTCTTCCACTGTCCTTTTATCCTTGGCTAATTAAAGGCAATCGCTGCTGAAGGAACACAGTTCTTCATAGTTGAGCCTTAATAACTAGAAAGTGGCTGCAAATGCTGGGAGGCAGCTGCAGAAATCCTGGGCAGAAATAGCATTTTTATCTTGCAGCTTACCAGCTTTGGCTGCGGGGATAATAAATTTCTGAGTTGTAGAAGGAGGCAACAGCGGATACAGCCCCGTATTGTCCGAGTTTACAAAAGGATCAGGTGGATGGACCGACTAAACTCCCAAGTCCTCCCCGGGGAGGACCTCCGAGGCGATGTGAGCATGAGGTCCCACCAGTCCCCAGGGATGCTGTGGGGAATGGCTTGGGTGAACCTGGTCTGAGCAAATGGAGGTGACTGCAGGTCTCTGGACAGGTGGCTCTAGGTACAAGTCCTCTCATCGCCAAGGAGATGTCTCCAGGCAGCTGGATCCCATCTGGAAAGGGCATCATCCCGCTCTAGCTGCTGTTGAGGAAGGTGAGAGAGGCTGGTCCCAGGTCCCTGATGTTGGGTGAGTTCTTTGAAATGGGTCCTGGGCGAGCACAAACCCAGGCTGGGAAGGTGGAAAGGGCAGAGGGAAGATGGGCCACTGCTCTTGTCTTCCCGTTCTGCTGCGGCCGCTCCCTGCCCCCTGCCCCACCGCGCGGCGGAGGGACTCTGCTCCCAGCTTTGTGTTTCATCTCCACGGGAGGGCTGGGCAGGCCCAGGGGAAAGGAGCAGGGCTGGAAGCTCTTTCTCCAGCGTCAGCTAAACCCAAGCTGTCTGCTCTGCTGGGGTCACCTGGGGCTCCGTGGAGAGACTGGCACCTTGGAGGGACGAGGTTCCCCTTGGCTCTTGGCCTCCCTCCAGCAGCCGCACAGGGGGTCCAGATGGCTGCAGCTTCTTCCACTTCCAGACGAGTCCGATCCATGCTCTTGAGCATTGGCGTGCTGGTTATTTCCACTCTTTAAAAGGCAGAAGGAGAATTTAACCCTGAAGGACCTTCATCAAACAAGAAGAATGCTCTGCACTTGTATAACAACTCCTAGCCAGGCAGCCCAGAGCACTTTACTCACAAATGTTTTTAAAGGTTTTGGCTTACTGTAATGCCCTGAAACCCTTCAGGATGAAAAAAACCAGCAGAGCATTTGGAATAGCAAGGCATAAATTTATGAAGACAGACACCAGAAAAAAAAAGAAGGTTGTGGCATCCAATAAGGCTGGCAAGAAACAGGCATTGATAGTAACTATTATTATTCTGATGATGATGTTACGTGGGTCTTACACAGTGCTTTTCATTAGTAGCTCTAAAGTGCTTTAGGAAAGAAGAAATTCTGATGTCTCAACCATCTGCAGTGATTTCAGCGGAGGAGCACAGGCAATGGTCTTATGCAGAAGCTCTTACTGCAGTTTTGCTGGTTGCAGGGGCCTCTTCTGCCCAGCTCCCAGCCACCCTAATGGCAGTTTATTTACTATTCGGCTTCTAGAAGTCTCCCTGTGCTGCACAGCCCAGGGACATGGTGCTGACAAAGCAGCACAGAGCCAGGAGGACACCCCTCTCCATGAGTAACCCCATCCCTTACAACCCCCACAACATTTCCATTCACCTGCAATGAATGCAGCAGACTGATGCTAAAATCCCAGTATTTTTGGCCATTTGGAGATTTATGTGAGCAGCAGCTTTCCCACGGTGGGAAGGGATGCAAGGTCCTTGGGGGGCACATCCCCATGGCTTGGTCTGCCACCCTGGAGGGCTTTTCTCCACACAGACTGTGCAAGGACGGAGAGAAAGGGCATTGCAAGACCTCCCTGGCACGGCTCTGCGGTGCAGATTCTCCTTCGATCATCCCTTCTCTGGCTGGGGGCCAGGCAGGTAACATTAGCCGCCCTGCACCATAGCCCTGCAGATGCGGGTAGAGCTTGGGCTCCAGGTGCCTGGGACCATCCCTGAAGTGGGAGTAGCTCCATCCTGGCAGCATCAGGCAGAGCAGGCTCCTCTGGGAAGGTCCATCCTGGCAGCACCGGGCAGAGCAGGCTCCTCTGGGAAGGTCCATCCTGGCAGCACCGGGCAGAGCAGGCTCCTCCGAGAAGGTCCGTCCTTGCCTTCACGCTGCCTGCAGCATCCGTGGGCAGGGAGCAGCGGCTGCAGGTGAGCTGGCCTCACACACCGGCTCAGGAAAAATATTGCTTTAAAAACAGCAAAAGCCCAGCCCCAAGGCAGCTGGTGGCTGTCCCTCATTTTGGGGGTCCCTGGGTGCGCGTTGAACCCGTGTGAACGCTGCTGGGTGCTGCTGGCATTCAGCCTGCGCTGGAAGCAGCTCCAGGAGCCCCAGTTTGACATCAGGCAGCACACAGGCGCTGCTGGCTGTCTGGGGGGGGTGGGCTGCAGTGGGCTCAGCCTCAGCCAGGGGCTCCCCACTGCACATAGCCCCCCACCACATGCAGGACCCCAGGTTTTGGTTGCCTTTGCTGTTTGGCTGCTTTAGCACTGGAGAAATCTCTGCGTTGGCTGGCTGGTGTGTGCCCCAGCGGTCCATGACCATGGGACGTGTGTGTGGACACACTCCCTTCCCCATGGACGTGCAAATACATCCATTAAATCCCAGCGAGCACTGGTTTCAGAGCCCTTCCCCTCTGTGCCCCTGGTTCAGCCTTAGTGATGATGCTGTAGGGGAAAACAGCTCATGAGTTTAGCTCAAGCAGTTCCCAGGTGGGATGGTGGCACCTTGACCATGGTAGGAGCTGTCACTGGAAGAAAACAGCCCCTGACAGCTCCAGAAAGAGAAGCAAAAGCACATGTGACCACAACACAGGCTTTGCTTTGGTGCTGTGCAGGATAAATGGGATGGCACTGGGATGCTCTGCTGGAGGGAGGAAGGTTTTCTCGGGTGGCTTCTCCCTGGCAGGGGCTTGGGGGGCGGCTCGACTGGGTTCTGCTGTGCAATGTGGCTCCCACGAGCTCGTCCTCTCCCTCCCCACCAGCATCAGCAGAACCATCGGCTCAGCACAAAGCTGCAACGTCGCAGCTCAAGGATTAGACATTCATTTGCCATAAATAGAAAATTGGGGGAATGTGTTTTAGTGTATTAAATATATTCTGAGAGGTTGCTGATGCACAGGATGATGACTGTCCTATCGATCCCTGTCCTTATCCTGCTCCCCACCTTCCTCCGGGCAGAGAGGACCCAGAGCCTGATGCTGTGGCCAGGAGCTGAGGATTTGTCACCGTGGTGGTGCTCTTTGGGAACGAAGAACCCTAGAGCCAGGCTCCCCATGGGGCTGGTCCCTGGTGGGATGTCTCATGCTTAGGGAGGCATCCTCAGGAGGACCCCTGCATTCGGTCTCAGTGTTGGGAGCCCCGTTAGGGTCAGCAGAGAGAAACTCCTCCGCGTGATTCATCTGGCTTAATTTAGCCATTTGCCTCAGGGCCAGAAGAGGCATGCCTTAAAAGAACCCATTTTTCTGCATTCACGGTGAAAGGCATCAGGGAAACAAGCTCAGGGGGACGGTAGATGCTGGTGCAAGGGATGCCACTTGGATTTCCAAGGCACTGGTGCCTGAAACTTATGAAGACCGAGCTGTTGGGAGCTGTGTGGGATGGGATGGCTTTGAGACGTGCCCAGGCAGAGCCGTGCTGAGACGTGGGTTCGCATGGCTGTAACTGCTTCCCATCACCAGCTCCATGCCTGCATTCATCTTTTCACAGCGAAGCCATAAGGCCGTGCCCCCCGCTCTCTCAGCTGGTGCCTTTCACACCTACAGAGAAGAGAGAAGACCTCTCTGGATGCTCTTTTCTGGGCTGCTTGCCTTTGGCGTGCTGGGGATGTGCTTTCCCGGCTGCCTGCGCTCCCACCGTCTGCTGCGGTGGCACAATGCCTGCTCACGCCTTGGCCGAGCGGTTTCCCAAGGCGAGCTCTTGCCAAGCAAGGACGGGTCGGATGGCCAGCCAACACAGCACCCTGGGTGCCACCAGCCTCGGCGGCGGCACGGGGCTTGAAGGGGTTTGGGGGGTGATAGAAGAGCAGGGGGTCCTCCCCTGGCTCTGCTGAGCAGCATCCCTCGCACCAACAGCGGGCACCTGGGGTCCATCTGAGCTTGCTTCCCTGCCTCCCTTCACCGTGGATGCAGAGAACTGGGTCCTTTAAACTGGCCTGAAGACAAATATCTAAATGAAGCTGGATGATTGATGTGGAGGAGGGCCCCTTTCTCTCCTCAGAGGCATCCCCAGACGGTGCCCTTGGCAGCAAGACCCCATGAAGTTCTCCTGGGGATGCCTCCATGTGTGTGAGAGACGAAGAGATGAGTCAAGGGGCTCCAGGTTCCCATGGGTGCTGTCTTTCCCCCCCCGCCCCCCGGCCCCCCAAATACAAGTCATCTTCTCATGTCCTCGAGTCATCAGTGCTTGTAGCAGCCGTTTCTGGCGCTGCAAGAGGAACCCAGAGGAGCACCAAGGTCCCGTGGCAATGCAAGGGTTGACAGGGCTTGGTGGCAGCTCAGCGCTGTATTTTATGAGGGGGTTCACCCCCAATGGCACAGCTCAGACCGCCTCTGGTTCCCCGTGCCCCAGCACCCCTCTGCCATCGCTCCAGTGCCCTGACCCTGCACGTGTCCCTGGATTTACTCCAGTTTTATGCCTGATGAAGCTCAGGCCTTATGCTGCCAGTTAATGGACCTTAAAATGCCTAGAGGTCCTGGTCCTGCTTCCCTGACTTCATCGAGGGTGGAATTTCGCTGCAGGGGGGGACGGCGAGGGTGTAGGTGCCTGAGTCCCATGGGAGCGGGGAGGCTCATCCCCACGGATCCCACAGAAGCTCTACCTCTGCCTGGAGGTGAATATTGTGCGTGTGTTGCCATGCAGACTCCTAAGTAGGAGCTACAAGATGTTCTTTTCCAGGGTATCCTCTATTCCTTGCTCTCTTAATGTTGGCTGAAGGCTATGCCCATGGGAACCACCCCGTGGCTACGCATTCCCAAGCCAAGAAGATGTGTCCTCTCCACCAGATCTATCTACACGAGGCTTGCCATGCCCAACAGAGGAGCAAAAGACGCTGCAGTGGACCTGATGAGGCATCCACAGGGACATCAGGCTGAACCTAAGTATCTCGGGAGTCGAGAACGTCCTTCTCAGCATGTCCTGCTGATTTTTCCACCCTGGAGCAAAGCCACTCCTTTTCAGTGACTCCCTGCTTGGTTCATAAAAGCATTGGGAAGGATGGGGAGATTTTCGGTGGCCTTAGGGGAGACAAGAAGTCTAGTATGGTTCTTCTCCCTATTGATCAGACCCTCCAGATAAGACCTTCCTCTGACAGCTATTGCCTTGCTTGTCCATTTTTCCTCCAAAATCCCTTTGCAACGACTGTAGCCGGCTGCTGCCTTCAGCGGTTCAGCTCACGCTCGCATCTGCCATTTTTATAAATAAATGATGAGTGGATTGATTAGTCACTTCCCTCCGACTCCAGGCCTCTCACCCCCGACCGTTTGTTGGCTGTAATGGAAACTTCTCCAAACTCTTCTAGACGGTACCAGAGCGCCATTCCCCTTGGGATGAGGTGGGAGTGTTTAAGCATCAGAAAAGTCTCTCCTTCATATTTTTCCCCACCTTGCTTAGACGTAGGGCTGGTTTTATCCTTGCTCACCCACGCACCCATGGGGTCCAACTCCAGACCACTGAAGTGGGGTGAAGAGGAGGTGTTAGTGGGATGGATGCGCCCCGTCTGGGGTCCCCGCTGATGGGTCGTGGCCAGGGTGGGGGGTACATTGAGGTAGGGTCATGGCCACAAGCCAGCCCCATGCACCACAGGGAAGGATGCTCTGCCTCTTTCCTCCCCCCTGCAAGGTCTTGGGCAAGTCCCTTCGGCACAGACCCTCCAAGACAAAGGGCTTGGTGTCCTGCGGGTGCTTTAAAAACTCCATCCCCCTGCAGCGTGTCACTGCCCCTGGTTACCTACAAGGTGGTTTTATTCTGGATTAGAGGGAGTGATTACTGGGGTGTCTCTCCCCATTAACCCCTCCCCTGTTGCGAAATGTGCTTGCTGGGGGAGAAAGGAGGAAGGGGCGAAGCCAGCAGCCCCTACCTCTGTCCCCTGCCTCCCTGTGCCAGGTTTGTACCCTTCTCGGTGTGGTACACCGGCAGCTGCATCCCCCTATTTAGAGGAAATCTATAAACCACTTTGTACAGAGTGAACCCACCAGCCTTCCAGCAGCCTTCTGCGGAAAATTGATCAGCCAAGGGTTTAATCCTGGTGTTTTCCTTTTTTGCCCCCTTTCTCTCTCTTTCTCTGTTTTCCTGAAGCCACCTGGGCAGCCCTCAGCACCCAGCACCCTGCGGGCTCCATCCTACTCCCATCTCTTGTGCAGCAGCACAAAGCCCCACAGCCAATGCCCCGGTTCTCAGGGGGCTGCCCCCATCACCCCGGGGGTTCTGGGATTCTGTTTGAGCCTGTTCAGTGGCCAAGGTCCCATGGAGCTGGTTCCTGAGCTGCCTGTGGGCTCCACTGCACTGGCCGTGCTCCCAGGGCTGAAAGAGGATGACATTCCCCCATGGGGTTCTTCTGTCCATACAGACTGGTAAAAACTCCCCAGTGCACGGAGATTTCCCTCTCTCTTTATTTCCAGAGGTGGAGAGAGCAACGAAAAGCTGGGAAACCATCCTCAGCTGATCTGCACATCGGTGCTTAGTCCCTCTGCACGCTCTCCTTCCCCTTTGCAGGCTCCAGAGTTTCTGGAGATGGGTGGGATAAGCCAACCAGGCAAAGCCTGCAATGCCAAAGAGGTTGTAGATCTTGCCATCAATGTCAGAGGAAGGAGCAAACCCTGCCCAGATGATCTGAACCTGCACCTGCACTCAGCAAACCCCACATCTGGCCAGGACCCACCACAGCTGCTTTGGCTGCAGGGGCTGGGGCAGAGATTAGAGCCATTCCTGAGCAGGAGCTGGGGGAATGTTGATTTTTTTTTCACAGAAAAATGATGACTCATTGACTGAATGCCTTTGTTGTTGTTGTTGTTGTTGTTGTAGTGGGAAACATACTGTTTTGATTAATATCTTGGCTTGGGAACGTAGATGCGGGAGAAGATTTGGAGTTTTCGAAGCATCCCATCGGGAAAAGAAAAACTCTTTTGTTTCGAATGTTCAGTTGATTGGGAAAAGTGAAACACTTGGCTTAAGAGCAACACTCATTCAAATATTCAAACTGCAAATTTTTTTTGGTGACCCAAACTCTTCATTTACTCTAATTCTGGGGAGGAAAACCAACCAACCCCCACAAAGTGCCTCCAGAGGTGCGGAAGCTGTTTCCAGCCCAGAAATTGTCTTTAAAAGAAGGATGACAGGGTCAGGCTCTGTGGAGGTACCTTGAAGCTGTTTTTTGTCCAGGGATGGTCCCAGCACCGCTGCGGCGATGGAGCTGTAGATCTGAGCCGCTGGTGGTGGCTGGTCCCTCCTGCCTGGGTGACAGCTTGGTGGGACTTCGAGCAAGGGCTGGAGCCAGCAGTAAAAACCCTCCTGGATTTTTTTTTTTTCCCACATTTTCACCGAGGATGATGAAGGGATTTGCAACCAGAGCCTCTCCAGGAGGAGGACCGACAGCACGATGAGCATGTCTTCACCCGCACGGGCTGGTGCAGAGAGAAATGCAAGAGCGAAAGGCACTCGGCGTGTTTAAAACTGCTCTTGCAAAGCTGGAAACCCCCAAACCTGGTCAAACCCACAGCATCTCCAGGAGGAAAATGCTCAAGAGTTTCAGCAGCCGAGTGCATCCCCAAAGGGGATGGGAGGCAGAGCCTTGGGGGGATGTAGGTTCACTGTGCGTGGGGAGGGGACGGACAAGGTGGCCAGCCAGGGACATGTCAGCTGAGGAGGCAGGAGCACCAGGGCTCTGCAGACACAGTGGCAATAATTGCTCCGAGCCATTACCTACGGGAAGGAATGCAAAATACCAAAGTGATGCTGAAGCTGAAGGAGACGCTCAGGCACGCAGCAGCTTCCCAGGGACGTGCTGTTCTCCTACACGTTGCAAATAAAAAGAAAATAAAACCAGCGTCAGCATGAGGTTTGTCCCTGGAGGGGATCCCTGATTCCTGCAGTGGGCTCCCAGATGCTCCCAATCCATTGGGATTAGGTGAATATTGCCAGTAGCTGCCCCTCATGCCTGGGCTGGATGCTGCACCGGGAGACGGGAGCTGGCACTGGGCCAAAAGTGATTTTCCTGCCAGCCATTGTTTTCTTGTTTTCCAGGTGGAGAGCCGAGCGCAGGGAGCTGCAGACCGGAGCAGAGGGGATTTGCTGATCGGGTTTTTTTTGGCAATCATAAATTCAGGTGAAATTCCACTGAGGTTTTGAGCCAGGGGAAGGCAGCGGAGGAGAGGGGAGGGGAGCACCAGCAGTTGAACCATCTCCTTTGGATACTCCTTTCAATAAAACCTTCACTGCTTTCCTAGAGTGGAAATACCTCCCTTTCTGAACTGCCCTGGTTTTGGAAGGGCAGAAAGGCTTGGGTATTTGCTCCTTACCAAGATAAAAATATTTTTTTTTCCCTTGGGACTACCTGCCCCAGCGTACACACAGCCAGACGCCCCATCCTGTCCCCCCTGCCACCCTCCCCGTGCTCCATCCCCAGCTCGCCCCCCACCATAGGGCTGTCCCCCAAGCCGGGGACTCTGCTCGGGTTCATCTTCTTGAAGTTCAGCTCTAGACATCTTGGTGCTATTTAAATATTTACAACAGACGGTGGTAAAAAAGATTGAAACATGAATTATTCACAGCTTCGCTTTTATCTTGGCAGGGGCCGTTGTATTTAGCAGGGAGGATTCCTCTGGCGGAGGGAGGGGCCGTGGCTGGGAAAGTGGGGAAGGAGGGAGGGTCTGGGGGTGGCTGGGGGGAGATCAAGTGGGCACATATGGGGCACAGGGAGATGAACCTGGTACCAAGGCCAGATGTATTTTTTCCTCCTGGCGCATCTCTCGGAGTGGCACGGGGCTGGTGCCCCAGGACGATGCGCTGGCACCCGGCTGGAGGTCCCTGGGTGGGAGATGCTCTAGGACCGGGTACGGCTGTAAGTCCTGGCTCCAGGCTTGTCCCCAAGCTTGTGTGTCCCTGTGCCTCAGCAAGGTGGGGGGTGGGGGGTCAGAAGCATCCCACTGAGCTGCCGTCACCTTGGGCATCCCTGGCACCAGGCGGTTTTGCAACTCAGCCTGCATGGCTCGGAAGGGAGCGGTTTTCTGCAGGTAACTGCTCACCTAAGTGGTTTCTGCAAGGAATGTGCTGCAAATCCGCAAGGAATGTGCTGCAAAACCCTCCGTGCTCCTGGTCACCCCCGAACAATTTACCCCAAGGATGCTCGAGCAATTTACCCCAAGGATGCTCCTGGAAAGCGTAAGGCAACCCCCTGCAAGACACTTTTTCTGGGGACTCAAAGGCTTCAGTCACACCCTCGAGGCAAAAATAAGTGTTTAAAACCTCAGCTGCACAAGGGGGATGGAAAATCCTCTTTGCTTTTTGTCCCTGGCAGCTTCTCCCCATCAGGACTGACTCCCACCAGCCTGCGGATGAATTTTGACACCGTTTTGGATCTAAAGGGGAGCAGGTGACGTAAACTGGAGTCGGTTTTTGGAGGGGAGGAGTGGGGGAGAAACACACTGGGGAAAAAAACCCAACCCACAGCCCTGTGCCTCCTTTCTCTGGAATCAGGGCTTCTTCTCAAGCTGGTGGCATCTTGTTTGCAGCCAAATAAGCCTGAGCCCAGTGCCAGACTAGTCTCACCAGTATGGCCATGCAGGAGAAGCCAGGAGCATCCTGCCTGCGATGGCAGTGCCTGACCCAGCAGCCCAGCACGGCAGGATGATGCCCTGTGCGGGGGGAGGGGGCCAGCACCTGCTTTGCACCAGGACACCCCTGGCCCTCAACCCCACCGACCCCCACGGCGGGAGGATCTGGCCTTTTCCACCTTCCCAGGCTGTTGCGTTTTCTTTGCCTGCAGCGGGAGGTGCGGAGCGAGGCTGGTGGGTTTGCAGCTCTCTTTCCTTCGCCATCCCTGGCGAGAGCGAAATGAAAATGGGGTTTTATAGCTCCTGCCTCCCCGCGGAGGCTGCAAAGCCTTCACCGAGCGGCACCAGGGGAGCGGGTGGCCAAGCGGCAGCTCGGAGCAGGATCGGGCCCCGTGGGGCTGCCAGCCGGTCTCTCCTGCCAGTCTGCCCAGTGTCAAGCACCGGAGGCTTTTCCTAAATGATGCTTTCCCATTTTTCAGCCTAAAAACTTCCCTTCTGAGCCATCCCTGACCTGGGGGCCAGCCTGACTTGCTGGGAATACCCCGTGTTACCCCCTTCGCTGGGGATGTGGCCCCTCGACTCCACAGCTGCAGCTGGGGGGGGGGGGGTTGCACCCTTTTGCCCCCAGGCTCAGCTCCCACGGCCCCACACCGGCAGAGCAATCCCTCTGTGCCTCAGTTTCCCCATACCCGAAACAACCACCATAGAAAGTTCTGGAGGATCAGTTTTGGAACTGATGGCAACACGGGGTATTTTTAGCTTTTCCTGGGAGGGTTTTTCCTTGTGTACATCCCCAGGGAGGAATTAAGGGCCAGGCAAGGGAGCACCTGGATGCCTGCACCCCGAAACCTGGGTGCTCTTACGGAGCAGCACCAGTTGCATGCACGGTTAGGGACTCAGCACCATCAGCCTGCAAATGGAGCATGCCCTGGGGTTTTTGCAGGTGGGAAAATCTGAGTTTCCCTGAGTGGGCACATACTATCACTGGCACTTCCTGAAGAGGTTATTCAGCCATTAAAAAAAAAAAGAAAATAAAAATTTAAATGATTGTGCATAATGAATCCCATGGAGATATCCCAGCACAGGCTGTGTTGTGCCAATGGGGTGGGAGAGTGGGATCATTCCCACTTAGCAGACGGAGAAATGAGGTGTGAGGAGCTCATTTGAGGAGGAGAGAAATTCAGAAGGTTACACTGAGTGTTTGCCCAGCCTTGTAATTAAGGGCTATCCATTCCCTGGGAAAGACCCATAATTATTTCCTTGCTCCCGGAGGAGAATTAGTCATTGTTGGCTCCAAAAAAGATATTTCTTATTTTGTCCTTCTCATCGCCAGCGAGGATGGGGGAATGCCCAGGCAGCTGCCCGAGAGCTGTCCCTGTCCCTGTGCCCAATTCAGAGGCAGCTCCAGGGAGATGTGGGTGGGATTTCATGGGGCTCCCCCAATGCCCACCCCCCACCCCCCCCAAAAGGCAACCTCTGGCTAGCCAAATTTCAGCCCCTCCTCAGGCTTTCAGCACGCTACATCACAGCTCTGTCCCAGCCAGGATTTCCTGGGGGAACAGCTTTAATATTTTGCTTGAAGTCTTTTCTAAGAATCCCCCCGGCTCTGGGGGACGGTGGCAGGTTGCAGGGCTGAGCGGGGTCGTGGGCTGCTATCGCAGCAGGTCATGTCAGGGTGAAAAGGAGTGTTTCTCCTTAATCCCAGCAAAGAAAGCCAGTGCTGGAGAGCGGACAATGCATGGAGCTGTTGGGAATTGCCTCTGGAGGCTCCCCAAGGTTTAGCTCTCCGAGGGGTGCAGCACATCTTGCAGTTTTATGGGTGCAAACGGAGGCTCATCTACCCCCAGGATCCTCCAGGATCATCCACATCAGCTGCCTGTGGAAGATAGGGAAGGGGACAGTATCTCCAGACATTTCCCACATCACATCTCCAGGGATGCGCGCCCTGGGGACAGCGCTGCAGAGCCCTGCCTGGTTCTGTGACGATTTGTCCCTGCGTGTGATGTGGGGGGCAGAGAGGATGGGCGAACCCTCAGCTACGGTCCAGCATCTTCCAGCGATGGTCCTGCATCTCCCTGCGATGGTCCAGCATCTTCCAGCGATGGTCCAGCATCTTCATCGCTCCTTTTCACCCTCTCAGCAAAGCAGTGGGGAACAGGGAGGGAGGGTGCTGCAACCAGCACCGCATCTAGGGTCAGACAGGGTGCCCAACATCATGGGTGCTGATCACTTCCAAGATCCTTTTCCTTCCTATTCCCTGCCCAATTCCCAGATTTTCATCCAGATTTTCAGCCCAACCGGCACATCTGGTACCAACCAGCAGGAAAAGCTGCTCGTTAGCATCATCGGGGAGCTGCAGCCTCCCAAAGCTGTGGGCTAACTGGGCACCTGGGGGCTGAGGCTGATAATCTGGTGAACAGCTCCACCTGCCTGAGGTTACAAAAGGACCTTTGGCAAAGGCAAACCAGTCTGGGACCGTTGCTGGGGCTGCTGGTCTTACTGGGACAGCCAGATGTATGCTGGTCTTGGGTAAAAGCAGGTGAGCAAGGCTAGGCAGAGCTTGGAGGGGAGCAGGGCTTGTGTTTAGAGATTTAGACAGAAATAAAACCCAAGCTGAGACTATTTGAGGGTGAGGACCCGTATTTCGCATGCAGCAGTGCTGTGGCTGTTGTGACAGCTTTCTGGCAGCTCCTGTTCACATCGTCCTCCCCTGCGGGATCTGGGGAGGGAGAAGAGGTTTTGCTGATGGAAAGGATGAGGAGAGGTGGGTTTCTGTGGGTTGTTTTGTTTTACGCCAGGGAATTTTGCTGACTTGTCTCAGGGCACACGCTGTGGAAGCGGGGGTGCGGTGCTGCCTGCTGAGCTGGCAGGAGCAGGAGGGTTGGGGGGATGGAGGGGACCTTGCTAGGGCAGCAGTGAGAAACCAGCCCCCAGGAGCCTCCTGGAGTTAGGAGCAAACAGCTTGTTTATATTTTTTTCAAATGCTTATTTTTAGTATTTTACTCCAGGAAGGCTGTGGGGTACAAAGGCCATTGGGCTGATGAATATATTGATGTCCAAGAGCTCCTGGTGAGTGTATCTGTGTTTAAGAATGTCTAAGCGTAACCTCTCCCTGCTCAAGGGACTATATGAAGGTGCCAAGTGGGTGGGTTTTCCCTTTTTTTACCCCAAAGTGGGTAAATTTTGCAGAGAGCCCTTGTACCCCTTAATTTCCAGGAGCATCCCTGCACCGAGGCAGGCTTACGGCAGCTGAGGACCCACAGTAGGTTTCTAAACATCACATTGGGGATGGAAAAAGGAAAGAATGAATGAAGGGGAGCGAAGGGGCTTCTGTCTGTCAGGTCTTTTCCCATCACTTCTGCTCACTTGTGCTCAGCCACGGAGGGGACTTACGGAGCAGGATGTGACAGGTCATCACACCGATTTGCCAAGCTCTGGGATTTCTCTGAGAACTGGGTTTTGGATGGCAAGAGCTGAGCCTGGGGAAAGAAAACAGCATTTAAGGAGGATGCTGGAAAGCCTCACCTCCACCAGACTGTTCCTGAACCATATCTTTGCCCTTTGTGTCCAGCATCTCATCTCCATCATAGGAATGAAGTTTCGTGATCGAATGTGTAGTTGTCACCAAGGAGAGGGCCGGCCTTTCTCCCAGCTCTGGCACGAGCCCACCTGAGCTCTGAACCAGCAGAGAGGTGAGGGTTTTTGCAGCAGGTGAGCAAGCTGGGGGGGCTGGGAGAGGGGAAACAGGACCTTCCAGCACCTTCAGCAACCTGGCTGATGCAGGCATTGGTATCCATCACCATGCTCTCCCCCTGGCCTGGAGGAGCGGGGCTCAGAAAACACTTGCTATGGGACAAACCTGGCTTTTCATCCCAGGGATGTATGATTTTTAGAGGAATATATGTAGATGTGAGGTCCAGAATATGAAACAGCTGCGAACCAACCTCTTATTTGAGCTCCTGAGAGCTGGTGCCTAAACCCCTGCGGCATTTTGATCCCAGGTCCCTAAATACGGTGGTGTTTGTTAGCAGTAGGGTCCCTCCCTGTATTCCTGCCTCCCCAGAGTGAGAAGCATCACCAGGAGCCTGGTGCATGAGTGGGGCCTGGCAGGCTTCTAGCCCTACTTTCACCTAAACCCCTCAGCTTTTTAATTACAGACAAGAAATTACCTTGGCAGCCTGCGCCAGCCCCTCTGTGGTGGGCAGGTCTCACCTTTGGGGTCAGGTAACCGCAGCTTGGGGTTAGGAATATGCGTTGACATGCACGAAACAGCTTGAATACCTGTTCCTATGTAATTATACCCATATGCATATTGATATGTCAGTGTTTACATTCTGTTTTTTCTCTCTATAGGTGTGCAGGTAGAGGAATATATGCACGTGCTTCATCCCCTTCCCTAGGGAGCAGTGGCACCAGTGGAGGCAGCTCGCTCTACACCTTCCCAATCAGCCCAGTAAGTCTTGTTTTCATCTGAGGTGCAAGTTTTCCCCCAAAAGACCAATTTTTTTAGTCCCTAGGCTCAGCCTTTCTTGCAGCACATCCCTGCTCCCCCCCACACGCCCCCAAGAGGCTGTTGGAGCTGAGACCTGCTGCAGCCCACATCCCACTCAGCATCTCAGCGCGGTGGCTTTACCCGTATCTGTGACTGGATGGGGGTTTGCCCCTGGGAATAGCCTTGCCCCCCCCCCTCAAACCCTGCTGTGTGTGTCGGAATGGGTGGGGTTTAATAGCGAAGAGGGCAACTAGAGCCCTTAAAATCCCCCCCCGGTGTGCCCATAGGTAGCGCATCCTGAAATAAAACATGTGCACCACTGTCCTCTTCTGGCTGGACCTCTTACATCCCAGCCGCTGCAGGACCGTTTGGGTTTTGGGGGTAAATTTGCCATGTGCCATCGCTCCCAGATGGGACTTGGGGAGGGGGTGGGGGGCTGACTTCAGCAGCACAGCCCTGGGTTTGGGCAGGGAGGGAGGGGGCTGGACACAGCCACGGGGTCCTGGAGACCATGGGGTGCACTGGTGGGTTGTCTCCCATCCTGGTGAGGTTTAAATAAATGCTGTGGCATGCTGTAAAAAATAATGTCTTGCTTTAAGCTGCCATATTTCCATCCCCCAGACAGGGGCACTCTTGGATTTATTTCCTGGTATAAGCTATTTTCATCTTTTTTGGTTTATGGTCCGCTAGAACTTCTCCAGGAGGGGCACAAATTCCCCTGCGAGGTAAATTTAAGATTACTGACAGTAACTTTAATTTTCTTGGTCATTTTTTTTTTTTTTCAGAGCCAGCCTTATGCAGCGAGACCCAGTAACCACAGAGCAGACAGAAACCGCTGCTTTGGAGACACCAGCAAGCGGTTCCCAATGTCACCAGGCTTTGGCTGCCGCAGGGACCACATCTGGAGACTGGGATGGAGTAACCCGCAGAGGCAGAGCTGCTCCCTGTGGGTGCTGAGTGGGGGGAGCAGCCCCCCACCCCCCTCACCACCCAGTGCAAAGGCATGTTGTGGCATCTCAGCCCTCCTGTGTGCTCTGTGCCTCAGTTTCCCCATATATAACTGCACGTTGCACAGGGGTTTGAGGCAATAAAGTGATGCCGTGCTCGGCCTTTTGACTCTGTAAAGGCGGGATATCTGCTTGGGATGGGAGTTGCCTTATCCTCGTCTCCTGCACTTCGCAGGAGGGAGCCTTCCCCTCTGGTGAGCTGGTTACAGGGCACCGGAGCTGTCCCCTCGCCTTCCTCCTGGTTGTCCCCATCGTGTGCAGGGAGGAGAAAGGACCTAGCAGAGGTCCTAATCCCAGGCTTTCCCCCTTGTTCCTCCCTCTCCCCTAGTTTTCAGGGGCACCGAAGAGGAAGCATTTCATTACCACCCGCTGCAGCCTTTTATTTTCCATCCGTGTCTCTCTCTTTCCCTGCTTGCCTAAGAAGAAGCCATCTCCCCCTCCTTTGCTTCACTGCTCACCCCAAACTGTGGCACAGCCACATCTCCATCCCTGCGTCGGTCCAGCGGCAGAGACAAGGTGGGGGAGCACATCTCCTCCTCCCTTCGCTGTGGATTTGAGGTGGGGGGTTCTCCCCCTCTGCTCTGGTGAGACCCCCCTGCAGTACAGCATCCAGCTCTGGGGCCACCAACATAAGGGGGACATGGACCTGTCAGAGCAAGTCCAGAGGAGGCCACAAAAATGCTCAGAGGGCTGGGACACCTGTAAAGACAGGCTGGAAGAGTTGGGGTTGTCCAGCCTGGAGAAGAGCAGGCTCTGGGGAGACCTCCCAGTTCCTAATGGGGTTTGCAAGAAAGGTGGGGAGGGACTTTTTAGCAGGACCTGATGCAATAGGACAGGGGGTCATGGTGTTAAACTAAGAGGGAATCAGACTAGATGTAAGGAAGAAATTTTTTATGATGAGGGTGGCAAGGCACTGGCACAGGGTGCCCAGAGGTGGTAGGTGCCCCATCCCTGGAACCATTCAAGCACAGGTTGGATGGAGCTTTGAGCAACCTGATCTGGTGGAAGATGTCACTGCCTGTGGCAGGGAGCTTGGACTGGATGGCCTTGAAAGGTCCCTTCCAACCCAAACTGTTCCACGATTCCCCATCCTTTGGCTGAAAGAAAACGGGCAAGGAACGGCCCCTTCCTGGCGGAGGCTGCTGGGGGTTAAGTGCTGGAGAGGGATGCTTTGTCATCCTTCGTGGATGCTGGGGTGAGATGCTGCTCTCCCCAGGGAGGAAGCAACGGTGTGAGCAGAGATGTGCTGTGGTGAGAGTTTCTTATTACTGATACAGAATAGCCTGATTTCGGTGACCAGGAGCTGCCGTGACGTGGGTTAGGGTTATGCAAACCCGTCAAGAAGGTGACAGGCGTGGAACAGGAGCTGGCAGCATCACGTTGGGCAATGGAGGCCCACAGGGTGGAACTTCATCGGGGTCAGCGTGGGGTCTGGGGTGATTAGTGACGGTGGATATAGCCAGCCTGATGAGGGGGTGGGGATCAGATTGCCCAGCACCGCCCAGGCACGAGGGATAGCATAGCACGGCCTAGTGAAATCAGAGTGGGCAGTGAAAGCGATAACGAACAATTAGAGAAGGGGGGGATTGCTGGGCGAAGGGGGCCTCGGGGTGCAGGGACAGTGATGGTGGGGCCATCATCTGTGGGCTGAAGATCTGGTCCAGGGGCTGGGATGCTGCTCCTGGCTTTGCCCTAACTGCTCTTCGCCTGCTCTGTGTGTTGGGGATGGGGCTGTACTGCAGCTCTGCCTGAGACCCCAACTCAAAGCCATACGGGGGGGTTGGCCCTTAGGAGCATCCCTTATTTTCTGTGCTCCTCTTGCCGCTGGGGGCCAGCCCTGAAGCACAGGGGCATGGTAGGCTCCAAGATGTTTAAGAAAATGCTCGTTCCGACAGACTTTGGCTTCCTCTAAAGGTGCCGTGTGTGTGCTCAGGAGCAGCAGGTAGAGCTCAGGGTGGCACCGAGCCTGCCCACAATCCAGAAGGGAAAAGCGGCTCAGGACGGCGAGAGGGGAACTTGCTGCTCCTGTTGAGATGGGAGCGGGTGGCAGCCCTGGCCAAGCGGCTGCTTGAGCCCCCTGGCACGTTATCCCGGCTGGGGCTGCGCTGTCAGGCAGATCTGTGCCCTCCCAGGGATGGGAGCAGCGGCTGGACCAGGGACATCCCCAAACCTCCTCTTACCGAGTTACCCTCAACTTTCCCTTCTCCTGCTCTGGGTTCTTGGTGTGCTGGGGACCCCGAATCCTGAGTGCATAGAGCAGCCCCCCCTCTTTCTCCACGTGCCGTGCCATCTCCCAGCTCTCCCCTTCCCTCTCTGCTGCCAGGGACCTGCTGGAGCGTGGCGGGCGCTTGGCTGCCAGCACCACCGGCTGCTCCTGCCAGCGCTGGGCAGATGGCAGGCAGGGCAGGTCGCAGCCACGGGGAGAGGCTTTTGTTGTGCTGCCTGGAGCTTCTCGATCAGGTTCAGCATCTCCAGGGCATTGAGGGTGCTCTGGGAGTGGGAGCAGCACTGGTGTGATGGGGGAGTATCTGACCCTGCTCAGAGAGGGCTCAGGGTGGCTGGTGGTCCCTTGTCCTGCTCTGGGTGGATGCAGGTAGGTGGGACCCTAGGGAGAGGCTGGATTCAACACGACAGCTTGGAATCTTTCAGTGATGAGCAAACGCACACGAGTCCAGCAAAGTAGGAAAATAAAGGAAAAACCAAGTGGGACAGAAACCAGGGAGAAAGGAGGTGATGGAGATGGCAGGATGCAGTGAGGAGGAGGAAACACAATCCACCCAAGTGGGTACATAATTTATTTGCCCATTAGCTATTAATAAGGTGGCCTTTTGTATCAAGTCTCCTGACGTCCTTGTAACAACTTCAGGCCTTTCTGTGGAGCATCACCCTTTCTGGGTGTTCCTGTGCCACTTGCCATGCTAACATGATTCTTGATATGTCCCGTGCCTTCGTTACCACCATTCAGCTGAACGAGTAATTAATGAGATTCCCCATTACTGCAGTGTAACAGGAACCTCTGGGAAATACCCACGAGGCAGTACCATCTCCTAGGGATACTGGGCATGCATGGCTTTGGGTGGTGCTTGAAGGGGGAGGTAAGTCTTTGGGGCTTCCTTGTGAGTTGGGTTAAAGCAGAATGGCCAGGGTGATGACTTGGGCAAGCCATGGACCTCTCCTTCCACCACCTGCTGTCCATGGTTACGGCGAGGTTGGATGTGGTACCTGATACCAAGACGCAAATCAGCTCAGCATAGCAAGGAGATGTGGAGAAGACCCATCCATCCTGGTCAACAAACCCATGGCTACCCTGCAGCCTCCAGCATGCACCTTCCTCCCACCCTCCTCACCAAGCAGAAGATAGATGGGCTGAATCCATCCCATGTATTCTTGGGATAAAGATGACCAGGACACCATACCAGAGACTTGGAAGGACCCATCAGAGCAACCACAACCTTCTACAGCTGGTTCTCGGTGGCTCAGGGAACGAGGTAGGTCTTTGCTAATGGGAAGCCCCTTCCCCAGCATCACCTGATGCTGCTGCTCAGAGCTGAATGCAGGGCTGCTCTTGGCGTTTGCCCACAGCCTGGGATGCTCAGCCTCTCCTGGCCACCCCCTTGAAAGGCTCCCAGGGCCTCCCTGGGACACGGAAGGACCACACATCAACATTCCCCAAAATATCGGCTTTGTTTCCCTCAGGCATCACGCGGGGAAGAGCGGTGAGGCCAGGAGCCAAGGCTGAAGCCATGCAGCTCCTGCAGAGGCAGCGATGCCCTCGGTGGGACCCCCATCTGGGCAGGTCAGAGCTGCTGGTGCCTTTTAGTCTTGCAACGTGAACGTCGCTTCTTGAAACAGATGTTGCTGCCAGGTGGGAAGCTCTTCATACCAAGGTGCATCCCTCTCCCCACATCCCATTTGTCCCCATGGAGCAATGCTGGGGACAGATCTGCTCCCAAGTAATGAAGCTATCACCTGGGGGGGGGTTCAGCTCGGCTGCTGAGCTTTTGGGGGTACACCCCGGCTCTCAGGGCTGGTTGCCAAAGGGTTTGGGGTTGTTACCCCCACATGTGAAGGTGCACCACAGCCTTGCTTGCAGCACCGCGTTTCTTCCCCGTGTTTCCTTTAAAGCCAAGGACAGCAAGGCGAGGTAGGGTTTCACAAGGGTATAGAATTTCCGAATCTGAGTCTTTCCTGAGACAAACTCTTTCTAATCCTTACCTGCGTGTCGGAGAGATGCAGGCGCTGGCCACGTCCCTGCCCACCCAAGAGACTCCTATTGCTTGAGGAAGGGCTGTAATTTAGCCTGGCCGAACGGGGCTGCAGGTGAGTGACCGGGTTTAATTTTATTTACGGTGCTTATAAAAGTTTGTGTAGCATTGGTGATAGAAATGTAAGTGGCCCCAACACCCGTGGAGAGTTCTCACCTGTATTAAGCCAGTCTTTTTATTTTACTTGATTATTGCTAGGATGTAGAAGAATCACCTGGTTGAAAATTATCACCTGGTTTCCATTTATCTCCAGCTAAAACAGCGCTTGGCTCATGGTTTTATACCAAGTTGTGCTGATACAGGATTTCTGGATGCTCTTGGGTTTGTGCCTGAACCCAGATACGCTCTGTGCTTTGAGCATTTACAGCCTTTGTTTCTCTTCCAAGTCTTAAATAAAGTAGTTACTCTTGGCTGTGATCTTTTTAATGGGTTTGAATGCTTTGCAAGGCTTCCATTAGAAAATCATCAACCGTTGCAATCTGCTTTATTGGAGCACATGCAAGACATGTCGAAGACACTGAAACACATGCAAGGTAAGATCAGTTGCCTTCAGCCTGCTCGAATTAAACCGTGAGGAGCTGGAGTGAAATAACTCATCACGATTTCTGACAGCCTGAAATCTACGGCTGCCAAATAGTCACTTAAAACCTAAAACAGTGGTGGGAGCATCCGTTCTGCGGGGATGAATTAAATGGCGAGGGGATGAGATGCAGAAGCAGACGACGTCGGCTTCAGACTGCAGTAATAATAAACGGGATCTTTCTTTTTTGGTTGGCTTGGTTTCGCCTGGAAATGAAAGGGATGTTTTAGGTGATCCCGAGGGACTGAGCGTGGGAATCCCCACTGCACAGAGCTTACCCCAGTGATGTAGAGCAGGCTGTGGAGAGGGTTAATGGGGATACTGGGTCAAAACGGCTTCTAGTTCCAGCGGATTCAGTATGGTTTGCATTTAGTGGTGAAGAATAACATGTTTTTCAGAAAGTCTGGTTTAGGTCGTCTTCCCTGGTTTTGTGTGTTGGTGCAGGAGCGCAGATGGAGCTGCTCCTGGCCCTGCCTCGGTGCTCACTGCAGCTCTGGTGCTAATGAACGTTTCTTTCCTCCAAACACTAATGAAAAAGCCCATGGAAACCAGTGACCGGGGGCGAAGGTTGGGTGGAAGGGCTCAGAAGGGGCCGAAGAGACTTTCCTTGGTATCAGGTCTGGGTTCAAGCAGGCATCACCTCAGAGTTACTCCATAAAGTTGTTTCACGTTTGATGTGTGATGAGTTTCAGGGTCTTATGGGGGAGGCAGTCTCTACAGAGATCATAAAAGTTTCCACATGAGCAAAGCCTCAACCAAATAAAGCCTAACTTTTAATGGGGGGAAATATGATTGCATTGCTGATTCCCAGAGAAATATAGTTTGGCTTCCTCAGCTGAGCTGTTCCCTTTGCATCTCCCCCAGCCCTGAAGTGGCTGGTGTGTCTGTGCCCCCGTGAATGGTTTCCCATTGTATCCCGGGATGAGACTGAGCTCATGGCACGTGGTTAGGGAAACCGTGGCTTTGCCATGGTCGCTGGAGCCCTGCCCTGGACACAGTGGATCTGCACCCCTCTGGGCTTGGCTGCCCTGGGGCTCGGCTGTATCCGTTTTCAAAGGTCATGGGAAGGAGATCGGGAAATTTCTTCGAGGCAAAATCAGCTCCAAAGCAAAATCAGCTCCAACTTTGCACGAGGAGCCTGGGGCTGCTGGGGGAAGATGACCCCAAGGGGCAGCTTTTTGCTTTGCCTGAGCCTTGAGATCTCCTTTCCCCACAGCTGGGGGGAGATTTTCCAGACCTGATTTTCCAAGATGTTGTTTTCTTTTTATTTCCTTGGTTTATTTCTTGAGCAGCACCTCAGGGAGACCTCGACTTCGCACACCCCGCTGCTGGGATGCTGCTGAAAGAGCTCAGTGCCGGCTGATCTCGATATTTGCCTTTCGCAATTCAACAGCGCGGCATGGAAACCTGCCCCAATTACACAGGCTGGAATAAAGCTTGAGGGAAAGGCTCAGCATCCTGAGCTGCTGGCAGGAGGATTCAGGATGCGGGTGAGGGCTGGGGCCAGCTTTTGGAGGTCACTCGGGAAATACCCTGGCTGGTACTTGCTCCGTTCCTGTGTGATAGGTCCCTTTCCAAGGTGATGCTCTTGTTTTTGCCTTTGCTTGTGAAGTTTTGGGGCAGGGAGGGAAAGCAATGCTCTCTGCAGGGGCTGAGGGAAGAAATGGAAAGGGAAATAGCTGTGGGTTCATCAAATCCTGCTGGCAAAGCAGCCTGAGGCTTGAAACAGCAGCTCAGATACCTTTGCTGGAGGCAGTAGGTGATGCTCACGGTCCCGATGGCCCTTTGGACTAAGAGGGGGGTTATGGCTGAATCCAGCAACCTCTGCTCTGCACGTGGCTGGGGTACGGCCAGGACCCAGTGTTGTACGGACAAGTGTGAGCCTTCCCCACAGAGGCTTGTGGAGGAACAGGCACACTGGCCATACAAAACCGGGATGGAAAAAGCACCTGGGGGGGCAGTTCTTGCTCCTGAAGCTTCGCCAGTTTGGGAGCTCCCCAAACGGCAATCGCAGGCTCCCAGGAATGGATTTTTTCCCATGCACTGAAGCTGAGGAAATGCATGGCTAAAGGGACCTGTGGCCGGAGGAGCCCTGGATGTCTCTGCCCGGCTGGTACCTCAGTGTGCAGCCGTGCCGGCAGCAGGAGCAACGGAGGGTCCTGTTTTCCCAGCCTCTCTCTCCTTTCAAGCAGGTGCAAAGGACCAGGGTCCCTGTGAAACTGGCACTGTCCTGGATGGTGCGGCAGAGCATCCCAGTGAGCAGCTCTGCGTGGAGGGGACAGAAACAGTCGTGTCTGAGCATCACCTCCTCTTCCTCTGCTCCGGGCTGCTCCTTCCTCACCCTCGCTCAGACAGCGAAGGCCGTGCATGCATTTGTGGACACAAAAGTGGTGGGTTGGGGTCCTGGCTGCTGCTGCTGCTGCTTATGGGAAGGACCAAGCGAAGGAGCAAAAACCCATTTCAGGCACAAGGAGAATGAGGGCAAGGAGTCCCACCGGGCTCACGTGGGTACCGGCATCGCCTTTCCGCCCAGTGCAGGAGAGGTACGAGCATCCCCACGCTGCCACGGCCATGCGCCCGCAAGAGGCGAAGGGGCAGCACCTCCGGGCAGCCCCCGGGCAGCAGAGCTGAAGGAGGAGGAGGAGGATGGAGCCAGGGGCACCAGGCGCCCTGCACGCTGGAGGAGGATGAGGATGATGCAAAAGCCGGGTTTGTTACTCCCTTCTTTGCAGCAGCCTTGGCGGCAGGGTGAAGTTGGGGATGGAGGAGCGGAGGGGTTGGCAAGTGGGTTTGGGGCAGTCTGGTGCTGCGCTTCTATTTTTTGAGTATTTTTTGGGTGATGGTGACCAGGGGAGAAGTTTAGTTTGTCCTTGGAGGAAAAGGGAGGGTGAAACACTCCTGATCAGCTTTGCCGGGAGCTGGAGGGTCCTCCTGGCATCACCCCAATCACTTTAAGTCTTAATTACTTTTTGCTGCTGGGTCCAAATTATAATGCCCTCACCTGGATGGGACCATGGGGTGATGGCTGCTGTGATGTGCTCGGGAGAGCTGCCCTGATCCCTGCAGTGGCTCCGGCTTAGCACACGATGCCGTGAGACCAGGACCCTGGACTCTGCCGCCGGCTCCTAGCTGCTGCTGTTGCAAAAATCGGGATCAATGCAGGTATCCGTCTGACCTGATTAGTGGCTTCCTATTGCTTTCCATTTATACCATATATCCAATTTTGGCTCTGGCTGACAACCTCCTAGCAGGGTTTGCTGCCAGTGCGGATTTTGAGGGGGCACAAAGTCATTTCTTTGTCCCTAGGAGCAGACTGAGGTTACAGCACTGAGCTCTGGATGCTGGGGCGGGGGAGGGGGGGCTCTGCCTCTATCCCGATGCTTTTGGGCAGACTGGAAAAGTTTCCCATTGATTCGGGATCGAATTGTCTTTATCGTGTTACAGCCGTAGTAAGCAGGAGGGTGAGAGCAGGGAGGATGGCTGCCTCCCCCTGTCCCCATCCAGGCGCCCTGACGGAGCCGGGATGCTCGGGGGTGGGGGAGAGAGGTCACTCCATGCACTTTCTTGCATCTTTTTCTGGTGCACGTTAATCAAAGCACTTTAAAAGTGCTTTGTGTCCACCTGTCCACCCGCCAGCCGCTTCCTAAAGTGAGTCAAACACTTTGCAGCGGCGGTTGCTCGGTGGGTCCCAGCAGAAAGCAAACCACCGGCCTTCAAAAAAGCCTGCTCAGCATCCCTAAAAGCCACCACAGCACCATCATAGGCAAAACCCCATTCAAATCTTTTCCTGAATCAGGCTAAAAGCCCAACTCCGAGTGCCAGGAGGTAAGGAGGGCTCAGCTGCAGCAACGCCTGGCTCGGACCCAGGCCATCAGCAGCATCCTTCGGCGAGCAGCCTGCATCACCGCAGAGCTCATCTCACCCCATCTGGCTTTTCCTGCTACCTGTGCTGGGCTGCGGCAGCTTTCCTGGTGCACCAGGACTACGTTGGCTCCCTCCTAGCAGGAACTCACCCTGGCTTGTTATTAAATTACATCCTGACCCGGTTAATCCATAGCTGATTAATTTGGGACTCTATGGCTGGGTATCAGAAAGGTTTCATCTGTCTCATGGCATGTACTGTATGTACTGGGTTCTCTGCTAATCTGATTTTTTAATATAAAGGAAATATGGGTGGAAAAATAAAGAATGAGGTATGCAAACGAGGGAGGATTAAAGGGGTCCGGCTGGGCACACTTCTCTGCCTGCTGTGGGGGTCAGCAGTGAGGGATCCCCCCATCCCAGCACCAGAAATCCAGGCTGGGATCTTCCACCCGTGCATCTTTTCCCACAGGGCTCCTGTTTGGCTGTATAGCATGTCACCGGTTCTGGGGAAACTGAGGCACGGAGCTGGAAGTAGCTTATAGGAGCTGGTGGCTGCTGGTTAAAGCTGATCATTCCTTTGCTGGTGCAGTTTGTGGGTTTAAATGTTGGGGCTCATCCTGCACCCCTTGCCTAGGACACACGTGAACGTCTCCTTTCGAAAGGAAAGGGGGTCTCAGACTGGGCTGCTCCTGAGCTCTGGGCTCCTTTGGTGCCCTGGGCTTGCTCTAAGCCACTGTTATTTCAGCATATTTTGGCTCCTTTTCCCTTTTTCCGCTGTTCCTGCACGGAGGGCTTGAAAGCAGAGGCAGCTTTTGCCAGATCCCCATCATCCCCTCAAAGGTTTGAATTATTCTTTCCATTATTTTTTTTTTTTTATTGCTCATAAACTACCAGCATCTCCCCTCCTGTTTATTCCCTTGCAGCTGCACGCATTTGCCTTAAATTTAAAGAGTTTGATTTGCAAATGTCTTTCCCAAGGAGGGGGATGAGCTGCAAACTTTTGCAGGATCTTCCCCGGGAGCAAGCCCAGAACCTCTTTGTCGGGTTTTTTGGGGGGTTTTTTGTTGTGTTTTTTTTTTTTTTTTTCCCCAGGGATGGTTCCTGCCCTGCTCCCAGCCGTGGCAGATGCCCCCAGGGATGCTCCATGTCTGAATCAGAGCTCAAATACTCCCTTAAAATTCTCGCCATCCCTCGTTTCATTAACCCCAGTGCCAGGGCTGGAGTCAGTCCATCATCCCTATAACTGAGGATGCTGGAGGGTGTGGGTTGTGCTTTTGCATATTGCACCCCCACCCCAAACCCAGCCCTCCCTGATGCTGGGGGCGGGGGTGGGGGGTTGCTAATTGAGGGGCACTTCATGCAGGGCTGAGAAATAAGAAAAATTCACCCCAATATCTCAAGCGGCCGCAGAAGTGCCGTGGAGCCAACCCAGCTCCACCTAAGAGCATTGTAGCTGAAATAGTAGTGCTGAACCCCAGCTAATTAGTTCTGCTAAGAAAGAGGAAAATTAACAGGGGCTCATTACTGCAGTAAATTGCTCTGTGGGCTGAAGCGCGTGCCTGGTGCAGGGCAGAGCCCAGCAGACGCGCCGCTTTGCAGAAGTCTCTGCAGGCACCGTTTTGCTTGAGAATTAGGGAAAAATCAAATTAAGCGCCGCTGCTTCATTACATGGGAGCGGCGATTGGGGTCTACAGGACCCTTTCTGTCTTCTCCTTGTTCCCACCCTGCTGTGGTTCATCCCACGTCAGCTCAAGGGGAAATGGGGTGTGATGAGCTGGTCAGTTCTCTGCCCTATTCCCCACAGGGGAAATTCAGCTCCCTGTGCAAACCCAGGTCCAAGCAGTAACCCAGGGACCTGCTGCAACAACCCCCCCCAACCCACCCCCCCCTTTTCCAACTAATCCCC
The DNA here is from genome assembly GCF_023638135.1 of Falco biarmicus. Classification (NCBI taxonomy): domain Eukaryota; kingdom Metazoa; phylum Chordata; class Aves; order Falconiformes; family Falconidae; genus Falco; species Falco biarmicus. The sequence continues at coordinate 2,007,120 of NC_079303.1, read as the reverse complement.
CTCTGCGGCGGGACAGCCTGCGGGGTGCTTGATCCAGTCTCAGAGCTGTGCGTGCGGAGTTGCTGGGCAGCGATCCCGTACCAGTGCTTACTGGGTGCCTGTCCATCCCGGATGCAGGGCACCCTTGGGGGCCAAATTGGTCCATGGGATAAATCCCAGCAGATCCGGTGATGCCAGGAGCATGGAGTGGAGGATTAAAGAGAAAGAAGTGCAGGAGGAGTGCCTGGGGCAGCCTGGCTTTGGGGGGCATTTAAATCCTTAGGGAGAAAACGATGTTTCAAGTCACCTTGGCTGAACGCAAAGGCAGAACTTTCCCGAGGGTGTCCAGGGTGTAGACGAAATCTCCAGAGATGAGAGAGTTGTGTAACCGTCCTGCTTCTTGGAGACAACGATGTTATTCCGGGCACCTCCCCCTGTATCCGTCTCCCCTGGACCGTAACCCTGCTTTGACTTCAGGGATATTCCCATCAGCAGCGAGTTTTTGCTGGAGCTGACTTCCCAGCACGAACCAGACAATCGGCTTCTGCGGATGGTTTTCACACTCCGTGTTTCCCTCGGCCACAGATGCTCTTTGCCCCTGCGCAGGACGTGACCCTGGTTAGTGTCAGGGAGATTTTTTTGGGGGGAAAAAAAGCCAAGCGAAAGACTTTTGCCTACAAATACCATCACCCTGTGGTCAAAGTTGGGTGTGGAGGGGAGATGGGCACAGGTTGAGGCTGAATTTAGGTTCCAGGAGTATGGATTTAATGCCTTTTTGTTAGTAGATCTCCAACCGCCCCACCAGGGTGGATAAATATAAGTACTGGGATCTATAAGGGTGCAGAAGGGGGCATAAAAAATGTAATACCAGACCTGAAGGGCTTGATCAAAGGTCTGGTTAATGTTGTGTCCCTTTTCTGTCACAGACGGCTGGAGATGAGTATAAGATGCTCCAAGCCAACGGGTCCCAGGATCTCCTCCGGGACAGGGCGGTTTAATGTGCTCATTAACGTCATGGGGGGGGGGGGAGGAGAAATAGCTCAGAGGACGGACAAGGATGCTGGAGGGAGGGAAATTGAGGTGACCGGGTCCCTCAAGAGCAAAGGAGCGTCACCACGGAGGAATTCAGGCTGAAGCACGCGGGCAGAAATGTGCCACCCCCTCCTCTGCTTTCCCTAAATGAGGAGGTCTGGGGGGAGGAGGAGATGGAGGAGGGTGAAGAGGAGGAGGGTGGGAAGGTAACCCGGGTGAAGGTAGAGGTGGGACCCAGCCTTGTGTGAGGCCACCCAACAGAGATGAAACTACCTGAGGGCACCCAAGGTGAGGATGCCGGCGAGTGTAAACAACCTCTGGAAAGGAAAAAAAAAAAAAAAAAAAGAAAAGCAAAAAATGGGGAAAGAAAAGAAAAAAAAAATTAAAATCCAGTTATTTCAGTGAGTCGTGCCAGCTTGCCCGGTCCCATCCACCCAGGGCATTTATTTATTTATTTATCCCCGGCGGTTATAAGCCCAGCGGCTCTGGGGTCCGAGCCAGAGGCCGGCCAGCAGCCAGGCGTGACTCAGGGGCACGTCCCCTCTCTCCCTCGTCCCCCACCGATGCCCTCCGCGGGGCTATGCTGGCTGCACCCGCTGCTCCAACTGGTCCCAGCCACCCCGGGGAGGGACAGAGATGTCCCACGTGGCGGTGGCACTGTGGCCGTCACCTCCTGGAAAGGAGCCTGCTGCACCTGCGGCCACAGGCAGGAGGTAGGTGGGCAACGGGGGATGCTCCAACCCTTGGGCTTTCCCCTCCCCTCCTCTTTTTAATATCATTATTATATATTAAGAATAAAAAGAGCCCTATCACCTGCTGTCAATCTCTCTCCCGGTACCAGCGGCGTGCGGGTCCCCGTCCTCCCTCTCTGCCTCCCTCCTGGGGACCAGCTCAGACCTCACCACGTCACGGACAAGACTTGTCCCCGCCGGACCATCCGGAGCATTATTGGGGATTAAAGGTGGCATCCGCCAGAAGGGCACGTCCTCCTCCGTCTCGCTCACCGACGAGCGGGTGGGGGCAGGAGGTGGGTGGCAGGGTCCCCCTTCCCCGGGCGAGAGGGGCATGGGGGTAGGGTGTCCCCTGCACCCCACCAGCCACTCCTGGCTCTTTTTAGGGCTCCCAGGGCGATGGCAGGGCCGAGGCTCCAAACCGTGCTGGATCCTGCCACCGCGCCTGCCAAAGCCCATCCCCGGCACGCTGGGCTGCCCATTATACCGTGAATCAAATAGAGAAGAGCCTTTTAAATGACATTGCCTGCGTTATCCCAAAGGGACCTTCCGAGGGTATGGCTGGACTTTTTTTTTTTTTTTTTTTTATCTCCGCTTTCCCTACACATCCCTATGTGTCTTTAATAACTCTCTTCCCAGATGCAGAGAGCGTTGGCACTTCCATGCCCTGTGCGGGTAAGTCCCTGTAGGTGATGGCTTAGGGGGGCTATGGGGGGAACCACCTCCTTTCTCATCCCAGTGCCGGGGTGATGGGAAGGAGATGGGGGGCAGAGAGGCTCAGCATCCCTGATTTTCTGGCAAAACCGTGGAAACGGCTGTTGTTGGCCCCAGGAGCATGAGGGGTCACTGGGGATGAAGGGGCGATGGGTAGGAAGCAGCAGGGAATTGCCAACGGGGAGGTGGCGATGGTTGCAGCCCCAATTTACTGGGGTGTAATGGGCAAAACACATTCTCTCCCTCAAAATGACCTTTCTCTTCCACCGTCTCTCTCCCTTGCATGTTTTTTTTATTATTATTATTTTCCACAGCCAGGGATTTCAGCTGAAGGGTATTAGTTAATCAGATTCTGAGAAGCAGATGTTAGGTGATTTAGGAGGAAAAAACGAGGCAACTTTCTAGTTCAAGCCTCCGCTGGAGCCTGGAGGGCGTGTTGCAAAGCTTTGGGTGGATGTTTTGTGGCTTTGGGCAGCGCCATGAATTTTGGTCTAAATTAAAAATGAGACAGACAGGGCGGGCTGGGGGGTTGGGGGTAGGTGGGACACCTCTCTCCGGTGACGGACAGGCAGGCGTCAGCACGTCTGGGGGCTTTGAAAGCAAGAAAAGGAAAGTCAGAGCCCTGCAACCCTTGGGCAGCTGTTCTGAGGGCTTGACACGGAGCTAAAAAGCACCTTTCTGCGTCCCAACGGGGAGGATGAGCACAGCTTCCCACTCTCAACCTGACCACGCACGTGAATCAGCCCGTCGTAGCTCCGTGCCTCAGTTTCCCCATGAGGGATGCTGCTGGGGGGGTGGGGTGGGCTCAGTTCGCTGTGCACAGAGGCTCCAGAGCAAAGCCAGGGTTTGATATATCACAATTTCTACCGCGACCAAAAGTCTCGGGTTAAAGCCACCCTGCCCGGCAAGGGCTGGGGGATTTTCTTGCCCGCGGTGCTCAGCGTACCCAGATCATCTCCCGGCGCTGACTTAGGATGCAATTTTGTGGTCGGCTTTAGCTGCTCTAAATTTGCTCTGTTGTTGAGAGGAGCTCCTGGGCACGTGTTCCCCTCTGGGCTCTCCCACCAGGATGGATGGGTGGGATGTGTGCTGGGCCAGGTCAGCTCCCCCCCCGCCCCTCAGCTGAACACTAAATGCTCCTGCTCTCCCCGTTCAAACTGATTTTCTTTACTTTTTTCTGATTTAAACATCCTCCTGGGGTGTTTATCGCAAGAAAAAGTAAGAAACCAAGAGGGGAAAGACATGTGCTGTTTTTCTTTTTATTCTTTGATGCTTGTTCCTCCATTGAACAATTCAGAAGAGCTTTGTTCAGGCTGGGCTCATCGCAGTGCCCCTTCACGCCCCTCCCGCTGCTACCCGGGTGCTGAGCATCGCTCACCCGCAGCTCTCGCTTGCTGTCTCCCCGCAGAGATTCTGTTGCATTTTCTGCACCCAGCATTGCTCTGACGGTCCATCATCTCCTGCCTGCAACAACTTTCCAGCAGAGCCACAGAAAGGTCGAGCCTGAGCCGAACCTGGCCCCACGGAGAGCTGCGGTGCCTTGGGCATGTCCCAGCAGGACGTCACTGGGGCTGGGGGAGTCGGGTTTGGAGTCACTGGGGCTCCTCAGTTCTGCAACTGGTTTGCTCTGGGGGGCAGAACTGCAACGCTGCTGTGTCCTCCAAGCATCATTCCTGCCCCGTTGTCCCAAATACTCCTCCATGCATGTCCTCAAGTGGGAAAATTGGCACGCAGCCAGCCAGGAGCAGCTCTATGGAGATGGGTGCCTAAGCACAACCACGCTCCGTGGCTTTTTTCTTGAGCAAAGAAACATGATATTTAAGTAGTTTATGATAAATTGTGGGATTTGTCCCCAAATCCAGAATCTCATGGCTCTGCTGGGGGAAGACCGAGGTTGAGCCCTCATCCAGGATATGGATGCTGGCTCCTAGATGAAGTTTTGCTTTTGGGATTTATAATGCTGAGAGCAGAAGAGAGAGGATTTGTAGCAAGCCGAGATGTTGCCATCTACTTCTGCCATGGATTTGGGTTTCTAGCTTGTCCTACCCAACTTCACTAGCAGTGCACCAGCACGGATGGATGAGTTCGCTTCTGGGGAAAGGGGAAGGAAAGAATTCAGAGCCCTGCAGGACTCCAGCTGGGCAGGGGGGTGAAGCAGCCGGTGCAACTCAGTCCCCGCGGGCAGGATGGGTCCCATCCCAGCACCTGGTTGTACAAAGCAAAGCCTGCGGTGGAGAGCATCCTCATCGCGGCGCTGGCCCCAGCGCCGCTGCTGCTCCGTGCAGACGTGGCCTAAATTGCGATGCTATTATTGGCAGCCGAGGGCATTTGGGTTTTTTCGCTCCCTCTCTCTGAACTTTGCTGGGTAAGAAAGCCAGCGTGCCCTTGGTGATTAGCGGTCACGCACAGCAGCTCTGCGCGTCCTTCTGTGGTTTCTCATGTCCGGAAAATATATTTGTGGGGGAAAGAGCTGGAGGGGAAATAAATCAGGAGGTTGAATTTACTTGGCACATCTCCCCAGAACTGTTCCCCGTTAACCTCTAATTTCTCTTTGTGCCTCTCCCTGAGGCGGGACAGGTAATTTCCCAGCTCTGTAACTTGGCCTGGTCCCTCGGCGCCTTTTTGACTTTGCCTCCAAGTTCAGCACGACAGCAGCGGCGTGTCGGGGAGCCGTGTGCCCAGCAGCGTTTTGGGGACGTGGTGGCTGTTGCTGAGCGCCTGACAGAACCGCTCTAGGGAAAAATCCACCCCGTGGCCTGAAGGATGCTCGGCCAGTGGCCTGAGCGCTTAGCCCTTGTCTTCTTCCCATGGCTGGGAATGTCATGTCTGCTGTGAAGGAGACCTAGGAGAGCTCTGGAGGACATCACCTCAGCCACTGCCTGCCCCAGTCTGGCTGAAGGCAAGGGGTCCCAGCAAGGGGTCTCAGCTGGGACCCCTTTTCACGCCATGCAAAGGGGTTCTCCAAGGCTGGTGGACATAGCCTTCTTCTCCTGACCTGCCTTCCTCCTGGGCTGTGCTTCCCAAATCCCAGCATGGCCCTGAGTTTGGGAATTGCTTTCTGCCCACCAGTTGACCCAGCTGCAACATGCCCAGGACCTCCTGGGGTTTGACCCAATGCCTCTCCCAGCTGAAGCAAGGGCTGCCACTAACCAGGACACCCATGGTTAATACCTCCAAATCCTGCTCCAGACTCTGGACCCGCACCTGGAAATGTCTGAAAGGGCTGGGAATGCTGGGGAAAGGCTGGGTGGGACCCCTGGGATCACCCCCATCCTCTGCCACTGCCTGACCTTTTATCCTTGGGTGCTGCAAACGGTATCGGGAGGTTTAATGATGCTCATGAAGCCATGCCAAAAGGGCTTGCAGGATCCGGAGATGAACGACTTGCTAGAAGTATAAGGCTTTTGCCAGTCAATGAAATTAATGTTTCCATTAGAAAAAAAAAAAACCAAAAAACGGGTTTTCCAACCTCAGGTTTGTTTTATTCTTTTCAGTCAAGCCAAGCGCTTGATATGCGCAATTCAGCTCTGTCTCCCTGTCCATTCACTTGCAGATCCTCATAGCGTGGGAAAGACGCAAGCTGCCGGCATCCGACCCGGGGATTTATGCTGCTAATCTGATTAGTGTATGATGGACGTGTCCAGTTGGAAGGAGATGGAGGTGGCACTAGTCAGTTTTGACAACGCTGATCAGATCGTGGAGGATCCCTGTTATTCAAACGACCTCAGCCCCGCCAGCCAGTCGCGGAAAGGCCATCCCAGCTGCGCCAACCTCCTCTCCAACTTGAGAATCCTTATCAACAGTGAAAACGCCAACAATGAGACCATTTTCTCCAGGTTCTCCGCCGAGTTCAGTGAGCACCTGGTGGGGGAGAGGGTGGGCATGGATGAGGGGGACCAACGAGTCATCATCAACATCGCTGGGCTGAGGTTTGAGACGTGGCTCAAGACCCTCAACCAGTTCCCTGAGACCTTGCTTGGGGACCCGGAAAAGAGGATGCGTTACTTCGACTCCATGAGGAATGAATATTTCTTTGATAGGAACAGGCCCAGTTTTGATGGGATCCTGTACTATTACCAGTCCGGTGGGAAAATACGGCGCCCGGCCAACGTCCCCATTGACGTCTTTGCTGATGAAATCACTTTCTACGAGCTGGGTGATGAAGCCATGGACCAGTTCAGGGAGGATGAAGGGTTCATCAAGGACCCTGAGACCCTCTTACCAACCAATGACTTTCATAGGCAATTCTGGCTGCTCTTTGAGTACCCTGAAAGCTCCAGTGCGGCCAGGGGTGTAGCTTTGGTCTCTGTCCTGGTCATTGTCATCTCCATCATCATCTTCTGCATGGAGACCTTGCCAGAGTTCAGGGAGGAAAGGGAGTTTAAATCCGCCCAGGAGCTTTCTAAGAACCTGACAGATACCTTGCTGGCCCACAGTACCTTCACGGACCCTTTCTTCGTCATAGAGACTGCCTGCATCATCTGGTTCTCCTTTGAGCTGTTCGTCCGGTTCATCGTGTGCCCCAGCAAGACCGAGTTCTTCAGGAACATCATGAACATTATCGACATTGTGTCCATCATCCCCTACTTCGTGACGCTCACCACCGAGCTGATCCAGCAGAGCGAACTCAACGGGCAGCAGAACATGTCCTTGGCCATCCTGCGGATCATCCGGCTGGTCAGGGTCTTCCGCATCTTCAAGCTCTCCCGGCACTCCAAGGGGCTGCAGATCCTGGGGCAGACCCTCAAGGCCAGCATGCGGGAGCTGGGCTTGCTCATCTTCTTCCTCTTCATCGGCGTCATCCTCTTCTCCAGCGCCGTCTACTTCGCCGAAGTGGATGAGCCGCAATCCCATTTCTCCAGCATCCCTGACGGCTTCTGGTGGGCCGTGGTCACGATGACGACCGTTGGCTATGGAGACATGTGTCCCACCACCTTGGGGGGGAAGATCGTGGGGACTTTGTGCGCCATTGCAGGGGTATTGACCATTGCGCTGCCCGTCCCCGTCATCGTCTCGAACTTCAACTATTTCTACCACCGGGAGACAGAGAATGAAGAGAAGCAGATCCTGCCTGGGGAGGTGGAGCGGATACTCACCAGTGTGGTGACGGGGAACGGCAGCATGGAGTCGCTCAATAAGACCAATGGGGGTTACCCTCGAGACAAGGCCAAAAAGTGATGTTTGAGGCCGTGGCGGGACTGGGCACTGCCAGGTGGGATTGGCTGGATAAGGTATAAGACATCTGCATGCTGTGGTTTTGGTTTTTTTTTAAACCAAATGTGCTGCTGCTTTTTTTTTTTCTTTTCCTAGACATGTTTCAATCTCTGATTTCCTGTGGCTGTTCAAATAAATACCATCTTTCTTATCTCTCTGCCCTGCCCATCAGTCTGCTTTTTTTTTTTTTATTATTTTATTTTTTATTTGATGCTCATCTGCTTGACGTTTAGCTTCTCTCTCCATGGGGTCAGAGTGGGGTTCCCCGTACACAGAGATTTCCCCCATTTACTGGAGGGGAAAAAAGGGGCAAAGTGACACGAAATGCTTTGCTCGGTGGTACCCAGCTGTCCAGAGACGAAGGTGGGTCCAGCTCCCTGTTTTTCTTCATCCATTTTAAACCATTCCTCCCCACCCACCACTTAGTATCTGGGGGTCTGAACAATTCCCAGACCCGGGACTGCTCTGGCTGAAAAATAAGCTGGCAAAAAAAAAAATTAATATTTTTAGCTGGATGAGTTCCCTGGCCTGCCTGCCTAATAAACTTTGTCGGCACGGTAGGGTGGGCAGTGATGGATGGAAGCAAGCCACCAGGTGAGGGGATTAGGAGGAGGATGGGGACCCATCACGGTGGCACGGTCACCAGGAAAAGTCCAGGGCACCGTGGCTCGGTGCCCTCTGGGGTTTCTGATCGAAAACCGAGCTCTGAGAGAGGGATGGGGATTTCCCCTGCAACAAATGCTTGACTTGGGGGTTACCTGGTGTGCAAATGCCCTTGGGGACGAGTCACCATGACCTCACCGATTTGGTTGTCCCTCCTGTTGCTGCAAATGGGGCGCAGAGTAAGGAGGGCTGGCGATTCCCCACAGCTTCGAGTTGCAAAAAGGCACTTCTGGCTTCTAAAAGCTGCAAATTCCCACCGGCACTTTTCATGAGAGAAACCAGCAACAGATCATTTTGCCATTCTCTCTCATGCCAGCAGGTTTTCTGCCGACAAAAACATTTTGTTCCAACTTCTCTGTTTCACTTGGCTTTTTTTTTTCTTTTTTTTTTGATGTTTCTGCCTACATTAAGATCACAGTTTCTCATGCAGTGTCTACACATCCGCTTTTATATCCCACATCTGTTATACTCCGTGTCTTATCTCCTAAGGATTCGACACGATCATTATGCAACATGCCAGCATCTCTGGTTTGCAATTTCATTCAGAAAGGAGCTATGAAAGATGGATTATTTTCATTCCTGGTCTGTTGGAAAATGCAAGTTTGGGCTTGCTGGGATTTTTCCTGTGGCAGATATCCTGCAATCGTGGTCGGGGGGTGGGGGTGGGGGTGTTATTTTGGTTTTGTGGGGGTCTTTTTTTTTTTTTTTTGCAGACTTACTGCAATGAGGTCTTTTCCACCCCAGGCAGATGGATCTGGGTTGTGACCAGCACAACTCCTTCAGGAGAGGTTTTTTCCCTCTGGGACAAATTCCCTTTTCCCTGCTCTCCGTCTTTTTTCCCATCCCTCCTCCATCCTCTTCCTCACGCCGCCCCTTGCAACCCCAGACCATCATCCCGGATGGGAGAAGGAGCTGTGAGAGCTATTTCATCTCCTTCCCACCGTGTTCAACTTCTCATCGTCTGTGGGGATGGCTGGAGGGCGCACAGCTGGGCACAGCTGGAGCGCAGCACCCTGAGACACCCCCAGTCCCTCTCCATTCACCCCTCAGTCCTCTCCAGCAGCTCTGCCATGTCACTATTTTTATTTTATAGCTGCTTCTTTCTCCTTTTCCTCTAGAACGCTTGAATTTTTTACAATCTTTTATTTTTTTAGCACTCCCCTCCCCAAACTTCACTCCCAACCTGTCAAAGCTGAAGCCCTTTTGCTCTTTGTTCCTTGGGAAGTCACCACGAGAAACCCTGGGGAAAAGGATTTGGGCTGGGAAATATTCAGCCTGATCAGCTGTGAGCACATCTTTGCTGCTCCTGCTTCCCAGAAAACAGGGACTGAAACGGTGCTGGGGTGGGTGGATGGATGGATGGATGGAAGGATGGATGGATGGAAGGATGGATGGATGGAAGGATGGATGGATGGATAGATGCAAGGATGAACAACCTGATTCTTATGAACTTGTAAACTTTATTCTCAAATAAAAGAATAGATGCGTCAAAGTGTGGCATGCAGAAAATATTATTTGGATACAACTTTTTTTGTTCTTGGCTTTGCGCTGCTCCATGGGAGCCGGTGCCCAGCTGAGAATCGTGTGTGTGGGTTGAGGCATGAGACGTTATAGTTCTCCAGATTTGTGAGCCGAGGACAAACTCCCCAGGGGGTTCCCCAGCAGGTTGGCTTACACCATCCCTTGTGGGAGGCCAGGTCCGAGGGGTGGCCCTGATTTATGCTGGGAGGACGGGGTCAGAGGTCTTAAACCTCTCCATAAATTAGCTTATTTCTGATTCATCCTAAAGCGAAGGAAAACGAGCTATGAATACCCAGTGCCAAGACCCAGCTGGTGCTTGATGAAAACCTGCCAGAAAACCCATTTTCCTGCACAATTTGCAGCTTAGTACCATCCCAAACACAGACCCAAAGCTCAAAGCTCAAGGAAATCCATACAAGGCTCTTCCCAACTGTACTATTCTCGAGTCAAGCCCTAATGAGCCAATCTGTCATGTCCTCTAGCACACAGGCTGAATTCCCACTTGGAATTTTGTACTGCCACGAAAAAAGCTAAAAAGAAGACAAGAAACCTCTTTGCTTTATTAGAAAGATGTCCTGGCTGCTTTTTATCCCTGGAGCAAGCTGGAACCTGTGGGCACGGGTGAAATATTTCCCAGCTAGAAGCGTCTCCCTCCTCTATGGAGCTGAAATTTCCAAGGAAGCCCTGGAGCATCCTTTTTGCCACCAGATATTCCTGCGCTTCCCCAAAGCACAGGGGTACAGTTTTGGCACCACAGCCAGGAGATGGCACTCCAGGACAGACATTTCCCTGGATGCAGGCAGTGGCGATGTGTTTCATCCTTTCTTAATTCATGCTTGGAAGCTTTTAGCTGATTTATTTCTTTATTGCATGTGTCAACACAGATGTGGGAAGGGATGCTTTGGCCCTCAAGGATGCTCTCACGGAGGAAGCCCATAGCAGGGGGTTGTTTGGGGGGAGGAATTTTGGCACTGGTGCAGAATAGCCGTGCCAGGAGGGTTTAGGAGCATCGTGGCACGGCATTTGGGCTGTTGGTCCTGCCTGGGGCAAGGACATGGCTTCTCCCATCCCACTCACCCAGAGCACAGCTACAGCCCCTGGGTGCTCCAGGTGGTCCATCCTGGCAAGGGCTGGTCCATGGGCTGCTGGTCCTCAGAGCTACAGTTCCCACTGCATCAGGCTCCTTTCTTCTTGCTCATAACAAGGAGAAAATTCCCGTGATGGAGCTGAGGGAATCCCATCTGCCCAAAATCCGGGCTTGGGTCCCTCCTGGGCACAGGGGGTTTCCACCCACCAGGGCTGAGGGATCTCAGGGAGCTGCAGGGGGATAAATCCCATTTCCACCATCCCATATCATCTGCTCCTTTCTAGGCGGCTCAAAAAGCAACTTCTGCACAGTGAGAGGAAAGAAAAATTAATTTCCAACCCCGATTGCTTGGATCTCTGCTTCCTGTTCCCATCGGGTAAGCAATCTCTGGGTCCCACCGGTGATGGAGCCTCATTTATCAATCAATAATGCAAATAGCCCCTTATCCCTGAGCACAGTGGAGATGAACCAGCAGCAGGGACTCTTGGATCTCTCTCCCAGCCACCTGCTGAGAGCTTCCACTGCAGCTGCTCGAAAGGAGAGAGGCAGGCTCCATTTTTAATGGGGTTTTATATGGATGAAGGTAATTTCCAGAAGGAACCATCCAGACCTTTGAGAGGGAAAATGATCATCAAATAAATATGTTGGGTCTTGAGGTGGGGGGGGGGGTTGCACAGCAGTAAAGACTATAATTGAGGACTAGCTGGTGTTCCCAGGCTCTTGGTGACCATCTCACAGCACAGACTGGTTATTGGGAAAAGGGGCATTTAATTGAGATTCTTTATGGGGAAACAAAGAAGTCTAACTGGATTGTTCTAAACGATGGAAACTAAAATAAGACATCACCTCTGCACATGTGCAGCTGTGGATGCCGTTCAGTAAAAGCCCCGTGATGGGAGGGCACGCGCTGGGTGAGCACCTTCTTCTGCCCTGCTCTCCTGGATGGTCTGAGGGAAATCTCCAGCCGAGCCCCATCCTCCCACGGGACTCGCTGCCATCAGATGTCTTTGGGCTATCAGACACCACGTAAGGGACATGAGGGTGAACCTTGGGCCCAGGGACGGAGAGCTACTAAGTGACCCACGAGTGCGACATGATTGTGGGTCTGCAGGGATCTGCTCTGATCCTGATCTGCCTCTGGGATGGCGAGTTCATCCTCCCTGGATGGAAATGTGGGTTTCCCAGAATCTCTCACTTGATGTAGCCCCGACAGAAGAGCTGCTCTTGACTCCCTAGGGACCCACCTCTCAGCCCCTGCAGGCTGTGACTCCCAAAAGCCTTAGACTGTGTTGACCAAGTGCTCCTGAGCCACCACGAAGCAGCAAGTGCTGGGCAGCTCCTTCCTAATTCCTGCTGTTTTATCACAAATAAATGGGCAGCCACCAACTCTGAATCATCCACGCTTTATTCATGCATGAGTGAGAGATTCCTCAGGGACCAAAAAAACATGGTTGGTTTGGTTGTGTGATAAAACCAAAGTACCGCTGGCATCGTGGTGGATCTAAATAGCCTTGGCCAGCCCAACACGGTTGTTGTCCCGGTCAAAGATGCTGTAGTACACCCTGATGAAGACATCTCCCAAGATCCAGAGATCCCCGGAGGTGTTCTGGAAGCTGCTGATGCAAGGTCCTTGGTCGTTCTGCATTTGAGCAAGGAAAGGCAAATCGGAGAAATGTGGGCTAGTGTCTTTTCTTGGCAATGCTCTGGAGACCCATGGGCATCCACCCCCTATCTCCCACGGGAACGGGAGAAGCCAAGGCAACCAGAGCCATTGCAGAAAGTAGAAGGACCTCCAGAAAGGCTCCAGAAACCTGGACCACCCGATTCCCCCTTACCTGCTCCGTGTAAGCCAAGGGGGACACAGGATACTGCACCCCATCGATGACAAAGATGACATCAGGCATGGCGGCAATGGAGCTGCAGTTCACGTTGTACTGCAGAGAGCAGGGAAAAGAGGCTCTTAGGTGAGAAACAACATGTTCACAGGCCAAGGAGTGAAGGGGTTTGATTTCACCGGTATAAATTAGAGACTGGGAGTGTCTCACGGTGGTCTCTGTTGGAGGTACCAGAAGAGCAGGGCTGATTTGCCATGAGCAGAGGCATGGTTTCCCCATGCATGGAAGCTCTCAGCACTGGGCTCAGCAGTGCCGGGCTGCCTCCAGGGTGAGCAGAGCAAGCCATGGGTGCTCTTACCTCTCCGTATGTGTCCTGCCTGGCCCCGACTGCCCTCTGGATGTTGCTAATGCTGGAGGGTGGCCCAGCCACCAGGGAAGTGCCGGTGTCAACGATGGCTTGGCAGCCACCACCGCATGCAACCTCCTGGCTGTTGACGATGATGCTGGGAGGACAGACAAAGCACGGGGCTGTTAAATAACCAGCTGGATCTTGGTGATGTTATTGAACTTCTTCGACAGGAGTGAAAGGTGGGTAACCCAGGGTGCTGCCCTTGAGCCTTTTGCTCCTGGGAGGCTGCAATGTCAGCTGGTATCACAGCCCCGATGGCACACATGGGGACTGAAGCACTGAACACAACCCAGCAGCTGGGATCCAACCGAGCCCAACAAAGTGGTGTTTGGACCATGATTTTACTCGGCTCGTCTACAGGAATGTCCCCAAAGAGCACAAGCTTTGTGCAGAGAAGAAGCAGACACAACGTGTCCCCATGTTGGGTGGCAGTTACCAAAGTACTATGGATTTTGGCCCCTTAACCTTCCGCATCACTCAGCCGTGGGGTGTTAGATGCCGGTGGAAAGCCCCTGATGTTGTTGGGTCCAAGGTCTCTTCAGAAACGATGGTTAGAAATGAATGTGGGCCAGCAGAGCTGGTTTGTTACCTGTCCATGGAGATCTGCCAGTAACCTTGGTAAGAGACGGAGATCCAGTTGATGGAGCCGGTGAAATAAGACTCATCGATTCCCCCGAAGATGACCACACTGCCTGTTGTCTCGCTGGATGATGCAGAAAGGAAAAACAGTGCAGGGTTTGCCACGTGTCTTCAGTGCACGCAGCTTAAAACAGCAGGGCTGTGTGTCCCATGGGGCGAGATGCTGCTCGCGATGCCATGGTTGCACCTGCTCCCCTCCTCATTACAGAGCGTCAGTGAGGCAGTGGCAAACAACAGCGTGTGCCAGGTCCTTTGGACCCAGAAAAAAGGAAGAGGGGAGCTATGGTGAAAGTATGTGCCAGGAAACTAGAGCTGCTCCATAGAGTCATTGAGGTTGGAAAAGGCCTTGAAGATCATCAAGTGCAACCGTTAAGCCAGCACTGCCAAGCCCACCACTAAGCCATGCCCCTAAGCACTGCATCTACACATTTTTTAAACACTTCCAGGGATGGTGACTCCCCAGCAAGCCATAAGTCTGGTGGCCACCTGCTACGAGCCCCCTGTCCTTTGCATGCCATGCACAACACAGAGCCAGAGCCCAATGGCAGCAGTGACAGCAGAGGAGTTGGAGCTACCAGGCAACGCAACGACATGCACGAGATGCATCTGCTGCCTCCCTTGGCCCTTGAGATTCACATGGCTTACCGGGACAGATAGATGGAAAAGACGTTCTCCTCCAGCAACCTCTCATTCACCATGTTATCGAAGACTGGTGTGATCTCATCAGCAGCCAGATTTGGGTAACCCAAACCCAGGATCCCATCAAATGCAACATGGACAAAGAATTGGCCAGGCTCGGTGGTGCTCAAGCCAAAAAGCTGGTCAGTGTCCACCAGAGATGCAACCTAGGGACAGGGAGGGTGCACAGGGAGGTTGTCCTGAGACCTGGATCAGGCACTGCAGTGCTGGCGTTAATCAGGTGGAGAAGACACAAGGGACCCCCCCAAGATGCCATCGTGGCACTCACGCTGACGGTGTCAGAGCCCACGATGCCCTCCATCTTGCCAGTGCCATACTGAATAGTCAGGTTCTGCCCTGTGCTTTTGTACGTGGAGGACACCAATGGGTTAAACATCTTATGGTTTTCTAGAAGGTAAGTGGGAAAACCAGAAATGAAGCCTTTCAGTGAGGCTAAGCCGTAAGGGAAGCGTGGGAGGAGGCACCCTGCTGAATTGCTGGTTAGACCTGCCGTTTATTATCTTGCTTTCAAGAACAATTTAGCTGTGAGCATTTGCTGTACATCCCCGCCCCTCCTCCAGCAACCTGCAGGAAATCCCACCACCCCCTTTAGAAAGATGGGGAAACTGAGGCATGGAGCACTAAGCATATCCCATCACCCTGTGGAGTACAACACTGAGCAAGCCCTACACCCCAAACACCCATCTCTCCGGTGCATTGCAGAGATGCTACGGACCCAGCACCAGGGGGCTGCTCGCTGCACTGGCCGGGTGGCCCCCAGTCCCGGGGCCATATCACCCCGTCTTGGGGCTTGATCACACAGTTATAAGCCCAGGGTGTGCTGCTGGACCCGGCTCTGCTGGAATGGGGAGCCCTGCCTGCTCCTACTTACGGCAAGCCAGGCTGGTACAGGAGATGGAGGGAACCCAGAGGTTGGAGGAGCCGGTGTCAAAGACCACAGTGAAGTTCTGCGGTGGGGTGCCGATGGAGATGGTCCCGTAGTACTCCACCTGTGAGGCAGCAGGACCAAGGGTGGCTTTTAAGGCATGAAACCAAATCGGGGGCTTCCCCAGGCTTGCAGCCTTCATGGTCCCCCTCTTCATGGGGACACCCTGATTCTAGGAGAGCTGCTGAGGGGACATCTCAGTGTCCTGGCTCTGCCCAGGGCCACCAGCGTGGGCAAAAAGGGGCAAAGGTTGCGAGCTGAAGGCTTTGGGGTAAAAGGATCTGGATTTGGTCCATGCACAGCACAGATGTGGGGCTGGGCAGCCCACAAATCACCCCAGGGCTGCGCTGCTGGCATCAAAGCCAATACTCACGTCCAGGGTGTTCAGCAGGGGCTCGGTGGCCACTTTGGTCCCGTTGGGAAAAGCATGTGGGAATTTGGTGCCGATGTCGTAGTGGTGACGCTGGAAGAAGCTGTGCAGCAAACCCTTCTCCCTGAGGACCTCTCTCAGCTTCTTCCCCCTTTCCAAGGGCAGCCTGGCACAAGCACCCAGGAAAAAATAAGAGTTAGGCAGGATTTTGTCAGCGTTCGGCACCTTCCATACTGGTGCTGATCCAACAGCAGAAGCACAGCAGGCTCCCCCAAAACTGAGTCGGGGCGATTCCTGCAAAACCTCAAAGCACCTCTAGAAACCAGACCCCCACCTCAGGTACCCCCAGCTCCTCTGCACCCCTGGAACCACTTCCCCAAGCCTCAGCCTTCACCTCTGCTTCCCAAAGCCATTAAAATTCCCAAAGCCACAAAAATAAGCTCCGATTGCTCATTTTCCCCTTTAATTTTGACTCAGGTGGCCCACGAGAGCGACGCGGCGGTGTCTTACCTGGTGACACCCTGGGAGAGGGCAGAGGCAGCGCAGAGAAGCACGAGGAACCGCATGGTGCTGGGGCAGCCGGAGCAAACGCCGGGTGGTTTATATAGCCCCCGCGCCCCCAACCTGCGGTGCCAAGAGCCGCCAGGACCACCGCCCCCCCCCCCCCCCACACCCCCTCTGGCGGGCACCCAGCCAAGGCAGGTGGCACCCAGGGACCCAAGGACATGGCAAACATCGGCTGGTATCAACACGTCACCTGGCAAGGTGGGGGGGACACTCACACTGTGCTGACCATGTTGCTGTACCCCAAACCCTGTGCTCCCCTCCCTGTATCCCCCCTCCGGACCCTCCATCCTTTAGCACCCCAAATTCTTCATCACAACCAGGCGCTGCCTGTTCATAGGCATCATTTTGGCATCCAAAGCCATCGCAAGCAGCAGTGGGACCCCCCCACCGCCACCCCAAACTGATGGGTGTCTCTCCCTAGCTGGGAACGGGAAGGGGCCCCCGCTGGGTGGGAGGGGGTGTGTAGAAGAAAAAAGAAAATACGCACGTTTTGGTGCTCTGGGACCCACCGTTATCTGCAAAAACCAATTAGTACGGTGGGATGCAAACAGGCTGTGGGAAAGGTGACCCTGCAGCAGGCTGACCCCTCTCCATCTGGTTTGCCCAGCGATACGAGGACCATTAAAACAGGATTAAAACTCCTAATGAGCGCCTCGGTATCGCCTGCCACGATAATGGCTCCAGGCATCAGCTGGCCTTTCGCGGTGTGCAAAGGGGAGAGCACGAGGGACGCGGCGGGCGAAGGACATGGGGCGATGCTGAACGATGCAGGATAAGGATCCTGGTACCCACTCTGTGCTGCTTTAATTTGAGCAGCATCTCCCAAGCCACTACATCTTGTCCAGCCCCCCAGAAAACTTGGTGGCAGCTGCTGGTATCGTGGCAGGAGAGTTTCAGTTGGGTTTCTCTGGCGGCAGCATGGAAAAGCCGGCGGATCCTGGTTTTTTGGTCTTTATTGTTGCCACTTTTTAGAAAGGATGCTGCGGGCAGAGCTACTCCATCCCTGTGCCACCAGGGCGGTCTCCGCTGCTGCGGGGGGAAGGTGGGATTCTGTGATGGGGCTGGCTCTTGTGGTGGGGTAAAACAAGAATTAATTGTGATTTTTTTTCGGCAGCAAGAAGGGAACCGGCTAGAATCACCCGATTGCTTTGTGCAGGCGTGGGAAGGGGCTGAGCTGTGGCCACCATAAAGGCAACAAGGTGCAGCACAGTTTGGGCTCAGACCGGAGTTCGAGCTGGATTTGAAATGAGGAAAGCTGGTGGGATGAGCCACAGAAACCACCTCAGGAACAAAAACTCGCTCCAAGCCTCCCCCGAAAGAATAAAAAATATAAATACAAAATATCTAAATTACAAAATAATAAATAGCAAAGAGATAACAGGAATAATATGGATATATAATGCATAATGTAAATAATTAAAATTCAAAAGATGAATAATATCTCCTACATTTTTATATAATTATAAATAGATGAAGCTCACAAAGTCCAGCCTTAACCCCGTCATTCCCTAAGCGCCTTCCCGAGGCTGCTCCTGGGGTCCAGGGCACCCTGACGGTCCCTGCAGGAGGGAGGGGTGGGCTGGGAGCACTGGTTTGGGCTTGGGGTGAGTGTGGGGTGGGCTTGCTGGGTAGTGTAGGGGGAAATCAGGACACAGTGGAATGGAAAAGGGAAGGGAAGGGAAGGGAAGGGAAAAGGGAAAAGGGAAAAGGGAAAAGGGAAAAGGGAAAAGGGAAAAGGGAAGGGAAGGGAAGGGAAGGGAAGGGAAGGGAAGGGAAGGGAAGGGAAGGGAAGGGAAGGGAAGGGAAGGGAAGGGAAGGGAAGGGAAGGGAAGGGAAGGGAAGGGAAGGGAAGGGAAGGGAAGGGAAGGAGAAAATAAGATAGAGCATAATAGAATAGAAAATAGAAAAGAATATAGAATAGAACAGAAAAAAGAAAGGAAAGGGGAAAGGAAAGGGAAAGCGAAAGGGAAAGGGAAAGGGAAAAGAATAAAGAAAGAAAAAAGAAAGAAAAAAGAAAGAAGAAAATAGAAAAAAAGACACGCCCCCCCCCCAAAAAAAAAAAAAAAAAAAAAAAAAGAATAGTTTCCTGCTGTTTGGGAACCGTACGTGCAGTTATGTTGTGTTGACTGTTTGGAGCTGGGACCCCCCGCCAAGGACATGGTGCTGGGTTTGTGACACCGCAGCCACGTCCCAGCCCTCACCGGCTGGTGCCACCGGGCTCGGGTCACCTTGGAGCCAGAACATTAAACAGCCGATGGGGAAACGCACGTGCGGGAGGCCGAGGGGGCACTCGGCAGCGTGCTGGGGGGAGCAGCCCCCCATCCTCCTGATTACGAGCTTGTGTTGACTTTTCCCCAGCCCCGCAGGAGGACGTGAGCTTTTGCTTGGCTGCTTGTGCTTTTTCTCCTGCACAGAGTTTTCCACCTCTGGGGAAAAAAATAAAAGGGGTGGGGTGGGGAAAGGAGCTTTGCTGGGTTTTACTCCCCTAAATGCAATTTTAAAGCAGCTTTAAAGTGTTTTTTCCTGCAGGTAAAACCATGCAGGGCACGTCCCCAGTGGGAGTGGGGAGCAACGGCAGGGACCTGCTCAGGCGGCGCATCCCTCGCCTGGATGCGTACCATGTGAAACCAAGGGGAGCCTGCTCTTGCCATGGGGGTGTCCCTCTGTTTATGCCAGAATCAAGTGATTTTCCACTAAATTGTCACCTCTTGTGGTTGAAAGCCACTGGGAGATTGGTACATCCCCCTGAACTGGGAATTAAGGATGGTAAGAAGCTGTTTAGTGCTTTATTTCCTTTTTGCTGTTGTTTCTGCTGGAAGAAAATCGCTTGCAATGTTTTCCACTGGGAGATGTCTAAAAATTGATGAAGAAAAAAAAAAAAAACCAACAGCCCCTTCTGCACATTTCCAAGCTTGAGGGAAGGCCAGAGGCAGCGAATGAGGTAAGGTAGCTTAACAAAAAAACCCAAACCATGAAACTATATGTATTTTTAACACTATTACAAAATGTTGTGCTTTTTTCCTGAGTTTTCCCCCTTCCCTGTATTGCTTTGGGACCCCTTTCTATTTGGCAACCCACCACATCCCCAGAGCCCTTCTGCCAGGGTCCCCAGCGCCAAGTGTCGGGAATCACAAACCCCTGCCTGGGCCAGCGCAGCATCCCCGGTGCATCATTACGTGGTAAATAAAAACCAAAACTGTTGTGCAAAAAAAACACCCCAAACCACAAAAAACCTAAGTAATACCAACCTAGTCATTGCTTTGCTTTATTTTCACCAAATCTACAATATTTTGTTGGGGGAGAAACAGGTGTGGGGAGGCTTTTACCCAGCAGCAAACCAAATCTCAGTGGTTTTACTCTCCATGGAAACGCAGCGTCTGCCACAGCCATTGCTTTGGGGTCCTTTGGGGTCTTTAGAAATACAAACAGTTGCTGCTATGGCACCAAAACCCCCCAAAACCCCCCAAACCTACCAAACAGGGAAGATCCCCGAGCACCGGGGGTGCCACAGCTCCCAGCACTGAACCCCAGGGGCTTCCCGGGACTGGCTCGGCACATTCAAACCCCCAAAATCAGCTTTCTGTTGTAGCACTGCTTCTGCCTGACAGGACCCCATTCGGGGGGGTTTTAGGTGTTTGGGGTTCCCCCCCCCCCCCCCCCGTAAATGCTGATAAGTCTTCTTTTTTCTTTTCTTTATTTCTTTTTATTCATTATTGCCGGGGGTCGCTGTAGGAAGCAGGATTGATGCTCAAGTATACACATTTTTTCCACAATATGTTTCCAAGAGGGGAACAGAAAGCACGTGTCGGAGAGAACTTTTAGGGCATTTAATTAACTTTAATATCCTATTCCCCACTCAAATTCAACTGATATGAAGAGAAACTCCCAACCCTCATACGGTGCCTAAACCTCAGGCAGATGCTGAGGCTGGAAAACATTTTCCAACATCCCAAAGTTCCACATCTGGCACAACACGGCTCCAGCCAGCCCCGCTTCAGCCTCTGCCAAACACATGGCATTGCTCAAATTCTAGGGAAATCCCTTCCCTAATTCCCCATCGCTACTTGATATTAATTTCTTTTAATTGCAGCCTAGATTAGATCATCCATCACCAGCTTGAAGAGCTGCTTCCAGGGAAGAAATATGCTGATAAGACACAACCGGGCGATATCACAATGGGAATTACCATGACAGAAATGCTTTATCCCGTAGGAATCGCAGGGGAGTTGAAGCAGCTCAGAGGATGCAGGGGGGTTGTGGAGGATTCAGCTCTGGGTTACTTTGGGCAGAAGCTGAAGTTTTGCTTGGTGACCCAAACGCTCAAACTCCCCACAAAATGAAGTTTCTGCCCCTCTTGACTTGTGTTTTTCCTAGCGCACGACTGAAAGTGTCAAAATAATTCAAGTCAGGTCTCCACCGCCCCTGCGCCGTCCTGCAGACGCTTTGGCAGATGAAACGATGCTGATCAGCTTCACGTCCCAAATTTTATCATGCACCAGGATAAAAGCCACGGAGGAAGCTCTTGGCTGCCGGGTGCTCGGGTTTTACTGTATAAAATAAAGGAGGGAGGTGAACACTAGCTGACAGCATCCATTACATGCAGACAACATCTTGTGAAAGGGGTTTTGGAGGCCACAGATATTTGCCATACGCACTCTGCACAGGATGCTGGAGCCGGGTCCTGCTCCGAGCTGGGGCAGAGCTTTGCTAAGCTCCATGTCAGAGCAGCTTGGCCTGACCGTGCCTCAGTTTCCCCATAGAACATACAGCTCATAACAACACTGTCTACCTTGGAAAAGCACTTTTAAGATTGCCTGGTGCTATGTGGGCACCCGGTGGCCATAGGAGAGGGCAAGAAAGGAGTGCTGGGAGCTCATGGATGGAAAGTTGGGAGCATCACCCTAAAAATCGATGTTCTTGAAGTCGGCAGAGCAACGGTAGCGGCTGTCGAGGAACCTGGCGCATATGAAGTTGGGTAAACACGGGCAGGTGTGGTGCTGACGCTTCCCGAAGAAAGGGACCTGCGGAGACATGTGGCAGAGACGAGGATGTCAGGGCTCTGCCGCAACCAAAAAATTATGAGATGGGATCAAAGCCCTGAGAAAATCTCCGGCTATTCCCAGGTTTAATGGTGATACGCCTGAAATTAATTTTTGATCCCTCTCAAGCCCTTCGCTCCTTCTCTGTGTGGGCAGAAGGTGCAGCATCACTAAATCTTGCTCCCGCTGCATAAAATCAATATGGGAGCACGGAGTGGGATGCTGCCCCCGAGGCCGGGATGTTGCTGCTAAATCCTCACGGAGGAGGGATCGAGCAGTGTCACGGTTGGGAGTAATCCCAGCGCGCAGGGGGTCTTATCGGGCAGAAATCACGGGGCTGGGGCAGCTCTGTGGCATTAACGCAGCTTTTCCTCGCTTGGCAGAGCGTTTATGGCTCCGTTTGGAGCGGTGTGACATCACGCACTTTTCTTTAAATGCATGGGCCAGGCAGCTCGGTCCCAGCGCTGGGTCAAGGTCCGCAGCACCCACAGGGCATCCCGAGGATTTTGTAAAAAAGAGCCTGTAGTGATAGGGCAAGAGGAATGGATTTGAGCTGACAGAGGGTCGGTTTAGACGAGATATTGGGAAGAAATTGTTTACTGTGAGGGTGGCGAGGCGCTGGCACAGGGTGCCCCGAGCAGCTGTGGGTGCCTCATCCTTGAAGTTCAAGGCCAGGCTGGACGGGGCTCGGAGCAACCTGGGCTGGTGGCAGCTGTCCCTGCCCTGGGCAGGGGGTGGAACTGGATGGTGTTTCGGGTCCCTTCCAACCCGAACCATTCTGTGATTCCCTATGGGATTTAGGGTAGTGTGGACAGCCAGGGGGTTGCTCAAAATATTTTAGAGGCTGGAACCAGCTGCCACTGGTGCACTGGCGCACGTGGACCACCACGACACTGCCTGGACCCTCATCCCAAATCCACCCCAGCCCCCCGACACTGCCCCCCTTCTCCATCCCAGAGCTTTAATGGAGCTTTTCTCCCATGCGAGGAGCTCGGTGCCCTTTGCCTGGTCCTTGCCTCCCATCCCAGCCCCACTGGGCATCCCCCCCCCAGTACCTTGTGACTGAAGGGGTGGCACTCGTCCCCCCTCCTGCCCCAGGGGGGTGCACATCCGCAGCCCCCGCAGCCAGAGGCTGACGGCACAGCAGGTCCCACTGCCGCACTGGGGGTCCCGCTCGCAGGCCTGGGGAGAGGGACCATGGTGGGTTAGTGAGACCACCCGGGAAAGCATCGCTACCCCTCTTCTGGAGGGGGGCAGTGGGGAAACCAGCCCGCACCAAGCTGGTTTCAAGCAGTTACAAGCTGCTGCGTGAAACCCCAGAGTGGGGATTTAAGGGAGGGGGATTTGCTGTTCCCAGCTCTCCCATTTGGGGTTTGGAGCAGGGCACAGGTTGGGTTGGGGGTGCTGGGGTTTGCAGGAGGTGGGGGGAAATCAGGAAAAGTTTGCAGCTGCCCAAGTGCCAAGTCAGAGCAGTGGCAGGGAGGGATAAACTCACTGACTGGACCCCCCCCCTTGCATACACGTCGCCCTTCTGAGCCTGCAAAACCTGCTGAATAACGCAGGTGCCCAGTGCTGGGGGGGGGTATTAGCAGGGAGCAGGGTAACGCCAACAGCTCAGCCTCTCCCACCCAGGGAGGCGGCAAATGGAAAACGGTCACCTCTTCCCCCCGGATGGGGAAACTGAGGCACGGGTGGCACTGCTGCACCAGCTCACCACCACACCTGGAAGCCCCTGAGGGTGCTGAGGAGAGGCAGCCGGGGGCATCCCAAGCACCAAGCAGGTCCTATCCTGCCCCCCTGGCTCTGTTGGGCAACACCAGAGCAGCTCATCGCACCCCCAACCCCTTCTCTGACCCATTTTCCTGACGTCGGGTTGGTAGCATAAGAAGAATCAATGTGACTCACCCAACCCCCCTGGGGTTACCCCCTGCTTGGGGTACCTCGCTCCCAGGAGCTCCCCGCCCTAAATCCATTGCTCGAAATTGCAGCTGGGGAAAAAAATCAATGGATAGAGCACAATCTTGGGGTGCAGCTCTCTCACAGGGGGGCAATAAGGGGATTTTTGCAGAATCCTCCCTGTCCTGAAGGAAACCTGATTCTGCTTAAGCATCCAAAGTACCTCGTAACACCCAAATACCATTAAAAACCAGATCTCAGCTATGATGGACCCTCACCTGCAAATGCTGGGGGGGGGGGGGGCGGATGGGGGCTACAGGCAGCCAGGGAGCTGCACATCCCACCGCTCTCCTCTGGTTATGCAAAATGAGTCACTGAAGCCCTGGGAATAATTTCAAGAGCTGCTGGATCTATCGGGCTGTGGCTCCCCCCGACCTGGTGTATGTAGAGGTTGGGGGGACTGGGGGGGGGGGGGGGGGACATCCAGCCAAAAATGTCATGGGCTTGAAAGAAATAGGTCTGACTATAAGGGTGCCTGGGAAAAAGAGAAGTCAAGAGCCAGCCGAAGTCAACCACTAAATTTCCATCGGCTGGGAAAAGCTGGGAGGCAGAGAGGCACCCGGGACGCGAATGCTTCGCCTTGGTTTTAAGCAGAACATTTTTTTCACTGCCAGGGGAAAAAAGGGGGAGGTTTGGCCAAGCTCAGCTCTGCTGAAAGCAGCATCTGGATTCCTGAAGCACCACAAACGCCTGATTCTGTCCCCCAAACTCACTGCTCCTCTTGCTTTTAGCATCACTCTTGGTCCAGCACCTGCTCAGCAGCACCGAGCTCCTGGCCACACCAAGCCCCAAGAGCCCACTAACACAGCAGGGTAAAGCACCGTACCTGTCCTTTGCATTCCAAAGTTCCCCCCCTCTTTTAATAATTTCTCTTAATTTGGGAGGGAGAAAGACAACCTGGGGTGCTCAAGCCCTTGTCCCAACTGGGAACACGCTCTGGGGGATGCCCATTATGCCCATAAGATACATTTTTTTCCCCTGCTGGAAAACTTCCTAAAATCCCTTGTTTCCCTGACACGGTGCTAGAAGAGAAGCAGGAGGAGCAGCCCACCCATACGACTTCACACTCACGTGAGCTGGGGCTGGCTGCGGGATCAGCATCCACACATCTGAAAAATAAGTAAAAAACTGGGGGGAAAAAAAAACAACCAAAGCCAACAGCGAAAGGGACCGATTCCTGCTTTATTTACCCCAACAACATAAAAATAAATAAACCTGCCAGGCTGGGGATGGAGCTGGCACTTACCCCGGTGATAATGGCGCAGGGGCAGGAGGTGAGGAGCAGGAGCAAGCAGAGGGTGTGCAGGAGCCAGCCCATGGTGCCACCGCGCTCTGCCGCAGCCCCGCGCCGCCCGCCCTATATAGCCCCTTCCAGCTCCGCCACCGTGGGGTCTGATGGGTTTTCCCCCTCCCCGATGATCTCAGAATAAACAGACGAGACGTGAATCTCTAATGGTATAAAAGAAATATTAATAAACCACATAGGAAAGGGAAAAAAAACACCCCACACCACCCGCACCCGCGTCCCAGGGTTATTTTTCAGCTAAGCCAACACAGCTGGATTTTCCAACTACACCTCTATATCCATATTTATCCTTGACGGGCGTACTTAAGAATTGAATTAAGAATTTGTGATTATTTAGCTAAAAGAAAACACAGGAATAAACTTAGCCTGCTACTTCTCGGCTCGTAAGAGCACAATGTGCAATAATGTGGCTCTGTGATAAATATCCTGTAGAAACTGAGACTTGGCTGCATTTATTTGGGAGAATAAAAGGCGGCAGAGAGGGGATAATATCTTTTTCAGTAATGAGGGTGTGTTTGAATCTGAATATAATGTGTAAATCTGTTGATTTATGGTTTGAAGTATATCCCCCATACCTCAAACTGCATTTGGTGCATCTCCTGGGAGCGCAAGGGAATAAGACCAGGGATTGCTAAAGTGGCTAAAAAGGTAGGAAAAGCTAGAAATACTGGCTTCTTCTTTAATTTGTACATCCTGAGGGGATGCGAGGGACAACATCCCAATGTGCTCGGGGATGGGGGGCCTCGACAAAAACACCCACTGGCCCCCACGGCCGCATCCATCAGGTGAGAGAGAAGCAAGAAACCCCTGAGCATCTGTGACGCTGGGGCTGTTCGCCACCCGCTGCCTCATCCCGTGCAGTGCCTTTGGGAGTCCAGCTATAAAAAAATAAAACTAATTAAAAAGTTAAATACCTTCCGTGGCCAGTGCATGGTCCTGGGCTCCCTGGATTTTTCTGGGACTCCCTGGACCAAGCTCCCAGCACCTGCAAGCAGAGACCATGGCTAAGACGCTTTGCACAACAAGGGCAGGAAATAAAACTCCATTTTTTGTTCCCAAAAATAAAGCTGGGTTTGCAATTCTGACCCAGAAAGATGGATTTTTCCAGCCCTGGATAGCTAGGTAGATTGCTATCATCCCCATCACATCAGGGCTCCTCACCAGCATTATGAATTTAGTCCTTCCTGGCTTTTCCCATCAGGAATAAACATCCCCAAGTCTGATTTTGGGGCTAATTCATGCCTGACTGGGTCCATGGGGACAAATTAGGGGCCAGGAGCAGCTGGGGGGGCTTAGCCCCAGGGGGGAAACATGGCCCGAGGTGATGGGCTGGGATTTGAAATATGGGTTTGATCAAAGCCCCGCGGTTTAATCAGACTTTTGTGTTCAATTTTTTTGGTAAAGTATCAGCCTGGTGCTAAATCATCTATTTAATTAGTTAAAAATAGCCCCGGCATTTCCCTGCCCGGAGAGCAGCACTTCTTTTGATGTGGCAGCTGTTCTGCTGCTTCGCTGAAGTCTCCTCTACCTGGGCTTGAATTAATTAATCCCAACTCTCCCCAAAATCCCTGTTTCCAGAAATCCTGCAGCCGGGAACGGTTCAGGAGAGGTTGTTGCAGAGAAGTTTCCTTGTGGAGGTGCTGATGCGACAGGGAGGATGCAGCCCCCATCCTCCACAGAGGTCCTGCGTTGCTTCCTAGGGCCAGGTTGGGGGGCGGGGGGGGGATGATGGGCGGAATTCCACAAAAAAAAGGCAATATAAATCCAAGCTATCCCAGTGTGATAGGATGCAGTGGGGAGCGCCGGGGCAGTCAGGGTCAGATGCTGCCTGGGAGAGCTCCCAGCTCAAGGAAGAAGAAAAATAAAATAGAAAATAAAAAATCCTGCTGCACTTCACTTCGCCCATCAATAATATTTTAATTTTTGGACCTGACAAGCCAAGATCTATCACCAGGCGCAGTCGGGAACAGCTTCAGCCGGTACCTTATTAGCGCCGCAGAGCTTCGCCATGTACCCACCATAAATTACCTCCCACTCCCGCTGGCAGCGGAGCTCGGGTTTGGGGGGGCTCCTGGCACGGATGCCGGGCTGAGCATCGCTTTTAGCACCTCTCTGCCCCACGGGAACAGGATGGAGGTCCTGACCCCCCAACACCATATGCACGAATCCAGCGTGGTCCTTCTCGCTGCAAACATTGGGCTCCAGCCCGTGTCCCCGCATCCCCCAGCCTGCATCCCTCGGCGTGGTCCAGCTGTGAGGGGATGCGCTGGCTGTGGGGTGGGGGTTGCTGTTAAAACACCCCTTGAATTTCATCTTGCCATGCAAATCCTGAGTGGTGCTGGGTGGGGGGGAGGGAAATAGAAATAAAAAGTTGAAAGGTGGGGGAAAAAAAACCAAGTAAGAGCACCGATTGTGCCGCCTGCCCTGCAGGGGGGCAGGGGCTGGGTTTGCTCTCTGAGGGTACCAGGCCCCGTCCTGCATGCACCCCCCCGCGAGGGCACCAGGCCTTGCCCTGCATGAGCCCCCCTCTCTGTGGGCACCAGGCCTCATCCTGCACACACACCCCCCTCTCTTTGTGGGCATCAGGCCTTGTTCTGCAAGGGCCTCCCCCATTTTTGAGGGCATCAGGCCTTGTTCTGCATGGCCCCCCCTTTCTGAGAGCACCAGGCCTTGTCCTGCATGCCCCCCCCCTTTTTGAGGACACCAGGCCTCGTCCTGCATGCCCCCCCCCCTCCCATCTTTATGGGCATCAGGCCTTGTTCTGCAAGGGCCCCCCCCCCCCTCTTTTTGTGGGCATCAGGCCTTGTTCTGCATGCCCCCCCCCCCCTTTTTGAGAGCACCAGGCCTTGCCCTGCATGCCCCCCCCCCCCCTTTTTGAAGGCACCAGGCCTCATCCTGCATGCCCTCCCGGCCCCTTGTGGGCATCAGGCCTTGTTCTGCAAGGGCCCCCCCCTCTCTGGGGGCACCAGGCCTTGCCCTGCATGGCCCCCCAGGATTAGGGGTGGTGTGTGTGAGCCTGCAGCGGCTGCCCCATGGCAGGGAGCCCCGGGGGGCTGCCGGAGGGACGGGGGCCGTTCGGGGCGCCCCCCCCCTCAGGGCGCCTTCGCGCAGCGAGGCCTTTTGGCCCTGCGGAGCCGCCGCCCGCGCGTCACGTGGGCGAAGCCGCTGCCAGGAGCGGCCGCGCAGGGCGGAAGTGGGGGCGCGGGGCCCGGCGGCATGGAGGGGACGCTGGAGCAGCACCTGGAGGACACGTACGGACACGGGGCGGGCCGGGACGGGACACGGGGGGCCGGGACAGGGCTGGCCGTGCGCCCCCAGGGCCGTGGGGGTGGCGCGAGGGGGGCCTGGCGGCGGAGGGGGGGCCCGGCCCTGACCGCCGCTGTCTCTCCCTGCCCCCCCCGCAGCATGAAGAGCCCGGCCGTGGTGGGCGTCCTCTGCACCGACTCGCAGGGGCTCAACCTGGGCTGTGAGTAACCGAGCGCCGCCGGGGGTGGGGGCACGGGGGGCTGCCACACTGGAGACCCCTAGCCGGAGGGCACCGGGCCCTGTCCTACTCGACCCCTCCCTGTTTGGGGGGTACCAGGTCTCGTCCTGCATGGCCCCCTCCCCCTCTTTGAGGGCACCAGGCCTTATCCTCCATGGCTCCCCCCTCTCTGAGGGCACCAGGCCATGTTCTGCAAGGGCCCCCCCCCTTTTTGAGGGCACCAGGCCTTGCCTTGCATGGGCCCTCCTCTCTTTGTGGGCACCAGGCCTTGCCCTTCATGGCCCGCCCCCCCCCCCCCCCCTCTCTGAGGGCACCAGGCCTTGCCCTGCATGGGGGCCCCCCTCTCTGAGGGCACCCCTCTCTGAGGGCACCAGCCCCTGCTCTACTGTACTTTTCCCTCCCCTGCCCTGCCACCTTTGGGTGTCCCCAGGCCCCCCCAGCACCCACCTGCCCCAGGGTGCTTGGCTTTCCCCACACACCAGAGGAAAGCTGAGCCACCTCTCCCTGCCACTGGAATTCAGGCTTTTTGGTGTTTGAGGGCAACAGTCTGTGGAGACCCTGCATCAGCCCACGGGGGAGGCAAAAGGGCGCAGGCAGGAGCAGCCCCCCTTGGTCCTGAGGGGGGGCTATGCTGTCATGGCACGCGTGGCTTGTCTCCCACCTCTCACAGGCCGAGGAACCCTCTCGGATGAGCATGCTGGCATCATCTCCGTCCTCGCCCAGCAGGCAGCCAAGCTCACCTCCGACCCGACTGATACGCCCGTGGTGTGCCTGGAGTCAGACAGCGGGTGAGTTTCAAGCCTGGGGGTGTTACTTTTCCCCCTGTTTGCCTTCACCCCTCCCCTTCCCTCCCTGGGGTCCTCCTCAGAGTCGGATCCCTAGAGCAGCGGTCCTCATCTTGGGTTAAACTGGCAGCCGTGGAGGAAGCCCCATCTCTGAAGCCACAGGGGGGACGGCAGTCACTTCGACAGGCATGTGAATCATTAGATTAGTGGGACCTCAAGAAGCAGGAACTGTAAAAGCAGAAGGAAACCTTTCAGGGCAGGGTGGTTACTGCAGCTCTGTACTTCCTCCACGTTTGGGGTCCCTACAGATAATAAATCCCATGCTGTAGCCAGCCAGTGTGGTGGGCAGAGTCTTCTCCAGCACCGTTCGTGGGAGGGGGCGGGAGAGATGCAGCAACCGACAGGTCTAGCACAGAGCTGGGGGTTGCTGCGGCCACTGAATGGTACCCTGCCCAGTTCCCCACCCCCATCAGCTCCTCCTCAGCACAGCTGGCCCCTCAACTGCCTCAGCACTTTTCTTGTTCTAGGAATATCATGATCCAGAAGCATGACAGCATCACTGTAGCAGTGCACAAGCTGGCATCCTGACCCTCGGGAACCTGTGCAGCACTCCACTCCCACCTCCGGCCCAGCTCCTCCTCACTGGACAACCACTTTCCTCTGCTGCTCCAGCGCAGAATGTGCTTGTAGTACCAAACCTGGGCTGATGGCTCTCCCTCTCCACTTAACAGCTTCTGTGCAGCTATCGGGCTCTCCAACTCACATTTTAGTACTTGTGCTGGTGAGGGTGAAGTGTGGGTCACTCACCAAGCGTGTGTAATCATCAGATACTACAAGGTGTATGTGTGGTGTGGCCTTATTTGTTGGAGAAATCAATAAATGACCTGCAAAAACACATCTTTGCTTCTCTTTGCTCCAGTGTGAAAACTGTGCTCGTTGCTTTGCCTTGTTTCCAAAGCCAGGCAAGGCAGCTTCTCCCAGTCGCTTCCTCATTAGCATTTCTCATGAGGAATATTGCACAAAAATTTGAATTAATGGAGGCTCCTCCAGTAGAAAAGGTAGACTTTCTGAGGAATTTCTCCTAGGAAACGTTTACCCTCCTCTAGTTAAACGTTCTGTGTGAGAGTTACTTGCTTACTACACCCTGGATTGAAGTTCAAACCTATACATGCTGGCCTGCCCCCTCCCTCTGTGAACTGTAAATGAGTGTTGACAACATCCTCACAAATCCAGGCCTCTCTCCCTCTTACAGATTTGAGCATTTCAAATGTTGTAGGGAAACAACCCTGCAAAAAGGCTTTCCCTTTGAAAAAATGCTGCACTCGAATTCTTCCTGTGTGTAAGGGAATAAAAAGGAGCTAGCCTGCAGCTGTCCTCACACGTGGAAGGGAAGCTTCACAGCGGAGCATGAGCTAAAAAGTTGGGCTGGGTCAGAGATAAAACATTCACGCTACTTTGACTTTACTACTAGGAGCAGCTCCATTTATCAGCGATGTTCAGAGTCTTGCAGTTGTTGCTGCGTATGAACCAGGCAGTTGGGATGAGCCCACCCTGCGTGGCTGGGCTCTGTGCTCCTGTCCGGGTCAGCGTTGATTCTGCCCTGACAGCCTGGCCCCAGGAGCAGGAGTTGGTGCTCTTGAAGGGGTCCTCCTCCCCCTCTCCCCGACAGCTCCCTGCGAGCTGGGAGCAGCTGGAGCTCCAGACATTCGACAGCTCCCAGTGCAGATGCTGCACCAGATGCTGCTGCCAGCACCAGCACCCCCAGCCCCCACGTCCTTCCAGCCCTTAAACCGTACTCGCTGCAAAAATCATTCCACTTCAATAAAAGCGTCGCGCACACACTGAAATTCCTACTATAGGGAAAGCTCCTCCGTAGGCTCAGGTGTATCCTGGGCTCCTCCGGTAAGATGGAGCATTGCCTCCTCTGCTAGGGGAGGGGAGCAGGGATCGGTATCACCATCCTGCAGTTTTATCTGACCTCAGGAACGCGGTTGGGGTGACAGGTCAACCGAAACGCGGGGGAGGAAGCGTGAGGGCTGTATTTACCCGGCAGTTTGTGCATATTTACAATAGAGGCGCGGAGCCAACTCAAATCCTGCTCAACTACCAGCTCTGCTCAAGAGCTGCTCTGCTCCAGCTGCTGGGCATCTTCAGGCTGGAAAGCCTAAAGCTTTCCAGACTTATCCCCTCCTAAATGACGCCGCTTCCCAGGCCAAGGGCTGCGCAGCAGAGGCAGGACAGGCAGGGATGGGGCTCCGCTCCCCGCCACCAGCAGCCCCAGGCTTCTCTTCAGTCCACCATTGCCACCTACTGCTCTGCTCAACGGCTGGCGAGACCCAGGGCTCTGCCTGCAGCTACAACCCTCGCAGGCTTCCCCTCCTCTTTCCTCCCAACAGGATTTCTGCTCCCAAAGCCCTGGGTTTCCTGCTGCCGGCTGGGGAAGGGGAGGGACTCCTGGTTTTGCTCCCAGTAGCGGAGGAGGACGGGCTCTGCCCACCCGGCCCTGGTGGTGCCGGGCTCCATGTGCCGCTTCGGGGCTCCTTGGGAAGGACAAACACCTTTGGCCTCACCAGCACGGAGTGAAGGACCAGACTTTGGGCTGCCAGGTCAGGAAGGGGGGATTTAGCCTCTGGAGTAAATGAAGAGACGATTCCTCTTTGCAATCCACCATTGCGGGGCGGATTTTCCGGCATGCAGCAGCAAGGCGGTAAGGAAAAGCTTCAGGTTCCTCAGCAGGACCCTGCCGCTGCCAGACGGGATGTTCCCGCTGCACAGGACGGGTGAGAGGATGGAAGGGAGCCCAGCAGGGAAGGATGGGGTAGGGAGAACTTCCCACAAGAGCTCCAAGCTGGATACAGACAGACGGTGCCCCCCTGGCTTCTGGCACAAACCAACCAAACTATCGATGCTCGAGCAGCAGTAAGGTGCTTGTCCCTTGAAATGCATTAAAGTCGAAGTGGTTACAGTAATTTGCTGGGAAAGAGAAAGGATATTAAACTGTTTTCAGGCAGTGATAACATGCAACTTAACATCTGTTGGCAAAAAGGTGGGGAAAAGCTTCGCTCACCCTCACAAGCTGAATGCAAAATCCCGGTGCCCACCCTGTTAACAGCCAAGAGGCTCAGGGGTTCCCAGGCAGGCGATGCCTTCACGGGAATGGTTTTTCAATTGAAACAGCAACAGAGCAAGTTGTTAACGTGTTCTGAAATTCTCTTCACCAGGAGAAAGAAGGGAGGAAGAGCCGGAGGCTCTGGCAGCCGGGAGGAGCCCAGGCGCCGTGGACGGAGGGTGGGCATGGGGAGTGGTGCTCCACTTCTTCCTGGTAAGCAGAGAAGGGACCCAACCGAACCCTCCCGGCTGGGGCGGATGGAAAACCTCGAGTCCCACTCACAGAGAGGAGGGGACAGGCTGATCCCACCGGCCTAAGGGTGCTGCACCGAGTGCCATCGCCCGTTCCACAGGGGGCCGAGCACAGACACACACCTTCCCTATGGCAATAAGGTGACTTTCCCTGCTGGTGCACAGCACCACGGTGGTGTCAAGCCCCAGAGGGGTGTCTCGTACCTTTAGGAAGGGCATCCTGGGGCAGCGGAGGAGCGGAGCTGCGATGGGTCCCAGGGACCGACTGCAGGAGTGGCACAGGGTGCAGGCAGCACACGCACACTTGGCTGCTCTCTCCCGGGAAGACCGGGCATCTTGCCACCACTTAAAAGCACTACTTCTCCATGCTACAGGCTTTAATAGCACACACCATCCTCCCAGCAGTGACGAAGACAATGCCATCTCCCAGCTAGGAAAGCTGGGAAGAGCAGGACAGCTTTCCCCATTCCCACTCCATCCAAAGTAACGCGCTGCCAATCATTAACCGCCTGCTACCATGGAGGAGGCAGAGTTAAAATTAAGGACACAAAGCGTCCTTTGGCCCCGTGGCAGGACAAGCCTGGGAAACTGCACCGGCTAACGTCCATCCCCAGTTCACACAAAAGCTTTGAAGAGTCCCTTAAAATGAAACCGCAGCGTGGCCACCGCCAGGCCACCCTGCTGATACTCTCCCAGAGCCACCCCCACCCCCACCCCCCAGTTAATGTGTCCCAGTCAGTTTCTCCCACAACCCAACAAGTTAACCACACAAGAAAAGCAGAAGGAAAAGCTTTTCCTGCCCCGACCCCTGCGGCATCTCCCCTCCTTCCAATGCAGGTCAACGTCCTCGTGATAGGGATGCTCAAGACCTTTGGGATTTTCTTCGTGGCTTTCCAAGAGGAGGTGGGGGGCTCCTCCGAGCAAGTCAGCTGGATCGGCTCCATCATGTCCTCCCTGCGCTTCCTCGGAGGTGAGCTGGCATCTGTAAGGACTGGGGCAGCACTTCAACCTCAAACCCATTTGCTTTGATATAAAGGGCCCCAAGGACGCTCTGCGGATCCCATTTCCATCCCAGACTCTGCAAGCTGGACACGGCTGGTACCCACACGTGTCTTAGCGGGAGCGTGGTGCAAGGATGGGGATCGTGTGTGTCACATCTCGCTGTAGCGGGTTTATCACGTACATCCAGAGCAAAACCTCCCCCTAACACCGGTATTATCGCCTCCGACAAGCCAGCTGCTGAGCAGATCGCAGTCACTGAGCATGGAGTGCATTAGGCTCACAGGATCACGCAGGTTGGAAAAGACCTTTAAGATCCTCAAATCCAGCCAGGAACCCCTAACATTGCCAAGCCCACCACCAAACCCTGTCCCTCAAGGCCACAGTTTTGCTAGATGATGCAGCTTTCTCAGGACGTCTGAAAGTTTGGGCTTCGATTCCTTCCCCTGCCCTGTCCCCCGAGCTCCCAGCAAGGTCTCTTGGCTGCTCTCCTGAGCATTAGCCCATCCCAAATTTCTTGTCATTCCCTCCCTCCGACGGTGGCATGTGGACCACTTGCCGGGGCACCAGATGCACCGAGCCCCGTGCAAGCCCCCAAGCCCTGCAGAGCAGCGTTTGCCACCCTCATCCCGAGATGTTCTCCTTCCTCTCCCTTCCAGCCCCGCTCGTGGCCGTGGTCTGCCGGAGGCTGGGCGAGCGGCCGACCTCCATCATCGGGGCCGGCTTGGTCGGCGGGGGCTGCCTGCTCAGCACGCTGGCCACCAGCGTCCCCTTCCTCTGCGTCTCCATGGGACTTCTCCTGGGTGAGCAGCCTGCGATGCGCGGGCGGGCAGGGATTTTCCTGGGCACCACCAGTAAAAGCAGCTCCTTTACCATTACACCAGGCACCCTTTCATAGTAAAACATGCCCCGCTCCTTTCTAGACGTGTGAAACCCCAAAGCTTCGTGCTCAGGAGCATAAAATACCAATTTCAACATGCTAGTCCCAACTAAACTTGATTTTTTTTTTTTCCCAGACCTAACATGAATCCTGACCTTTTAAAATCCCTTGCTAAAAGCACACATCCTCAAAACCCCCAGATACTAAATACCATGCATGAAATCTTGTTTCTGCCGGTTGCAACAGCGCAAGTCCCCCCCCACTTCCAGCCCACCAACCCCCCCCGAGCAGCCCCACTACGCAGGCAACGAGCTTGGGGTGGCACGGCTTTGAATCCCTAGAGCTCACGACACCAAGCAGCCACTTTTGGGGCACAAACATCTTCTTTCTGTCCCTTACCCACAGGTGTGGGGTTCGCCTGCCTGTACCAGGCGGCGGCAGTGATGACGGCCAAGTGCTGCAGGACACGGCTGGCTTTTTCCAATGCCATCGCCCGCTCCGGGATGGGGCTGACGTTTCTGATAGCGCCGTTCACTCAGCTGCTCATCGATTTTTACGGCTGGCAAGGTGAGCGCATCTCCCGTTTACTCAAATTCATCAGCACTGAAAGGGCGTGTGAGGACATCTGGGCAGGGTAAGAGGCTCTTTTTTAGAACTGGATGCACCGAGGAACGGCTCTGCCTCCTCTAGGATAGTTTGGGGACATGATGTTAATGATTAAACATTTCATCAGTCATTAAAGTCAGAGTCAAAACAGAGACCTCAGAAGCCAAAAGCAAAACTGAAAATCCCTACTTTTACTGCACCGTTTCAAGCCACCTGGAAGGTCTGTCAGGCGTAATGGACTTCTAATGAGGGAAAACAAACGAAATTCCCAGATCCCAGGGGTAGCTCAGGATTTATTGCATGCATCCGTGTGGAAGGGGCTTCCCGCTAGAAAACCAGGAATAAAAGCTCCTGTAACACACCCTCTCCTTACGGCACAGCTTTCGCCGCGTTCAATGCAAACTACCCCCTGTTCTAAAAGATCATTTCCTACTGCCTCTCCCCTCGCATCCCAAGGAAATTGCACCTTCTCTCTTCCCTCAGGTACCCTCCTGATTTTTGGAGGCATCATGTTAAACCTCGTGCCTTCCAGCATGCTGCTGCGACCCATCAGCACCCAGCCGCCTCAACGCTGCTCTGCTAACGACCAAGACGGTGGGTTTTTGATGGCAAAGAAGGATTCAGACACCCTCGGTGGATGCTTAGATGAAACCACTCGTGGGCAAACACGGCTCCGCAGTGCGCAGGACCTTTCTGCCACAGAGGGCCTCATGGTGTCCCATGGCAGAGATGTTTCTGGTCCAGGAAATACATCTGCTTTGGGAAGGCTTGAGAAGTCGCCCAAGGACAGCTGCTCACCAGAAATAGCCACCGAGGCCAAGAGAAGCCACCCATCCCTTCCAGCGACCGAAAAAAAGAATTCACAGCCTCTCCTTGACTTCTCCCCACTGAAGGATCCCGTCTTCTGCATTTTCACGTGGTCTTTTTTGTTCAGCCACTTGGCTTACTTTGTGCCCATCTTCCACCTGGTAGCAAGAGCCAAGACACTGGGCATCAGCAGCATGGATGCCTCTTACCTCATCTCAGTGGCTGGTAGGCAAAAAGAATCTTTTCAACCCATTTATAATTACAATGAGACCAAAACAGAAAAGAAAAGCAACACACATCTTGCCAAGAAATAGTCCCAAATACATCCTAGAATAAATCTTCATGGAAAAGGTTTAGCTCGCAGCCCTTGCCCCCCTTCTGTATATATAGCGTCGCCTTCTGTACATGTACAAAGTCGCTCTCACATGGTGGGTGGTTCTCTCAACCTAACCTACATGATCCCCCATCGCTGCACCCAACACACACACGTTTCCAATTACATAGGTGCTATCTGTCCTCCTAAAGCCTTCCCACCACAGTCCCTGCTTTGCTTAAACCCACGAGCCACAGACATCCGGAGCCACCCTGCATTCAAAGACCTCCCATTTGATCCAGGAATGCGTGCAGAGAGAGAAAAATTCAGGGGGGGGGGGGGGGGGGGGGGGGGGGGGGAAACATTAACTTGCATCTAGCTATTTGGATTTGGCACGTTCACCCCTGAGAGGGAGAAAAAAACCAACCTACAACCCCCCAAAACCCAAACCCATACCTGATTATAAGCAGGGATTCACACTAAAGTCGCATTGGATTAAGAAAGCAGCTCCAACCTCAGTCATCATCAAATATTTTATTGTACAAAAATAAATCTTACTTCTACACTGCTGTATAATATTTAGAAATGACGTACGCTGTCAAGGCATCCAAAAGGAGAGTGCAGCAATGAATCTGACATTTTGAATTAAGAGTAGGAGGGACACAGCGGTCAGCAAGATATTAGCTGGCAGCGAGCACTCCTCTGATCTTTAGTTCATAAAAATGTATCGAGAAATGTAATAACCAAGTATCAAAAGTTTGCTGAGCCTTTAGAAATAATGCCAGGCTTCTGTACGCCTTTGCTTCTTTATAAAAATTAAAATGTCATAAGCATATTTCTGCTCAATATTCTGCTTTTTCTCTATCTTGAAAAAGAGATCAAACAGCGAGCTTATTTTCACTGAAGGGCATTTCAGAATTTTCTGCTGAGTGCACAGCCCTTAATTGAATTTTTACAGACCACTTTGGTGCACCCACAGGCACTTGGCAACAGCAGGCACCGAGGTAAAGAAAAAAAATAAATAATAGTATGAATTTTACAACAGGCTAAAAATGCCTTCTCGTGTAACTTCCCAGCACCTCGGCCCTTTGCAGTCACGCTCTTAGAGCGAGCGGCAGGTGGAATTGGGAGGCGCTTCAGAGCAGAGCAGTGCAAAAGAGAAAAAAAAAAAAATTAAAAAAAATTCTTCTTTGAGGCTCCAGTGAACTCCTCTTCCCCCCAGGCATCACAGAGACTGTCAGCCAGCTGCTCTCGGGCTGGGTCGCCGACCAGAACTGGACCAAGAAGTATCACTACCACGTGGCTTACCTGGTCCTGGGTGGCATCACCAACCTGCTCTGTCCTCTGGCCACCACCTTCCCCTTGCTCATGACCTACGCGGTGGCCTTTGCCATCTTCTGCGGTGGCTTCATGGCTCTGATCCTCCCTGTGCTGGTGAGTAGGAGATTTCATTCAAAAAAAAAAAAAAAAAAAAAGACGCAGTAGGTGGCATTTCCCACAGTATTCCAAAATTACCCCAACCCCCTTTCATGAAGGCTAAATACCCCGGGGCTGCTGCAGACCTGCACGACAGGGCTCTGCCCCCCAGCCTGCCCACTCTGAGCCCCACATCTCTCCCAACCGGGATCCATGGCCCAGATGCAACAGAAGCATTGGGAGCTCGTTGCAGATTTTTAATGACCTGGCTCTGCTAATTGCCTTCCACATCCTCCTTTCCGAAGGAGACTGCTCCAGCTCACAGGAGCCACAATGAAGCCATTCATTGCCTAATGTGAAGACAGAGGGTTGAGCCTATCTGCTCCCCATCCCAGAATTATCTTTAACATGCACAGCTCGGTTATGGCAGGATCCGGAGAAGGAGGCATCGTTGTAATTTGGCATTTCTTCCTGGGAAATAATTCAGGAGTTGAAAATACCTTCCCCAAAGCCTTAGCAGCATGACTACTTTCAGGAGATGCTGAAGCCCTGGAAGGCAGAAAAGCATCTCACATCCCGGTAATTTCTATGCTGGCCTTAAGGAGGCAAGCAGTTTCCGGGCTGGATCAGACCTACAGCTGTAAAGTTGTTTCAGAGGAAACTCCCCAGGGGAGAAAAAAAAATAATCTTAGTAAATAATAATAATTAAAAAAAAAAATCAATCTCTTGTGCTTGCACATTCTCCTGAATTCAATCAATAATGATGCACTTTGTTTGACGAACAGGTAGATCTTGTGGGTGTGCAAAAACTCCACAGCTACTTGGGGTTTGCTGCTTTCTTTGCTGGGATAGCAGCCGTCGGCGGCCCTCCACTAGCAGGTAATTCTTTTAAAAGTTATACATAATATATACCCACTGCACGCATCCAGGGATAAACCGTGGCTGGTTCATTCTCCTGCCCATATGCATTCCAAGGATGGTTTTTCTGTCCAAGTGGGAAAAAAAAACCCAAACCAACAAACATATTTCAATTTGCAGCAATTTATCTTTACAGACAGGCAATATTTGTCTCGTGAATTTGCAAAACACAACTAGCAGCTTGGAAAACAGCTGCATGGATAAAAGGCAGCTAAACCCCAGGGGCACCTCTTAACCCTGACCACAGCAGAAGAGCAACGACCACGTTTACCGTGGATTTTACCCCAAATGGGGCGTTACAGCACTGAACCCGGAACAGAGGGACTGGAGGGGAGACAGGGGGAGGCAGGTACGGCCAAGGACAGGCTCAGCAGCAGTCCCACCAAGCAGAGACATTGAAATATAAGGAGAAGCCTCAGTAATCTCGTTGTTGAAGAAGATTACACAGCTCAGCCCCAGGAGCTCCTGGGCCCAGAGATAAGGAGGACAAACAGCCTTTCCTCCTCTTTCTCTGCCAGAAAACCAAGGCAGTCTTGAGTATCTGGCAGATTTCAAGCGCTTAGAAGTCAGTCTTCAGTCTCTGCTTATGAGCAAGGGACTTGTTTTCGTAAACCATCTTGGCCAGGACAAAGCTTTTCCTTCCCTGCTGTCCCTTTAGCCATACCTCACTGCTGGAAACAGGACTGGAGCTCTTCCTAGGTCCTCATGATGCAAACAAACTAGAAAAAGCCGCAAGGTCAAACACCAGCGTGAACAACGCCCCATCACCCACCTAGCAAATGTAGCCTGAATAAATTAAGAACAAGTTGCCAGCTTTTATTGCTCCGTGCCCTCCGCTGCCCCACGCCTGCAGGGGTGCTTTGCTCAAAGCTCCCAAGGATTCTGCAAACACCAGCTCCATGCAAAGTTTTAGCGATGCTGCTGTACCACGAGCACGGGGGAAAATTGATTTCCCCAATCGATATTTCTAGGTTGGTAAAACACTGTATATGGATGCAATTTCGAGCAACCAAAGCGTTTCATTGACAGGGTGCTTTACGCTGTGACGGTGATAGATGCCCTACAGGGGACACGATCTCTTCTACTGATAGAAGACAGACGTCCACCAGAAAGCAACACCCCCACCGCAGTAAATCCCCTGACACAGTAAAATCCAGTTTGAAGAGAGCTAAAGAACTTGGCTACCTCTTCTCCATGCATCACGTACGCTGAGATAGTGGTTAGACTTTCATCCGCTTCCGATATATTTTCGCTAATTGGAAGCCGTTTGCTTTCTGCCAGCGCTAGTCCCCTTGCCACGCAAACGCCTCTGAGTTTTGTGAAGCAAGCAGGTTTCCTGCAAAAAGCCTTAGACAGAAATCGGTCTTCTTAATCCTGGTGGGATAAACAAAGGCCACGCAAAGCCAAGAAGCAAAACTCCGTCGGATCCGTCTCACTGTAGGGCAGAGTGAGAGGGAAACGATTCCGCGTTCAGGATCGAGGTTTGTGATCCCAGATAAATTCTGCAGTTTTCTCTTCCAATACAGCTGTCCTAAGCGTGAAAACCAAATGTGACCATAACCTACTGATTACCCCAAGTGTCCAAACGCACCAGCTCCTTTCAAAATACGGAACAAGATCCCAATGCCGTGTGAGACCCTCAGGTTCAGTGCCTCTGACTGCTGCTGGCCTCCCCAAAACCTTGACTTAATTACAATTTTATAAAACCCCAGGATTTTTATGCAGCGAAACCCAACAATGAGAACTGCAAAGGTTAAAAATGCTTATTTTGCGTACTAGAACAAAGCCTGACCACAATGGAATGAAAAGGTGACTTACCTGCAAATCTGTTTAACTAAATCCCTTCAATCCAGAGGCAGATGGCCCGACCCAAAGCCCAGGGTGACAAGTTTGAAGGTTCCTTCACAGCTCCTCACCTGCCAGCACTGCTGGGTGCTTCTGCCACGCTGAGAAAAAACCCCACCCAAACCAGAACAAGACAGAATAAACACTATTTCAGCAAGCCATCAGCAAGCTAAGGAGAGAAGAGTCCCTTCGACTTCCATAAGCAGCACAAATCAGTCGCTCAGACTGCAAAAGAAATCGAACCAACGACGTAATCCAAAATTACAAACCAGATTCCAGCAGCCAGGGCGCAAATGCCAGCCCCGGCAGATCTGGGTGGTGAAGGGGGAGAGGACGCAGTGGTTTGAAAGCTCTGCTGGTACACGGACTTCGACGCTCTCATCTAAATTTTACCTGCAATCCTCACACTAGGTGCTCCTAATTAGGGTGTCAGGAATATGCAAAACGCTCGATTACGGACAGGCAGCACAATTCAAACAGCCTGACCGCAGCCTGCAGCACCAGTGTGCGCCGTGGACAGTTAGTGTGGAACACTCAGGGATTTACCAGCGTTGCTTACAAAACTGCTGCTCCGCTGAAGTTTGCACACCATGAGCTTCCAATTCAGCTTCTGCATCAACAATGATTTTTTTTTTTTTTTTGGAGGGTGAGAAGTGGGGGCACAGACACTGTGCTTTAAAAGCGCTTTAAAAGGCTGGGGTGTGAAGCAGTGGAAGGTGGTCGCTGTGCTGCCAGCGAGGAGGCAAGGCTGGTCTTTCAGTGCTAAAAAAACCTAGAAAAATTAAAAAATACCCTAAGGATATTTAATAAATAAGTTAAATAAATCAGAGCTCAACTGGAGCGCTCTGTCCTACAGACCTTACAAACGACTGTGTTAGCATCCCTGCTCCTGTCCAAATCCCAGAAACTTTCAGACAGCAGGAACAGATCCCACCTTGGTGGGAACAAGATCCCACCTTGGAGAATAAACCACTCCACAAAAACCTACGGGTCCCAGGAGAGCCACCCACGTCACCAAGTCCGGCACCACGGGATCCTCCTTTCCAACAGCGCGCTCCATCCTTGCCTGCACCGTGGCTTACACTATCCCTGAGGAAAAAAAAAAATAAAAAAAAACAACAGAGCTGAAACACCCCTGAGAAAGACACGAGCCAACAGAAACTGGAAGCGGGGCAGAGCAAAGCAGCCCGCAGCTTTCCCTCTGTTTTATAAAACCTTCCTGCTGCAACGTAAATCTACAGCAAGGGAATGTCACCCCCTCCGCTTTGTCACAGACCCCCCCACGTTACCAGCCCTGTTCCTTTCCCAACCCAGAGCTCGCAGGGAACAGCGGCAGCTCTGCTCCCACGCAGCGAGACCGGCATCTTCGGGGACCACGTTATCCCCCCTCCTAACCACAGCTGCTCTTAAGAATTCCAAATTTGGGCCAGATGGTGCAAGTTCACGGAGGAATTCCAGTTTATGCCAGCAGAAGATCTGGCTCAGCTGCAAACCCACCCCAGATACCCACCATCCCATGCCAGATTTGGGAGTAAATTAAGGTTTTTATTACGTGCAGCAGCAACTCCCGTGGCTTTGTATCTTTTAGATTCAAATGGATGAATCACCCGCTTTGAAAATTATTGTCTAGCCACGAGATGTTATGCCATAACTAAACAAAACACTTCAAGGTCATTTTAAAAGGTGACCTGCTCTCCTTGCAGATTCCAGAGCCTTTATGGAATGTAGGTTTTCCTTTTAAGTGCTCACAAAGTTACTTTTAAGTGAGTTTGCTTCCAGCTCCTGGCCCGGGATCTCTCACTTTAGACAGTTGTATTAAATTGGGGCTGCTCACAAGAAGGCGATGCTGGAGAATCTGGAGTTTGCAGCCCAGATGTTGCAAACACCAACACATGCAAGTCATCTCATTAGCCCAACGGGATCTCCCATCTGCCGCAGCAGCTACTTTTGGCCCACTTATTTAAACAGGAAAAAGAGCCAGGGATTAAATCAATCAAAATTAAGACCCGTGTCCGCTATACGGATCAGGAGAATTTAGCTCTGGGAAGAACGACCTCCAAGTCTGCCTGTTGCACCAACGGCAACGGCCCAAAGCATCCACATAAATGCTGCACAGCGGCAGGCATACGAGAGCTTAAGATAATTCAAAGAAAATACCCGAGGAATTCTTAAATAAGAACACACATCCTTTGCTTCCCGCCCACCTCCCCAAAAGATATATTTTATTTTTTTTTTCAGTGAGAAAAATCCAACAGCTTTAATAACAATCTTTTCTCCTGCAGGGTGGCTGTATGACTACACGCAGACATATGTCTGCTCTTTCCTCTTCGCTGGAGCCTGTGCTCTCGTCTCACCTATTTCTTTCTTCTTTGAGCCTTCAGCCCAGAAATGGAAGCTAAAAAAAGCCAACCTGAGCAATGGCCCCAGGCTCGGCTGAAGCAATTCCTCAGTAGAAATCTTAAAGGATGCTCTTTGGCTGCATCTGTGGTTCGAAAGCGATCGCCAGCACAGACCTGCTGTACTGGGAAACACGAACAGCAGCAAAAATGAAAATAGGGATTTTTAGATGACAGATTCACAGTTTGCATATCTAGATTATTTCTCCTGCACGCGTGATTAAAGCCATCTGAGAAATACACAGTGTAAAGCATTATTTGATGGGACAAAAGAAGTCCTGCAGCCCCAACGGACGTGGGCTTCCCTTCGACTCTGCTCCTGAGCCGTGTCTTTCTGTACCCCAGCCTGTATCTGTATCAGAGTCTGCCAGCTCGGCATCGCAGCGGCAGAGCCCCCCCGGCCCCCCCATCCCCCCAGAGAGCAAAGCTGACTCACCTCTTGGCACCAGGCAGCCCAGGACCTCCAAAGTGCCAAACCCCAGCAGGAGGTTTTAGCTTATTCTATTCGGATATAAATAATTAGCCCCCGGGAGGGATGCGAGGACAGAGGCAGTACAGGGAGATAAGGATTAAACTTCCGTGAGGATCCAGCCGTTCCACCAAAGCCTCTTTTTCTGCGAGAAGGATGCTGCAGCACGGCCACTCACTCTCCCAGGCACGGTGTTATTTGCCACAGCACAGAGGACCTGGAAGCAAACCCAATTCTAATTAAAGCCAGTACCACAACCCAGCAAGTTGCAAGATCAGACCCAGCTCTCAGGCTCCTCTCCCCTCCTCCCCACCCTCCCAACCACCCAGCAATCCCCTGGGGTTCCACGAACGCACAAAGACAGCTTCCAGAGGTAGGCAGCACCGCTGAGCCTGTGTTCAACCAGCACCCTACGGATTTAATCCGGATGGGCAACGTGGAACACTGTTCCTTTGATCCTCTTGTCAGTAGCGAGATCGCAATTTTTTGCATTATCACCAGGTATTTTAAATTATTACATGGATCTGGCATACGATAAGGGGTTTACATGCAACCATCCCAGCCACTGGCACTGACTTTTTTTTTTCCCCTCCCCTTTTTTAAAAATACCAAACTGTCAAGTTGTTTCCCCTATAGAAACACTCCTAACTGTCAAATGGGTTATCTCGAGCACGGAATTAAGTGGTCTGTATTTAATAAAAAGCTACAAAATATTACAGCGGTATTAAGAAGCTAAAATATTGCCACAGGCAAGAAAGTTTGCTCGCAGATAACGGGTCAAATTCCGCAGTTGCACAACTACACAACGCCAAAGAAACTAGAGCTGCTTAAACAAGGGGAAAATTTAGCCTTGAATTTGCAGTAGATGGGCAACATCAGAGCTACAAAATGGTTAATTTTTCAGGTGCTAATTCACGGTCTGAACTCCTGCGGGAATCCGCGGGCAGCCAGCGCTTCCCAAGTTGTCCTTTTACACCACATCACGCACAGTATGCCCGTCAGCTGTACCAGTTAGTATCTGTACCCACCACAGGATCTCCAGTGGGTTATTTTCTGAGCCACTGGGGTTTAAGGATAAGACGACAATTTAAGAAGCGTTTAAAGCACTGGGAGTTGGAGAGGGGCGAGTGGGCACGGTGTGATTTGGCTTAAGCCAGTCCCACACGAAGCCTTCAGCTGAGACCTTCGGTAGCAGGGATGAAGCTTTTATTTGCAAATTTGGGTTTTCACCTCTTGAAAAGTTACAGTTCATCGCTCTCCTGCTGAACAACTTAAAGACAACCAGCAGCGCTGCTTTGCTGTCCTAACAGGAACTGTTAGGAACACCGGGCTTCAGGTTTTCCAACCCAAAAAGCTTAAACTCCCCTCTTATTCTGCATCTTTTTAACAGGTATTTGAGCTCAGCAGTGATTTTCACTATTAACAGCGCGAGACCCAGCGACTAAAGCCATGTGGGGATGAAGAGCAGCCAATACACCACAGCTTCGTCCCACTGCTCTTGCTCCACACGATTTATAGCACCTATCTCCATGCTCTGATCTCTGCCTCTCCCTGTAAATAAAGCCACTCTGCTCAACACCATCCGCCTTTCAGCGCCAGCCCTGTTACATCTTCCCCCATTTTGCCACCAAGAAACGAGTTGCAGTGGGATGCGGTGTCCACACCTCCCATCCCATCTGCTCCAACAAACAGGCTCCCTTCCAAACCTCCAGGTTTTTGAGGAGGAGAGTCCTCCCCTGTCCTCTCCACCAGGCTAACACATCCCACCAATTCTTTACCTTATTTAAAGAAATTGGTTTCCCACTGTACCCCCTCTTGCCTTCTGCAAGCAAATAGCTGAGCTCCCACTTCCCACAGCACCTTACCCCATGGATGGGCACCACCAGCCTTTATTTGCCCCCCAAAATAATTTTGCACAGGAATAATTAATCCCTAGCCCAAATTACCTCTTGTCTATCAAAAGAGGTCGAGGAAACCGGTCCCCAC
This sequence comes from Falco biarmicus, assembly GCF_023638135.1. Classification (NCBI taxonomy): domain Eukaryota; kingdom Metazoa; phylum Chordata; class Aves; order Falconiformes; family Falconidae; genus Falco; species Falco biarmicus. The sequence goes on along the minus strand of NC_079303.1, from coordinate 1,962,170 downwards.
AACGAGGAACTCCTCCCAGCTGCCCTGCACAGTCCTGCCGTCGGGCTGGGAGGTGGGAAAAGTGTCTTCAAGCCTTTGTCTTTGCAACCGAGCAGGCTCAGGACAACGTCTGCCAGCCAGGACCCTTCTCTCCTCTCGCAGCTTTTGCTGAGAAGGCAAGCACAGAACAGATGCTTTAGTTCTCCTCGCAGCTCTGAAAACTAAAGGCATTTATTTACTTGCAAAATACACGCAACACACACGTTAGAGAAACAAACGGCTGTGACGATGGGAACACCTGCCCGGAGGAAGACTTTTCTGTCCCATTGAAGTCATCTTGCAAATAACTTCATAAAGCCAGTTTTGCATAGCAAAAGAGCATCATGTGCTGTTTGGATAAACACAAAACCAGGGTTTGCTGGGACGCAAACGAGTTTAAAAGCTGTCACCTCTTAGGTTGACCAGCAAATCCCCTTCGTGCCCGTTCCCTCGCTCAACCATAGGACACAGGGTAGGGAAAATGAGCAGCAATGGCTTAATATGATTTGCAGCATGAAAAACACTTTGCTTAAATGCGGTGTCCTCCCAGCCCTCCCTGGTCCTGGGAAAGCAGCAGCCCAACAGCAGAGGACTGGATCCCCTCGGGCTTTCCAACCCATGTGCACCTCTCCAGCATCATCTCTGCACCTTGCGTGGGAAAGAAACTGCTAACAACCTCCTAGAGATCTTCCCAAGAAAATAACTGAACTCACAAGAAATAAGAAAAATATTGTAACACTAACGACAACCTCAGCACTCCGTGCTGAGTCACTCGGCGTAACCTTTTCCTGCCCCAAGCTCCTTCTGTGCCTGCGTGATGCCCGGGGTAACGCGCTATGGCAGGCGGCACTGCACCTGTATCTCCATGAGAAATCGGGTTTGGAAGCATTCTAAAAGATCTGTGGGTTCAAAAACCTTCTAAAATTCATGCCAGGAAAACGGGGCAGAGAAACCAAATGCTAAGGATCTCTCCAAAAGATACAGTGGCACGGCACAGTGACATGCAGGCTCCCAGCACACACTGGCGAAGCACCCGAGTGACAAAAGGCTTTTGCACGAAGCCCAAGGAAACAGCCTCCAGTTTTCCCTGAAACCTGGCACAACACCCCAAGTAACTCTGAAGAAAAAAAAACAAAACAAAAAACCAAACAACAAAACACTTCATTCAGATAAACAGTTTTCTGAGTACCGATGGATGGGGGACCGTTACCCCGAATCCTGATTAATTTTAGCACCGAAAGATGAAGAAAGCAAGAAGAAAATGTGGAATTGGCTTCTCCAAGGCACGGCAGCACACGCTGCTGCAGTTAAGGATTAGTCACTCCTGGGTTTGTTTCACCCAAACAACCCTGCTGCCAGGCGGCCACCCTTCCCAGGCGCTGCGGGGCGGGGGAAATGCTTTTCCCTCATTATTCAGTGATTTATTCCCAGGTATAATCCTGGAGCTCCGGCCAGAAAGGGAGCCAGCAGTCACCCCGGAGCGTGGGGACTTTGCTTCCATCCCAGCCGTGCCCAGAAGAGCCTGGTGTCCCCCTCTCGCCTGCCGGGACCCGCTCCCAGCACCCGTGCCAGGGATTTCGGCAGGGCTGATTTACGGGATGGGCACCTGCTGCATCTTAATCCCCACTGCAACCGAGTTTACACAAGCCAGGATAAAAAGCTGCTAAGACTCAGCTCGGGTCCATCAAAGCCACGGAAGTCGGTGCAATCGGAGAAGCACGCCACCCAAGTCCTTCCCTCACCCTGGAATTATTTTATATTATTATTTAATACAGTCATCGTACTGTATTAAATAATAATATATTTTATTTGCACGCTCCCCTTCCTTGCCCTGTACCTGCGGGAACCTGCTTTGGGTGACGGAAAGTCAGGGCAGATATTTTAAGAAGTGGATTTAGCCCTTGCTCAGTACAGAAAATAAACCTCTCCCTGCCTCGTGCTCTCCATGGTCAGAGTCTCTCCTCGATAAAAAAAAATAAATAATAAAAATCTACCAATAACCAAAGCTGGGACTTCCCCACCGCTCTGCTCAGATGCCAACAACAGATAAATCCAGGCACTGAACACATAGAAAATTGATCCTGACATTTATCATATAAGAAGGGACAATCCTTTTCTCGCAATAAAATCCCATTCCCGTGCTGGAAAGGGACCGTTTCACTCCTTGCTCCAATGTGCTGGAGCCAGCCAGGAGCCACGCAGCCCCTCGGAGGTCCGACACCGGTAGAGGGGCAAAAAATTTTGGGTTTAACCCATCACCCGGGATCTCACGTCGACCCTTTCTCAGCACCTCAGTCGCTTCCTGCACAAAACCGCTGCCAGACCTCGCGCCAAAGGTGACACGACGAGAAACCCCAGCGCTGCAACACGCTCAAGACAGGGCGAGGGGGGCAGCTCCGTAATTCAGATTTTAAAGCAGAAGGAGAAGCTTTTGGATGACTGCAGCAGGCACAGGTCTGGTCCTTGGGCTGTGCCACACAGCGCAGCCCAGACGGGACGCACCAGCCACCAGCGCTCCTCAGGTTTCTGCTTTTACCTTAAGCCGCAGGAAGCAAACAAAAAGCAATTTAAAATAGCTGGGTAAGGATATGACAACCCGGCCTTCCAGCAACAGGAAACAAGGCTGTTCTTCCTCCAGCCGCTTGTTTGGCAGATACCATGTGCGGTTTCGGCTGTTTACTTGCCCTTACGCATGCTGATAACAGGGACACCCGGCTTGTTTTGGTGCTTGCTTCCCTCCCTGCCTGGAACATGTCCCACAGCCGTGTTTGCCCGCTGAAACTCAGCAAAGCCTGAATTAAAAAGTTTCACTTCCAGGGAGATGAAAGCCTTCCCAGGAGGTGGAGAGGTTTGGGTTGGTTGGTTGGTTGGTTTTTTTTGGTTTTTTTTTTTTTTCAAAAACAAACCCATCTTTAAAGGTAGTGTAACTGTTTTCATTGAAGCGGATGGGAATTTATCAGCTACCCTAACAAAAAAAAACCTTAAACCAGATGTTGGCAAAGCCAGAAGTTTTAGCTTGAGCTAAGAGATCCTGACAGAAAAGCTTTCCAGCCTGCAGTAACCACAAAGATGGGAGCTCTTGCTCACAGCCACGGACAATTTCAGAAGCAATTCATGGGTCAAAGTCTCCACTTCCAAAGCGATACAGACTTTGCCTCTGAAGTCACCACCGAGCTTTTGCAAAACTTTCCCCTACCAATATTTCTCATGTGGGCAAGACAGGGCACGGATTGCACTCTGCTTCGGGAGAGGCAGCGAGTGTCTCTGCAATGCCTCGGTGACTAATACAGCACCAATAAATCGGTCTCCAACCCCTCCAGCCTTTGCCCAAGCAGGGAAAGGGAGCGACAGCCACGCTGGCTGAGACAAGGATGGTTGCAGGGATGGGGTTATCGAGGACCAGGCTCTGCCAGCCTCAACCTGCTGCTGGGACACCAGCCTGCGTGCGATGAGGAAGAGCAAAAACAATTCTTAAAAGATACCTGCCAGCCGGGAACGCACCCATGCCGGTACGCCTTAGCAAGAGCAGAAAGCTGAGCTGGTGGAGGTGAAACATGGCATCTTGGATTCATCCACCCAAGAGGAGCAGCACCAGAAACAACGAGGTCCCCTTCCTCGCCGTGCCCACCCTGCAAGCCTCAACGGCAGCAGCTCGGGGGGGTTCAGGAGTTTATCCTGCACCAAACCTCTGGCCAGGCTAGCAGCAGCAGGGGGCTCCAGGCTGGAGCACCCGGGGGTGCCGTGCCCACGCTGCCCCCCAGCCAGCTGGGCTGCACCCCCCATCACCGCCCAAAGGGCAGCACCTCCCCACGGGCAGCCAGAGCCCAACAAGCACCCTGGTGAGACCTCATTAGCTTCCCTTAATGAGCAACCCGCCTGCACCCTGCGTGCGTCCCCAGGCATACCTAAACCATCTAATTTTACAGGCTTGGAATGCAGTACCCGTGGGTGAAAGGAGAGGCAGGGTGAAGGATCCAAGTGCTCGCTGGCTACAAATGGCAGAAATGACAGGGAAAAGTGCCAGTTGGGGACGGCCCGCAGGATCAGGCTGCACGCCTCGCTGGAAGCCAGCCTGACCCGTCCCCGGAGCTGGGGACAGGAAATACTGAGGATAACTAAAAATCTACAGAGCCATGGTCAGATCCGATTGCAGAACTGGGTATGAAGGTCAAGGCAGAGAGATAAGTAGCTGGAATACGTTACCCGCAGCAAACCTACGGCTCACCTGCTCATCTGTGCAAGCCGAGCACAGGCGTGCACACCCCATCTCCCAGTCCTGGGACAACACCGAGGAGCTCAAACCCAAAAGCACAAGCACAGGAGCTGGGCTAGGAGGTAGCAACTCGTTAACCCACAGCAACACCATCACGTTTGATAGCATCCGTATCTCCATTTTTCAACCACATTTAATTAATGCATCCCTGGAGCGGGATACAGAGGACTGACAAAACAGCAGACCTTTGTGCCACCACGTACACATTCCCTGCTCCTACCAGAGACACCTCAGCTCCACTAGGACATGAACAAATAGGATGAAGACCAGCAGGCTCTTGTTAATCTGCTCCAAGTAACCCATCACACCGAGTTCTTCAGCAGCTTACCCTGCCTTAAGAGTTTTTACTTCACCCAGTTCTCAAGTCAGCTATAATTAAACTCAGGCACACAGCTACTAGACAATAACCCAAGCAGAGACAATAGGAATGACAAAGCCATCAGCCCAAAAGACTTTCCACTTCTCTCCCCGGCCCTTCTGCAGATGCCTTGTCTGATCGACTCGCACCAAAAACCAGGACACATGGTGAGAGCGTATTCTCAAAGAGCATTTGCCATTCCATAGCAAACCGGCAGCACGAGGCGAACATAAGCTTGTTATTAGCAAAGAGCAGAATCTGGGCCATCTGATGTTTTAAACTTATTAATTCAGCCGCGGCTGGTAAAAGCACAATTCTAAAAAAAATGTGTGAATTCAAATAACCGGTTCCCTTGTCTAATCCACTCGCATCGCTTTCCACCGCAGTGCAGTTAATTAAATGGTTCTCTTTATAAACCCACTTTCCCCAGAAGTCTCATTAGCCAAATTAATATGATGCATATAGAGCACTTAACCCTTCAGAGAGACTAGTTTTAACAAAAGCCTGGTTTACCTGGCAGCCGAAGCATCCCTCTATCCAATTCTGAGGGCAGAGGGGCAGAACCAGTGCACGAAAACCAACTCGCTATCACAAAGCAGCCATAGGAGAATCATCCCACGATACCTCCAAGTTTCCAGCATAAATACAGAATGTAAAGGAGACAGTTAAATACACAGTGAAACGTGAGTCAGAGAGGCAGACATCTCCTGGAAGAGCCACCAACAGCCCTGTTTGCCCTCACGCAAGCCAAAGCATACCCGACAAGTGGGAGAGTGCTCGGCTAGCCAAGAGGCTAGCCAGCTTGTCAAACCCACCTCCTTTAGCTGAGTTATGCTGATAGATCACTCCTCGCCTCTTGGCATCAACCACCCGGCCCTGTCAAAGAGGCTGAAACACGCCGCCCGTTCCTACCAGCCCCAGAACGTTCGTCCACCGCTTCCCATTATACCTGATTCAGAGGTCATATCTCAACAGAACATGAAATACATTGCAAAAATATGAATTTTAACTACAAACAGCAACTTCTAGAGATAAAAGGCATCTCATGAGCCTCCCCTCCCCGCTTCCCTCCCCTCATTACCATCAACATCTACAATTATGCCCATTTACAATAAAAGGCTTAATTTAAACGCTTACACCAGCACCCCCAAATGCATAGACAGCTTTGCCTAATCATCAGCTTGGCTTTCTGTATCAACACAGACAAATTACAAACAGTATTCTGGGTTAAAGCAGTGTTAATTCAAGCAGCTCACAAAATCAAAACAACAGCTTCAGCCTGCCAAGCGGAAAACCTGTACTTTTATCCGTGCACCACCTTGCCCCAGGTGGGCAGAGAAACCTCGGGTTCCTCACCGGGAGCCCCCAAAGCAAACACAGAAGCTACATCCAAGACTTCGCTCCTTCGCTGCCATCCCAGAGAGCAGCCGGAGCAACACGTTGACCAAAGCAAACACGTTAGTAAAACGTTAGTAGACCGGAGAATCAAAAAAACAAAAGAAAACAAAAAAAAAAAAAAAAAAAAGGCAAACAACAAAACCATCTTCTTTTACATGACAATTCAGTTCAACCTCTTAAACCCCCTTACCTGTTTCAGGGATTTACTCAGCTCTCTGCCCCAGGAGCAGCCACCTTGCAGAGCACAACCGTGGCATCCTTTCGTTGAAAGGCACCTGCAGCCTAGCAATGATCCTGCAGGGCTGCAGGACAGCACTAGGTTCGTTATCCACGGGAGGTTAAAGTATGTCAAGGCAATCAGGGCAAGGCTTGCATTTCAAGGTGTCTTCATCTGCATGTCACATTAATTCTAACAGACCGGCAAGAATAACACGAGAGGTTTCTGAAGCCAACGATGCAGCAGTGTTAGCTTCCTCTTGATGTCTGCAGTTGTCAAATGCGCCCCGAAGTCTCCTGCAGCAAACATGGAGTTGTGCTCCTGCACTGGAACAGCCTTTCCACAGCTCAGGAGCCCCCAGTACAGGAGAACGCAGCAACTACAGCACACAACATTTTCAGGCCGCCTCCATTTTTTTCCTCTCACCATCTGTACTACACCGTGCGGCGACTGCAAGCAAACATGCAGCCGTACCTGGGACGCGATCAGGGTGCATGCACATCCGAGGCGTGTGGAACCATTTGCTTCAAAACCGGTCAAAATAAGGCACTGAGACACCAACGCAAAGGTTTTAAATTACCGACTCTATCGCTCTCGGGAACTCTTCATCCATTCAGCACTAAACCCATAACTGCTGAAAAGCCCCTGGAGATGGAGGAGCGCCTCACGTATGTCAGGAATGGCTTTATTAACAGCATTTAAACACTTTTAAGGACTCATTTCTCTTTTTCTTTTGGCAATTTGGTTGCAAAGGTTTACGTGCAAGATTCAACGCAATCTCAAACTTTTTCTTCGAAATTAAAAAAAAAAAAATAATCAAAACTAAAGCCAAACATGTTGGGTGAACAAAATAAATCAGAAACTTAAAATTCAGGAACTCCAGCTCTTCAAACCAGCGAAGCCCCAGACTTGTACACCGTTCTGAGATGCAGGGTGGTGCTTCCCTGCTTCTTGCATGCCAGCATCAGCACCGCTTCCCCGTCAAGGTGAGGAGTAAAGCAGCAAGTGACCCCCTTTTTCACTGCAAACAAAGGGGGTGCCACAGCAAGACAATCAACTAGATTTCTTCAGATTTGGTACACCAGGATGGTCAACGCGAAAGTGTCGGTTCTCCCTGCTTCTTGCTCAAGACCCACAACTATCAGATCAAACATTGAGCAGCAGCAGCAAGTAACCCCTCCGCTGCAAACAAAGGGGTCAAAACGTTTGTCGTCAATTCACTTCCAGGCAGAAAAACCATTTTCCTCAAAAGAAACAATTTATTTAGAATGAAACAAAATCAGCTCAACTGTGAGCGCATGTTTGAGTGACAGCTACTTTTAAGCTGTGTGAGCCATAAAAAGGGTATTCCTTTACTTTTCCAGCAATCTTGTGTACACAGCACAAAGCAAAGAGGTCATTTTTTTTTTCCACTTAAAACACGGGCATTGGCATCACAATAGCAGATACACAACTTTTTTTTTTTTTTTTTAAAGCTGCCATTTTAGTAAAATGCACAAATACTAAACAGATAAGCTTTCTTCCATCGAGAGGCCCATGTAAATTCCACATAAGCCACACAGCTTCTCTTCCCAAAGGTCCATTAGAGCTTGGTATCCTATGCGGTTGTCTTCTGCAGTCCACCAGCTTTGCTTGCAGGAGGAAAGAAAATGTTATTTCAATACAAATGTATACAACAGGGTTTTGTTTGTTTTTGTTTTTCCCCCTCCCTACATTATACAGGTGAACATAAAGAGCTACAAGGCCTTTCTGAATATTCTACTTGGACTTCAAAAAGCACCAATACCACCCACGGGCACGAAACCTTGAAATGAAGTCACCTTCTATGTATAGATGCATAACAAGTAGTGCAGGGCTTCTTTTTGGACCAAGGTTAAACTAGACTTACAGTACTGCTGATTATTCAACTTTCAGTAACAGTTAATGGGACGCACGAAAATAACCATGAGAAAAACCAACCAAATTATTGATAATTGGGTTGACTTTCCTCAAAGACCATTTCCTGAAGGCAACTGATCAACAAAAATGTGAAATGTAGTGTTAACACGTTTCTCTTTTGTTCTCATTTTGCTGCGCAATTCTAACAGCGGACAACTCCAATACTAAAGGAAAGTTCAAATCAAAGACACACCTAATATAATTTAAAGTTGTTACTATTCAAGTAGTATTTCTCATCCATCGTTTTCACACAATTAAAACTGTATGAAGTTGAATATTCAATTAAGCATTCTCTGAACCATATGGTCTGCTTTAAGCCCGATACAAAAGTCACCTCATCATTTTGTTTATAAATCATTGGAATATCTGTCCTTCGGTGCTATCTGCAGAAAGTAATAAAGGGGCAGACGAAGGGGAAAGAACCCCAAAAGCTCAATCACACGGCAATTATTTCTTCCACTCTTGTTTCTGTTCAACAAGCATACAGCAGACTCCCCAGGAGTACTGCCCTCAACACTGTTTTTCTTAAAAGCCAGGAACTATGATTTTCCAAGCCATTTTTCCCTGAGTCCTCAGAGTTTTTGAACCTGTCTTCACAATTTTGATTCACTCCTCCTCCCCATTAATACTTAAGGCCTTTCACCTCAGTTACCATCAACCAGATGGTTCCCCCAGCCAATGCAAGAAATCTAAAACTCTTCTCCGCTCTCCACAGGGGGGCTGAGCAAGTTGTTACCAAAACATTTCAATCCTTTAACATCCTTGTTAAAAAAACAAACAGACAAAAAACCAAAAAAACCACCAAAAAAAACCCAACCAAACAAACTACCACCAAAGAACAAAAACCAAAGAGAGAGGGGAAGATTTGTCTGCCTGGCACAGAATGCCCTTCTCTCTCGACAAAGCTTACAAGGATGCGTCGGTATTTGTAACCAAGGAGCCTGAAACCTCTGGATTTGAGGGTAACCTCAGTGCTCACGCTGCAGCCCCAGCGTACAGCAGGCTGTACGCTAGATGGGAGCAAACAAAGCCACTGGCCGGCAGCCAAGGAAGTTGCATAAAGTTTCCAATTAAAAAAAAAAAAAAAAACCAACAACCAAAAAACAAAAAACCAAAACCAACAACAAAACACAACCAACAATCAAACCCAACAAAATACTAAAAATCTTAAAACAAAAGTATGAGTCATTTGAGGTTCTTTCCCCAAAGCATAAAGCACAACTATGAAATGATTCAGGAAAAGGACATCCTTTTTCCATGCTAATTCAATAAACTAATGAAATATAGGAACATCAACTGCACACAATGTTTAGAAGAAATACTGAGCTCTCGCTAGAGCAACGTAATGCCAAACACGACGAGAGAGCTAAAGTCTGCTACATCTGTTTTGCTCTATACAGAAGTGGTATTACACACGGACTTCTACTCGTGTTCAGCCCTGGCCAAGACAACTTTGAGTGGACAGTTACTCCAATGGTGCACACTTCAGAACCTAGAAGAAAAGCACAGCCGACCAAGCTGTACCAGTTTTGATGGCAGCACGTGAACTTAAGTGCCAGCAAAAAACCCCCAACGTTGCCAGTCAACTATGTTTTGACATTAAGAACCCTCAAAGGGTGTTAAAAATCCTTGCTTACAAAACAGAGCAGCAACCACAAATAAACCAGATTTAAAGAAGCAGGTACTCCATTAAATAAGGAACCAGAAAACCTGGAGTCAAATTCAGCCTCGCCTGTTCCTTATTACCCTCCAGCGCAGCACAACTTTGACTCATAAAAGCCCGTGGCAGGTATAACCACCGCTATTTTACAAGGAAAAAAAAAAAATATGGAAGTGCACCTAGGATGCTCTTTCCAAAAGGGTTCCCACACTGAGTTTGCTTTGACAAGCTATGTTGACCCCAAGTTTTATGGGTTTTATAAACAGGTGCCTACTGCGTATCAGCGTAACAAACACCGTTCTCAGCACATGTAAGTGTTGAACACAAACAACATTAGTGCTTCTCTTTTCTTCTTCTTCTTTTTTTTTTTTCCTAATTTTTGGGCAGATTTGAATTCCCTGCAGTTCAAGTTTCTTTCCTTTAAAACTCTGCGCTTGCAAGTGACTCAAGTCAGATGCAAGGAGAAAACTCGCTCTAAATGCAAGCAGCACTTCAAGGGAGTTAGCAGCAGTGTTGGTTACTTGCTGACACGCAACAGACACCTGCTAGAATTAAAACAGACATTCTTTGCAATAAGTGATAAATACGCTGTATCTTTTAAAACACAGTTATTTGCGTTATCGGTGTCATTTCAAAATATTCTCATTGTTAATAGGAAGATGAACAGCTGAATTCTGCCATCTATTACATTCACGCTGAAGGACAACCCAGAAATCCTGGATGTTACCCTCAAACATTTAAAAGCATTAAATGAGGCTTCGATGTTTCTATTCAGAAAGAAAAGTAGCTATAAAAACAAAACCATCCGTTTTCAAGATTATGTGGCCACATTCAAGTTCTCAGATCATCGCGATGCTTGGGATATTACATCTACTCATTCCGGTCAGATAAAGGAAATCAAAGCCCACGCAAACCAAAGCACTCTCTGATGAGTGGTTCTGTAAAGCGGGTATTAGAGGTTCATATTTTTGACAGTGACTCTCAAGCAACTACAGTCACACTTCAGAACTGTTGTGCCCGTAAAACACATTCAAGATATTTCCTCCTTCACCTGCTACTCACAACTGATTCCGCATTTTGAACTCAATTTTTGCTGCGGAAGTTGAAACAGAAATCAACTTGTCCCTGCACCAGTTGCCCAAGGAACGTATCAGAGGACTGACCGAGCAAAGCAGCATCGCGTTTACGTTGCCCAAGCCTCTGAAAATGTGGCTAAGTGCAAGATTACATTCTGGGTTTAAGTGCAAGATTACAATTTTGGGGCCTGTAAGTAGAGAACAGTCAGATTTACGCTTCAGTTCAGAAGCTAGCTGCAACATCCTTTCGGTTGTTAAGCCAAACAACAGGGATTTTAGATCCTTTCTCACCTCCTAAATGCCTGCATTAGCAAGGTGGCCAAGACAGCGGGGAAAAAAGTGCCCAAGGAGCGGGCAAAAAAACATTAAACGAACCAAGTTTTTGGGGAAAAAAAAAAAAAAAAGCGCAAACTGTTTTCTCTTAGAATTACAGGAACAAGAGCTCAAACCTCAGCATCCCAGACTACTTTTAAGACTTATCCAAGATGCCAAAAACCACTTTACTCCAAATGCCTATAAAATGATAAACCTCATGTAATGCCCACTGTACTGTACCTGAAAAGTCCCTAGCAGACAGCAGTTTCTTGCTATTAACAAAGAGGTAAAATGTTAATGAGAACTTTTATGTAATTAAATTATCACAGAATTAAAACCATCTCTGGAGAGAAGCACACTTGCTCAGAGTTTGCACTGTGGAACCAGACCCCACTGTACCTGCAACTCTTTGAAAAAAAGGCAGTAAAAACAAAAAACCACAATATAACTAAAGTTATTCTTAAAGCACCTCCTTGTTTCTTGCATACCAGAGTAAGCACAAGACATTCACGGTTTGTAACAAAGTCCTCAGCTATTTACCCAACATTGTCACTGCTACAAACCCAAAGTGCATATATGGGATACAACAGAACTCAGAGAAATAGGAGAAATACACCTGTTAAAAAAGCATACCTTCAGTGCATGCATTTTGAGGGGCTGGATGAAATTATCAAACACCCAATAAAGGAATTCAATGTTCTGCAGTGTACCCGAGAGCAGGTGCTGGTCACCTGAAAGACATCAACCTTGAGCCGTGCAACTCAAAGGGAAACCGTTCAGGCTCCCGAGGAAAGGGATCACGCGTGCCAAAGGGCCGCTGGCCTGAGGCCATCACAGGATTTCAAGGACTCGAAAAAATGAGTTGACACCAGTCCGCTAGTACGTCTGTGGTTTTCCATTTCAACTGAGTGCTTTAAATCTGGTCTTTTAGGTTTGAAACTCTTATCGAGGATGAGCTATTGAACTCGCTTTAAAATACATGAAATGAAAAAAGGACATGAATCAAAATTAAGAAGACGGGAGTTTGTTCTTTCCACAATGCACACCCCCCTCCCAGTTTTTTTTCCTCTTTTTTCTTTTTCTTTTTTTTTTTCTTTTTTTTTTTCCTGTAAATCAAAGCAGGCCTAGCCTCCCTGCTGTCCCCACTGATGGGGGATTTTCAAAATATCCTATTCACGCTAATGACTAACCAACCTTCCTGGGTCCTAACTTTATAGAAAAATGTAGTAACAGAAAAACGGGCAGGGAAAGTCACCTACAAACAAAGATCTAATTTAAAATAACGACAGGGCTGGCTAAGGCTGTATCCCATAGCACCTGGCACACGCTGGAGGGGCTGTGTGGAGGAGTAGGCAGGGTTGGGTACAGAGAACACGAGGGCCTTAGGACGCCCCACGGACAATGATCATGACCAGATAGTCGTCCTCCGATTTGGCCAGCGCCTTGGCCGTGGAGTCCAGGAACTGCTGGGAGAAATCGCAGGGTGGAAAGGCGTGCAGGACCCCGCTGTTCTCCTTGTCTTTGTTACCCCCCACAGGGAGGCTGATCACCCCAGCAGCCTGCTTTTGCTTTAGATAGGACACCAGATTCCTGAGTGGCCTCTGGGTGGAGGTGGTGGCGGCCTCGCTAGCTCCGGCTGCGGAGCGGTTGTCTGATGCGCCAGGCACAGCCAAAAGGATGGCGTATCCGTTGGGACCCGCCACTTTGATGCGACGATTGACCTCGTCCAGCTTGGGCTGGTCCAGACGAAGACGTTGGGTGATCTTGAGCTGAGCTACTTTCCCACCAGTCGCTCCCTCCACGAGGAGACTGCTGGCAACACCGAGGTCCCCCTGAAGCAGATGCATGTTGGACGGGAAGTTGCTGTTCTTCAGCAGAAGCATCCCCTGCCAAGCCAAGCACAGCTTGGGGGCTCCCCCAGCCTGCGACGCTCCATCCTGCTGCTGTTTCTGAGGAGGAGGTTTGAGGCGGGAGCCTCCGCCACCTCCTTCCGTAGCACGCTCGTCCTTTTTGGCTGGACTTTTGCACTCCTGTGCGGCAGCGGCCACAGAAGCACGATGCTTCCGCTCCCGTTCAGCGGAGTTCTTGCGGTCACGCTTTTCATTCTGCCCCCGCTCCAGGCTGCCCCTGCGTGATTCCCGGATGGGCGAAGGCCGCTCCAACAAGAGCAAGCGGGAGGACGAGCGCTCAGGGTCACTACTGTAACGCTCCCTCCCTCCGAGGAGCTCGGGGCTGCGGTCCGGTGGAGAGGTCGTGGCTAAACAGTGGCGCTTACGGGAGGAAGAAGAGCGCTCGCTGTCTGGAGAGCGGTCCAAGTGCCGGCCTCCATCCTCCGCCAGTCTCCGTTTCCTAGGCTGATCCCTACTACTACTGCCCAACTCCCTCTCCCCTCGGTCCCGCTCCAAGGACCAACCATCCCGGCGGCGCTCTAGGCTTTCCAGTGGGTCATAGGCAACTGCCCGATTACTCCTATCCCGTACAGGGGGTGGGGGGGGCACCCACTCTGTGTCAGGATAAAGGTCTCTGTCGCGGTCTCTATAGAGTAACGGTGGCGTCCTGTCCCGGGCCCCCCGAAGAGGATCAGGTGGGGCTCCCCGGTGAGCCCCAAAAGCAGCCGCCTCCGCCACGAGCTCGTAATGAGCAGGGGGCGGCAAGGGTAGAGGCTGCAGGTAGGGCTGCTGGTACCGATGCTCAGTGTCAGCAAAGTCTACACGGAGCCGGCGATCTGGCCCGCCCAAGGGAAAACCACGCATGTGGGTGCACGCTGCCTGCGCCGCATCCAAGCTCTCATACTGGATATAAGCCCACGAATCCCCTTTGCGGTAATCGATCGTGCGGATGGTGCCAAACCGATCAAACTCCCTGGCCAGGGCAGCAAGGGGCACCCAGGGCCCAAGGCCACCCACCCAGAGCCTGGTAGTCGGAGTGGCTTTCCCATACCCAATCTTGATGGGGTTGCGCAGCAGCACCTTCCCTGACATGGCCAACTTGGCCCGGTGTGCCATGTCCAGATTCTCAAATTTAAGAAAACCATAGGTGCTGGTCTGCCCGCGCCCCGGCCTTTTGATGTCCACCTCAGTGATGACCCCAAAACGGTCAAAAGCTCGCCGTAAATCTGACTCGCTGACCGTGATGTCCAGGTTGCCCAGGAACAACGTGCGGTTGGCCCTCTGGTCATCCTCGGGGCTGATCTCCTCCTCGCCAGCGGCTCCGGCACCCCCTCCTCCTCCACGAAAGCCCCCAGCAGCCGCCACGCCAGCCACCCGCTCCAGCCCGTAGGCTGGCCGCACTCGCGCTTCGTAGAACCCCCCGTAGTCCCTCTCCCTCTCCAGCTCCCTGGGCAGAGGGGGCGGAGGCGGCAAGCGGCCCAGGGCGAGCTGCTGCAGCCGGTAGTCTCGATAACCCAGGGCCCCGCCACTGCCAGCGGGTGACAGCGCCCGCTGCGTCGCCCCAGCTGGGGGGTGCCGCACGGCCGCCGCCGCCGCTGCCGCCACCCCGACAGCCGCTGTGCCGTAGGGAGACTCCTTGTCCAGCAGCGCCGGGGAACGGCTGCTGCGACGCCGGCTGCTCCCTCCGCCGCCCCCGACGTAGACGGCCTCGATCTTCAGCGGGCGGTCGTAGAGCACGAGGCGGCCGCGGGCATGCTTGGCGGCGCGGGCGTCCTCGGGCCGGCGGAAGTTGACGAAGGCCACGCGCTCATCGGCAGCGCCGGTGCCGGGCGGGAGGCGGCTGATTTTGACGCTCACGTCGCCGAAGCGCTTGAACTCGTGGAAAAGCCCGTCCTCCACCGCCTCGTCGCTCAGCGCCGAGCCCAGCTCGCTGATCTTCAGCGTCTTGTACTCCCCGCCGCCGCCCGCCTCCGAGGAGGAGGAGGAGGAGGACGGGGCCGCCGCCGCCGCCCGGGACTCACCCCCACCGCCGCGGCTGCTGCTGCTCCGCGACGCCTCCGCCGTTTTGCCGCCGCCGTAGCCGTGCCGGCTGCCCCCGCCGCCCGCCGCCGCCGCCCCGGCCTCGTACTCGCGGCTGCCGGCGCGGGCGGCCTTGTCGGGGTGCGGGCCGCGCCGGCTGCTCCCGCTGTTGCTCTCGTTGGAGGCCGCCGCCGCCGCCGCTTTCCCGCCGCTGCCGTTGGAGCCGCCGGAGCCGCTCGGCTTCTTGCTGCTCCGCTCGCCCCGCGCCGACGAGGAGGAGGACGCCGAGTCCTCGCCGCCCCCGCCGCCCCGTGAACGCTTGGCTTTGGCCGGCGAGCGCTCCTTGCCCTTCATGGCGGCGGGCAGCGGGGCCCCCTCCCGCCCCCGGCCCTGCTCCCGCCGGCGGCCTCACCGACTGACTGACCGCCGCGCTCACGCACCCGCCGCCATCTTGGAAGCCGCGGCGGCAGCGAGCCCCGCCCCCCCGGCACCCATTGGCCGTCCGGCTGCAGCCCGCCGCCCTCGTTGGCCGCCGAACGCGTCACCCCCACCCCCTCTCCCCCGCCGAGCGGAAGGCCCGCCTCCTCCCCCTAGCCGCCCCCTTCGATTGGCTCGGTCAGCTGTCCTTCCGCCGGCCGGCCTCGCGCGCCCGCGAGGAGGGGGCGGGAAGAGTTCCCCCCTCCATTCCGCCCAGTCCCGCTCGCTCATTGGGCGATTAGAAAGGGCGCGGCCTTCTGATTGGTCACTGTTCCCTGTCAATCGTAGTGGTTCAACCACGGGCGGCCTTCCCCTGTTCATTGGCCATTGGGCCGGCCTCACCCCCTCCCTCTGATTGGCTTTCTTACCTGCCACTTATAATTGTCCCGCTGCGGCCCCGCCCCGCCCTTCCCCATTGGCCCGCTCGTTGAGACGCGGGTTCCCGTCGTTCCTCTCAAATTCTCGCGAGCTGCTCTTTCCCCTCTCCCTTTCCTCATTGGTCACTGCGAACCTGACTGCGCTGCTCTGATTGGCTAAGCTCTACGCCGCTCCCGAAGAAGCGCGGGCTGCTTCCCAAGCTCCGCTCTTCGTTTATCATTGGGCGAGAAAAATCTCCCCAGGCATCTGACTGGGTGCCGTCCGAACGCTTGCGGATAGGCTAAAGCGGAGATCAGTCACGCTGACTCTGACTCTGATTGGTCTCGGGGGAAAGAGGGCGGTTCCCCGGCAGCGTCGGCCGTGCCGTCGCGGCTGCAGGCCCAGATCGCGCTGGGCTGCGGCGCAGGGCGGAGCTTGTGGGTGTCCTGAGCTCCTCCCGTCTCCTCAGCCCGCAGGGACGCGCCAGCGGCCGGGGAATAAACGTTGTCGGGGTGGGCTGGGGCTCAGCTTCACCGGAGGGAAGGGCCGCGGGGGAAGGGACAGAGCGTTCAAGCGGCTCGCAACACTTGGGCCTACAAGGCGGTGCCTGTTGTGCCCCCGCCTGCTTCCTTGTACGCGCCCGTACCAGGACGTACAGGGAAGCGGGTCCCTGTGTGGCTGCGGGAGCCCCTCTGGGCTGTGGGCTGCCAGCGGGTCGGGGCCTGCCCGGGGCCTGGCTCACCCTCCCGGGTGCGGGGAGCAGGCCAGGGCTGCCCACATGTCACGGTTACACCTCGCCCTTCACTGCCTCACTCGAGGCCTTCGAACCATTGGCAATAATCCCCATGGGAAGCGTCACAGAAAATAGTTACGCTGATACATTTCCCTTTTTATCGCCAGCTTTCCCACCTTTTGCTCAGGAGCTGGAGCTGAGAAGGTGGCCGGGAACGGGAAGGAACAGCTTTGGCTTCTGTCTGCTGAGGCGAAGGGTTTGGAGCCGCTGTGAGCCCCAGGGCAGGGAAGGCCAGACCCCCTGAACAGAAGCAGCTCTAATCGGGGTATGTCGTGAGGGTCCCACTGCCCTGAGCACTGCCAGGTGGGCTCTGGCACTTGCTCTTCTGCTCCCCCTGCTCTGCCGGTGCATAGTGCAGAAGGGGAAAGAGCAAGGCTCAAAGGGTGAGAAAGCTGTGGCAGGGGGAGATTACACCATCCCCAGTGGAAGCGCTGCCCCTGTATCCTATTATCCCATAAATCAACCCCCCCAAACCCTAATTTCACACCCTCGGAGCTGTGCTGGAGAATTCCTGTTCGTTCTTTTCAGCTGCCATTGAAATGCATCAAAATCAAATGAATTGAACCGTTCTATGATTCTGTGAAATCCGGCAGTACCGGAGGAGCAAGAAAAACTGCAACCACACTGCAGTGGGAAGAACTTCATTTAACCCAGCGATGCTACGGCCCCCCTGAGCCATGTTTTATAATCACAGCCTAAGTGGTTTGAAATAAGCAGAGCAGAAAGCACAATGTTCCCTCCCTGTGCCTCTGAGTGAAATGTCCTCGCGTCTCTGTGTCACCCCCTGGAAATAAGATCGCTCCCCAGGAACGTCTTCATCCAACAGAAGGAGAATTGAATCAGCTTTTTTAATAGCGGTCCATTAGGCTGCATTTCTCCCCGTCATATCATCTTCTGACAGAGATGGTACACAGAAGCTCCTGAAATTGTGGGTGGGTTTTCAGCGGTGGGTAAATAGATGATGTCTAAATATAGACCTAGGAGTGATAGAAATTGTGTTTGAAATATATGTTGAGCTTCTGAAAATGAGATCGTCCTATGTAACAACATGGAGTTAACCTAACAGGCGTATCGGAGACAGACCCGCAATGATACAGGAGCTCGGCTCATGTGGATATAATTAGCGTAAAGTATATGGAAGACAGACACAATTAGGTGGATGTGGATCATCCAGATGAAGTGATACAAAGGTATGTGCAGGAGGGGCGGCATCAACCAGCGTGGAGGAGCCTCGGCTGAGGGGGACATGGAGTCTGTCAGACAGGCTTATCGCAACCGCTGCTCTTGTCTGGGTCAAGCCACTTTCCTGGGGAGACACCACCAAAGGATAAAGCTCAGGCATTACTGTTTTCCCCTAGAAAAGTTGCTATTCTGTCAAGGTGTTACCATTTTACAGAAATATCCCACTTCCAGGGCCAGGGTTGCTCAAAAGGTTTCTGGAGGCTGAGTTGGAATTAATTGAGGAAGGAGGCCCAGCCCACAGCATGCTTTGGGGAGCAGAATATCCTAGTTTACAACTAAAAAAAGCATCGCTTTAGTCTGGATCAGATGCGCCCATATCCCATGCAGATACCCCTTCCTGCCACCTCCCCTCCTGCGTGTCCCATGGCATCCATCAGAGCATCACAGAGGAGCTGAGAAATCCCTCCTCAGCTAGGTAAGATAGAACTGAGGGGAAAAACCAATTTTTCCGTATTTCAGCTTCACCTTCGAGGTTACATCTGGTTAAACCTGGCACAGCTCCACCGGCTTGAGAGGAAATGCATCACTTTAAACAGCTAGTGATAGAGACTTCTATCTGCCAAGGTCCTAACCACTTCCTCGTGGTGCCTCGAGTTGGGAACGAAAGACAGAAATTAAAATTCCTCAGCTGATGAGTCACAGCGTAAAAGACACCTTGGGGGATCGCTGGGCCACATCACTGCAGGGACAGGCCCTCCTGATGGACGTTTAGTGTGATTTCGGTCCTCCTGACCCGCTCCTTCCAAGGAGGAACTCTTCTCCTGGATTTTTCCACCTCCGCATCAGCCGCCATCAACGGGGATCTCTGCAGCACCCAACTGGGTGGCACTGGTGTGTTTTGGAGCAGGTTTTGGCACTGGGATGGGCACCAGGAACAGGCAACACAGCACCAGAAAGGAGCCCTGGAGAGGATCATGCTTTGTCAGGCCATGAGAAACAGCCCAGCATAAGCGGGACTCTCCCCGCAGGCCCAGGCTAGATCAAGAGCACTCTGTCTGCGCTTATATATGTGTGTATGAATAATTAAGGTGCCAGATGGCCCTTGAGCCCCTGGCCTAGATATAAACATCTAATTACATTTGGTGTCCATGGGAGTTGGGCATCCAGGTACCTCTGTGGAGATGGGCTCATCCTAGAGGATGCTTGGGGGTTGCGGAACCAAAGAAACTTGCTGTTTTCCTGAAAAAAAAATTCTCTAGGGGTTTAACTGTGCATCTTCCTTTCAAAACCTGGCTGAAGATGGTTGCGGAAGAACAGGTCAGTCTGACAGAGGAGGAAGAAGCAAAGAGGGCTGCCTGGCAGGACCCCAAAGCCCCCGCTCGGAGCCCTACAAGCATCTCGGCTGGGGAGGCAACAGCTGGTTTGCAGTTTTGCATTCAGACAAGCTGCTTTTCTTCCTGGAGATGCACTTGTATCCCAGTTGGCCATTAGAGATGTCGAAATACATTAGCTTCAGTTAGGCGAGGCCACGAGAGCCCTCCCGGGACCAGAGCTGCCAGCCCTGAAGTGAGCTGTCACGCACTTTGACCCAGCAAAGAGGCAAAAGCTTCCCCCAAACGCTCGCTGCAGTTCTTGTCACGATCTCCGCAGCGGCCCAGACCTTGCCTTTGCCAGCAGGAGAAAAAAAATAACCAACAAAAAAAACCCCACCACAACAACAAAAAAACCTGGAGAACATCCACCCTGCAGGATGCTGGTGAAGTTTGGCAGCGAACACCGAGGCAACTCCCAGCACCTCGAGGAAAGCTGGGAGAGAGCAGATTTCTTCCTGCGGCTGGGAAAGCGGGCTCCGGCCTGGCTGGCAGCGTGGCAATGGGGTCAAGTTCAAGGGTCCTCACCCTGCCCGTGCCTCTGCTGGAGTTAACCGCTGCCAGGCTCCCTTTGCCGTGGTCCAGCTCTGCTCAGCATCATCCCCGCGGGCCGCAGGGACAGCTTTTGCAGCATCTCCCCAGGCAGGGAGCTCCCTGAGCCCCATCCTGCCCGTGCTCTCCTGGGAGCATCCTCGCAAAGCGCAGCCCCGGGCCCCCCGGGGTCCCCCAGCTCCCTGCCCCCGGGGACCCCAGCCGCATGCCCCGGGGCTCTGCCCGCTCCTGCCCGTCCCGCTGCCGGCAGAGGGCAACGGCAGCCCACGAATTGCCGGGGCCCGATCCGGCCCTGCTGCCGCAATCCAGCCCCGGGTGGCTGCAGGAGCAGGGCCCCCTGCCCTGGTCCAGCCCCTCCTAACCCCCCCTCCGCTCCCTTTTCTTCTCCATTTCATCTCTTTTCCTCTGCTGCGTGGGGAGTGCTCAGGTTTAATAAGTAATGAAGGAATTTATGGAGTCATTAGCACAGTAATTGTTCGCTTTCCACCTAATATTGGGAGATTAATGGAGAGGGAAGAATAAACGCCCAACGTACAGAGAGAATTAAGGCAGGATTGGGCATCCAGCATCACACCGCAGGGCCACATCCTTCACCAAAGCCCTGTGTCCTGAGGACAGCGGGTGCACTGACATGAATCTATAATTACAAACATCTGAGCACCCAGGGACCCTCCTGCCCTTTCCAGTCCCCACCTTCAACCCCTGGAGACTTGCCAAGGATGGCCCCACTCAGGACAGCGATGTCTGAACAGGATGGAGGCACCCAATTTTGGGTGCCCGCTCCTGGTCCTTCCTGGCAGGGCCCCGTAGCTCCTCCTGTGGGGATGCAGTCCGAGGAAGCCAAGCAGGGCCCTGGGAAGCTGCGTACATCCATGGCCTTCAGGTGGTTTGGCTGGTGACCATCCATCTGGTTTCCAGTCCATCTGCCCCCTGCAAGCTGGTGCCTTTGCCTTCCAATCGCCACCAGTGCTCGGAGGAGCCCAATTTTGCATCCTGCTCGGCTCAGAGACCCTTTCAGTGGGAGGCAGCGATCTGGTCCATCATCACTCTGTGCCTCAGTTCCTCTCCCTCCTCGAAGCCCGGAGGAGCAGCACGGCCCAGAAGGGCTCAGCCCGGCTGTGCTCCCACCAAGCAAAGACAAGACCCATCACGATCCCGGTAGGCAGGCGCCTTTAAACGGTGGCGCCTCTGTTTGAGCCATTGCCATGTCACCGCACAGTGACATGTCACCGCACAGTGACACGGCTGAGACACAACGAGCACGCAGCAGCCTCGCATGAGCTGGGTCTGGCTGAGCAGATGGCAAACAGGTGGTAGCTCTGGAGGAGGGGGACTTCACATACCCAACGGGGCCCCAAAATGACCCAGACACCCGAGATGTGACTTGTTCTCAGCCAGGGCTCTTGGGTGTGTTTGGTGGAGGAGGCTTCTCCTTGGAGAGAGACAAGGGAAATATGGGGGGGAACCTGAGGGGGGGAAACCCCCCATCTCTGCTCTGAGCTATAATGTCACCACCGAGTGTGACGTGTTTGCAGAGTGAGTGGCACTTGCTCTGGCAGGGAGAGGCAGTGCTGAGGGCTGCTGTGAAAAACCAGCATCGTCTGGCTCCCAGCTGAGACCTGCACCCATTCCCTGTGTCCCAGCGGGGAGGAAAGCAGGGACACAGCCTGTGGCAAAAGCCATTTCCCAACCATTTGCACAAGCAGCTGGGAAGGCAGAAGCTGGACAGAAGCTTGCAGAGAGCCCAGCACTCACACGGGGACACCGAGGAGATGGCCCTGTGTGCCAGCCAGCTCCCAGGCACCTGGCACCTCTGCTCCGCACCTGTAAGGATCAGTACCTTGTCTCCTGCTGTGCTGAGCACTGTCACAACAAGTCCCCCATCTCCTGTCAGTCTTCAAGGCGGTGTGTGTCACGTTCTCATAGCTCTTCCCTGTGACACGCACCAGCTGTGGTGGGAGCAGAGAGCATCATGCCAAACAGCATGTCCTCTCCTGGCCCATCAGGGCATCTTTGCAGCCCTAGAGGAGAAAAGACTTGGTCTTCACGACATCTTCCTTCCAACATCTTCCCAAGCAGAAAAGGTGTCGTGCTGAAATGCATTGCCCTGTGCGGCAGGCGAGAGCTCAGGAGGTGCCTGGAGCTCCTCTGCTCTGAGGACACATGTGCTAACCACAAAACTCTGGGTTTTTTCCCTAGTTACTCCCTTTCCCACCCTGACACCCCCCACCATGCACGGGCAGCCCAGTGCCAGTTCCTGTTCCCTGTTACCGGTGCACAATTTCCCACCTGCTCCTAACCAGCCTCAGTTTCCCCACGCTGCGGGTTTTTGGAGAAGAGTTTTTCTTCCAAGGCAGGTGGGGATGGACGATGCCCACAAATGCCCCACAGCACATCCCAGCTTAGGTCCTCCAGCACAGGTTTGTCACGTCTTTGTGTAGCTAGCAGGAGGGAAAGATAGCAATTAAAATAAATCAGAGGCTGGCAGCTCCATTTGTCGTCTCAAGGGGAACAGTTACAAGCTGGATGGGGTGGAAACTCGGGCAGAAGATAATCAATAAACCTGCAAGTCTGTAAGGAGACACCCACCAACCTTCAGCCGGGGCCCCAAAGTCAAAACCCCGCCTGACTCTGCTGTCGGAGCGATGCTGGACCTGAGGAAGGAACGTACGTGTTGGATTCCCTCGAGCTCTTGGGTTTCCAAGCTGCCAGCTCTGGGCAAGGCTTTGCTGCTCAAGGAGACCCTTCTCCACATCGTAACGGGATCTTGCACACCACGGAGGAGCGGTGAATAATTCACGGGCTCTGGCTGATCACACAGCTCCTGGGGCAGAGCTGGGCAATGAGGGCTGCTCCCCAGATGGGGTCTTTAGCCCAGGGTGCTCCTAGGAACAAGGGGGTCTTGTAACTTCTAAAGGACTGGGAGCTGGAAAACACTTTGGAATCTCAATGCCAATGGACCAGCTGCTGCAAGGAGCATAGGGCTGCCCCCGGCCATCCCGGAGCTTCACACCCATCCAGCATCATCCCCGTGGTGCCATCGTACTCTTCCTCCGGTGTGACCATACCTGCCACTTGTGTCTCCTTACGGGTGCTGTGTTACGCATTTAGCGCCCTGCCTTTCCATCCCTCGAGCTGGTCCATCAGCAGTTCACTTCCACAAGGGCTGGGCTCTGTCCAGCACCTCCTCATCCCCTCTCAGCCTTCATGGGGACAAGGACCCAAGCCGGGCTGTCCTCACTCAGGCAGAGGGACTAGAGCAGGTTATTTCCGAAGAAGGAAAACCATGATGGATGGGACGGTGGCATCACAAACCTGCCACACAGGGGCTGGTGAGAGCCCGCAGGGCTCCGAGGGTTGCATTGCCAGCCCTATCCCATCAGCAGGAATCCTGAGTCTGGCCTGTGGGAGGTCCTTGTTTTAGAGACCCAAAAGGCTCAACACATGGCTTTATGCAGCAGGGGGGCAGTTTGTGGGCACGGGAGGGTGGCTGAGGGCAACCCTGCAGCCTCCTGCCCCTGAATCTCCCCCGTCTCTGTCCCACTAAGAGATCCCACTATCCTTCCCCTCTAAGCTGCGCTAGCTCCCATGGGTCTTTATCAAAAACCGCTCTGTACATTTGGTGCCTGGAGCTCCCTCAGCCATGGACTATGAATTCTTGCTAAATATATATTTAAGGGAGTTATGGGGATATTTTTAAATGACCCCTGAAGCTATTTCTGCTTAATTTCCCTCACTTTTTCCTCCATGCCTCTCCCTGATCTTCTCCTCCACAAAGGACAAGAGCTCATTTTCATCTCTCCTGTCTGGGAGACAGGGTGCCTGGCTGGCTGAAGACAAAAAAACAGTCCAAAAAAAGAGCAGACACGGCTGAGCAAGAATAGCAGCTGGGGCCCAGGGCAGAGCGCGGCGGGGTCCGTCCCCCCTCCTGCTTCAGGGTGCTGCTAATCACCAGCCAAGAACAGCCAGGTGAAATATTCCCCTCCACAGCCCTGCCCAGGTACCCAACAGGGCTGTTAGCCCCTCTGTAGTCTTAAATTAAATTAAACCTACACAGTCAGGAAAAGATCTGCTTGCAGACCTGATGCTTTGGGCCAGTCTTTAGTCCCCGCTCAAGAGCGAAGGCACGTGCCCGCCACACTCAGCTTGCTGCAAGAAACTGCAGGTCCATCCATAGCCCCAAAACCAATTTACTTTCCACCCTGGGCCAAACCCTTTCACTGCTTTACATCTTCAGTTTTCCCACCTGACACCTGTGGATAATCACCCGTTCCTGGAGCTAATAAGAGCCCGGTGCCTCCTGGCCATGAGCCACGCACGGACCCCGCAGATGGAAGAGGTTATTTTCCAAGGCAGCCCTCAGGGGAAGGGCAACGTGTATGTACACACATGTGGCTTTATTGCATCTAAACACTGCCAGGAGAGAAATACAAACGTGGAAAACCGAAGTCTTTGCTGCTGCTGAGAATCTGTTTTGTTAGGTTAACCTTTCCATCTCTGCCATGGTCTCCTGCCCGATCATCTTCCTGCTGACGCCCTTGAGAAGCCACCATCATTCATCTTGGCCCATTGGCTCGTTCATCTTCCATGCAGGTGTGATTTACCCTTCAGGTTCTGCCCCTCACCCTCACCATCGGTCCTTGCACAGGCGATTAACTCCCAGCAGTCTGCTCCATCCCACCTACTGGTGGCCATCTCCCCTCGCATCAGACTCCCCTCATCCTGCCTGCTTTGATGTGGCCATCGGGATTCTGTCTGGCTCCTTTGGGTGGGCTAGGTGGAAAGCAGCGGGATTGCCTGCTGGCTTCCAACAGAAAAGGGGGAAATGCTCCTTGCTTCTTCTCCATGGCTTTCCATCCCTGTTTCCCCTCCCAAATTTCCTCACCTGCAGCCCACTTTTAGCTTTCTTTTTGGTTTTGGCACTTCCCCAGCTGCTCAGGCATCTCCAGCCCTTGCGAAGTGGTGACTCACTGGGATCCCTCAGAAAATATGGACAAGAGCATGTAGTAGACCAGGAAACAGGGATCCCAAGAAAGGAATGGGTCCCTGCCAAGGTCCTGCCTCCCGGGGAGCCCCCCCAGCCCGGGGGCAGGATTTTAATCTATGCCTGCACCATCCCAGGTGAGCAGCCCCAGGATTTCACCGGTGAGATTTAACCACCAGGGTCCAGCCTGGATTTCCCACCCAGGCTCCTCCAAACTGTCCCACAAGGCAGGTGGAGCAGCACAGATACAGGAGCAAACACATCTCAGAGTCTGAGGACACTCAGAGCTTCAATTTTGGTCCAGAACTCTCCAGAAAGCTTTAAGGGACCCCAATTGCTCTTTCCTGGTGTTTAATGACCCCAAGGTAGAGGCTGCTGGTTAACATGTTACCATCGCTCCACTGAGACGCAATAACCATCACCAACACTCTCGGTGCATTCACAGCAAACTAAATTGCATGAGCTGGTGCAACCCCGTCCTCCCTGGGTGCTTGCTACACGTCCAGGGTTTGGCACTGAGGTTGTTTCTCACACCTCACTCAAAATGCAGGCTGGAGCTGCCGTGAATATTTGTCTGCTTGTTGGAAAAAAAATTTCCCCAGGTTCTGGCTGGGAGGTGGGACAGAGGAGCCGAGAGCAGGGGAAAGTGCATGGCTCACTGCAAAACTTCTCAGCCAAGGTCCTCTGAAAGTCCTGTTGCACTTGCAGTCCTGGAGATGCTCCATCAACTCCTGCATCTGTATTTCCACACAGGATGGATCCGGGATCCTTCTCTCTTAGGAGCTCTGCGGCACACTGAGACCAAGCACGGATGGGGCGAGATGCCCTGAAATACCTCTAAGAGGGGGAACCAGGAGACAACCGAGACGTGGAGAGGACACCCTACAGCTTCAGAAAACATTATACCAACTAAGAAAAGTTAAGTGCCACAATCCACGCACCAGATCTAATCACCCTCCCCAGCATCACGCGGATGGCCACAAAGCCCTGGGTGTTCCTGCTGGGCTGGGACAGCCCCGGCCCGCAGCCTCGGACCAGCCAGGCCGGCTGCCAAGGGCTTCTGCGAAGGCGAATTGTTTGCAGATGCTCTTGGTGCTGGTCCAGGACACCCCGAGCTGCTGCAAACCAGAGCCAGGCACGCGGCACAGCGCAGACCCACGCTGCCCGCTCCTGGCTCCCGCTGGGCTTAAAGCCACGCGGATGCCAGAGGGATGCAAGAGGTTGAGTGACGGAAAGGCAGAGGGAGAAAAAAGCCTGGAGAATTGGTTGCATCACTATTTTCTCAGTTTTAACCGAGGGAGAGCAGTTGTCCTTTGCAATTCTCCGAGCTGGTGGCTGCCATCGCACAGCAGGGCAGAGGCGGTCTCCAAGGGCCCTTAGCCGGGATGCTGTGCACTGGGCAGGCTTTTCCCTCGAGTACCAGCACCCATCCCTTCCCCGGCTCCTCAGGGGAGCCCAAGTACATGGGCTGGGGTTTTGCCAGTGACCAGACTGGCAGCCCCTAACGCCGCCTCTACCTCCTGATGCTTTTTCTTCTCACCTGCTTCTTTCACCCCAATCCTGTCCCCCAGCACCGATGGTCTCCCACCGCATCCCCAGCAAACCACAGCCCCCCAGCTCTCCCCTTCCAGTGATCCCTGCTCCTGCAAAGACGGTGCTTGTGGCAGAAGGTGGCTTACAGTGGGCTGTGCCCAGTCACCCAGCATGTCCTTGACCCAGTCCTGGGCCCCCCCCCCCAAGACCTCACAACTCATTACAGCAATGACAAGAGCCAGGTCTCAGCAAGAAGCCGGCAATAGGCACCAAGAGCCCACGTCCTCCCCAGGGCCAGCAGCTATGCAGAGAGGGTGACTGGTTTTGGGGTGCTGGCACAGCACTGAGTGCTGCACAGAGGGCGAGGTGGCAGTTGTGTGTGTTGCTAAATGGTGGCGCTGCCACAGGAGACCAGCCAGCGTGCAGGAGCAGAGGGGACAAGTGAAGCTGAATCCGCTGCTGGCAGCCCACAATCAGGGTTCGCAGAGCTGGGACCCTTCAGCAGGGTTGGAGACTGGCTCCGAGCTGCCCAAAGGGAAGAAGGTCCCCCGACCTTGACTGTGGGTGCTCACCCAGAGCAGGCTTCACCTCTGAAGACATCCTGAGGACCAGGAAGATCTTTCCAAGCTGAACAACATGGAGAAAAGGTCCTTCCTCAGCCACCAGACCAATTCATATCTCCCCTCTCTGCAGGTACCACTTGCAAAAGCAGAAATGAAGCAAAATCCCACCCTGAGGTAATCCGGGTCCGGCTCAGCCCCAGTTTGCCATTCCCCATGGTGGCTGCAGACCCTCCGTCCTGGTACACTGCATCCCTCCTTCCTCCGAGCCACAGCATCACAGCGAGAGCTCTTATCATCAAGCAGGTGCTGCTGCTCAGAAAAGGACTCCCAAGGACACGAGCCAAGGAAGGTCACACCCCGCTCGGCTTGATTAGATGCATTAGAGACCAGCTCCTCACCCTCCTCCAAGGCCAGGGGAGCTGGGCTGTGATCTCCCTGAGTGACCGGCTCCGGTTTGCCTGGAGCTGATTGCCGGGGTCCAGAAGGGGAGATGACACCTACCTCCATGGGAGCCACATTTTCCCCAGGTCCAAAGGTGCAGCCCTGCAGAGTTCACCCTCTCCCCCAGCTCCTCTGGTCACTGTCCCCCCAGGGAGACAGGCAGCAGCTGAGATAATTTACCATTTAATGTGGGCAGATGGCTTAATTTAAACAAAATCAGACAGGAGGGAAGCCAGTCCGTGAATATCTTGATGCACTCAGCCTGTTCTCCCATCTCCCCACGTCCCTGCACTGCCCTTCTCCAGCAGCAGGTAAGGTCCCCACGCTGCCCAGGACATGGCAAGCACCTTGCTGCAGGGCTGGATCTGGCCCCAAAGGCTCCTCAGGTCCTTTCATCCTTTCTCCTCTCCAAGCTTTGCTATGCAGGAGGGAGAAAAAAAAAATTCCAGGTGCAGCAAAAATGCCAGCCTCCCCCCAGCCCCTTTGCAACTCAGTTTGGTCTACAGAAGCTCTTGAGATCTTCACTTTAGGGGCTGCGTTGACCAATGACAGGTATTGGTATGGTTAGAGGTGGTGGCTGTAGGGGCAGAGACCACCCAGCCAGTGATGGAGAGAGGGGCAGAGTCAAGGGAAAACTTGCTGGGGTGGGAGGTGGGTGTGGGGAAGCTGCTGAGCAGAAGAAGGGTGGGATAGAGACCAATAGGACTGCAGCTTCTCTGCTGTACCAGGCTAAATCCCTTCTTCCTTCTGTCCTGCTCCTCGGGGACACCCCAGTGACCATGATGCCCAGTAATCCCTTCCTAAACTCCCCTCCAAGCTGTGCCCCTCAGACTCTGCACCTCCACCCAAGACTTCATCATGCTTCTAGCTCTTCCCCATCTCAAGGTCCTCCTCCATCTCAGGGCACCTCCTGGCTTTTGCCTTCCACCCGAAACCCAAGCCTGCTCCGATACTCAGGTCCTATTTTATGCCCATCGAGCCCCTTGGACAGCAGGGTCCTGCCCAGGCTGTAGCTTCCAGTGCTAAAATACACCAGTGCCCCCCTGGCCAGACTGGTCAGCAGGGGCGGAGGCGGCAGATTTGAGCCAAAACCATCACCAGAACCCACTGGCAACAGCAGAGGATGATCAGGCAAAAGTATGATCAGGTGTTCAGCACTGCAGTTTGCTACCCAAGAGTTAACCCAGCACGGCTCCCCGTGCTCACGAGGAGAGCCAGGCAGCCAGCCCCAGGCTGGGCAGGCATCGCAGAAGCAAACACAACACCTTGGGTTGCCAACCACCATCCCCGCCTGCACAAGCAAAGCAACCCTGAGACGGAGGGGGGGGGGGGAACACCCACAGTAACTGCACCGACCCCCCTAATTTCCAGAACAAACACGGCAGGCTCTTATCTGTCAAGAGATGGTGATTTTCCTATAATTACCCCCATCCCCTATGCACATAACAAATCCATCCTGGTTATGCGGAGAGTTTTCATAACAGGTTGCATGGCCGTAGGTGATTGCTTTAAAAAGCTCCCCACCCATGGAGCCGCGCTTTCCGTGCCTGTTCCCTCTGCAGTAATAAACGGTAATAATAAGGCTGGGTACCACGCAGCATTTTATGGCCTGTCTAATGCAGGAAGTCAAAGTTACTGAACACAATGGTCTCTTCTAGCCACAAAAATAAGCATAATCCCAAAGAAAAAGACCAAACAGCCCTTTGGAAGTGGCAGAGCCTGCTGGCAGCCTTGATTTGGAATATCAAAGCTGTGTCTGGGAATTAAGCGATGTGTCTGAAGCTCAATGGTGCACCAGTGGCAGAACCCATGGCTGGTGATTTGCTCCTCTCCCACCCATGTCCATGAGCCTGCCTTGGGCACGATGGGTTTATGCCAAATGTGGCTGGATTATTCCCATCCCCCCCAAGCAATTTTCTCCCCCATTAGACTAATTAGACTCCTCCCAGCCCCAGCGAGTTGCTGTTGTTCCCAGCCTGATCGCGTGGCTCTGCCAAGGCTGGGGGGTCTTGGGGAGCTGCTCGGTGCCATATCAGCAAGAAGCAGCTGCTCTGCAGCGGCTCAGGGCGGTGATTAGCAGGGCTGATAGTCAGCCAGGACACACTGATCCGAATTTCAATCAGGCCAAGCAAAACCCATCCATCTGCATCCTCCACAGGGGAAATTTGGGGGGAGAAACCCAGAAAATGCTTCATCCTGCATCTTGGGAAGATGCTGATCCCTTGGAAGGGCAGTCGGCATGGGATGCTGAGGTGACACAGGGTGTGGGTACTGGCTGGGGTGGCAGGGTAGAGGGCAGCTGCAGAGGGGATGGTTTTGTCCTGCAGGCTGGAAACTAGGAGGGTAAAAGCAGCAAGGAAATGTGGGGAGAAGAGCCAGGAGCAAAGGTGATGGGGCTCACTAAAACTTCTCTTTTTTTCCTTCCTCCTGGTGAGGTTTTGAGAAGGATGGGCACAGACTGCGACCACAAGACCTTCCCTCAACAGCACAGGCAGCTTCTTGCTCACTGTGGAAGTTGGGGATCCCCACCGGCAGCAGCGAGGGACCCAAGTGCCTCAGAGAGACGCAAGCCACCCTGATTTACACCTACACTTCAGCTCCCCCTGCACCCCCTTCGTCCCTGCCCAGCCCATCGCCCTCCGCCTGCCGGGGTGGTGCCATCTCTGCAGCAGAGACAACGGGATTAGCATCGATTTGCCAAGAGCAGCAACCTCAGCACGGGCTCTGCCTGCTTCCACGAGCAGGCGAGAGCACCCACCGCCCCCATGGCTCCCTCCCCACCCCTCTTCCCCTCCAGCCACCAGCAGATGCTTTTGCAAAGCACCTGGGTTCCACATTGCCCATCAGAGGGTAAAACAGTGGGTCCTGACCCAAATATTCTATGCAGCTTTGAGACCTGAGCCCGACATGTACATCACCTCCCTCCTGCTGGCTTGGCTTTCTGGATACAGCCGATACAGGAAAAAACTGTTTTCTTATACCAGAGAGAGAAAAACATCCCTGGGACCAAAGCAGCCTGTTTCATCCCCAAATGGCTCCCTGGCTCCAGTAACGTCTGTACACAGAGGGGTTGAATGTGCAAACGAGACAACTCCTGGTGCATGTGCTGCCGTTTGGGATGGGGAGATGCCTGCAGCCCAGATTGCTCCTGCATTTAAATTGCTTTTCATAGGAGCCCAGTCCCCGTTGCGGTCCCTGGGGGCTGGTGTGGAGGGGAAGCTGCAGCACAAGGCAGCTCCCCACCACCACGCGGAGGCCAGGCAGTCACCAGTGATTTCAAAGAGGTGCTGGGGAACCGAGGCACTTGAACATTTTTAATGATGCATGTCCCCGTCGGCTCTGGGAAGCCTTTAAAGTCAGGCTCCCTTTGATTAGACAATGGACCTGGAGAGACAAATGCTTCCCCTCCTCCCCCCCCATCCACCCCCCTCCGTACCCGTCCTGCCCCAGAAGGGCTACATTTAGAAGCAAAACCACCCATGAATTGTGAGTAAGGGGCGAGGGATGCTGCCGGAGAGCCGAGCAGCAGCCTTACATCCAGGTGCATTTAGCCCACGGTGTCTCCTGATGGGTTTTAGCAGATGGGGGACACCGAGGGGGCTCCTCACCATCCACCCCTAATTTATGCCCATCATTTTCTGGACTACAGGAGCCCTCGTTCTGCTGCACAGAGCCACCACACTTCCCCTGCCACAGCCAAGCGCAGAGAGAACCTTCACCTCTCCCAGCTTCTCCCCAGCGCTCCCGAAGCTCTGCTCTGGAAGGGTTGTTTCAGTTCAGCCCCAGCTTCTTAAAAGGCCATTTCTCCCCACAAAACCCAGCTCTGACCAGCTCGTCAGCTCACTCTGGCTTTCAACACGCCAGTCAGCACCAAGGGCACGTTTGAGCCAGTTACGGGAATGTGACGTCCTTCTCCAAGAGGGACAAGCGCTCGGGAAGTGTGAAGAGCCCCCAG
The DNA here is from genome assembly GCF_023638135.1 of Falco biarmicus. Classification (NCBI taxonomy): domain Eukaryota; kingdom Metazoa; phylum Chordata; class Aves; order Falconiformes; family Falconidae; genus Falco; species Falco biarmicus. The sequence continues at coordinate 1,930,802 of NC_079303.1, read as the reverse complement.
CTCCAGCTGACTCCCAATTATTCTGCTCAGAAATTGCTCTGTGGTATTTTTTGAGTCGTTAACGTCCCATTAAAAGCATCCCGTTAAGCAGAGCTGGCTGGCAGGGAGCTGGGCAGATGCAAGGCTGGAAGGAACCCCAGCTCTCCCATTATGGTAAGTTTTCCAAAACCCACTAGTTATGTCCCTAAATAGTTTCCTTCCACAAACAGCGAGATGGTGTCAGCTGCTTTTTTTAAATGAACAGCAGAAAATAACAAAAGAGCTGCAAATGGCAGCTATAAATGCAAAGCAGAGGCTGAAGTGTGGGGGTCCCACAGAGAGGGACTTGGGGGGGGGCTGTTGCAGGGAGAAGGGACATGTTCAGAGAGGATGATGCTGGCAGTGACCCTGCGAGGTGCCACCACAGCCTGGCAACGCTGCTTGGCCACAGCTTGCTGGCAGTCTGGAAGGAGCTGGTATTTACTCCAGCTGGAAGCAAGCAGAGCATCCTTACTGCAAGCTGCTCTCAGGGCTTCTCCCTTCCTGCCCTGGCCAAGCCCCCCACAGCCTCCATGCACAGGGGAGGGCACGATGCTCTCCTGCACACAGGGCGATGCTTCCCCAACAGGTTTAGGATGTATCTCTGCTCCCCCCCATGTGCTACCCACCCCCTGCCTGACCATCCCCACTTCCCACCTGTGCTGGGAGCCAAGGTGCACGAGTCCTCTCCCAAAGGATGGCCACAGGCTCCTGTGGGAATGCAGCCAGGTTACCGCAATAAAGTCAATAGATAGCTGGAGTGCTGCAGTTTGTTTGGGGTTTTGTTTGTTATTTCTTTAGGGTTTTGGTTTGGTTTGGGGTTTTTTGGTTTGGTTTGTTGTTGGGGTTTTTTTTTTGTTTGTTTGGTTTTTTTTTCTCCTGCAGGCTGTTCCACAAATACCATTTTTCTGTGAGCAGAAAGCAAAGATGAACGCTAGCTCACCCCAGGAAAAAAAAAAAAGCCTGATGATGGAGCAGCCCGGGCAGCTGGCAGTGATAAGAGGCAATTCATTTGCATGTGTTTCATGCAGCCTTCAAGATACACGTGGAAAAAAAGCCCCTTGTTACCACCGAGCAGCTGACAGGGTCAAGAGCCTGGCCGCAAGCACATGGTCCCCAAGCCCAGGGACACCAGGGACTCCCTGGGACACTCCGGCTGTGCTGTGACACCATCCCCAGGCACCCAGCCCTGTCACATCTTGCATCCCAGCAGCATGGCGAGTGCCGGCGTGTTAGTCCTCTCCCAACCCGTGCCAAACACTGGCCAAGACCAAGCTCCATGAGCTGAACCACGAACCTCAGGCGACAAAGTCCCCCTAGTAACACCCCCATGACTCCATGGGGAAAGACACCGTTTCCAGGACTATGCAAAACCAAGGAACTGGGCTGAAATATGACTTTTTCTCCATTTATTACCCATAAAAAGGTAGACAGACCATTTTCTGAAAGCAGCCTGAATAGGAACAAGTCTGCCTAAAATCGCTGTGGACACAGATAAAAGCCCATCGTGTCGGCTGCTTCCAATCCTGGAAAATCACCCCTTGGACAGGAGCTGTTTCAGGCATGCTGAGTGCAGGCTAGGGGTGGGAGAACAGCTATTAATGAAAGTGGAAGTGGTTTTCAATTTAAAAAAAGCAGATGACAACAGGTTTTTAGATCAAAAGAAGCCTTCTCACAGAAAGTATTCTGCTCGGGCAAAAAAATATTAATCAATCAGGCTGAGAAATGCTGCAGTAAAAATAGTTTTGTTTGGTACAATTTCTCAACTCGGATTTTGCTGGGAGGACATGGGGTTTTAAACATCCATTTCTTTTTTCATGAAAATGCCTTTGAGAAACCAAAAAAGTCTTAATGCAGATAGGATTTTTCCCCCCCCCCCTTAGGTGAAGGATAGGCAAACACAAACTCTGCTTTGAAATCTGAGTAGATTTGCTCAACCGTGGCTGCTCTCGACTGGTTTGAAAACATTAAAATGCCAAACCATGTTGCAGAGAACGTGGCCTTGAGGTACCCGATTGCATCGTGGGTTTGGTGGCTCATGCCTGTCTGTGGTTGCAAAATCTCCATCTCCCTGTGAAGCTCATCTGCCCTCAGATCCAGCTGTAGGACAATATCTCACCAGGAGCAGCTCATCCCTCCAGAGATGCTCCATCCCAACCCTGCCCAGAAGTGGCACCACGTCACCCATCACCCATGGACCTGTCCCTGCAGATCCAAGGGAGCACGGATGGGGCCGGTCACTCCAAGAGCTGCCTTTGCTTTGTGCTGTGCAGCATCGTGCTTTACTGGAGGGGTTCAGCCCCTGCTGGGGGGGGTCCCAGCCTGGGGTTTTGAGGTTTCTACACACTGGATCACCACATGGAAATGTCTCATCATAGTAAAGAGAACGCAACTCTGAGGAAACGCCTTGGCTCCAGCTTGGATCTCGGTGGGTTCAAGGATGGGGTTTGCTTGGAAAACTGATGACCAAGGCAGGATGATGACCACAGCCCCTACTGCTGGGGGCCATATGAGCAGAGACCAGCTCCTGGGGTCCCCCACAGAACCCACACCCACATCCCTATCAAAAGATTATCTCCAGGGGTGCCACCAAATGCATCCACAGAGCTCGTGGTTATTAGGACAAACAAATGACCATCCCGTTGCTGCATACCAGCCAGTCCTGGGTCTGGCTTGCCAAGTCTTCCCCAGTGCCAAACTGGGAGCGCTGGGTTTTCTGTACACTGACCTGCTTTACCACCCAGCGCTGTCACTGTGCCAGCAGGGATGGGTCCTAACCACAGTGCTGGGGACAGACAGGAGAAAATATATATAAATGTCTAGCAAGAATTAGTATTTTTCTTTTTTGTTTTCCCCTAGAAATTTCCAAGATTGATGCAGCAAGAAGGGGAGAAGGGAAGATTTGCCGAGCTAGAAAATAAAGGAGAACAACAATGTTCCAGTCTCTTCTCCATGGGAGACTCTTGTGGCTGATGTCTGTGTTGGCCAACAGGCAAACAGAGACAGGATGGTCCTGCATGTGACCCTGAGCAATCACCTTCATCATCATCATGATGTCCTCTTAGAGTATCTCTGCCCCCACACTGTGGACTGGAGACAACCAGCCCCTGGCAAAGCTGCTTCAGAGGCTCCTCAAGGCAGAGGAGAACACTGCCCCAACATGGGTAAGATCTGCTGACTTAGCTCATTTCATTCCTGGAGATGGGGGGCAAATTCCTCGTTCCACCATTCCAGGAGAGCAAACTCAAACCCATCTCTTCAGCACCGCATTGCTCCTTTTCCCCCATAGCAAGGCACCAAGACCTCCCACTAGCCTCCGCCACCAACCAAGCACCCAGAAAGCACATCCAACCCCCAAAAAGCCCCACCAAAGGGGTACGGGGTGGGACAAGCAACGCAGCTCACCCCCAACCACCTTTTAACAGCATTGCACAACCCAACGCCCCCCTCCCGGGTGGGAAAGGACCGGGATTTATAGCCACCATTCTCCTTCTGGAGCCAGAGCTTGGCCATCCCTTGCATAAGCTCCCTACCTGCTGCTTTTTTTTGCCTTTTTATTTTTTTTTTTTTCCCCAAGGAAAACGGGTTGCCCTGGAGCTGAGTCTCCATGGAAACTTGGGTTTTTCAGACACTCAATGGAAAAGGCTGGCACGGAGACGCTTGTGCAGGAATACTGATTCAGCCCCAGCGTCTGTAACACTGACTGCATTTTAATCCCGCTCTGCTACCCAGCAAGCTAAAAATACCCTACACGCTGTCGCCTCCTGAACTCGCGTAAACAGCTTAAAGCAACATGGTGCTGCCAGAGCAGAAATTTCATGAATCAGCTAAAAAAAAAAATATATAAAAAAAATAAAAGGGTTGGGGGAGGTAATGGTGGGGTCTCCTCCTCATCACGGTGTGGGGAGCACCAGCATTGTGGGGAAGGGCATGTCCCCACCCCAGGGATGGAGAAGAAGGAGCAGCGGGAGATGTGCACCGCATGGGTCCTTGGGGTTTTGTTTCACCTCTCCAAGATGCCCCTTTTCCAGGTGTAAAAGCAAGAAAACAAGGTTTCTCTGGGTGCCCAGCCAGCTGGGAGGAGCGGTGGATGCATCGGCACGCCAAGCTCAACACGTAGCACTAATGCAGGCTGGGGGGAAGGAGCCAACTGTCCCCAGCAAGGACTTTGGGGACAATCTGGGGAAGGGGTGACCTTGGCTGCCCGCTAGCGAGCCGGGACCTGGCACAGTGCTTTCCATTCTCACCCCCATCATCTTTGATGAAAAGAAAAAAAAAAAAAAAAAAGGACAAGGTCCAGCAGATGGTTACCTCTGGGATGCGGGACATGGGGGCTGCCTACGCTGCCAGCGCCCTCGCTGTGCTCACCACCGCGTCAGCCCAGTGTTACTGGGACCGTAATAGGCAAATAAGATCATGCTTTCCTCTCTCCAATTAGCTGGGACTGTCCTCAGCTGACTCCCAGAGCTTCTTATTGCAGAATACACAAACACCTTTTTTTTTTTTTCCTTTTTATAAGGCTTTCTTTCAGCAGCACACCCTTCCCTGGGAAGGAACGCCCAGAAGGGGAAACTGAGGCACAAGCCTGTTTGCTCAAGACCTGTCTGCAAGCTGGGAGCGAATCCAGGTTTCCCAGTCCCACCAGCCATGCTGGGAGCTGGGTGTCAAGTATTGCCCTTCACCTCCAAAGCATTGCAGCCTACAAACCCTCCCCCATCCATCGCAGAAACTCTCCTACCCTCAATTAGCACTGCCTCATAATTAAAAGGCTCTCAAAAGCCCAGAGCAGGGGGATGAATCCACATCTGGGTGGCTTTGTGGAGGCTCATCCAATGCAGCAGCCAGCTGGAAACTTGGGGTTGATTTTTCTGGGGGAAATTCTGCATTTACACATTTACTTTTGTCTCGGCTGCAGGGGAACAGCCAGCATTCCCAGGATGCTGCTTTAAACCTTTATTTCCCCTGGGAATGGGAGAAGCAGGGCACATGCCATGGTCAGCTCACAGTCAGAGGATCTAGGGTTGGTGCTAAACAGGGTTTTGCAAGCAGAACATTTCCCCCCTGCCCTGCCCAAAGTTCCCCAGTAAAAACCATTTCAGGGCTCAGCCATCCCCAGCATCCCCTCCTAAGCCTCTCCCCTGCTTGTCTGGCTTTCTCAACACAGATTACATTAGTGCAAAATAGGGATGGGGGAAAAAACCCCAACATTTTTGGTCACTTTTTGTGGATTCTAAGAGCCAGAGCAATAAATCCATGCAAGGCTTGCGCAGCCCAGCTCAAAACAGGCTGCAAGTCTCATTCATTCCTTGATGGTACAGAAACGTCATTCTGGGCTTGAGATATTTATTCAGTTTCATCACATTAAAAGAGTGGGAACTGGACACATTCCCCGCCACCATCCCTAGCCCTCCATGCCAAAACCCTCAGCGCCAGCCCCATTAAACTAAGAGCCTGAAGCATCGCTGCTGGGGGACGCGCAGAGATGGGGCGGCAGGGGACCTCTGCCCAGTTCAGCAGCTGTAAATCTGCAGGGGGGGCTTGAAGAAGGGGGGGGGGCTCATCCACCCCAGCCCCACATTTGGCTCAGCACCCTTGCATACAGCAGCAGTTTGCCAGGCAGAGGCACAATGGGGTGCTGGGACCCCAGTGAGCTCACTAGGCACTGAAACCCCATCAGGGGGAAGTCTTGGACCCCCCCTTCCCAGCAGCAAACTGGTTCCAGTTGCTCTGAAGTGTTGCAATGCACCGGTAGAAAAAAAAAGATGGTGGGAACAAAGCTGCCAGGAGGCTGGAGGGGGGGGCTCCGAGGGGTTTCTCAAGTGATCACACCAAGCGTGGGGAGAGGGATCCCACCCAATGCTGACAAGCACCCAGGGCTCTGCAGGAGAAAGGGGCTTTGCAGGGTCCCACCGGTCCCAAACAGAGCAAGGGAGCCCCTTGCAGCATCTCTCTTACCTTCGCCATCCCTGCTCTGAAGCCACCATCAGTGATACCAACTGTACCAGAAACTGGGCAGCCCCCACAGCTGCTGGGGGTGGGTTTATAAACCCCCAGTGCCCCCAGCCCCAGCTCCTGCAGCCCCCAGGCTCCTCCAGGCAGCGGCAAGCACAGGTAGCCTCAATTAACAGCTGGGATTAGGGCAGGGAAGCAGCCTCCTCCTCTTTCCAAAGGTATTCAGTAGGAAGGAGGAGACACACCTGGCTCCCGAGGAGCGTCCCCCCTTTCCAAACCACCCCCCGGCAATGCCACAGCCCCAGGGAAGAGCCTGGTGTGAGGCCAAGTCAACCAGGCAATGCAGCGCACTGGAAGGTGCCCCTTGCTTGGGGCTGTTTAAGGGAGGGAACACGTGAGCATCACTGCTGGGTTCATGTGCACCTGGTGGGGACCTAAGCAGGTGCCAGGGGGTTGGAATTTCCCAAATCTGGGGGCCTGCGTGGCCACCAGAGAGCTGTCACCCTGCTCAGGTCACTGCAAGAGAAACACGGGGAGCAGCGGGGCGAGTTCCTCCCGGCCAGGGCTCAGGATAACTGGATAACGCTGATTTTTATCAGGCGTCTTCCAGCCGGCGGGGAAGCGCGCGTGGGTCTGCTCACATCGAGCTGTGTCCCCACTCGAAAGAAGAAAATCTGTCTTAAAGGGGTGACTAAGCATCTTCACTTAGGAAAGGGGAAACTGAGGCACGGGAGAATGGTACCCGAGCAAACCAGCTGCAGAGAAACCCAACAGCCCCATGCAACGACCTTTCCCCACCACCTCCCCCTGAAACAGGACCCCAAAGGTGGCCTGGCTCCGGGTGGGAACCCCCTCTCCCAGCCCGGATCCGGCCCCTCCGTTATCCCTGGTGTGGATGCAGCTCCTCGGGAGCCGCTGCCCGGCCGCATGCTGTTCCCCTCCCAGCAGCTACTTTCCTAGATTAAAAATCATGCGCTCATCGCCTTGGCGCGGCGCCACGGAGCCTCTTGCTTGTTTTTATTGATGGCAGCGTCTTTCACTGATTAAAATTCCTTTAAGTGCACCCAATGGCTAACCCCAGCCCCGAGGCCGGGGATGCTGTCGCTGTCCCCCACCTCTAGATCAGGTCCTTCTGCTTGTGTTCACTCCCCGCTGTGTGTCCCTGTGCCTCCTTCCCTGCTTGGTCTTTTCTTGGCTTCAGAAATAAAGGAGAAGTGTTAAAAATGCTCCTGGAAATGGGGGAAAGCGTGATTTTTGTTTGGGAAAAGAAAGGGGCTGGTGTCAGGGTGTGCGAGGCTCTGTCCCCATCCCTTGTCCCCCTTCTCCCACTTGGCTGGTGCTGGATTTATACCTAGAGGGAGGGAGAGCCAAGAAACTCGGGCCAAGAGGGGAGTCGTGCCAGCAGTGCCCGGACCCAAGCCTCGTGGCTCCAAACGAGCGGCAGCACTAACGAAATCCCTGCCAGCCTCGGGCTGGGGCTGCTGGAGCTGGGCTCGGTTGGGATCACCCACCAGCAGGGATGGGCTGTTCCATGGGGATATGGGGAACGCCGGGACCATCCCGCTGGGAAGCCAGATGCCTGGGTCCAAAACCGGTTTGAATTCCTCATGGGGACAGCCGAGGCATCGATAAACCAGCCTTTCTGCTCCCCTCTGGGCTCTCTCATGGCTGGCCCTGGTGCTCCCCCAAGAGCGTTTTGCCCCCGCGGGGGTCTGCCCTCTCCCACCTCCACCCCCCACCCGCCACGACCCTCCTGTGTCTCCACAGTCCGTTGGGAATTCAGGGTGCCCATGGCCATGCCCAGTGCGCAGCCCCAGCCCAGCGTGATGGAGCATCCAGAGCATGAGCTCAGGGAGCCCTGCGCTGGCTGTGGGTGTGGGATGGGGGCTTCACCCCCCTCCTGTGACACCCACGGTGTCCTGGGATGAAGGACCTTACCTGGGTGATGGCTCACGTCCACCTTTGTGCAGCTTCAGAAAGGCTCGGCAGCACTTCACACCCACCCTCCTGCCCCACACCCAGGCTGGGGCCATAACACCCTCCCCCTATAGCCCCCGGGGGGGTGCAGGGGGGGTTACCTCTCTCTCCCAGCCAACAGCCAAAGAGGGAGGAGGAAAGAGAGGGGCACCCTGGAGAGCCGGGGGATCCCTGGGGACACACTCGGTCCCTGAGCCACCAGTTTGTCCCTCCTGATTAATTTTTTGCACAGGGGTCCGTGGGGAACGAGTTGCAAACAGCCATTGTGGTACAGAAGGGTGATGGGAAGAGGCTTTGTCGAGGTGGGAGATGGGACCTCATCCTGCTGCTGGGGGACACTAGAGGGGACATGTCCAGCCAGCTTCATACTGACCACCCACACCGTGACCACCCTGTCCCTAAACCCACCTCCCAAAGAGTCAGGCTGTCTCAGTCCCCTTGGGGCCACCCTCAAGCATCCTGGCAGGTCCTGAGCACCACCGAGATGCTCTGAGCGCTCACGGTCCCCAAATGCTGCATGAGCAGGACCCTGCAGGGGGGATGCGGGTGCTCAGCATCACTTGACCGAGCATCCCGGCTCAGCCAACCCAAGCAGTCCGCATCGATCCTGACGATCCATCCGTGACCACGGCCATACCGGGGAAGGGCCCGGCACGCTCAGCAGCACCGTGGGGCTCTTGCCTGGGCTCCCTGCAGCCGCAGCGGGAAGCAGAACACCTCGCTCCCACCCTCGCAGGAAGGCTCTTGCTTTAATTACTCTTTGGCCCCCGGCCACTGATTGCTCACACTTGTGATGGCTTCCTTGGCAATTTTGTGGCAGTTTTTCTGTTCCACCCCCCGCCCCCCCCCCCGCCATGGTTTTAACCATCCCAGCCTCTCCCTGCGCAACAGGTCTCAAATAAAAGACCTCGTGCCCTTGGGGTGGGTTGTCAGCAGGTAAAGCCTCAAAATCTCCATCCTGGCGGTGTCGGCTGAGGCCCCTCCAAATCACTGCAGCAGTGATTTAGAGCATCGGAGCGGTGCCAGGTCTCTTGGGCAGCTCACGCTGTGCCTTGGGGGGTGCGGAGTGATTAAATCTCTTTGGGAGCCGGCCAGGGGGCACCCCAGCCCCCCAAAGGGTGGGAAATATTAACCCCAGACCCATGAATCAACTTAGTGCCATCTGCTCGGCTCTGTAGCCAGGCAGCCCAGACAGCCTGTGGACGGCCAGTCCATTCACCTCAATGCAGCGTTCACTCTGAAACCTAAGGATGGCACCGCTGTGGCCATAATGCTGATTATTTCAACTTTGATAGTCAGAGCGGGCAGAGCCAACGCGTTTGTCAGCTCTGCAGCGCCTTTCCTTCAACAAACGAATATCGCGTGGATGTTGAAAACAGTCTGCCATGGGCTTTCCAGTGGGCTCTGCTCCAAGCCCTGCAAGAAAGCCAGGAGCTCGGCCACAACATCCAGGCAATGCCACTGCTGAAGTCACCACCCCTGCTGCCAGGGACATGCAGGGTGGGGACAGGGCTCCGTGGGCACGCAGGGAGCTGGTGGCGAGGAAGGATGGAGGCAGGAGGGGGTACGGGAGCTGACTCAGCTCGTGGATGTCTTTATTCGAACTCTAGTACGGTTGGACAGGTAGAGGCATGCGTACAGGACAGACGGAAATGGGAGTAGTATTGCCTTGATCACAGAGATATGTAACAGCATTAGAAAGACACTGACCCTTCCAGGCCAGCCAGGTTCACCCCACCTCACTCACCTATTGCATCCCATCCCCATCCCTGCGCCCCAACCGACCCGCTCGTCCCCCCCATCCTCTCGGGGTCCGCACCCCAGGGGAAGCACCCATGGGAGGGGGGCGATGGTGCAGCGACCCACTCACAGCACCTCGATGGAGCCTTCGAAACCCCAGAGGGGGGTCCCCAGCGGCCGTGTGACGATGGAGGGGGTCAGAGCATGGATGGAGCCGCGGGTGACGACGACGTCTTGGTGAGCAGCTGGCAAGTCTCCGGAGGCAGAGGGGCGAGGTGCATCCGAAAGCATGGGCAAGGGGAGGGGGGCAGCCCGGGGGGGCGCTGGGGAGAGGCAGCGTGTACGTGGCAGGGCTGGCAGCAGGCAGGGGAGTGGGGCCGCCCCCAGCACCCTGACCCCCCCTCCCAGCCCTGCTGCTCTGCAGCACCTCGCGGGGGGGGACGAGGCTGCCAACCCCCCTGGCCACAAAGCTGGCGGCTGGAGCTTTGGGCTGCTGTGGTGGGCAAGCAAATCTCCTTGGGGAAGAGCATCCCTCAGCCTCAGGGAGAGCATCCCTGGGGAATGCATGTCCCAGCCTTGGGGAGAGCATCCCTGGGCTCTGGGGAGAGCATCCCTCAGCCTCAGGGAGAGCATCTCCCTTGGGGATTGCATCCCTCGGCCTCAGCGAGAGCATCCCTTGGGGGCATGCACGTCCCAGCCTTGGGGAGAGCATCCCTCAGCCTCAGGGAGAGCATTTTCCTTGCAGAATGCATCCCTTGGCCTTGGGGAGAGCCTCCCTGCACTTTGCGGAGAGCATCCCTGGGGGAATGCATCGCTCAGCCTTGGGAAGAGCATCCCTTGGCCCCAGGGAGAGCATCCCTGAGCCTTGGGGAAAGCATCCCTTGGGGAAAGCATCCCTTAGCCTCAGGGACAGCATCCCTCCACCTTGGGGAAAGCATCCCTCGGGGTACACATCCCTCCACCTAGGAGAAGGCATCCCTCGGGGAGAGCATCCCTCCGGGAAGGCATCCCTCGCCGGGGCACTGCCTGCATCCAGCTGGGGCTCAGGAGAAGGTGACCACCTCACCCTGGGGGTAACTGGAAGAGAGGACATCTTGACAGGTGTCTGCAATTAAAAACACAAGTAATAACACACCGTTAAACACTGCTTTCATCAGCTATTTGTGGAAAAATAGGAGAGGGAGAGTGAGACTGAGCTTCCAGGGGACCCAGGCTTTGCAGGGTGCAGAAAATAGTGTAACTACAAAGTGAAATGGCCTTTTCCAGAGGGATAAAATGCTGCTATTCCATCAGTAAATCAGGAAAAAATGTTTTAAAAAAGCCTCAGAATGGACCCAGAGATAGAGACTTGGGAAATGACTCTCCAAGAGAAACCAGACATGGAGTCAGGGTGATTTTGAGGGCAAAAATGAAGAGGAGAAGAAAGAAGCCATCCCTGCAGCCCTCTCCTTCCAGAAATCTGCTCTGGACCAAAACTTCCCAGGCCAACCCCAAGCCAGATGTCCCAAAGCCAAGCCTGGTGCATTAATATCCCACAGTGTTTTTTCTTGTCTCTCTCTCCTTCTCGTTCGTTATCATTGAATTAATTAACATTGATTGGAGTTCTGAGTCACAGCACTGCCTCTACCCATGTGCCAGGACCTGGCTTCCAGGCGAGGGGCCGTCAGACGGAGAGACGGCACCTGATCCACCCGATAAGCCCTGGAGCTGCCCTTCCCAGCCAGGGATTTTGCTGCAAAACCCAACCTCAGCTCCCAACCAGGGGTTTGACCCAGCTTCCCCCTCTGCAGACCCAACACCGCTCCAAAACTGTCTCCTTTTCCCCAAAATAAAGGTCGCATCCTCCATCGAGCATCACTGCGCAGCTTGGGTGAGTAGTGCCCAGACGCGGAGGCTTTTCAAAGCCCCACATCCCAGAAAAACCCTTGGGATTCAAATCCCTAAATCCCAGGGCTTGCAGATGTCCCCACCTCCCGGGCTGCCACGACGGACCAGTTCAGGGGACCCAGCATCATCCCCCAGCAGCAGTTTGGGGACCAGCCCTGGCCACGCACCAAGTGGCTGCTAAAAAATATCACTGCTCCTGGTTCAGTCACTCCTGCAAGCAGCTAAAAGCTCATGGCAGGGCTCGTGGCTTGCTAGAAACATTCCCCACCAGGTCGATTGATTTACCAGGGACACGACTCAGCTTTTAACTCCCATCTCCTCCTCTCCGTTCAAAGCCATTTTGTGCGCTGGCTCAAGACCTGCTGCCCGCATCCCCCGGGGACCTGCCTTGGAAAGCAGCTTCCCAGCCTTGGAAAAAAATTAGCATGACTAAAAATAAATAACAACAGCCGAGCTTTTTGTGTGGTGGTGGTGGTGGTGTTTAATTGCTGTCCCCCAGAGAAAGCCGCCGAGAGAAAACTGCTCGCCTGTCTTGATTTATCATGATCGTCTCGATTGCGCGTGGCCGGCGGGTTCCAGCCCCCCTCCCCCTCGCAGACCCTCCGTGGGACACGGGTCTCTCCTCAGCCCTTTTTTTTGGGTGCAGATCTGCCACCCGACGACAGCGGGGTGATGCCCCAAGGCGGGAGGCTTGGCACAGCCCGGCCATCAGCCAACCCCCCCAAATCCCCAGGGTTTGCTGCGGTGCTGCCGGGGCCAGCCCCTCCACATTTCCCGGGATGGTGAGTTCACACAGTCCCACTTGCCCCCTCCAAGCACCCCCCCCAGCCCCCTTAAGCGCTGCCTCCAGCTGCTCCAGCACGATGTTTGGGTAGGTCCTACACTAACTCCACTTTGGTTTGCTGGTATGCTCGCTTCTCTTTTCCCCCTTCTTCTTTTTTCACCTTTTTCTTTTTGTTTGCAGCCAAGAGGCTCACCTCCCGCCAGCATCTCCCCCTCCCCCCCCCCCCGGCGCCCATCTCCACAGACCATGTAAAGATGGGGGGTTTCATGGCGATGCAGCCAACTCCCGTGCTGCAAGGACCACAGATGCTGCCCTGGGGGGGTGCGCAGCCGCCTCGAGCATCCTCCACACAATCCCCAGAGCTGGTCCCAAGCCTCGCGTGGTGCTGCTATCGGGCTGATTCCCCTCTCACTCTCCAAAGCCAAAGAGTTATTTATTTTATTTTATTTTTCACAGCCCGCAGGATGTGTTCCCTGCCCCAGCCTGTCCCACACGAGCATGAGATGCTCCCCAGCAGTTCACAAAACACTTTCTGAGCTTCCATTTACCTTTTCGTGGGGGAAAAGCGTAAGGATCGATTGCCCGGGCGGAGGTAATGAAGTAACAGACTGGGAGCGGGGAGGCACCTATTTATAAGCTCAACTGCATCTTATTTTGCATCTGCCTCTGCTCTCCCTGTTCCTCGTCAGCACGGGGAAGGGATGGGGTTGTTATATTATTATTTTTTTTTATTATTGTCATCAGATTTTTTTATTGTCATCAAATAAGCACTGAGGATTTTTCCTGGCAGTGCTGGGGAAGCCAGAAACAGGCTGCTTCTGGGTAGAGCAATTACTCTCTTGACATTTTAACCTCCTGCCCGGCTGCCTGACAGGCCTTTCTATTTTCTCAGCTCTTTCAGGCATCTCCTGAGAAACAGAGCAGTTGTTGCAACAATAACAATTAATACTTTGCACGCAACCGGGGATGGCAGCGCAGCACTGGACTCCAGGTCTCCCAGGAGGGAAGAAGAAGGCAGAAGCTGCTGCTGGAAGGGGTGAAGTGCCCCCAAATCCCTCCGGATCCAAAGGATGAGGCTGCTCTGCCTTTGCTCCTTGCACAGCTGCTTGCTGCACTGGCTGCAGGTGGTTACAGGGGTCCGATCCGTGTCCCACAGTGCCGCCGGTCTCGGCAGACAGTCTAGACAGACACACAGACGGAGGGATGCAAGGACTCCAACAGCACCAGGGCAGCCCGATGCTACGCAGCATCCCTGATCCTGTTCCCGCTGTTGAGGATCACGTTGCATCTGCAGCCACGACGGGGAGAGGAGCACGGGGCGCTAAAGCTGCCCTTGGTACCATGCTGGAGGCATCACACTATACATTGCAAGGGGCACGTATGTGTGGTATGTGCAGTGCTTTATCCCTGGGTTCCTGCTCAATCACAGCGTCCTGCTGGAACAAGGCAGCAGCTCAGTCCCGACACACTCATCCCATCCCATGGGAAACTCTCCTTTCCAGGCTGGGATGCTGGCAGCGAGCTCACTGCCCTGACAGTCGCTACACACCAATTTTGTAATATTTTTTTTAATGCCATTTTAGGACTTGGGCAGAGGCAGCCGGACTCCTATGGATTTATTCAGTTCGTCAAGAATAAATCAAACAACCTTGCTTTCTCTCACTGCTTTTCGCCTTCGCTGGAACGTGCGCTCCTCGCCAGATCCCTAAACATAGATAAGCGGCTGGGAGGATATTCAGGGGAAGTATCGTATATTCTTGCTCTATTCTTATCCTATTCTCTAGGCAGCCAATTTTGGCCACGGTTTGAGATAAAACCCTGGGCTACAGAGATATTTAGTGGTCTGCTCTTCTGATCCACTACAGGTCCTCTCATAATCCTACCCAGGGAAATAACTCCTGCTAACTCACACACCCCCCCCCCCAACCAACCAACCCAGACCCCACCTAAAAATAACAAGGTGCTGTTTTCCCCCTCCTGCATCCCCCAAATCACTTGTTCAGAAGAAGGCGGGGAGGAAGAGGGAGAAGATGCAATGGGTTTTTCAACAGTTTGGTGCCTCCCACTGAAATCCCTCCGTCTCCCATTCGGGGCTCGGTTGTTTCAGAGGAGCTTTTTGCACATTAGTCATCCCTTCTCCCAAGTTGCATAACGCCACTGCTAAAAATTGCATCGCACCGGCTCCATGTCAGCTCTCATAGTCAACCCGCATCGCTCCGGCGGGGATGAGAATTGGGGGGGGGTGTCCACCAAGGGTTTGCCACACCAGGCAACCAGCTCCAGCGGCTGGATGAGCTGCTTTGGGAGCCTGGGGTTGGGAAAAGAGAGGATGTGATCTCTTGGGATCTGTGGCTGCCTCTGCTCCAGGGTTAATCCTCTGCTTTCAAGAGACTCAAACCCCAAAGTTTGAGTCTTTTGATCCGCTGCTTCTGCAAAAGACAGGGCAGCAGAGCTGGTTTTTCATGCCTGGCTCATCCCCAAAGTCAGCGCATGACCTTGGTTAAATCATTTATGATTCAGAGACCACTGAAATCACAGAGGGTGACCTTCCCTCTCGCACCGGCTGGGGATATTCCAGCTCCTCCTGCCTCGAGAGGAGCCCGCTCCAAGGGGGAGGATGCGCCAAAGGTGCCGCCGTACTCACCCCTTCGCCCAGCTCACAGGGTTTTGGGGCGATTCACAAACCTGCCGAGTTTCCCCGGCCATTCGGTGTGGGAGCACACTTTAATTACAGAAATTCAAGGGATGCAGCCACACCACCAACACACGGTAAACTCAGGTGCTGCTGGTGAGGGGTGAGTCACCACCATAGCACAGGGGTTGGAAACCACCACGGGACATCCCGAGCAGAGCATGGATGCAGCTCATCCTAATTTCTCCTCAAATCCAGAGAAATTCCAGCTCCAGCACTAGGTCTGTGTGGTGCTCGGCTCCTGCCATCAAGCCCCAAGATCCAGCTCACGGCACCAAGTTTTTTCGCCTCTTTTCTGGGTCCCTTCGACTCTTGCTGCTCTGCTCACGCAGCTGGGGCAGGGGAAGAAAAAAAACAAATTAAAAGGCGAGGGCTTCTTGTGGGCCCCGGGCAGGGCTTGGATGGGGGTTGTTTTGGAGATGTTGTGACTGGCTCCTCCTGGCAGCTCCTTCAGCTCAGTGGGGAGGAAAAATATAAGCCAGGTAAGGCATTTAATGCTTCCTCCTCACCTAGTCTCCTCCACTGTGGCAGCAAGGAATTTGGCTGCAAGAGGCTCTCGGTCCTAACCGTGCTCTGCACAGAGGGAAACTGAGGCATGGGAAGCCTGGGGTGGAGCAGGAGAGTCCTGGCTGTGGGATGTGCCAAAATCCAGCCTGGCTCCTTCGGGGTGCAGGGACCAGCCTTGCACCAAGGGGACCCTCACTCCGCATCACCCCCAGAGCACCAGCTCCGGTTTGGCTGTGATGGAGGGGAAGGGCCTGACCCCCAAAAAGCTCTTGGGGCTGTTGTCGGGGGGGTTTTTTTAACACACCTAAAGCTAAGCTTTGCTCCCCATCCTCCAGCTGGAAGTCCCCAGGCTCCAGCCCCATGGAGGCGGACTTGCTTAGAGTAAGGGAAGGGGGTCGAGAGAGCAGCAGGATGAGCGTGGAGACCGGGGCTGCCCCCCCCAAACCAGCCCCTTACAGCCCCCCCAGACCCAGACACCTCCAGGGGAGGGGACACACAGAGCCAGGTGACAGAGCTACAAATGAGACCCAAGTCAGGGGAGCGAAGGTGTTGTTCTAGTTCAAGAAGACACCGAAGATCATTGAAAATCATCCCAAAAAAACCTAATTAATATACCTGAGCAAAACCTGAGCAACAGGGAGCCTGGCGCCCCACCCTCACCCTCCATGATGGGCAAGGACCTGGCTCAAACCCAGCTCCCATCCCCAGGGGGATGCTCTGCCCCACCACCCTGCATCCCAGCTCAAAAGAGGATTCACACCCCCACCCCCATCCATTTAGGCATCATTTTATCTCAAGTCTCTCAGTTGCTCAGTACCCAACAGCTGCAGCAGCTTCCCCAGCCGCTCCAGGGACCCACATCCCTCTCCCCACCACCTCCCACCTCTCCATAGGAGCATCACACCTATATTTTGCCAATCCTTTATCCCAGCCTCCGCATGCTCCCCCCACCCAGCCCGGGGCCCTACAGCCTCCGTGGGACCTCGGGGCTGGTTCCCAAGGCTGCCAAAGCCACCTGCAGCCCCAGGACCACGCCTGAGGTTGGATGGAGAAGCAGACACAAGCAGGGAAGGAGCAAGTGTGATTCAGGCAGAAAAAGGCACAAAACAAGAGGGGAACAGCTGCTGGGCAGGGAATAGAGGTTTATTCATCTGTTGCCTCCAGAAACTTGAGGCTGTTTAAAAAAAAAAAAAAAAAAAAAAAAAAAAAAAAAAAAAAAGGCCTAAAATTATATGAACTCAGCCATTTCCAGCACAATGATATATAATTTTATGAGTCAACATGTCCTCCTTGCATTTCCACCACCCTTTAGCCCAAGTGCAAACGGCCCACGGGAAGGAGGGCTCGACACCAGAGGGAATCGCATGGGTTGGCCCAATTTATTTAGGATGAATAAGGTTTCAACAGGGGAGGGAGGAGGGGAGGAGGAAAAAAGAAGCAACCAACACCTACTTCAGGGATTGTCCCAGACACGTGGACATGAGACAAGTTCAATGGAGACGTGACACGTCCTGCAAACTGGGCAAGGGGAGCAGGGCAGCAGCGCTGGGCTGGCGAGGGTCAGAACCCGCTTCTCGGGGGTGGAGATGTCCCAGCTCAGCCTCCTCTGGGCACAGGCACCGCTCCGGAGACACGGCGTCACGGGGACCGGGGGGGGACAGAGCGACACACATACACGACACGACAAAGCAGGATCCAGGCGGCGTTTTAGAGGATGGAGGGGACGGGAGAGCAGGGACGCCGCAGAGGACAGGGAGAGCTGCAGCGGGACGTGAGGGGAGCCAAGCCCACCGTGGATCCTGCCACACCATCTATGCTGCTTAGGCTTCGGGATTTTCCATAGCCTTGGTGAAGAAAACGGACAGGTTAGAGCCGAGCAGCCTCCTTCCCAAGGCTCGGAAAGCACAGAGCGCCAGGGAGAGCATCGCCCAGTCCCACACCCCAGTTCAACCCCCTCAAAAAATTCAGGAAGGGCTTCTGGAGGGCAGCCAAGCTTCGGCAGATCCTCCAGACCTTCCCCTCCCTACCCCTCGGCTCCCCGTGCAGTCCAGCAGCGCCAGCCAAACCCAGGACCCAGGAATCATCCGATGCTGGGAGACCGAAGCGGTCCTGGGGGCGGTGGGTTTTGTTCCCCAAATTGCTCTGAATGAGGAATGAGTCTGGGGATTTTGTGGGCTGAAGCAAACAGGGAAAAGCAGCAGAATTCAAACAAATATGGGATTTGGAAGGAGTTATTCCCCCGGCTCTGTTTTTCAAGCTGGCTGTCGCAGCAGGCTGCTGCTGACACCTTTCTGTACGGAAAGGAGCAGGTAGACGTGCTCATTATTTTCCACAAGAAATTGCATTAAAGAGCAAATATTTCTATTGCTTTAAGCATAGGAACCCTTCACATTTCCCCAAAGAGCCAGAAATTGCTCCAGCTGTTATTGAAAAGCAACAGCCAGAAAAAAAAAAAAAAAAATGCTCTCACAGGTCAAAAGCCCCTTTTCTTTCTGGAAAGAAACTAAGTATTTGCACTGAAAATTCCATTTTTAGGTCCAAACAGCAGCCCTGTTCAAAGACGAGACCCAAGATCTGCTCTCTGGATCACCGCACCTTGTGGGGACAGCTCTGCTGCCAAAATATGGAAAATTAAGGACGCTCCCGGCCGCGATGAGCCCAACCTCCCTGCGCTGTGCCATGCTGGCTGCGTCTTCCCCGAGAGCGCCCAGGCAAGCGAATCCAGCCGAGCCGTTCCCTTCCCCGCAAGCACAGCCAGCTCCGAGCAGCAAGCCTGTGTGCGCACACGGCAGCTCCCTGACAGCAGAAAAACAAGGTGATGGATGGCCCCTTCGGCAGTGCCAAGCTCGAAACCATCCCCGCATCCCTCCCCCCGGGGAGTGAATGGCGCATCTTCGGGTTCTGCTTCGATGCGAAGGCACCAGCGGCGGGTGCTGGCCTGGCCAGGCTGCTCCAGGCTCGGATCGTGGATTAACGCTCCCACCGGAGCGATCACGGCATCACCCCCCACACACACGCCCCCGAGGAGGATGCTGAGACATGAGCAGCGTCTGGAAAGGGCTCCAGAGCATTACCCATTTAAATCTGATTTTTACCCCCTTTTTATGCTTTTTTTTCCCCCCCCTCATCATTTCCCAACCGGAGCAGCCGGCAAGGAGGCACCGGAGTCTTCAACCCCTGAGGATGCCCTGCTCCTCCGGCTCCGCAGCAGCGGCAGGGCCAGCGGACAGAGGGCCATCTGCCTAAACCTGTTGCTGACTTCAGCAAAGCTTTTCCAGTTCCCACAGTGGAAGCGAGACCAGAATCAGGCCCCGAAGAGAAGAGCAATTTCCTTATTTACTGTTTGGCACGAATCCACACTTGCAAGGAGGGAAGCGAGCACAGCCCTGAGCCGGAGTCGGGGCCGGGGGAAGCTGGGGATGTTTCCCACCTACAGCAGCTGATGCGAAAACCTCCGGCTCCCCCCCAAAATCCACTCAAAAATTCCCCGGGCTCCCCCTTCAGCAAACCTTGCTCTTTTCCTGGGAGCACTGAGGCTCTTTGAAGGGCTCACGCGCTTCCCTGCCACCCTGAGCCATGCACATGGGAAGCAACCGTGCCGAGATGCAATCGGTCCCCGAAAGCTTGGGGCTGCCGGTGGCTCCAGCACCCCAACAACATCAGTTTGGCAGGAAGGTGTTATGGGGTCGGGGCTTGCTGGCAGCTGCCTTGGCTATACGAGGACCCACTGATGCGGCTGAGCACTTTATAGGGATGCTCTTTGCATTCTTGCTCAGATGACTGAATAGAAAAGGATGCAAATGGGCGTAGGAACAGGGCCAAAATCACGCTGCCAGTTTTGATTAAGTCTCAAGCATCACTGTTTGGGGCAGCACTTCATAAAGATGCCTGATTGCCCCAGGGCCCCTCTGCAACAGGACTCCAAGGGCAAACCTGCCCCAAACCCAACACTTAATTTTCTCCATCAGTTTATTCCCAAGCCATGCTCACCGGAGCACCTGGGAAGGAGCTCAGCAGTCCGTCCCTCAAGGCCATCACGGTTTTCCACCAAGCTCAGGGCCAGGTGCCACCACGGATTCAGGCTGCAAAGCACCAGAGGGTTGTGATCTGCTAATTGCCACCGGTTAACGGAGCCAGTATTCCAGCAACTCGCATAGGTGCTAAACCAAGGGCACCGGGATTGCTTTGTAAACGGGTTTGTTGCCAAGGAGCTGTATAGAGGCATCTTATAAAGAGGGTGGTGGGGCAGCGTGTAACCCCCGGGGGCTCTTGGCCAGGCCCTGGCGATGCCGTGCTCCCCACATGCAGACGCTCGCGGCGCCCAGGCACACGTGCAGGCTCGCACACGCTTGGAGCCGGCAGCAGATGGGGACGGGGTAATGCAAGCAGGCAGCATTGCCCAGGAACGCCTGTGCTTGTTTATAACGGCGGCCTGGCGCTCGTCTGTGTGTTGCACACACTCACACGCCTGTCCCCGTGCAAACGTGGGCTTGTCCTCGCTTCCCCCCACCCAGCCAAGAATCACTCCCGTGAGCATCCCCGCGCTCGATGCCACACCGCCCAAGCCACATGCTGGTCATGGCCCTGCGCGGATAGCAAGCAGCGGAGTAAAAGGCAGCAGCACGATGCTCTGGGTTCTGGCAACCAAGCCGAACATTGCTGCTTTGCCATGCCGGTGTGCCGTCAAAGGAAGGTGCTGGAAGGTAAATCCCCTTCCCTCCATTTAACCACATGCCCTGTGGCTTCTCTCAAAATCCCACTCTGGTTTCAACCACTACCATTTCCTACACCATCATAACCAATCTTGCTGGCAGGGGGGCTGTCGGACTCATCCTGCCGCCATATCCCTCCATCCAAGCAAAGGACAGGAGCTCATGTGCCAAGACAGACCCACGCCAGGACACATTTTGGGGAACTGCTGAGCAGGACTTGAGTGCTGAAGGGAGATAAGGGGTCCGAAGCCAGCCCCAGCAGCAAGGCACCAAGGTGACACCACTGGAAGCAGCGATAGGGACAAGAAACACATGCCGCATGCCGATCCACTGCAATCCAGCTCAGACTTCTGCAGGGCCCAGGTCCAAGGGGTGGTGGGCAGGGACTAGCTCTTCTCTTTGAGCTGCCCCAATGAGACCAACCGCTGGAATCGGGCTCGAACCATGATGGATGCCGAGATCTGCAGCATATTCCTGAACCAGCTCCATCTCCTGATTTCCACAGCTTGTACAGACATCAGTACCTGTCCCAGGATCTGACAGATGGCCATCAGCAAGTTGGGCTCAGAACCAAGCTCATCTCAATTTGCAGAGCTGCCAACATCCCAGTACCAGAACAAACAGCCTCAGCAGGAGATAAATCAGGACCGAGGGAAGAGGCAACTCTGTGGCTCCCAATGGCTTTTGGCCGGAGCACAGGAGGCTGCTTTGCCCCTCTGACCATCTCTGGTCACCACTAACCCTGACCACCCTGGAGCATTTCATCAGGGAAGGCATCAGCCCTGACCTCCCAGGACCATCCCACCGGTCCATCCCCAACAGCCCAAGCAGGACGCAGCTATTGCCATTTCCTCTTCCCCAGATTTTGGTCTTGCACGTCACTCAAGCCCCTCTGGACACCAGATCCACCTTTCTCCAGGTGCAAGACCGTTTCAGCAAGGTGGGGATAAGTGATCCACATACACATCTACTTTTAATTGTGAAAAGCACCCTGATCTTGGAAGAAAGACACCCGAACAAACCAAGAAAGCTCCCCGAAGTGTCCTTCCAAACAGCTGTTGCTGCCACCGTGCAAGGAGAAAAACCTCCTGGTCTCCCGCAACCAAGTCCTGCGATTCGGGAGCCCGGCGAGAGCAGCACTGGGTCCTCAACTCCTGGATCTACTCTGGTTCTGGCTTCAGCGGGACTAAGCTCAAATGCTTCAGCTGAAGAGATGCCTGACTTGAGCATCTTGTAAGGATGAAGATCAGCACTGGCTCTCATCCCTGTCCTTCATCCCATCCAGTTCAGCATCCCCCCCAGTCAGGAGTGGGATGAGAGCCCCCTCACCTCTCTGCAGTAGCAGGTGTTAAGAAAAGAGACCAACTTCACAGAAAAAGGCACTTCCAGGAAACAAACACGAGGCATTTCAAGCAAGTATTTGTATAGTACCCTTCTGCCTGAAGATGAGCAAAGCTTTTCATTGTTTTCCTCTTTCTGAGGGATGAGGTTGAACAGGAATGGCAGGGGCATTCCTCAGTTTCCCAGGAGGAAGCAACCAAATTGCTTCTACTGATGTGACAGATGTGACTGCCCCCAAACACCTCCCTATGCCCCAAGCCCATCCAGTCCTCACCATCCCAAGCAGAGCCACAGCAGCAAACCCTTGAGGGTCTCCAAAGCAGTGACACCACAAGCCAACAGGTCCCGGCGCACAGCTCAGGGACGTAGCCCATCACCTCTTCTCCTGCCTGGTGCCAGCTCACATGCACTGTTCCCTGTAACTGGCATTCGACAGTACCAGGGAGGTACCATCAGAGGTAGGTCAGCTCTGCAGCTGCATCACCCCACACCACCCCAGGCACACAAGAAAATCCACAGAACTAAAAAAACTGAGCTGCGTCCTGAGAATTATCCCAGCGATCAAGGATGTAGCTGGATTTTGTGGCTCAAGGTAGGTGCTGGATTTAGCCTCCCAGGGGCTGGGTGCTGGGCACAGGTCACGCTCACTGGTGGAGCGGAGAAGGCTGGAGGACAGCGTGAAGGGACCAGGCTGAAGAGGACTGTTGTTTTGTCATGGGAAGAAGAGTTTTGTGTTTTCCTGACTCATCTCCCCCACAGTTTGCCACAGAAAACCTCAACACTCAGCAAAGCTCCCTTTCCAAACCCAGAGGAGACAGCCTTTCTGGCAGCCCGGTGCTTCTGGCACGGCAGCACTCGACACATCGCAGCTCCCCATGCTCGAACCCACCAAGAGACATCAGAGGGGGAGAGGAAAGGAAAAGCCTGTGGATTTTTTTTCCCTGCCAAAAACCTTCTTGACCACCTTCACTTACCCCCTCACCTCACTCCACCCTGAGATGGGTGGGTGAAGCTGAGGGAGAGGAGCTGGAGGGATGGGAGAAACTGGAGCACTGGGGAGCAGGGGGACAGAGCTGTCCCCAGAAGAGGCAGCGCGGCCAGTGTGGGGTCACAGCCCCCGGATGGTGGCAACCAGGGAAGGAGAAAACAAAGTGTAGAGCTAGCACGGCGAGACGCGGTGGACGGAGATGCAGCAGATGGCGAGGCAGGAAGGCAGGTGGATGCCGGGAGCAGAGACCGATAGCCAGGCAGGCAGATGGAGATGAACCACCCTCTTGGACCAATGCAACCAACCACCCCACCCGCCCCAGCCCACGGAGAGGCTCACACCTCCAGCACCAGCCATACCTTTCTGGATGCCTCCGTCCGCTGCGCAGGAGAAGTCCCCCGTGGCCAGCAGGAAGCACGTGGAGGATTTCTTGTTCTTCTCCCGGGTGCTGGAGCGCCGCATGGGCCGCTTCTCCTCATCCATTGGTGACAGCGGCTGCTCCTCGTCTGCCAGCACCACATTGGCCTCACCGTTCTGCTTCGAGTCTGCAAGAAGGTGGCACAGACCCATCAGCAGCTGATAAACGCAGGGGACAAGGTGCTTGGGGTGGCCCCAAGGGTTTGTTTACACCACGCAAGGAAGCAGGACACCAGATTGCAGATGGTCCAGAGCAACACCTGCAAATTCAGGTACGGATCCCAGCCTGGAGATGCTAACTCAGAGTGACCAGGGAGCAGGACCACGCCATATTTTAATCCCAAGCAGCAAACAGCAGCTCTTGGTCCTGCTGAGCATTATCTGCCCTGTGTGAAGCCCAGCAGGGTTCTAGCCAGCGGAAAAACCACCCCTGGTCCTTGAGATCCACCCACCTAATTGGTGCGAATTAGCTCTCCAAAATTCACACTGCTGGGATACTGGCTGCTCAGGTAAGTGCTAATTTATGTCATCTGACTCGGTGGTTCATTAGCTGGGAGGATGCTCTACCAGGGGAGGGTCTGGATAGGTGCTGGGGTGCAAGGGATGGGGCTGACCTGCCCCTCCAGAGCAGGAGAGCTGCTCTCCCTGCTCGGGATGCATAGGCACGTGGAGAAGGGATATTTATAAAGGAAAACAGCATTTGGAGCTCCCTGTGTCCCCACAGGCGAAGGACCATCACTACAAAACACATGTGGCCAGATGTGCAGCTGCTCGGGGCTGACCTCAGTGAATGCCATGTTGGCTCAGGACCCCATCCCACCACGGTCCCTCCTCTTTCCACACTGCAAAGCTGGCTGCTCCAGAGGTGTCGCTGGCAGCGAACCAAGACGAAAAGGGGCCAAGCAGCCTCTGTGGCCAGCAACAATACCACAGCGGGGCTCTGGTGGTCCCCCAAGCTTAGCCCAAGCGATGCTGCCCACCGACAGCCCCCCACAGCTGGGGCCATGCCCTCTCCCCACCTGAAGGAAAGACTGGCCAAACCCCAAACTTCAGCTCAGCGCACGAGACCAAAATATAAACATGCAGGGGCTGATTTTGCTCCTCTGTGAGCACAGAGAAAAAAAAAAAAAAAGAAAAAAAAAAGGATTTGGAGCAGCGCTGACCTTGCCATGCAGGGACACTACTAGAAGACGAACGGGGAGGTGGGCCACACCCAGGGGAATATCTATGGATTTATCCATTTTAGTGAAGCTTGCCCTGGTTTATGGTGGGAGGAAGCAAAAGAAAACCTGATCTGAGGGCATCATCAGGCTAAGATGGGAATGGGGACAAGGGTCTTACCTCTGTCAGTGTGAGGGAGAGGTGGGCGAGGTAGGGACACCGTGAATCACACCGCGGTGACTCCATCTATGCCACCAGGAGAGCAGGCCATGGCCTTTCCCCCCCTGCCTAGCGGGGGATCCTGCTCTGCACCATCCTGGTCCACCAACACAGCACCCAACACCTGGACACCCAAGGGTCCCAGCCCCTTCTGTACCAACGTCTCGCCAACCCAAGAGCTGGGGGCCACATCCTGTGGCAGGGAGGTCCCCAAGGACCCTGGGACACAGGGGGCTAAAAATGCTGCCCTGGGGTCTCCCGGAGGTCTGCCCCTCCCTCTGCCCCACCTCTGGGGTCTCACCTGACCCTTTCCGTTCAGCCGCCCCCTCCTCCACCGCCAACGGGCAAGTGTCGCTCTGGGTGCTGTTACGGGGGGAGTTTTCCTCGGATTTGCAGTAGGTAGGGGAGTCCAGCGGGGCCGGACGGGGTATATGCTTTTTCTTCTTCTTTGGCAGCTTCTGCTTGGCCATGGCCAAGGAATAGTACATCCCAAAGTTATTGACAATGACAGGCACGGGCATGGCAATGGTGAGCACCCCGGCCAACGCGCAGAGAGCCCCCACCACCATGCCTGACCAGGTCTTGGGGTACATGTCGCCGTAGCCCAGGGTCGTCATGGTGACCACAGCCCACCAGAACCCGATGGGGATGTTCTTAAAGTGAGTGTGGTCGCTCCCACGGGGGTCGGACGTCTTGGCTCCAATCCGCTCGGCGTAGTAGATCATAGTGGCGAAAATCAAGACCCCCAAAGCCAGGAAGATGATGAGGAGCAGGAATTCGTTGGTGCTGGCCCGGAGTGTGTGGCCCAGCACCCGGAGACCCACAAAGTGCCGTGTCAGCTTGAAGATCCGGAGGATCCGGACGAAACGGACAACCCGTAGGAAGCCCAGTACGTCCCGGGCAGCTTTGGAGGACAGGCCACTGAGACCTACCTCCAGGTAGAAGGGCAAGATGGCCACAAAGTCAATAATGTTGAGCAGGTTTTTAACGAAGAGAAGCTTATCTGGACAGCAGATGATGCGAACCAGGAACTCGAGGGTGAACCACAGGACACAGACCCCTTCAATGTAGGTGAGGATGGGCTCCGTCTCCACTTTATGCGTCAGCAGGATCGTCGTGGTGTTGCCAACCACAAGGGTCTCCGTCACGTTGACGTCGATGTTGAAGGCTTCGTGCGTCTCCAGGCAGAAGGTCGTGATGGAGACCAGGATGAAGAAAAGCGAGGCAAAAGCAACTACCTGCAAAAGCAGAAATTACATGGGCCGTTAGCTGATTGGGGTCAACCTCCCCTCTTTGGAGGAGAGCAGCAATTTTATGAACCACCACGACAAGAACTTCGGGGCAGCCCAAGACATACTCCTGGTGTCACCTGCCTTTGGTACATTTTTTCTAATCCCTGCTAGCGAACAGCAATAGCAGGGATGGGAGAAGTCCTCATTCAATAAAAACGAACACAACAGACTCAAAACCACCCCAGGAGCTACACTGCTGCCACCTGCTCCTCAAGACCAAGGATGGAGAACGGGGAGGGTTCCCTGGACCTGTCGTGTGAGTTGACAGCAAACCGCAGTGTCTGGGGCCACCAGTCCAGAACCTTTCTTCAAGTGCTACAATAGATGCAGGGGAAGGTGCTGAGCTTCGGCTGCGGCTGGAGATGGGTCAGAAATGACAGTGATGGGGATGAAGGGAGACCTCCAGCAGCCTGGGTTTGGAGCAAGCCTCCGCTGGGAACACACATGAAAAGGGAACTTTGAGAGGACTAAGCTGAAGAGCTTTCCCCCACATTCAGCCTAACCTCCCAGGTGAAATGTTTGAGCCATTCGTGACCTGAGATTTGGGGTCTGGATGTATCAGAGATGTCCTTTTGCCACTTCCCTGCTCCCTAAGAGTCAGTGGTGGATGAGGTGCCCACGAATGGTCCCAGTACTGGGTGGGCAGGATGAGGAGGAAAGGAGCAAGCAGAGCTCAGGGTGCCTGGACCTGGTGACACTCAGATGCTCCCATTTCTCCCCCTCTGCCCCACCGGTGAGACCTTTGTCCCCTTCCGTGCCGCCTCCTCCCCACGGCACGCTGCCGGGATGCGAGCGAGGAGGGACCGGCTGCACAGGGTGGAAATCGCAGGCTGTGTCAGAAAGAAAACGCTTTGTCCCCCCCCTCAATCCTGCTCAGCCCTCCTCCCCGGCAGGATGAGCTCATGATGAGTCCATTACCCAGAGCATCTGTTTCCAAGAGCCCCCGAAAAAAAAAAAAAAGCCTCTGAGCAGAAAAGCCCTTCTTCTACCTTTCTCCAGCTCAAGAGCACGGTGGGTTTGGCTTCCTGGGAGCAGACCCTGTGACAGCACCTTTTGCTGCTAACTCATCCCACCCGCACCGAGCAGGATGTGACCTTTTGCTGGCAAACCCACCCGACCGGCTGCGTTCAGCAGGCAGCCGTGCCGCGAGCCTGCTCGAGATGACAGCCCAGGTCCTCGGCTGGAGTGAATCAGCAGCAGAGACAGCCTGAGTCACGCTGGAGAAAAACCCGGCCCTGGACACCAGCGGTAACGTGCCAGCAGCCCTGAGCCTGCCAAGAGCATCCTTGAGGGGTGTCCCCAAGGGCAAACCTGTGTGGGTCCGGCACAGAGAGTGTCAGCTCCCCAAAAGTTAGGTGTGAAGTTTAAGCCAGGCTCTAACTGATGGAGAAACCTCTGGAAGATGATTCTCCCCTCCCAGTGACAGACGCCTGCTGGGAGGGTGGGCTGAGATGCTCCAGACCCCTCAGGTCAGACCACTCTGGACCACACACCACGATGGGGCTCTAATGCTGGCATTCCCATCAGCCATGCACAGTTCGGGAAGCAAACCCAACCGAAAAAAACAACAACCAACAAGGCCAGTTAACCGGGCAAGTGTGTCTACACGGCGGTGCCATGGCCAAAATAATCCACTTTTCAGCTGAGGGCTGAGCAACATGCCCGAGCTTCCCTGTATGGGGAATCTCAGGGAAACCTGAAGAGTAAAAGCGAAGTCAGAAGAAAAAAAATTGCCAAGGAAGAGAGTGAGACCCTGCGAACACTCCGACAACGAAGCAGCGCTGCTGCATGAGCTGTGTAGGTGAGATCTGATTTAGCCCCAGGAGCAAAAACAACCTCTAAAAATAGGAGAGCCAAGTTCACAGCCAGTGCCAGCCATCGTCCCCCTCCGAAGTCAATAATGCTGCTCCAGTTTGTGTCAGCTGAAGATCTGACCTGAGATGTCTCACCTCAGCTCTGGCCTCTGCTCCAAGCTCGAGGGTTTTTTCCCAAAACTGTCTTAAAAATAAAAAAAACAACCCTACGGATACACCCAATAGCTACCAACACAGCACCAAAAGTCGCAGCAAATAAGTCCTCCAGGACCTGCTGACGATTTGCATGATCTCAGCATGCCCTCAACAGCTCGAGATGGGGGTTCCCAAAAACCGTGACCCTACGGGGGGTCACCAGCCTGGAAGTCCCAATGGAAGTGGGGTCAGGACCCCACAAGTCGGTCTGCAAAGGGAAAAATAATGAGGATCTACAAGTAGGCAGTTTGGAAATAGAAGGAAAATCCCAACCAGGGCAGTTTCCCATGGGGAGAAAAAAAAAGAGTTTTAAACTCCAGCTGGGACAGCAGCTGCACCAGGGACCACATTTTCACCGAGCCTGGACCAGACACGCAGCCAGTGATCCCGTGGGCATCAATGCTACAAGGAAAAAAGGCTAAAAACCAGGGGGAGGTCTATCCACACGCAGTTGCCAGCTCAGGAGGTGCTGGGAAGAGACATGTTGGAAGGAGGAAAGATGGAAACAGCCAGGAGCCAACTGAGTCAGGGCCCGAGGGGCTGCTCCGTGGCCGAGGAGGAGCAAGAACAGGAGAAACTCAGCCCTGGAGACCCTTAGTCACGGCTGCCGCAGATCCAGGGAGCGGGGGCACGCACAGGACCTGGGGCCGCTCTCCTTCCCGCTGCTGCCGAGCTCCGGCAAGGCACACCGGGTCAGCTGCTGCGGCGCTTCCCCGGGCCCAACGCTGCGGCCGGCAGCACCCCTTTTGCTCTGAAAAGGGAGGGGGAGACTCCAAAATGGAAAATCCCACTTCGGCCACCCCAAAATGCCCAGGCGGCACCACGGACATTGCTCCTGGGTCCCGGAGCATCCATCCATGACTCCACACCAGTAAGAGTTCCCCGCATTAACTGGGTGCACGGGGCAGGTTGTGCTCATTTGGCTTGGTTGCACTGCTTCGTGCCTCAGTTTCCCCTTCTGCCAAAGCAGTTCTCCTAAGCCACTGCAAAACTATACTGATATTTTAGGGTGGAAAATACGACTCAGGAGAGCCCGCGAGCATTAGCACTGGAAAGAGACCATCCCTGTGGCAGTGCTATGTCCAG
Organism: Falco biarmicus; assembly: GCF_023638135.1. NCBI lineage: Eukaryota > Metazoa > Chordata > Aves > Falconiformes > Falconidae > Falco > Falco biarmicus. The sequence goes on along the minus strand of NC_079303.1, from coordinate 1,902,020 downwards.
CGTTTATCTTAGAGCAGTAAGAAGGAAGCAGGGAGCTCCCAGCGCAGACTGGTCCCACTCCAATCCCAGTCAGGGTTCACACCACAGCCATCTCTGCTCCCTCCAGCATACATCTCCTGCTGATGCAAACGCCCTTCCAAGAGCAGCCCAGCACATGGCAAAAGCAGAACCAAATAACAAGGTGAAAAAATTTGAGTTGAATTACTGTGCTTGGGTTTGGCTTTTATTTTTTATTTTTTACGTGGAGCTTTGCAGAGCATCTCTCGGAGGCGACAAGCCCTCAGAGATGGGCAAAGGACTGGGTACCCCTTTTAAACAGAGTAAAGCTCTTGCTGCCCAGGCATCCTCTGCATGTGCGTGTGTGTGTTGCTCTTACGTTAGCTGCAAAAACACCGCCTTGACAAGCTGACCCCCTGCCCCGCGCGCTGCTGGTGGGTGTGAAATGCCTGCAGGATTTCGTACCATTGATGGGTTTTTTTGCACCTCTAAATGTATCCAGGATTCATTTTGATCCCAAATGCCTCCATGTGTGTGTGCAGCAGATTTATAGGCTGGGCATGATGGGAGACACGCACGCAGGGATGGGACTGGATGGGTATGGGTGGGTGTCTGGGGGTCGGTGGGCAGCATTTGGGGGATGATCTAGGAGTAGCTGGGAGAGGAGATGCATGTGCAGAATAGTGCCCGTGTCAGGCTGGGAGCCCAGAGATGCGACTGGTTATGGGGGATCCGTCCTGGGAATGTCAGTGCCTGTGGGTAGGGTTCGTCCCCAAGACCAAGGAGGGTCACGGGTGGACACTGTGCACGTACGTGCTCACGCCTATGTGTACGTGGTGCACCAGCTCCCCAGGGATGTGTGTGGATGAAGGGGGCTGGGGGTGGGGGGGGGGGGCTGTGCGTTAACGCGGCTGAGTGCCTGCGCTTGCACGTGCTGATGGGCACCGTAGACTGCGCGGGGGCGGCATCGACGCGGGTGACGGTGGGGGACAGGGGTGTGGGGACAAGGGCACTTGTGTGGCACAGGGAGAGCTGCTTGCGCAGAGGCGCACAGTGTCCTTTGGGGCTGCCGCTGCTGTAGAAGAGGAGCAGGAGATCCTTGGGGACAACCATGAGGATCCCATTTGCTTACCATAGGACCTGATCTGGGTGCCAACAGGCACCAGCCCTGTCCCCCCACTCCACACCTGGGCCACTAAACGTGGGTTTTGGCATGGGCACGCACACAACCCAAGAGGAACCCGAACAATCCTGCCTGTTCTAGAGCATCCTGAAACTCCGCCAGGACTCAGCCTGGCCAAGGACAATCCCTCATCCCTGTGTGCCCAGCAGGTGCCCAGGCAGCACCCGAGGGTGCAAAGGAGGCAGGGAGTGGGCCTGTCCCCAGTTTCAACCCAGCTCCCCCCGATGGGATGTGCTGGGAGGAGACGGGGAGGCGATGGAAGGGACTTCCTACAGGATTGGAGATGGGAAAACTTCCCGTAGGATGGGAGATGGCCGACGTGCCCCATGGTAGGAGGAGGTGGCTATGGAGGGGAGGGGGCATATAGCCCACTAGGAGAGCTCACCTCTCCCACGGGGATGGGGAGATGAAGACGCAAGCCCAGCACGGCCCCATCCCGCCTCCCCACTGGCACGTTTCGGGAGCTTACCCTTGCTGCCTTGGACGAGTAGGGATCCTCAAAGAGCGCCCACATCCTGGGCTGCCAATTCCGACAGCAGCCACCCCCCTCCGGCAGCCCCTGCCGCCCCTGGTGGCCTGTCATCCATGCCCAGGCGCTGAAGGGCCATCTCCCTACCCCCTTCCTCTTCAGGCTCCTCTCCACCAGCCCCTCCACCCGGCTCGGGACTCTCGAAGATGTCCAGGGGCCTCTTCGGCATCCCGGTGCTGGCGGTAGGTCATCCAGCAGCACGGCTCCACGTCCGTCTCGTCGATGCCCCAGTAGGTCAGCTCCTCCTCGAAGAGGGGCCCGCAGATGTCCGCGGGGCAGTGCAGCTTGCCCGTACGGTAGTAGTTGAGCACGTAGGAGAAGATCCCAGGGTGACGGTCGAAGAAGAACTCATTGCTTTTACCATCAAAGTCAAAGTTGCTCTGGGCATCGGGGTCAGCCAGCCAGGCCAGGCGGGTGCCCGGCAAAGTCCGTAGGGTGCTTTTGTAGGTCTCATGCCGGGTACCACCTACGTTGATGGTGATCTTGTCCGACTCTTCCCCTTTGCCCATCTCTTCCTTCAGGCATGTTTTGGAGGGTGGTTTGTTCCCAGACTTGCGTCCACGGTAGGAGGAGACACACACCGAGCTGATCATAGATTTCGGTGGATGGGAGATGCACGCTACACGCACCCTTCCTCCGGGCGAGGAGCTGGGGGTCGGCAGAGGCAGGAGAGGGGGGCAGAGATGGGACTGGGGAGGGGAAAAGGGGGGGGCTCAGGCTTGGCTCTGGCCTTGGGGGGGAGCAGGCTGGAGCCGAGCCGGGCACCGCTGGCTGCTGGGGGACAGCAGGGGAGGCTGCAACCTCCACCCCCCTCCAAAACCACCCACCCCCCCGAATAAAACCGCCCTAAACCAGGAGCCAGCCCAGCCCCGCCGGGCAGCAACAAGTGCCCGGAGGAGGGGGCGGCGGGGAGGGCTGGGGGGGCTCCGCCGCGGAGGGATGCGGGCCGGGCTGGGAGGATGCTGCTGCCGCCGCCGAGGCCGGGGGCCCGAGCCCCGAGCCCCGCAGGGCTGCGTGTGTGCCCGTGTCCCCGGTACCTGCAGCGCCAGCGGGGGGGCCCCGCCGCCCGCCCCCCCCCCCCCCCGCGCCGGCAGCGCCGCGCTCCCCCCGACCCCCCGGGCCGCGCTCGGGGAGGGGGCGGCGGTCGGGGGGCGCCTCCCCCGGTACCCGGCCGGGGGGGGATGGGCCCCCTCCGCCTCCCCTCCCGCTCCCCCCCCCCCAGCCGGGCCCTGCCGGCGCCGGGGGGGCTGCGGCGCCGGGGGGGCCCCGCTGCCGCCGGGCCGGGCCGGGGGGGGCCTGTTGCGCCCCGGCAGTTGCCTCCCGGCGCGGGGGAGGCGGCGGGAGCGGCTCCGGGGCTCGGCGGGGGAAGCGCCGCCGCCCGGGGCTTTTATAGGGCTGGGAGCGAGCGGCGGGGTTACGGGAGCCGGCACCGCCCCGCCGGGGGGCTGGGGACCCCCCCCCCGCCCCAGCGCCCAGCCCCACAGCCCCCCGCCGGCGCCCCCCGCCGCTGCCCTCCCTCCCAACCACGCTCCCGCATCCCCGCATCCCCTCCCTCCATCCTCCCATCCTTCCATCCCTCCGGCCCCTCCACCCCATCCCAGCGCCCCCTCCCCCCCCCTCCCCGGCCCCCGGCCCCGGCTCACCTCCCCGAGGGGCAGGTGGGGCTCTCGGGGGGTCGGTGTCAGCGCGGAGTGAACCCCGGACACCCCAGCTCCGCTTCGCGCCGGAGGGGAAATGCAGCCCAGAGCTGCCTGCGGATCTGGAGCCAGCTCTTGGCAGAGGCTCGAGCAGATCCCATCCCTCCCTGGCTCGCGATCCCTCGCTCGCCGAGAGGTCAGGAGAGACCGACCCCGGGAGCGGGGCCGTGGCTGGCGGGGAGCTGGGGGGCCGCAGGCAGAGCTGGCCCTCCTTCCCTCCCCCGACCCTCCCCGAGCATCCCCCGCTCCTGCCTCAGCTTCTGTGTGACAGACGCCCCTTCCCCAGACCTGCACCCGCAGGCACCGAGGCTGGCACTCAGGGTACCAACCCCCCAGCCCCAGGGGCCCTGTCCCTAAACCCCCCTCCCTGGGGGGCTCTTACCCCCCTCCCGGGGTGCTGGTGATGCTCAGCCCCATCTCCTGGGGCTGGGGAGGAGCTGTGGTGCCCCAGGGGGACAAGCCTGTCACCAAGGCGAAGACCAGAGGGACCTGGTCCTGCCAGCGCTGTTTACTCCCACGCTGGCGCTGCTGGTGCTGAGGGGGTGCAGGTGGGTGCTTTGGGGTCACAGGCGGGATCCAAGCCCAGCAGAGACCTGTTCCGGGGGGTGAACCCGGGGGGGGGTCAGCGCTTGGGTAAAGGTGTCCTTGGTGCAGGGCAAGGGGACAGTGAGTGGGGGATGCTGGCCCACTCCAGCATCCCTCTCTGCAGCTCTCTGGGCTCTGTGGAGCATCCCCACCAGGGCCCCCAGTCCCTTCCTCACCCCCTGCCCAGCTTTGTCCCCTCGGTGACATGCTCACCCCCTTACCAGGGGGTGGGGGTGGGGGTGGCTGGGGCAAAACGCTCCACCCAAAAAGCCAGGAGGCATGAGAGCCGCGCTTAAAATCTTACCCCCAAGAAAGCCCTGCTCCAACTGTAACTGCAACTCGACAGCTTCCAGGGCCGGATCCTGAGCGGGTGGAGGCTGGCGTAGCTCCACACCCAAACCACCCGGGGCTGCACCAGCGGGAGAGCCTGGAGCCCGAGGGAAAACCGTGCTGGAAAAATCGAGCCTTGCATCACCAGCCAGGCATCGCAGCTCAGCTCCTCATCATCGGTAATGCGAGTTTGGCCAGGAGGAAGGAATGCTGCGACCTGATGCTAATATTTTATCCGGCGACTTTCATCCCAGGGAGATCTTCGTGCACCCAAGCGCGGCCGTTCCTGGGGTGGGAGGAGGTGGCCAGGCAGACAAATGGGTTGTATCTGGGGAAGGAAGAGATCTTTTCAGCAACACCCGCCCAAAGCTGTCTGCTCTCTAAATATGCCTTCAGATTTTTAATGTCCATGAAAAAAAAAAAAAAAGAAAAAAAAAGAAAAAAAGAGAAAGAGAGAAAATAGAAAGAGCTTGATGAATAAGGGCCTTTTGGAGCAAGAGGGAGTCACTTCTGCAGGGACCTCCTGCCAGGCTGAAGGCATCTCAGACAACATCCAAGTGAAGGATGGAATGAAGAGCAGGACCTGGAAGATCTCAAGGAGGATCAGCTCCAACCTGGAAAGCCACAGCACTTGGGTGTGTCCTGAGGATGCAGTAAGGGGTCTCTGGGTTCCCCCCTCACAGGTCTCTGCACTGTCTCTGCCCCTGCCCTGGCACAGCACCCTGAGCCCTGCCCATGGCCCAGCACATCGGACACGTCCCCAGGTTGGCACACCGAGGCCAACACAATGTGGGATGCTCGGGACAGCTGTGTGGCCCAAAGGAGAGGTTGGGGACACGCTGGGATCATGCAATGCCTCCATCCATGGAGGGATGGAAGAGAAAGGCGGGCTGCAGCTCACTTTAGGGAGAAACAATCCTGTTTTGGGGTAGAGATGGACAAGCCAACCTCTTCAGGTGCTTGCAGCTCCAGATTCCAGTAATAAAAAGATACGTTGACCTCAGCAATGCCTAGGTGCTGCACCCAAGGTCTCTGCCCTCTTCCCTTCTGCTTTGGGTGGGACAGGTCCATCCCCAGCTTGTGGGTGGTGGCAGCCACGGCGCCGCAGGGTGCTGATGCCCCAGGCAACCTTCTGGGACGCTGTGCTGGAGGTGGGTCTTCTCCAAGAAGCCGTTGCAAGCCATGGGCAGGGTTCATCACTGCCAGGTGAATCTTTCCGCCACAATTGCTCATCACCAGCTGAGCACGGGTATTTGGGGCTGCGCCGGCTGCACGGACAGCGCCTGCAGCCCCATCCCTCCGAGACCTCCATCTGGAAGAAGAGCTAGCTCAGCCCCCGACCCCCCACGTGGGGCCTGCACCCCAAATTTCTCCCGAGGCCGCGGGTGGCAGGGTCCCCATGCTGCTGTCACACAGTGCCACCTTGTGGGTCCTGCAACGGAGCCGAGAGCCGAGGCAAGGGAGGGAGCGGGGCGGCAGAGGGTGACGGCGAATCTGGCTCCATCCATGTCATCGTTGATGCAATTTGGCTCCGTAAAAGCAATCTGGGAGCGGGAGGAGGCTCGGCTGGAGCGGGATGGGGATCGTCTGCCTTTGGAACGGCTGGGAGCGGTTCATGACCTGGTGCTGTGCCTCTGTTTCCCTGTCTAGAAGAGTCAGGATAACTGTCTCCGTTTTTCTTTCTGAGATGTTTTGGGGAACCACAGTGAGATGTTCCTGTTAGCAGCTCCACCGTGTGTCCATACCCTGGTCCAGAGCTGGTTTGAGATGGGACATCGGAAAACCACCCCTCAATCCCATGGCACCAGCCTTTGCCTCCCACTAGTCTCTGAAGGCTCCCTGCCTCACTGTCACGGGAAATTCAATTATTATTTTTTTTTCAAAGCATGTATTTAGCTTAAATTTTACATCTGGTCCCATCTCTCTGGATCTTTTTTCTAGTCCCGCAAGGGCCATAATCACCTTTTCAGTTTGTTTCATCCATCTGTTTTGCAGGGAGCCCCTGGCACCGGGACCTGCATGTTTCTGGCCCCTCCGGACCCGCTCCCAGCCCTCATCGCTCTGCAGGGTGGGTGAAGCCAAACCCTGCCCCCCTCACCCTCCTGGCCAGGGCTTTTCCACGGCAGCAGCTTGCCCAGACACCCCCCCCAACCCCGAGCAGCCACGATCCCAAAGATGCAACAGAGCCACTGCTCAGGGGTTCTGCAGTGTTTGCTTTTGCAGGCGCTGAGGAAAGAGGGATAAAACCAAATGAGGCCCCTCCATGCTGGGGGTGGCCTGGGGACAAGCTGGCGTGGCAGCAGCCTGCCAGCACCTTGTCCTCATGGTCTGGAGGTGGGGACATGTCCCCTCCTGGGTCTGGGGTCCAAGCCTCTCCCCAAGTGCAGAGCCACCCAGCGCACCACAGTGGGAGCAGAGGGGCGGGCTGAGGCCGGCCAGCTCAGCACAGCAGTGAGCACCACATGTGGGTACCACAAAGCCCTGGGCATCACCCTGAGCCCTGGGCTCGATGGGTGCTGCACCTGTAATCCTGCATCCCTCCACCGTGCCACTTCGCTGAGGAGGAGCTGGGAGCATCTTGATCCCTGCTGCCACAGACTGGGCCGTGCTGGGGTCAGCGCTGCCCTATGTGTGCCGTCACCCTGGCTGTCACCCCTGGGGGATGTTTTAACCCCAGAACCAGGTTCTGGAGAGCCTCTGGGCAAAGATAACCCGTGTGTCACCTCCTGCCTCCACCACGAGCAGTGCTGCTCCTCCAGCCCCAATCCTGCACCAACATCTCCAGGTGATGCAGAGGTGCTCAGAGAACCTGCCCTGCTCCTACGCGGCTGCCACCACGGTGGGGGACAAGCTCAGCTCACAGCCACAGCGGTACCCCAATAGCATCCCTGGTGCTGGTGGATCTCACCTGGTCCCCTCCATTCTGTTTTCTTCCCCCCTTCCTCATGCTCCCTGGGGCTGAATCAGCCCTGGAGAAGCCAAACAAAAGATGGGAGGGAAGGGAAGGGAAGGGAAGGGAAAAGGGGAAGGGAAGGGGAAGGGAAGGGGAAGGGAAGGGGAAGGGAAGGGGGAAGGGAAGGGGAAGGGAAGGGGGAAGGGAAGGGGAAGGGAAGGGGAAGGGAAGGGGAAGGGAAGGGGAAGGGAAGGGGAAGGGAAGGGGGAAGGGAGGAAGGGGAAGGGAAGGGGAAGGGGAAGGGAAGGGGAAGGAGGAAGGGAAGGGAAGGGAAGGGAAGGGAAGGGAAGGGAAGGGAAGGAAGGGAAGGGGCAGCCCTACTCTCCACCAAGCCAGTTACCAAGCTAATACCCAGCAGCTGAAGTCAGCTGGGGCTGCTGGAAATCTCTGGGTCCTTCCCCAGGAAGGGTGTCGAGACTCCTAGTACTTCCAGTGCCAGCCTCCAGACTCCCAGTACCCCCAGTGCTCAGGATAAGCCACCAGCAACATTAGCAGGGCATTGTGCAGAGGAGTAGACACTACGTCTTACCAGTCTATGCATCCATAAAGCCAGTGCGTACTGGTTGAACTGGTCCAGGATCGAAGATCACCTCCACGATGCTCCTGAAGCACCTGCGGGGAGTTGTGCCCTGAGCGACCCCCTTGCAGGGGCTGATGCTGGGTGGAGGAAGGGAATCAAGAGGATGAGGGGGAGACAGAAGGACAGTAGCGGTGGCAGGACAGGTGAGGATGGAGACATCGACACCCATGGGTGCCGACAGCCCCAGTTCCATAGCTTTAGCTCTCTGTGACCCCCCAACCTCAGGGAGACCCCAAAGCCCACCCCAAGAAAGGAAACAGAGGCAGAGAAAAGACTCGGTGAGAAGAGATTTGGTAAGAAGAGACTTTTAATCAGACTCCATTACAGCTGTTACAGGGTTTCTCTCGACTGCCGAGGAGTCCGGCCGGCACGGCACGGCACGCGTGGTAAATACACCGGCTACGAGGGTACATGGGACGAGTTACTACGAGATCTGTGCTTTTACCTGTAGAGGAGGGGGTTGCCAGCATTGTGCTTGCCCACAGGGGAAGTGGCCACATCCTGCTTGCTGCCATGGCTCTGTCTGAGCTGTGCCATGTCCCTCCCCAGCCACCAAGGCCACCCGGCTCTGCTCCCCACTCCCACCAGTGAGACCCAGGCTCAGGGAAGGCTGGGGGACAGAGGGAAGGCAGTGGAAGTTGCTCCAGGGAGGTGCTGGGGTTTAACATGACCTGCAGGGTCTGGGTGGGTGCCAGGGAGGTGAAGCAGGGGCTCTTTCGGAGGGATTGGGGGGAAGGGGCCAAGGGACACCCCAGGATGGTGCAAAATCAGCGGAGCACAGCCGGCTCCAGCCATCCCCTCTGCATTGCACCAGCATCAAGGGCAGATCCAGCCCCTGCCCACAGCACCAGCAGCAGAGCCCGGGAACTGCACATACCCTCGGACCCACAGAGCCACCGTCACGGGCTGGGGCACCCTCCTGCAAAGCTCCTTTCTGCCCCTCAGCACCAGCCATCCCCTCTCCAGACCCATTTAACCCCTCCCCAGAGAGGGGACGGGGTTTTGACCCCTCCTGATCTACCCAGCACCCTCCCTGTCCCCCAGCCAGGGACCCCATCCTGCCCCCAGCAGCAGGATCGGGGCTGGGAACCAAGCTGGGAGCTGACGTGGGGGGACAGGAATATTGGCAGCGGTTCCCCCCTCCTTCTCCCACTGCCTGGAGGAAAACTGAAAAGTGCCTGTGCTCACAACTAGCAGCTATTCCCTGTGCCTCTGTGGAGAAAAAAAGAGGATAAAAAGTGATTTTTAAGGGCTAAAAGCCACGGGGGATTGGCCTGATCTGCAGCCCAGGGACCCCCAGAAGGTGTGTGGAGGGAGAACCTGCCCCAGCGAACAGGAGAAACCCCCAACGCAGGCTCCAAAAGTGACCGAGTACAGCGAGAAGTGGATCCTAAACAAACCGCACCCGCGCAACACATCCACGCACGCACAGCCCCACGCACGGCATCTACGGACGAACACGCGCACGCTCACACGGTGACGACACGGATCACTGAAAATTTTAACACGCGCACACACACAGACCCCCAACACCCTGTGCCTAACACCGAGCAAATGCCACGAAGAAATACAGTATCTCCACGGATAAAAATAAAGGCGACGTCCCTCCTCCTCCTCCTCCTCCTTTTTGCTGGATCCCCAGGGCAGCTGGACCCCCTGGGGCTGGGGCAGGGGGGGGGGATGGACGGCCACCCACCACGCATGAGAAATAAAAAGGTAAAAATATGTCCCAATATACAATGAGAATTGATCTGTACAGCACGGGGGATGAAAATAGGTCACAGGCCACTTTGGAATACGTTTTGTCATTTAACAGCATTTACAGAGACATTTACAGAATAAATATACAATAGAAATAGAGAATCTCTACGTTATTATTCCATCTCCTCGCTCTGTATATATTTTATATATATATTAATATAGCTTTTTTTGTTACCTTCTTATTGACTTTGCCTCTTATTGATGCTGCAAGAAGAGGGGGAGGAAAGCAAAACGCCTCCCTGGCTGGTTCGGGAATGGTGATGGGAGCACGGAGGGCTGGATCCTTCCCCCCAGGGCTCGAGGAGCATCACGCCACGGGAGCGGATGGCACTGAGCACTTGGGCCACAGGAGGTGTCCTGCTCCGTTAACTCCATGGGAGCTATGGTAGGAATCCGGCCCCTGGGCTCAGGGGCATCGGGCAGGTGACACTGGGCAACGATTAGGCTCATCCTCTGTTTTGCTGGTCGGGTGGAGGAAACTGGGGACAGAGGGAGAAAGAAGAGATGGGAGGGGGACATCTTGGCTAATGATGGGGAAACGCCACGGGTTTGTGCTTCTCCCATTCAGAGATGATGCCGTGGGGATATTTCTGCGTCCCTCTGCACGGGCAGGGGAAGGAGAAAGACGGCGCCGGGGATGGTGACAGGGGGACTGCTGGAGGAGTGACAAGAGCACGGCTGATCCTGACCTGGCGCTTCGCAGAGCCATCAAAGACTGGGCTGCTTCCATGCCTCCATTTTCCCCCTGGAAAATTGGTTAACGAAGGACCTGAGCTAATCATCCAGGAAGTCTCCAGGTCACCAGCCAAGCCCATGGAGAAGGACTATAAATAAGAGATCACAACCCACAAGAGAAATGTCCTTGTGCGGCACCTCCTGGCCCCAGGGAGGCTAAGAGGAGTCAAGGATGTGGCAAGTGGACCAGGATAATTTCTGCCCTTCACCTCCCAGCCACAAGGAGAATCAAGGTGGAAAAAGCCCATCGACAGGAAAGCGGAGACAAGGGCTCCTGGCCACAAACTTGGCCTTCCGACTGGCTTGAAATACCATCACGCATGATCCAAGCCCAACAGAACCAAGGATGAAGAACTCCCTCAGCTTCTGGAGGCCACAGCAACGTGCTGAGAGGGAGAAAGGGCGCAAGCAGGGCTGCTGCTACCCTGCCCCATGGGGAAAGGGAGGAAGATGCCAATGAATACTGGTACCCTTGACAGAAATGCTTGGCTACACGTAGGATTCAGGGAAATGACCTTCATTCCCAGTGGGAGAGACTTGGAGCTGGGAGATGCCAACCTTTCCTAGCCAGCCTGGGGAGACACAACGTAAGGTCACATCAGTCTGGTCCCCAGTAACATGGATGGGCACGACAGAGGCTCCTAGGCTCTAACAAGGGCTCACCAGCCTGGATCGAGAGCTCCCTGGCACTGACTCCCCATAACTGCTGCTCAGCAGACCCCCAGAGCTGGTTACCCCCATCTGAAGGTCGGGGAGCTCCTGTGGAGGGGTGACAGGAGGCCATGCACACCCCCCTGGCTCGAAGCTGAGAAATGAGGACGCACGTCCAGAGATAGCTCACTGTCCAGCTCACCTCAGCTGGTGGGTGCAAGGGGGGGTAAGCCAGGGGGTGGTTTCCTGAGAGCTAAACCAGGACTGTGGGAGGACTCGATGCCCCACAGCTTTGCTTGTCCCTCTGGGACATCTAAAGAGAGTGGCAAGAGGAGACGATCGCTATGCCAGGGATTTTGGTTCAGCAGAGCATCCCATGTGTCACGATCCTGACCTCCATCACAGTAGCCCTACCCAGATCCCACACACGCTCACACATCCAAACCACACTCACTTCAGAGGTCCTTCTGCCACTCAGCACGACAGCTGCCCAGCCACGGGGCATGCCCGACCACCTCATCCCACGGACGTGGCAACTCCATGTCTCAGAGCAACCCACAGACGCCGTCCCCACACCGGTGGCAACAACACCAAGGAGCCAGCATCCACCGTTTCGCACATCGCAGCATCTCAGCCAGCCCCGCGCTGCTCCCTGCCAACCCTGCCAAAACCTGGGGGTTGTCCGGGTGTGTCCCACAGCTATAAAAACCTACAGGAGATACAACAACAACAAACGATGGTGACAACAACAGCACCTTTTTGTGCTATGAACATCGATGGTTAATTGTGCTCGTTGGAATAAGGCCATGACTCCTCCCGGCTAAAGGACAACAAACTGGGAGGGAAGAGCACTGGGATGCCAGGTCCTTTTTCCAACCATCAGCTGCTTAGAAAAGAGAGATTCTTTGCTTCAGATTCGAGCTGCGTGAGAACAACTCTTGGAAAAATATTGCAGCTTCTCTTGTTCCTCCTCCATTCCCCGAAGTCAAGCCCGGGGGATCCTGCCCTCCAGCCGAGGGTTGTCGGAGGGAGTCCTGCCCCTCCCGCAATCCCTTCTTCCCGATGTCACCTTAGAAATGGCTGCTTTTGGTTACGATTTTAAGAGGGGTTTCTTCTTCGTCTTCCTTATTAATTAATTTTCCTGTTGCCTGGACAGCCAGGATCCACTCCCCCGTGACCTCCTCTCCCGGTGGGGGTGGTTGGGCAGGCAACCATCACAGTTCGGATTCAGGGGTACTGGCCAGTAGGTACCCGCTCCCGTACCGTCCGTTGGGGGCACTACTCATTTCCATGGGGGAATTGCTGCCAGGACCCAGGTAGGAACGGTCTGCGTGGGCATGGGGGATGGGGTCTCGCTGGGCACTTTGCTCAGGATGAAGCGGGGTCTCGTCGTTATCTTCCAGATTGGAGATGTCCTTCATCATCCGGCCCTTCTTGTAGGTGATCCGAGAGGGCATTAGAGCCATCCGACACGAGGTGGAACTGCCGGAGGATGAAGACCAGAGGCAGAGGGAGGGATGCCAGGATGATCAGCGAGATGAGGATAGCCATGGCCCAGGTTGGGTAGAAAAGAAACTTCTCTGCAGCCTGGAAGAGACAGATATTAGCATCAAGGGGCTGTTACAGCAAGGGTGATGCACACCAGGTACAACATCTCCGTGGCCAGACAGAGTACAGGTACATCTCCAGCCAGGAGCAGCTCCTCAGGGTCACCACATGAAGCTATCAGAGGGTGGGTTCAAATCAAGGAAAAGGACATGGTCCTTCACACAGCATGTAGCTGTGGAAGCAAACCAAAATCCAAGCTCAAACTTGTGGTCAGACCCAGCTGGAGACTTCTGGGCAGCGTGGACAAACCTGGCTCCTGTGTAGAGGATAAACAGCCACAGGCAAGGTGTCTCCCAGCAGGAGCAGGGAGGAGAAGCAAGCAGAGCTGTGAAAGAGCAGGGTGGTCTGCAGCTCTTAGCTCTGCCCCCTGCTCAGCCCGGACCTGGGCTGGAGGTGGCTGGGGGGGGCGGAGCTGTGCTCACCTCCTCTCTGATCCATGCGCTGTAGCCCGGCGGGCTGACCCCCAGCTGGATGATGCTGGCGGTCATGAGCACGGCCATGCAGATGGGAGAGACATACTTCCAGGTGTAGTAGTAGAACTGATAGGGCCGGAAACCCAACATTTCCGTCAGCTCCTGCATGAACCTGCCAAGAAGAAGAGATGGAACCACGCCGTTCCCCACCTTCAAGTGAGAAGCTCCCTCCCAGGATCCCCCCGTTGTAAATAATGCTCAAGGCAGAGCCTGAAGAACCACCCAGCTCATCCAGGGTGAGCATGTCCAGGGTCCCTCAAGCCTGTAGGAGGGAACCTCCTAAGGAAAAGGACATTTGAGCATTAGCCACAACCTCCTTTGCTCTGGCCAACCTATGAGCAACAGAAGCAGGCACTGCGGGGAACAAGATCACCTTCCAGAAGGACCTCAAACCTCAGACAAAAAGGGTCATCACAAGCAACAGAGCATCACAACCAACAGTAGATACCCCCGGGAAGGACCTGCTCCTGAGGCTGGGTTACACCTAGGGCAGGGCCAGAGGATCAAGGTGAACTGAGTTCCTGCCTCTATAAGGCAGCTGCCCCTGGGGGCATTCACTCCATCGGAGTTGGCCTCTTGGGGAAAAAGTCATATGGAAAAGAGCTGGAAGGAGGTTGGGGTTTTTAGCCAGGAGTTATGGCGCAGTTATTCTTTTTGTTGTACTAAACATCTTACTTCTTGGTGCCGTAAATCCAGGCCACGGCGATGTTCTCCAGGATGACCACCACCGTGAGCGGCAGCGTGGCTGAATAATCGTCAAACATGGTGACAAAGTAATTCCCAGAGCGCTGCACAAAGATCAGTCCCACTACGAAGGCGAAGATGCAGCAACCAACTGTGGGGGAGCAAACAGGCATGGTCAGCAGAGCACCCCAAGGGGAAACAAGGTCTCCACCATGAGGTCCGTTCCCTGCACCAGCAGGGCCCAGTATGCATCCATTATGTCCACACTCTTCTGGGGTGACTCCCCAGGGCAATGGCGACCCTCTACCCCTTCCCCAGGAGGTGGCAGGAGAAAAAGACCTCACCTGTGAACACTTCCTTCCGCACCTTGAAGGTGTCGATGATGGGCGGGTAGTGATGCCTGACATGGTCCCGATCATGCTGCCCCAACCCCAGGTTTATCAGCATCAGGAAGAACATGACGGACCAAAACGGTGAGGCTGGGAAGTGGGTCATGGCTTCCGTGAAAGCAATGAAGGCCAGACCAGTTCCTTGCACGGACTGTTCAGGGGGGAGAGAGCACCAAAAGATGAGAAAAAAACATGTCAGGGACACAGCCTGCAAGCCCCTGCATGCCTCAGGTGTCTCTCACTGAACCCCTCTTCAAGGAAAGAAAACTCCAGGCTGGGATACCAGCCTGGAAGCAGTGATGACCCCACTAGACTTGCTATGGGCAAACCTTTCCCCCACCCCAGGAAGGACCACTGTGTGCTGAGGAAGACCACAGCAACAGGGAACCCTCATCCTTGGAGAGTCTCTAAAAACAGTTTTTCCAGATCCATGTGCCAGGAGTGATGCAAGTAGAGCAGCTCCTACCAGGGGGAGGCAACGGGATAGGTGACCTCCTGGTCCTACCAGGAGTGCCACCAGGTACCTTGTTGAGTTCGTCCTCCAAGAGGCAAGCATCCAAGCCCAGTTCTTTGAAGTGCCCCTCTTTCACGGTCATGATCACCCTGTACATCTCATTGTAGTCTTTGGCGGTGAGGTGGGAGAAGTTCACGTGGGGCGGGATGAGGTCGTGGCTCAGCACATTGGTGTTCAGGTAGCCTAAGATCTTCTCAGCGTTCCTAAGGGAGAGCAGAGCCTGGTTACCCAGAGGTGTCCCCTTCCTCCCGGGGGGAAGGACAGGGTTTGACCGTGCAAGCCCTTTGCACCAGGCAGCATGAACCTCCCTGGGTTGCGTTACCCAGGTCTGAGCCCGAGGACCTCTTCGCATCTTCCCAAGGCCACAGACAGAGAATGCAGACGGGGTCCCACCAGTGAACGGGCTCTTTACACGTCCATCCCAGGTTTATCTCCTGCTCCGGGACGCCACACTGCATAGCCCGGACTTTTATGGATGCAACTCACTGCCTAAAGGTCACACCAGGTGCCCAAATCCACCCTCCCGCAGCTGCTTCTGGGGTACAGCACAGCAGCTCCCCTAACCCTGCAGGCAACTGGACCATGACGAGTGGCAACTGGGGGATCCCAGGTGAGGTGACCAGGCATGTTGGGTTCACCTCAATTTACAGACTAAGAGCCCATCTTAGGGCTGGATTTTAGCTTGGAGGAGCTAATCCCCAACTCCCTCGGCTACAATGGGACATCGCTGGAGATCCCAGGTCTTGACCATCAGCAACCTGGGTCCACCAAAACACAGCATCACCCAGCTGCAGAGCACTGACTCTACTGCCTCCAGACCCACCACGACCAGCAGCAGCAAAGACCCACCCACCCCAACGAGAGAAAAAAGCAAATCTTACTCCACCACACATTTCTCATTCATGATATTGGCCTTGAAACCCAGCACAGCAAACACAACCAGCGTGGCCAGGACAGATGTGAAGAAATTGATGAAGGAGACAAGCGTGGCATCAAAGTGGCAGTTGTTGTCCTGCTTGTTGTAGCTGGAGAAGGCGATGACTCCCCCAAAGCCCAGGCCCAAGGCGAAAAAAACCTGCGTAGCTGCCTCCCGCCACACCTGGGGGTCCAGCATCTTGTCCAGCTTGGAAGGAAGACATAAGAAGAAGTTAGGGGGTTTGGTGGTCCCACAACTCGTTCCAGTGGTGCCAGAAGCAAATTAGAAGGCTGCTGTGCCAACAGCCTGGGCTGGTTTTGCAACAGACATGGGGATGCTTTGACCCACCATGATCAGGTCTTGCATCACCCAGCACTGGTAGGTCCTTAGTGTCTTCCCACAGATGGGGAAACTGAGGCAGAGAAAGGTAGATGAAGGTTTTACCTGACTCCGTCTGCCCCAGAGCCCAAGCTGCGTGCCCAGTCTCCCAGTGCAAAGCCCTACAGCTTCCCAGTGGACCACCCCAGCTGCCCTGGAGAGCTGACGTCCCCGTCCCTCCACCCAAGGGAGCCACATGACACCCAACAATGGGGTCTCCATCCTCCCCTGGCCATCTGCTGCCTCCAGAGTGTCTGGAGCTCTGGAAATGAAATGTCTTGGCCAGCGGGTTTGTTCAGCCTCCCATTCCCCCCCACCACATCCCCCCCACCCCACCCCGCGAGCCAGAGCTGCAGGCTGGAGGCCTCCGAGCATCATTTGTCAAGAAATCATAATTAGTATCTTCTAAAAGCCTCACCAGCTAAGCTGGCTCATCTATATTCTGCTTAATGAATTAATTAGCTTGTTAATTAATGGATGTATACCACCAGCGGAGGTTTTGCTGCCAGCCAGCATCTTCCCATGAAGTCTTTAAATATATCGCCTTGGGCACCCCCACCCCGCCACCCCTGGGCACCTAAAGGTGACGGGAGTGATACTAAGGCTCCAAGCAGCTCCAGGGCGGTGAGTCTGCGAGGCTCTTGGCTGTCCTGGCCACGTTTAGGGTGCTACCGGCACATCCTGATGATGTATCAGGATCTCCGAGGTGGTTTGGGGTTGGTACTCAGGTTTTTTTGGGGTGGGGAGCATGCGGAAAAAACAGGGTGCAACCAGCCGGGAGGAGAAGCTGCTTACGAGTCTGGTTAGGAGAACCTGCTCAGGGGGCTCTCACCTTGGGTGTGAACATGTGCATGATCCCATCCACCGCCCCACGCAGCAGAAGTCCCCGCACCAAGAAGCAAACCAGCACCACGTAGGGGAAGAGCGAGCTGAAGTACATCACCTAGGGGAAGAGGGATGCAGTGTGGGCACGGGCTCGTTTTACTGCCTGCTGAGCTCAGCCACCTCCCCATCCAACCCAGGGACAGCACAACAGGGGTGAGGAGGGGGTGTCACACCCCCAGATGAGGTCTGCTCCTCGGGCAGCACAGGGCTGAGCTGTGGGGCGCCTCAGTGCGGGATGTAACAAGCGTTGATGCTCAGGTGGGTGTGCAAAGTGCTTGGGCACACTTAAGAGAGAAAATCTGTTGGGGCTGCTGAACAGGAAGATGCTGCTGTTGGCTCCCAAAATCCCTGAAACAAACTGGTGGTGCTGGGGGAGCCCGAGGGAAGGACAGCTCTGCACCCCCACACCCCCTCCCATCAGCACTGCCCACAGCCCCAGCTGGCCCCGGCATGGGGCGCGTTCCCAGGGCTGCGATGAGCACCTGGGACCTCATCCTGGCTGGGGGAGACCTGCTGCCGTGGTCCTGTGCCTGCAGCTCCCTCCCACCCCACCACTCTCAGGGCCATGGGGCAGGGGTCTCATTGCCCTCTGCTACCTGCTAACACACCAGATTGTCACAGAGCAAGTCTGGAGACAGGGATGCTCAAGTGTCCGGGGAGACCATACCCCTCTGCACCTGACCCCACTGCGGACGCAGCCTGGCTCGAAACGTCGGTGGCCTCTGCACGCGAACGGCATCCCTCTCCCAAAGCTCTCTGTTCCTCCTTGCCCTGCTTCTCCTGTGCAGAGTCCCCATGCTCGTTGTGCAAAGGGGGGGCTCAGCCCTCACCCCTGCATCCTCCGAGCATCCATGGAGGTGGCACACATCAGGGGACCGGACCGCTGATGGCCCCTGAACGCAGGGGCTGGGCAGATTTGGTGGCCTGACGTGGCTGAGCCCTGGGCCATGGCTACAGGTGGCAGCTGGACTCAACCCCTTCCCTACACCCTCTTTTGACCTTTTTGAGATGCCCCCAGCTCTGGAGCAGGCGTGAGCATCCCAGGGGACACAGCATCCTCCAGCCACCCCAGCTCTGGGCAGGAGAGTGTGGTCCAGGCAGGAGGGTTCTGCCTTGAGGACAGACCCCAGCCAGGCTCAGGTGGCCACCAATACCCACCTTCCCCGAGGACTGGATGCCTTTGATCATAGCCAAGCCAACAAGGCTCCAGGCCACCAGCAGACACAGGGTCATCTTCCAGTTGAGCCCGCCGCTCTCCGAGATGGAGTTGGAAATGTCCAGGGTCTCCCGGTACCAGAAGTAGGTGGTGGCCGAGCTCCTCTCGCATTCGGTCTCCACAACTGCAACCGAGCAGAGGCAGGAGAGCGTGAGGGGCTGGGGGAGAGTCGTTCGCTGTCTCTTAGGGAATGAGCATCAATTAATGTAAAATTCCTGCCAGAGCCAGCCAGGGAAGGCAGGCACCCCCCGTAACTAAAGGACAGGAATTAATGGGGCTCATTTTTAGCAGAAAGAAGAAGAGACAGGACATAAAGCCATCGTCAGGTAAAAATAAGATGTTAAATACAGGGAGAGACATTTACATTTGCTATAAAACCTCCCAGAGTGTCCCAAGGAGATGCTCCGATGTGATTAAAAACCATTAGCACCATCAGCATCTCAGTCAGGCACTGATGGAGCAGCCAGGTGAGCCCTGCCTGGGTCTCACCGCCTCCCTCCACGGCCCCGGGTCAGATCCTGGCCCCAAGCACCGAGGCAGCCTGGAGACCCAAGCTCTGGATCTCCCAGTTGGCATCAAATCCCACCAGTGGGGACAGACACCAAGGGGAAAGCATGGGGGAGATTCGTCCAAGGGAACCATCTCCATACGATCCAGGCAGCTGGACTGGAGGGGACCCAGTGCCCCAGGAGACACCTCAACCTCCGGTGTCCCCAGCCTGATAGCTACAGATGTTGGAGTCCCCAGTGTCCCACAGCCCCCCTTCACTGGGAACTGTCCCCTCGCAGCCCACCATGCCGGTGGCCATCCCTTACCGGCCACGGAGCCGTTTTTCACAATGGGACACTCGCTCCAGGGAAGAGGGTACTGGAAGGACTTAAAGAAGTAAAAGATGCTCCAGCCAATGATGACGTTGTAATAGAGACCGACAAAAAAACAGACCTGGGGGGACAGAGGAGGACACGGTATTGTCACAGGGCAGTGACCACGTCCCCAACACACCTCCCACTGGGCAGGGACCTGGGGGTGGGATCAGGGGATGGGCCCATTCCCAAACCAGCCCCAGACCCACAAGTGGAGCTGGAAAAACTCCCTTTGACCTTTCAGACCTCTGCATGAGACCCCTCGAGGTTTGCTTGCAGACCACCCCCAGCTTTGCAGCTTCCAAAGCCATCCCGCACACCCCAGGGTGGGGGTCCGAGGGGACCCATGGGTGCACTCACGAGGCAGCTGGCATAGCCGATGCCTCCCAGGCGGGGGCAGATGTAATTCCAGACGCCGATGCTGCCCCTCCGGATCCGCTGCCCCACTGCCAGCTCCAGGAAGAAGAGGGGGAGCCCGATGATGATGAGCAGGACCAGGTATGGGACCAGGTAGGCACCTGGCAGGGGACAGAAAGCTCATCACAGACCCGTCTCTGCCTGCTCTCATGCAGCCACAGATGGACGGACAGGGATGGACAGGCAGAGCAGAGCTGGGACAGGCGCTGCCTGGTCCACCGGTTCGTTTGCAACAGATCTGGGAGTGCAGATCAGTGCTTGGGAGCAGAGAAGGCAGCAATGGAGAGAAGCAAACACGCATGGAAGGAAAGGGTGCAACATCCCCTGCCAGTGTGGGTACATGTGGGATAGATCCCAAGGCACCTAAGGACACCGCGCATCCCTACGGGCACATCGCCCCATGCACAAGGAGACCCTCCGTAAGCCAATCCATGGGGACACGCACGTGTTCCCAGCTGTCTCGGACACACAGGCGTGCAGGAGCCCTCCTGTCCACCCGGGTCCTGCCTGCACAGGCGTGTGTGGGCACAGCCAAGCCCCCTGCACCAACACACCCCCCCCCACAGGCACCCCATGTCCCCAGCAGCAGCATTCACCCCACCACGTGCCACCCGGCACACAGCAAGGTCCTTCGGTAGAGGTAGAAACAGCTCTAATTAGAAACTCGGTTAATCTCTACCTAATTGAAGAGGCCAGAGAGAAATTAGCAGTTCCTGAAGCATAACCAAATGGCCGTAAAGGATGCGATGACTCACGCTGCAGCGTAAATTACTCCAACCTCCTGCCAGGGGCTGAGGAACAGGCTCGGAAGCGTGTGGCTCATTCCCACAGGGCGGCAGGCGATCCAAAAGCATATGTACACCAGAGCCTGGTTGTGTTGAGCAAATTCCCGGCTGGATTTACACCTCGGTGACAGCCACCACCCCCTGGCCGCAGACAGGACCTGTGGCAGTTGATGCTGCTCCGCGCAGTGGAACCACAAAGCAGCTCAGCCCACAACAGTGTCCCGAGCCAAGCGCCGTGGCAGCAGGGTGGGGATGAATGTGTTAGGAACACAGGTGGGGAGAGAAATGAAGAGGCAGCAGCCCAGCATGATGAGGAGGATGAAAGGAGAGGCAGAGAGCAGGACAGAGCGTGGTGTAACTCGGGAAGGACCACGAGTCACTGCAAAACCCTCCTGGGCATCCACACTCAGCCCGTGGACAGACGGATGGAGATGAGACAGATGGACAGATTCAAATGCAAATTTGTCCAATATTGGAGAATTTCTTCCTGTGATCTCTGGGAAGACGGGCGCCAGCACGGTGGTGCACCACAGACACGATCCGCGCATCACTGCGCTCGGCAGCACCAGCGTGGAAGCACGGCAGGCAGCGCTGCCAGCCCATGCTGGCTCCTGGCACACCAAGTCCTGGAAATTTGGCTCCAGCCCATCCTCCTACCAGCACGCAGCCGTCCTCCCCCGCAGACACCTGCTTGGGGACCAGGAGAGAAAGCAGCAGCCACCACCCCATCCCGGGGCTGCTCAGCACACCCAGGGGGGTCCGACCATCAGTACCCAGCTCCCGCATCCATCTGGCATCGGCCTCACAGCCCGGTGGGAACCCCAGTCAGGGGCCGAGAGGGTTAAATATGGTTGGAAGAAAAGGCAGAAATTCAGTGTCTGCCCCACGGGTCAGGGGAGATGATGCCACTTGGCCAAAAGAAAAAGTGCAGGAAAGCTCAGCGATCTGCTGCTCAAGGCAGTTCCCAGTTTGTGCCTCAGTTTCCCCACCTGTAAAACAGAGCAATGCTTGGGGCAGCTTGTAAAGCCGTTTTTGAGACCCGCTGCAGGAAGATATTTTGCAACAGCAAGGAGCACCTCAAACCAGCTCCTTGTCCTGGTCCCTGCCTGGCTCCGTGCCCCTGCATCCCACCGCAGGATGGGGCCAAGCTGCCAGGTTCAAACCCAGCACACCCGTCTCCTCTGCTGCAGCAGGTCTCCGGGCTGCTGTACGTTCAGTTCTCTGTCCCCATCTGGCCTTTTGTCTAAAACCACTTGCTTAATGCTCCCCACGGATAGACAGCAAATTCAGCCCTGGGTTTGCTAGGGAATACACCAGGATGAATCCCAGCCTGGGAATACAAGCTGCTCCTCCCGTTACCCAGCACCTGAGACAGCCGAGGCTAAAGCCCCGCAGACACACAGGACAGTAGAGACCTTGGCATAAGTTGAGAAATTTTCATTCATTGCACTAATTACAGTTAGCTATTGACTGCTGTGCCAGTGGGGAAACTGAGGCACGGCTGGGTTAAGTGCTTACAGAGAAGCAGGACCGTGGATCTCCAGCCTCTGGGTCTGAGCTCGTTCCTAATCTCATTTAATCAGGAAAATCTGCTTGGAAGTCAGAGGCCAGATGCTGAGAGCTGTGTAATGAAACCAGCAGGGATGTATCGATCTATCCCAGCCCCGAATTTACCGGGGTGCTGCCCCCACCCTCCTTCAGGCCAGCGTACAACCCTCCCCGCCACATCCAACGCACACGTGCACCAGCACGTGCAACGCAGCTAACGCGGGTGCCCGAGCCCCACAGCACCTGCGGATACTCGCTGCAACCCAAGACCACGCTGAGACACCCCCCAGTCAGTTTTGCAACGCGCCGTGCAAAGCTGTGCTGCACCGAAACCCAGCCTGGCCTGGACCCAAACTGGGGCGCAGGGAGCTAAGTGTGCCAGCGGCTGGGGAGATGCTGGGATGCAGGAACCGGCCGCAGTGTGCTCCATCCCAGCCGGGAAGGGAACGGGGGTGCGAGCAGCCCCCGGGTGGGAAGTGCTGACTGCACAGGTCTTCCTTTGGGAGAATGACTCATCGTGAAGATGACACCAGAGATGTTTTAATTATTGAGAGCGCTGCAGGCTTGCCAGCCCTGGGGCTGGGGGCACGCCAAATGACGCAGTGCCGGGAACAAGGGGAGGGCAAGCGGGAGAGGGGAAAGCTGGGCTGATCCCGGCCGCGTTCAGTGCCTCTCGGCAGCGGCTGCTTCGCATCACGGCAAAGGTCAGGGCTGCGGTGGAGCGGTCTCAAGGGCTGCATTTGGATTAACGATGAGCACCTAATGATGCCCTCTCATCGCTGTCATGAAGGGTGTCAGGTCTCAGCCTGGCTGGAAGAGACCCGGCCCTCTGGGCTGCTCCTGGAAGCCTAGGGTGGGATGGGAGGACAGGCTGGCTGGAAGGAGGATCTGGGAAGGGACTGGTGCCTACCCAAAGTGGCTTCAGGACCTAGGGAAATGGAGGGACTCTCTCTTCCTTTCCCCCCACCCCACCCCTAGTTCCCACATTGCCCCAACAGGAATTGAGGGCTCCAGCAAGAAATCCGGGCTCCCAGCCTGGGATTCACGCCGAGTTTGGAGCGGGCAGGTGGACACCCTTTAGGAAGAGGCCATTCCCGCATCGCTGAACTGATGAACGTGCAGCCGTGAGCAGCTCCTGGTGGCCCCTTTCCTCCTTCAGAGCCCCAGTAACCCCCGTCCTGCCCCAGGACCCACACCCTGACATGCCAGGAGGCAGGAATGGGCCATATCCCCCTCCCCAAGGGCTGAGCCCACCCCTGCCCATCTCTCACCTCCTCCGTTCTTCTGGCACAGGTAGGGGAAGCGCCAGACGTTGCCCAGCCCCACGGAGTAGCCGATCTGTGCCAGGATGTACTGCAGCTTGCTGTTCCACGCTGGCCGGTTCTCCGCATCCAGATCCTCATCTCCATCCTTCTGCTTATCCCAGGTCTCCCCCGTCACGTTGAGGACACTACGTTTGTAGTCCACGGGCTCTTCGTGGGCCAGCAGGTCAGCCACCGACTCGGTGACATGCTCGCTGCTGTGCTCCCGCTGCGTCACCTTGCTGTTCTTTGGCATCGGGACGGCTCCACGTGGCCCCGGGGGGCGGGATGGCGTCAAGGGAGAAGATAAACGTCCCGCAGGGAATGGCACCTGTGTGAGCTACAGCTCAGGTCTCACCTCCTCTTCATCAGCAGGACCTGGGGGGGGGGGAAGGGGTCAACAGAGGGTGAATGGGTTTTGCCTTACCCCCAGGGTGTCCTGGTGCTGGTGGGACCAGCAGCACAAGGGGGAGAAGGGTCCCCATCACCCCACACCTTGGGGACCTCCCTCTGGACTGGGGGATGTGAAGGGCCCCCTTCTCCATGAAGGACCAGGAGCAACCCCCTGGTTCAGCCTTCACAGAGCATCCTGTAACACACATCCCTCATCACGGACCCACCTTGTCCGGAGAGCACCACACCAGTCACACCAGTTAACACCAGTTTGCCCCCACCGCCTCATTCCCAAAACCAACGGCAGCAGATGCCATGGGTGCAGTCAGGGTGATTTTTGGACCCACGGAGGGAGCGTGGGTGGGAGCGTGGGTTCGCCGCCGGCGTGGTGACGAGCGGGTGCGCGTGGTGAGCTGCGTTTGCAAACAGGCAGCTGCACGTTTGCACCGGGGACTCCTCCAGCTGCGGAGCGATGCTGCACAGAGGCATTTCAGGGGGTGCCCACAACCCAGCTGAGCACTGAAGTGCTTGCCCCTGCCTCAAAAAGCTTGGGGGCATCAGAGAAATCCACTCTGCTGGGGATCCCCAAGCCAGGAATGAACCACATCCCTCCTCTTCATACTGGGAGAACTGGGGTCAGACTGGCAGCTCCCACCCCAGCTGGGAAGAAAACACAGAAAGCGCAAAAGAAGCCCCATGTCTTGAAAAAATGACTATCCCCAAGGGTCACACTTTCTTTCCTCCCCCCTCCACCCCTACTTTCCAGGGGACAGCAGGCTGGACACTGGCCGCTGGCAGAGCGATGGTGCCGTGCTCTAGGACCTGTCCCACCCCGACCAGGCTGCAGCATCATCTCCCCCTCACTCCGGGGGCTTTCTCATTCAGTTCAAAGCTTGTACAAGACCCAGGTGGCATCTCACAGGTGACGCTGCACAAATAACCCATCAGCACAGGCTCGGGGCAGCGTGGGCGTGCTGGTCTTTACCACAATGGATGATGCAGGATGGGCGATGTGGGATGGATCTCCTTGCTGTCCCCTCTGGCGAGCCAAAGGAAAACTCTCCCGTGATTTTCCAGAGCCATCCCCAGCTCTTCTTTCCTTTGGACAAACATCCAGCTCTTTGACCCAATTCAGCCCACAATCCCAAATCTTTTCACAGCAGCAGGTTCAGCCCATCCCCAACCAGCACACCGAGGTCCCAGCGTGGTGTGGGAGGAAGAAAAGCACCTGCAGCAGGAAACGTCACCCTCATCACCCTCACCTCGGTGGTTTTTCACCCCTGAAGAAAGTTCTCCCTTTGCCAGGCATCGCTCCTATTAGAAAAGCTATTTTCGGCTGTCGGCTGCATCCGTTGCCAGGCAACTGTGTCAGCTCCAAATCTTTCCTGGATCCGGCTCCTCCAGAGAAGCCGTTTGAATTATTCTTTCAAGCCTGGCCCAGCAATGTTTAATTTCCTAACGAGGGCTCATTCACGTAAACCGCTCATGGCTTGATAGAGGCAATTACCGGCACGTGGCTGCCCAGGGCTGGAGCACCCTCAGCCAGGATGGGGACAGGCACAGAGGGTGGGGAAGGGCCTCATCCAGCAGCCAGGAAAGGAAATCATTGGGATTTCCATCGATTTTGGATTAGGCTCTGGATAAATTAGTACAGACCTGGCTGAATCACCCCCAAATTATTTGCTTCACCCTGTCTGCTCAGCAGCTACTGAAGCTCCTTTGGAGCAAAGGTGACTCAGACCTTCAGGACAGCCCAGCCTTGGGGGATAAATTATCTCTTTACATTAGGGATAGCGCCCAGAAGACCTAGGATCTGCTGGCCAAGCCCCCACAGCTCGATGCCCATGGCAAGGGCACACAAACTGCTCTCCTGGGACAGCTCAACCCCTTGGAACAAAGTCTGGGAGGTGCCCAGCCCCGGGGAAGGTGGTGTTGAGCCAGGCCAGTGTGACGGGGTCAGGACAGACCCACAGCATCTCTCTCTGGATCTCTACCTCTCCCCCCTCCTCAGTTTAGGTCCCCCCCAGTGTTATCCTTAGGAGCTGAGAGGCAGCAGGACAGAGGGTCCTTGAGGAACAGTTTTCTTCAAACACCTCCAAGCCTCAGAGGCTCTCGGAGCCTTGGAGGATGCTCAAGACAGCAACTTTCCCATCAATGGGAATCAAAAGGGGTGCCTGGCCACTTTTCTGGGGCTATGGCAAGGGCTCTCTGGGCATGGGGATGAGGTGAAGATGAAGGAGCAGAGGTACAAGTCTTCCTCCCCGTGGGAGATGCACCCAAATTGCACTAGAGCAGGAGAAACCCAAGGCAGAGGTCCAAATCTTGGTCCTGGCATGGCTCTGTCCCTGTGTCCCCACGGCTTGCCTGCGGGAGGTCCTGCTGTCTCCCTGATGGCTCAGCCCCAGCCTGGAGGTGGTGGTGATGCCCAGAGGAGATCCAGGTCTAAAGGAGAGAGGACCATTCCCTACAGCAATGTCCTGAGCGTACTCAACCATTGCTGTCCACATCCCTGCTGGTACCGTGGGATGAAACCAGCCAGAACCAGCACAAAGCCACCAACCCACAGGGCACAGGGACCCAATCCAGGGAACAATCCAGGGACCAGTGAGGCCAGTGGGGCTCTTCCTATCA
The DNA here is from genome assembly GCF_023638135.1 of Falco biarmicus. Taxonomy (NCBI): domain Eukaryota; kingdom Metazoa; phylum Chordata; class Aves; order Falconiformes; family Falconidae; genus Falco; species Falco biarmicus. The sequence goes on along the minus strand of NC_079303.1, from coordinate 1,876,018 downwards.
ACTTTCCCAGCATTTTGCATCAGCCCCAAGGCCCACACCCCTCAAACTGGAAAGCGCAGTCCAAATCCATCTGAGAAAAGTATTCCCACTCATTTCTTTGATTGAAAAGGCAATTTAATCAAAAATTCATCTGCCAAAAATAATAACCACCCTGTGAGAAAGACGAGGCAGATCAGCTGACAACCAGGAGCTTTCCGGGCTGGAAAGAGATAGAAAACCCTTGTCACTGACAGATGGAGATTCAGCTTGTTTACTTAGCCCTCATGGCCTTAATTTTCTTAAATGTGCATTTTTTTCTTTCCCTTTAGAAGACAGATTAGGGTCTTTCAGAGCCCACGGCTTGTAATAACCTCCCTTGCACCACCAGACCAGGGGTGCCTTTGCACCAGCCACCTCGCCCGTGTAAAACCAGCATTGATGCCACCCACATAGGTGCCTGGAGAGGCACCACGGCTTTTCCCACAGCAGGACCAGGGAAAGGACCAGTCTGTGCTCGGTCGGTGACGGTGTCTCTAGAGACCACTTGAGAGCAGACGCCACCACCCTGCAGGGCATTACAAAGGGAGATGTTGAGGAAAGCATCACTGGGTTGTCCCTGGGAATGACCTACCTCCTACATCTCCCACTGCGCGGTGTCCCTGGGTATCTCCTTGAATGGGATTCCCGCTTTCACGGTCCCCAGTGGGTGCCTTCATGTCTAACCCCGTGCAGGACCTCACCCTCCATGCAAAGCAACCATCACCCCCCGAGCCCCGCTCCTGCCCCAGACTCACCAGCTGAGCCTGGGGCTTCTGCCTGCACAAAGCAGCAATCCCCCATCCATGTTCCCCCTGCCCAGGTGACACAGGTGTCACTGACAGTTCAGGAGCCACCACTGCAGCAGGTCAAAGGCACACAGCGATGGTTTGCTGTGGTACAAGCTGGATTCACCCCACTCAGGGAAGGGCCAGAGATTAAGAAGCTCCTGCTTTGCTACACCCCGGGGGTTTAACCACTGCCCAGAGGTTCCCATCGATCCCAGTTGGAGACGGAAACACTTACTGGGGAAAAGCTGCCATTTGGGATGAGTGAATTGCTCCGGGAGCAGAGGGCACTGCATCACCCAGCCCAGCCCTGCCAGCAGCATCACAAATGGTTCAGCAGAGGAGAGATGCTCCAAGCTGCGTGTCCTGGCTTGGCCCGTCCTTGCTTTCTCGGGATGCTGGCTGGGGAGCAATAAATGCAGGCTGGAAGCATGTCAGCAAGGCTTTCAGCTAGGCCTGGGAGCACAGAGGCAGGCGAGGAGATGGGGATTTACAGCAGCCTCCGGGGAAAACAGCCACCACCAGCAAACATGCTCTGGGTCTAGAGGATGGCCACAGGGGAAGATTTCTCCTTTCCTGTGTCCAAATTCTATACTTATACCCTGTTTGGGTCCATAAAGGGGAAACTGAGGCAGGAAAAAACACAGGCTAAGATTGGGTGAAATCAAAATTAACATCTAAACCATGGGGACTCTCTGCTGGTCCCTCCCTACCCTGCTGCCTCTTCTCCTTCAGCTGCATCCCCGCTGCACTCAGCTTCCAGGCAAATCCCCTCAGCTCCTAAAGGAGAGAGGGAAGATGCTCCTGGTGAAGCATCCAGCTCACCAGACCCGGGAAGGTTCAGCTCAGTCCATCAAGGTCACAGGGAAGGGAGGGAAGAGCAAAGGAGCCAGAGGCACAGAGGGATTTCAGGAGGTGGAAGGCTGCTCTCGGGTTCAGGCTGGGAGATCTGAGCATCCATTTGCAGCTCCCCATCCTCCCCAACACGCACAGGGCCAGGGAAACCTTGCACCGGGGCCAGGCTGTTTGGCATTGATGGGGAAAACGAAGCAGGGAGGGGAAGGGATGGATCCAAGGTCACCCAGGAAGCCAGAGAGCCCGGGAAGGAGAGGCAGAGGGAAGGAGCAAGCATCCCTCTGTACGCTGCAAAGTCAAGCGGAACAGGGAAGAAGCCCTGGATGCACATCCCGGTTTTGAGGCCAAATCACGAGAAAACCAGCCCCAGGCCCCTAGCTGCTGTTCCCCATGGTCAGAAGCGCCTCTGCAACGGGAGAGGGATCGCCTGTGCGGAGCAGGTCCTTTGGGGGGTATCCCACTCTTACAAGCCACAAGGAACCAAGGGCAGGACGCTCCCAGCAGCATCCAAGCTCCGCTTCAAAGCCCCAGGAAGAGATTTTTGCCCAACGCAGAAGCCCTGCAGCTCTGACGCCCCCCCCGCCCCCAGCCCTGCCCCAAGGACCTTCCTCCAGCCTCGGTCATGCAAACCTCCCTTCCACCAGCCAAGGCTGGTCCAGGATGCCTCCATCTTAAATCTGTTCAGTGCTGGGGCTTGCTCCTCCCCGTTCATCCTCTCTGGCTGCACAGGGAAGATTTTTTTGCCATCTGGGCTCATTAGGGCTGCTCCCTCTCTCCCCTTCTTTAAACGATCCCTGTTAATTAGTGCCAGGCTCTCACCGCCCTGTGGAGATGACACACTGTGACTCAGTCCCACCAGCCAAGCTGCGTCCCGGTGTGCTCCCTCCCCTACACCCACGTGTGGGGAGGCACAAACTCTGGGCAGGGCTGGCGTGAGCAGATGGGAGAGCGCAGGGGTGCCCAAGGACAAGGGCACCCGCAAGAAGCTTTTCTGGAAACCAAGCTCCCGGCACCGGGTTGAGAGCAGCTCAATGGCACACACCGGGCATTTCCCTGCCAGAGGTGCTGGAGATGCTCTGCACCGCATCCTTCCCGTGCAGGCACTCAGGCCTGCTTGATCATAGACTCACACAAAGGTTTGGGTTGGAAGGGACCTTAAAGACCACCTGATTTCATCCCCCTGCCACGGGTGGGGACACCTTCCACCAGACCAGGTTGCTCCAAGCCCCGTCTAACCTGGCCTTGAACATCGAGGGATGGGGCATCCACAGCTTCTCTGGGCTGCCTGTGCCTCACCACCCTCACAATAAAGAATTTCTTCCTAATATCTAATCTGAATCTCCCCTCTTTCATCTCAAAGCCATTCCCCTTGTCCCATCACTACATGCCCTTGTAAAAAGTCCCTCCCCAGCTTCCCTGTCGGCCCTGTTACGTACTGGAAGGCTGCATCATGACACAGGAGCAGTTCACGTTTGCTGATGAATCAGAGCTGCCTCCGCTTCTGTCTTACACCTACCTAAGTGGCTTTCGCCAGCAAAAGCGCCCAGATGTTATAAATAACCCCCAGCCCCGACAAAGGCAAGCAGAGGTGGGGCTACCCCAGCCACCCGCTCCACCCCAAAGGTGGGGGCATCTCCCACTGCCCCCAGTTCAGGGGGTTTTACCCTCCCCGTGGCAGGCTGTGACGTTACACCAAGCCTTTTCTTCAATAGGTGCCAAGAAACCTGCGGAAAGGGCAGTTTTGCGGCTGGGTCATGAGACAGACACAACAGCGCCGGAGGAAGGGAAGACTTGGCGCTTGGGTTTGTCACGAAGCGTATGAGCCCGTTGATTCATCGAATTTAGTCTCCTTTCATGTCTCATTTAGTATCATGAAAACATACATCAGCTGCAGTAGCGTGACACCGTATCAAAGCCAACCATCATATGATTCCTTCAGGGCTCCGCTTGATTCACCAGATGATCTTTTTCCAGTTAGATCTCCGCGATCCTTAACTCATCCCCTCCGGCTGAAGGTTAGCAACTGAACCCAAACCCAGCCCAGGTTTATCCTAAAAGGCAGCAAAGGGGCAGCACCCAAATCCCCCTGCAAGCTCTGCTTTTCCCTATTGTCATTCACGAAGCTGCTGCTACGTTTGTAAACAAACGAGTCCAAACACAACCCAGGAGAGGGTAAAAGCAGAGCTTCTCCTCCCAAGGCAACGGTTTAGTCTGGATACACACAGGTCAGCATCTGATCCAGGGTAAATTTGGTCCTCGTGACTCTGGCTCTAGTGTAAGCCCAGATTCCCAGCTCTGTGCAAGCCTGAAGTAGCAGGGGAGTCACTCCGGATTTAAACCAATCCCTTTTATTCCTATTGACTTCAGCGGAGCTGGCTCCAATTGATCCCGGAGGACAGCTCAGACCCACATTTTATTTCCCTTCCAGGCAGCTGATTCGCAGTCAAACCGCCATCCAGGTTCCTTGACCTAGTCCCGACACCTCTAGAGAGACATCCACAAGGAACTCTATGCCCTGCCGAGAATAGCTCAGGCATTTCGGGTTTTTTCCTACCAAAACCAGAAATAGTTGCATCAGCTCCTGATGGATACAAACCTCAGGTGCCTCAGGCACAAGGCAGCCAAAAAGCCAAAGGATTTCACCTTCTGGGTCCTTCACAAAGAGCTAGGACCAGATTTCTCAGCCGGTCTAAGCCCCACGTCCCTGGAGCGATGCAAATCGGCGCTTGGCCGAGCCACCACCCTGAAACATGCACCTTTGGGCGCATCTCACCATGCAATAAATGCACAGCATGGAATGAGGACTCCCCACACCCAGTATCGGGAATCGCACAAAACCAGGACCCCAATCCCCATTTTTCTGCCTCCAGCCCAGCCATCCGCATTCAGGGAACACCATAAAAATCAAAGACGGGAAAACAAACCCCCAACACTTCAGGGGCCGGGAGTGAAACACCTCTCGCAGCCGCACGCTTGCTCCCTTCCCAATGTTATTGTCAAGGTCAACCTGGAAGCTGCATTTCTGCCCATCCTCAGAGGGGATGAGCCCACCACCACCCCCAGCCCCACAGCCGCTGCCACCCCCCCGGCAGCTCCCCCCAGCCTCTACGGGGTAACCGAGGCCATTTGCTGTCCCTGGATGTCCGTGTCCCCCCCTCCCCAAGCCCTCGATGCCACCACCCTTAGGGCCACGCCTGGTGCCTCCAGGCTTAGGTGTGCCCCCCAGCAGCCCCCCCAGCCTGGCCCTGAGCACCTGCCCCCGACAGCAGCGCTGGGGAGGGGGCGAACAAGGCGGGGGGACCCCCGGCAGCGGGACCCCGGGGGGTGGGGGAGGGGGGGACCGGAGGGCGCAGCCTTACCTGGGCGCGGCGGCTGCCCGGAGGGGTGGAACCGACCCGGTGCCGGTGGAAACGGAGCAAATTCCCGGCAGACAGTGAGCAGGTTCGGCCGCCCCGGGGTGGGAGGGGGCTGAGCCCGGGCGGCGGCGGGGCCGGTGCGTGGCTCCCGGTGCTGGAGGGACCCGGGCAGCCGCCGGTAACGCGGGAGCCGCCGCTGCTGCCTGCGCCCCCCGCGGCGGACAGGCGGGGAGGTACCGGTAGCTCCGAGCCCGGTGGCCGCTCGTTTCCCCCCCCGCCCCCCGCCGCCACGGCGGATGCGCGCTGGGCTCGGCACCGCCGCCCGGGGGAGGCGGCTCCCTCGGCTCGGGAAAAAAATGCAAAAATAAAGCAAAGCAATTAAAAAAAAAAAAAATTAATTAATAAATAATAAGGGGCACGCAGCCCCTGACGCAGGCTTGAGTCACCAGGGCTGCACGTCAAAGCTGGGGTGCCGGGTTGCACACACCACCCCCCCCTCCCAGATCTCCAAGGGGAGCTCTTGTATTTAAAATAAAAAATAGCAGCGAGCGCGGGCAGGGGAGGGGGGTCAGCTTTGCCCACCCTGGTGCTGCCGGGAAAAGCAAAACTCCTTTTATTATGCTCCCCCCTACCCAAAAAGAGCCGCCCCAGAGGTGCCCCCCTGCCCCTCCGCTGCAGCTCTGCCCTGGGGAGTGCTTCGGGGGGGCGGATCTGGTCACCCCTTTCCCCCAAGGATCAGTTATATCAGAGATATATATAATAGATCAGATATATTAGAGGGGTCGCTTTGTCTCAGCCCCCACCCAGGGACAGATGGAAGCAGGAGGGGCTGCCAGGACCCAGGTGCTGCCCCCCATAACCCAGTGTCACTCTGGAGCCTTTGAACACGGTGACACTGGGGGCTGGCCCAGAGCCTGGTGACACTCAGGAACCCCAGACCCAATGCTGGGCTCAGTCTCCATCAATGTCCCCCTCCAGCCCCACCAGTTCCCTCTTGCCCAGGGCAGCACAGGCTGCGCGAGGGGCATAAACCAGCTTTGCAGGACGAGGGATTTGCATTAATTAACCCACCTTTGATGCCAACGGTGCAATTCTGCAGGCAAAGGGGTCCCGCTCCCCACCCCAAGAGGACACGGAGCGGCACCGGGCGGTTCATCGGAAGGCAGAAATACGCAGCACCCACAGCAATTTGGGGCAAGCAAACCCCAAACCCAGCTTCTGAGACAGGCTTAATTAATTAAAACGGCCACTTAGGCTGCTTTGATGCAGTCATTGCGGTGTGGCACACCTGGAGAAATCAGCCCTCCCCTTCCATTCAGTGCTGCCCACAATCCTGCCCTCAGAAAACATCTAATTGGGTTAATGAGGAAAGCCAGAAGGCTGTTGGGTTGGTTTACTGGTGGGGAAAGGGAGTTTTCAAAGGAGTTCCTTGCTGATTCAGTATCCCGTGGGAAAGATTAAGGTCTGTGGGTCCTGAAAACCCAGATTCAGTCTGTCCTAGCAGGGTAGCCCAGACACATTGCCACAACCAGTGCATTACTGGTGCCAGGGATACTGGTACCCATATCCAGCTCCCAGGCCTGTGAGAAACCCTGACGGGAGGAAAAACATATTCAGAAGAGACAAACCCCGGAGGACTCAGACCTCCATCCCCAAACCACGCTCTTTCCAGCTCCCGGATCCCGATGTCGATGCACGTTTCTGGCCTTTGGTCCCGTTTCCCTTTCCAGCCTATTGGGCACAAAATGATCAATTCTCCCAGGTAGCTGGGAGCTCCGCCAGCGCCTGCACCGAGAGCCAGCGGCAGAGCGATGGCTGTAACTCTCCCCCCTGCCCCCCGGGAGACATGAAGCCAGGCTCCGCTCCGTTAAGCCTGTCCCGGGCAGGGAAAGGCAGCTCCACACGTGCTGGAAGTGGAAGAGACGCATCGTGCTCCTGATTTACCGCCCTGCAAAATCCCCAGCGTCTGCTCAGCTCATTGCGACGGCTCCGAGCATCTCACGGGGGCCCCGGCAGAGCTTTGCAGGGCAGAGGGGAGTTTGGCAGATGCAAACCAGCCTGGGAGGGATGCGGTGTGGGTCAAAGCCTGCCAGGAGCCCCTCAGGTTTGCAGTCAGCTTTCACCCCCTCTCCGAAGGCACGATGCATTCCGTGTTTTTGATGTGGAATCTTGTTGCGGTCCCTCCTGCGGAGCACACTTGCTGCTTGCAGGGAGAAGCAAACCTGGAGGGCAAGGATGGAGGGCTGGGCTGGGAAGGGAAAGTGAGGCTCGGAGCCGATCCCCTGCCCCCTCCTGTGGGGACACACAGGGGACAGGCACTCAGGTATTCGTCAGCAGGGAAGAGAGAAACGTGCCCCACAGCATGTCACTTCCATGGGGGAACTGCCCAGGGGTTGGGGTGCAGTCGGGGGTCTGGGACAAAGCCATGGGGGAGAGAAGCCAGGAGACATCACAGGTTGTGGAGGGGCTCCTGCCCCCACTGAAATTCAACCCAATGCAGGGCTGGCGTGAGGACAGACTCTCCCAGACACCCCAGTGCAGACCAGCATCAGGCTCGTCACAGGCACCGGGAAGTGCCCAGCGGTGGGAGAAAAAACTTCCTCATTTCCAGAGGTGGAGGTTTTTATTGCACCCCGACACTGTCTCCATAGGGAGATAGGTATGAGCTTGGGAGGGCTGGGGAAGCTGCAGAGCCCATGGGCTGCAAATCCCGGCAGCAGAAAGCTCTCTGCACACCCAGAGATTAAACAAAAGAAGATCAGGTGACCTTATTAAGGGGGTCTTAAGCAAAGGGAAATCAAGCAACCTTATTAAGAGGGGCTGAACCAGCCATTCAGCTCCCCTGCTCCTGTGCCTCTCCACAGCGAGCAGGGATGAGCCTACTCGAGCTGGGGAGGGGGCAGTTCCTGGGGCACAGGGGACTCGATGACACCTTGAGGTGTCACCAACCCTCCCCTGAGGATGTAAAGAACTCCCTTTGGCTGAGCAACCATCACCAAAGTGTGTTGCTGACTGGGAAACCGAGGCACAGAAAGATTCCCCAGCTGTATCAGAGCTAAAAAAAAAAAAAAACCAAAAAAAAAAAACCTAGACAAGGCTGGGTCCGGGCTCTGCCATGAACGTGCACGCTCAGGACTGGAATTTCAGGTGATGGCCCAGGCTGTCATGCTGCAGACGGTGCCAGTGATGGGCACAGAAGATGCCACAGGCAAGAAGCTCTGGCTATGGCTGAGGTTGATCCAGAGACTTGGGCTCCAAAGGAAAAAAAAAATAATATATATACCCCAAACCCCAGAGAGCCCGGTACTTTTCCAACACCAGCCTGAGCAGCGGGAACAGTCTGGATTAAAGCAGAGCATGAGTAATGTCTCCCCTGGAAGAGCAGTGCTCCGGAGAGCCAGCGAAGGGCTGATACCACGGTTGAACACAGACGCATTTCCATAAACGCTGGAGCAGCAGCCTATAAATAACCGCCTGAATTTACCGCTGCTCTCATGTGACCCTGATCCCCGCATTTTCGGCTGCCATCTGTCACCATGGAAATGGCATCACAGGGCCACCAACCATTCATTCATAAGACTGGTCCAGGGGAGGGGGCCCGGCATGGGGGAGACGTCGCCAAGGCTTTTTAAAAGGTGAAAGTTGTGATTGGGGGAGGAGAAAAATACAGCGGGGCGAGTGGGTGAGGATGGAGCGGTCCTTCGCAAGAGGGATGCGGCACAGCCTGCATTTCCCAACCCTCTGCAGCCAGGCAGGGACACCCGGCAGAGCCACGGGGAGGGAGGGACAGTCGGACAAACCCAGATGGACAGAGAGCAGGGATGGACACAACATTTGCAGGGATGAAAGAATCCCACCCTGGTCAGCCCCCAGCAGTTCGGAGCATCATGAGGGTGCTGCCAGCTTGGGGAGATGCATTTACCCCTCCCGGCCGCAGGCATCACCCTGCACCTTGGGGAGGAGACAGCTGCCTTAATAATTCACCTTAATGCCTCCTCCGCTGGTGATTTCCCCCCCAAAGCAGAGTGCAAACAGGGAGGGATTAACAGGACAGTGAGCGTGGAGCTGTCGGTATGCTCAGAAGATGATTTTCCACCTAAGCTGTCAAGCCGACCTACATTCAAGTGATAATAATCGAAGGGGATAATGCCCTCCGGTTTCTAAATATGTATTTGCCTGCAAAGCCAGGGCCTGTCGCGGCTCGTTCAAGGCTGGGGGCTGCTAACGCGGAGGGAAAGGAGCAGAGCCTGGGAAAGGAGAGCCCGGCCTGACTCAGAGCAAAGGAATTTTTGGCTCTTACAGAGCATTTTCCATGCGAGGATCCCAGCCCGCTGTGCCAGGCTGCTTCCCCCATCCCATGGGGCCAAGGGATGCGCCCAAGGTGAGGCGGTGGCACAGCCAGGATCCCAACCAGACCATTCCTCTTGGATTTGTCCTCTCTATCCCAGAGATGCCCCCTCATCATCATCACGAGGGGGCACAGGGACACCTTGAGCCGGTGGCCATTAAGCCCACGCAGACGTGATGGCACATCCCAGGGCTCCCAAACCTGCCGGGTCACTCGCGCAGGATGACAACACCGCGGGGTACCATGTCACCAAAAGAGGAGAAAATGCCAGACAGCCCCAACTGGAAACATCATGAATCATGGAGAAAATAAGCTTTAAAAGAAACCTCCACCATTTAGTAGTGATCTTAATGGACCCAGCCCCAGTGCCCCTCCATGCACTCACCTGTTGGTTGATGTTCTCTGGGGCTGCAAGGAGCAGGGACCATCTATTTTTGGCCTGGAGCTCATGTCTAAAAACCAAAAGGGTGGTTGGGAGGAGGCAATAAGCCGTGTCTGAGCGCAAGAAGAAAACCACACTGTTTCGTTCAGCCCCGGGGGACGAGCATGCAGGGAATAAAGGGGACTCTGCACAATAGAAGGAAAAATAATAAACCCCAGCACAGGCGTAGGAATGAGAACCATGTCCCATCGCCCCTGGGCAAGGGCTCCTAGCAGCGGGACAACGCGCTTTAAAGAGCTGCTGCTCCTGAGTTCTGGTCTTAATTTTCTTCACATGCCGAGCTGCCATCGGAGCAGCCGTGGCCAAGTCTGCGTTGTGCAATGGGGCCAGTTCATGAGCGCCGGGGCCGGGTGGCACCACAGTGGCTCCAGCTGCAGCAGCGGAGCAGGCTCCACTTCCAGGTGGCTCTGGTGGTCTGGATGGGTCTTTTCGGAGGGGCTCTGGGTGATCTCAGAGAGGTTTTGCCTGTAGCTGGGCTGATATTTCTTCCCTACCCCAGCCAGCCCCATGGTCCTGCCCCTTGCTGCCTGCGCCCCCCGGCTGAGCCACCTCCATCCTCCAGGAGGGTTTGCAGTGGGATAGACACCCAAAATCCCCCCCTCACAGCCAGATCCAGCCCTCCCTGCGCAGCACAGAGGCCTGAGTCAGAGACCTGGGATGGTCCCAGCACCTGGCCCTGCTCTGGGGAGCCGCAGGATCCTTGGACGTTCTGTCCTTGGAAATGAAAACAAAAACCCTTCAAAGGGCTGCTTGGCCTCAGATCTTCTTGCATGACCGCTGCCGGCTGCGCCATTCGTTCCTGGAGGAATAAAGAGAGATCTCAGCCTGCCTTTGGGCCAGCTTCTTTGAGTGGTGACTTGACCCCTTTCTGGGTCCCAAAAGCAGGACGCAGCCTGGTGAGGAGGGAGTTTGCTACAGCCTTGTCCGATGCTGCCCAAACCAGCACATGGCTTGTTCCTCCGATGCTCACCCTGACTGTGCAACCTGCCTGGCAGATTCAACAGGGCTCAAAGTGCCAAAACCGGAGGATTTTCACCCCAGCCCACATCTCCTGGGGACAAAAAGCATGTCCTGGAATCCTGAGCCACCCCTGCCAAGCTGCTCATCATGCCCCTGCCACCCCTGGGGAGATAACGCCCAGTCACTTGGCACCTGGCATCACTCCCTACCCAGCTACGGAGAAGCAGCCAAACGCCATCCAGCCGGTCCCCCTCAGTAGCTGCTTTCAACAGAAGTCATGGAAAAACTGCCCCAGGGCCGTGCAGCCGCAGCCCTGGCTACCGGGAGCAGATGGGAACCAGCTGGCCACCTGCGGTCCCCAAACCGCCTGCCACCGGCCAGCCCATCCCGCGGTCCCCAGCCTGCCCATGCAGCTCCTGGGTCACCGCAGAGGCCGAGGGAGCCGCTGGAATAAGGGAACGGAGACAGCGAAGCTGCCGGCTTCAGCTGGGGGATGCTTCCCACCGGATCCTCAAGGCTCCCACGGGACTTGGTGCGTGGAGCGTCGGCTCCTGTTTCACCAGCTGCCATGTGATTTTGCCCTGGGTATATTTTAAGCACTGCCTTTGACGTCACACCTTCTTCCCCAGGATGCTGCTTTTTCATACGTTTCAGGCAAAACGGTCCCCAAATCTCCCCCTCAGCTCCCCCTCACCAGGCACTGAGCTCCCCTGGCCTGAATTCCCCCGGCCCCTGCGGTATTGCCTCCCCGCAACCAGGTCACCCCTTAGTAGCTGAGTGGAGCTGAGGATGAGGGAGGTGATGTTTAATTATCTCCCTTGGAAAAATAAGGAAAAGGTGGAAAACACACAGGCTGTGAGATGCCCAGCTCACCTCGGCAATCAGACTCGGAGCAGGACCGGTCCTTCGGCCCCACAGGGTGGATGTGGGAAGCAAGGCATCGCGAGATGGAGCCACCCAGGGTGGTGGGTTCACTCTGCTCCCTCCTTCCTTTTGGAGCTGGGTACAAGTGAAAAATCCCACCCATGCCCCAACCCACCACCCTGACCAGCCCCATTGGGCCTGACATCGGGCTCCCTGCATCAAACTGGGAGCCAGACCCCATCCCTTCCCTCCATCCCAGCTGCTCTCCTGCATTCATCCCAGCCCCAAGTGAATTGCTGCATCCCACTCCAGACCGGGAGCAAGCCTCCAAACCCCTCACCTCCCAGGCCTGAGCACCTCACAGAGCAGGATACAGCCATGTGGGGAGAAGGGCAGGGATGGAGCAGCACAGCCGCTGCGCTTGCTCCAGCGGCTGGGGAGTGTTTGCAGCACTGCAGCACAAACACACCCTGAGCTCTGAGCTCTCCTGGCTTGTCCCAGAAACAGCCGCTGCCTGTCCCCGGAGACCTTCACCGGAGCCTTGCTTCACCTCCCAGCGAGCTCTTCGGGCTGACCCACGGTCGGTGGAGAGCAGCAAAGGGCAAAGATCCTGCCTGTTTTTTCCCCGGGAATTTTTACCTGCAGCTCCATCTCAGCACATCCCACTGGATCTCGGTGCCAACGCTGGGCACACAAGTGCCTCCTTGTCCTTCCTCGGAGGTCCCCAAAGTCAGGCTGCCACAGAGATGCCGTGGGGGTACCCACTGCCCTGTACATGGCACAGACCCACCTCCAACATCCTTGCAAGCACCCCTGGCCCAAAAGAAACCCAAAATATCTGGCCAAAGGCGTTTCCTTACCCCAAACCCTGGGCACAGTTATGTTTTTGTCTTTGCATCCCCTGGGCATCACCCTTCCAGGTGTTTCCATGGGCTCTCCGGCATCTCACCTGCTGCTGGGATGTCTCCGGCTGCAGTTTAGCCCCCAGTGCAGCCATATCAGTGAAGGGACAAAACGCAGGAGGTCTCAGGGCTGGGAGAGGTCACTCGGAGGACTGAAGCAGCTGATAAAAAAAAAAAAAAAAATATCCCATCCCAGCAGTTCAGCTGGAAATGATCATCCACATGAAGACAAGCGGGTTGGGATGAGCTGCCCTCCCCTCCCTCCTGCCCCTCAACCCTCCAAGCTCCCTGCATGAGGGGGTTTCACTGCGCTTTCAGGACAGACCAAGCCCCAAGGTATGTGAATCGCTGCTGGAGAGAGGAGCCTGGATGCCATCCCTCGCCCTCCCCGCTGAGCTCCCATCCACCCAGCGAGACAGTCGCCCGTGGGGCTGCTTCTCCCCTGCCTCGATGCGGAGAAGCCACTGATGCTCGGCCCCTCTGGAGCCCTCTCCCATCAGGAAGAGCCGGGCTGCCCTACTATAGCTGGCACGAACAAAGCCATCTCCCAGCCCTTAGGCCCCCTGGGGCTGATTCTTCTTCTCTCCCACCCAACCGCACAGACCCAGCCCAGCTGGAGCAGGGCCAGGAGGAGAAATAGGCTCGGGAGAGCTCTGAGGAGCATTTCTGCCTGTGAAGCATCTCCTGGGCTGAGCTGGGGGGGTCCAGCATGGCCATGCTGCCCCGTCCCCCTCACACCAGGGATGCAGGCTTATGACTTGGGCATCCTGCACTGAGGCAGGATTTGCTGCAGCTTTGCAAGATGTTGGGAGAGGGGAATTTTTCAGCCGAGGCAGGGCTTGCTGCAGCTTTGCAAGGAGCTGGGAGTGGGAGATTTTCCTCCCCAGGCCTCCTTACCTGGACAGGGGTGACAGCAGGAGATGGCTCTGCTGAGGGGAGACGTGCTGGCCATGCAGGGTGGTGGGTGGTACCCCTGGCCAGAGCAGGGCTGGCTGTGGTTTGGGTCTGGCTTTGTACCTGTTCAATCCTCCCATGTTTCTCCTCCTTTTTCCCAGTGCCTTCTGTGCCAGCTGCAAAGCAGGAGTCCCCCTGCCATGCCCCATCCCTTCCCCTGAGGCTCCAGCACCGCCTGGAGCCAAGCAAAGCTGGAGACAGCGCTGAGATCAAGGAACGCTTCATGGGATGGGGAAAGGATTTACTCAGGGCTCAGCGAACAGAACTTCAACAGTGCTTGGAGCTTCTTCAGCAGTGACACAGCAGGATCCTGGCTGGGACCCCCCAGGGCATCCTCCCACAAGAGCACCTCGAAACCAGCCATTCAGGGACCTCCCAGGACATCTTCCAGTGGAAACACCCACCCAGCTCAGCCTTTATGTGGGAAACCATCCAAGCAGCAACCGCCTGTCGGTCCCCATCCCGTCCCCCCGCCAGCATCCCCACGGCTGTCGGCACACCGAGCCGCTGCCAAGACAGCAGCACGCTCCATTGTCCGGGTCAGGCTTTAACCGCTGCCACCCGAGAGGAGGTTTGGACACCCAACAAAACTGGCAACGCCAAAGAGACCCCAGAGGAGGTGAAGAGACAAAAAAAATGGAGAAATCAACCCCCAAAAAACAATGCATCTTCTGGAGGATGGGATAAATCCTATCGTCCCCGCTGCAGGGCTCGACCTCGGCTGAATGACACGGCCACCGCCGCTGAGAAAGGGACCGCAGAGGAATGCGGCCACGTGGGGGTCCCCGGCAAGAGGGGGGGGAAGCATGGGGGATATTCAAGTTTGGGAGAGAGGATTGCAAAGCCCGTGGCCTTTTGAGCCACGGCCCAGTCAGAGGCCAGTTCTCCTGGCTCAATTTCAGCTGCACCACCTGGAAGTGTAACCCCTGGGCAGAGCCAGGGGGGCTGAGCTCAACCCAGGACCTGGGGAGGGGGCTGTGAATCAAGGGGAGGGCCAGGGGATGCAGAAGGAACCTGAATAAAATAGGAACCATTCAACCAGGCTGATTTTATGAACATTTTAACCTTCCCTTCTCTGTTAGCTAGAATTTACAGCCCCTACAGCATCTTCTGATGCTCAGAGCTGGAGCCAAGGGCACAAAACACACAGCACCATCTCTCTGCAGCTGGGGATGGGGGGGATCGGATGGAACCAGGTCCCAGCCCCCATTGTGCCTTAGTTTCCTCACTTAAGAAGATGTGTCCTCACCTAAACACCTGAGCTCAACAGATGAGGCTTTGGGTTTGCATTGTGCACCTCCATTCAGGGTGGAAATAGGGGCTGGGGATGCAGGGGAAGGCAGGGGTCCTGCTTTGGGGAAGGGTTGGGAAGTCCCAGGGGGAATAAGTCAGCAAAAATAAGAATAAGAGGAGTGGGGAAAGAGAATGAGGAAAGGGAAGAGTGAGGAGGTGGCAGTGGCAGGGAGACAGACTGCACCGACCATCTGCCGCGGGTGCTTTTAATTGCTTGGGCTTATTTCAGCTCCGCTACCTTGGCTCTGCTGCAAGAGCTGCCAGTGATGGGAGATGGTCCCTAGCACCTGCCTGGACTGCAGGAGACCCGCAGGGAATGGCACAGGATGGGGCTTAGCCCCCAAGCAGCCCAGGTGCAATGGGGGAAAAAGAAAGGAGCCAGGGTTTGCAGGGCTGAGCTGGGGAGAGCAGCATCTGCGCCAAGGATGGGACCAGCCAGGCTCCATCACCAAACCACCCACTGGCATCAGGGACCTCCAGCAACCGGCTCTGGCAGAGCCGCACTGGAGCGGGGAAGCAAGAGCTGCTCAGAGCAGTCACAGATGCTTTACACACCCAGGCAGATGCCCCAATGCCTCACAGCTTTTTAACGGTGCCTCAATTCAAGCACTCGCACTTGAGAAGAGGACACACACCTGGGACTGCTGAGCTCTGCTCCAGGCTATAATTATCCCCCCTCTCCCGCAGCGGCTCCTTCTGTACCACCTGCACCTCCCAACACCTGCCTCTCCCTTCCCATCCCTGCCCTCCTGCCTGCCCCTTGCCCAAACCCCTCACGCAGGGGTCCCCTCTCCTGCAGTGTTGCTTTCCCCGCACCCCCAAATCACCTACTCCAGCCTGATGCCAACTGGCAAGAGTGGACACACACACACAAAAAAAAAAAAAAAAAAAAAATCACTGGCCATAAATTTGGGCATCCCCTGCCTTCCTCAGCCTGGGATCTCTCTCGCCAGATCATGACCCCCCATCAGGGGACCAGCGCTGTGCTGGCGGCCAAGGCCACCAGCCCCTGCCACGCTGCAGCTCACTCTGGGGGGGCTTTGGGGGTCCCCACCACAGGTCTTTGCCTCAGCCCTACCATAACACAAAGAATAACAACAAGCCACCAGACTCCCCTCAGCCCTTTTATCCTCCATTTGGGGGGGGGGGGGGGGGGGGGGGGCAGGGTGGGAGGGAAAACCCAGCTGTTAATTATCCCTTCATCACATATGCAAAAAGCCAGCTGCCCATTGGCTGCACTGCATGAATCTACTCATAGGATGGAGCATCCACTCTCGATTTACGGGCTGAGCATCGCCTGCCCTTTGGGGGGTCTTCAGGCTCTGGAAAGGCCCCAAATCCCTGGCTGGGCTGGTCCGGATCTGCCCACCACCTCCGCAGATCCCATTAACCAGGGCCTGTTAATTGTTTGCATGCAGCGGGGCCAGCCCTGGGTGGAAAACGGGGAGGATGCTGCTCCACGACCCGCGTGTCTCCATGAGCACAGGGAAAAAACAGCAGGAGCTACAGATCCTGGCTCCTGGCACCGTGGGGTTTTGCAGGGGAATCCTATGGGGAATCCCAGTATCTTCATACTGGGAACGCTGGGAATGCTGAGCTCTCTGTGTAGTCACAAGGATCATCTACATCCTGCAAAACGGCTGGGGCTTAGGATTCAAAGGGGAAAAGACAGCCCGTCTCCCCACATTGGAGGTGGTCTGGTCGGGAAGCTGAGGGGTTTGGCCAAGCACCGGAGCTGTGCATCCCTCACCTGAGTATTTCCAAACAGGATTAGTGCTGCCAGCAGATTAAATGTGTTGTGCGTGGGGTTTAATGTCCTTCCTGAGCAAAGTTTGATACTGAAACCCAAGGCTACAGTGAGCTGCAGTGTCCGAATTCGAGCTGTGATGAGTTTGTCAGGACTCTGCTAGTGCTCCATCTCTGAGCCGCTCACCAAGCCAAGTGGGTGAAATCATGCTGGAAAAGCCAAAAGCTGGGGATGGACATGGGGGCATGGGTGGAGGGGAGGGCGGGGGGGATGGGGGGGATTGGCGAGCCCAATCAGTGTTGTGTGTTTCGGGGGGAGCCAGCAGATCCCCGTTAGACCCTGAGCCCAGGCACCTTCTTTCCAAAAATCTGGCCCTAAGGGACAGCCGAGGCAAAATTGAGAAGATACAGCCAAAGTGATCACTCACCAAGCGGCTTAACGCAATCAGCTTAGAGCACCGATGAGAAAAACCGCCACTGAAAGAAGCCAGATCCTTAATCTTGGAGCTAATCCTGCTCCAAGCCCTCCCCTCCCTGCCCCATCCATCTGCTTGGGACTTCACCCTCCTTTTTCCAGTATCCCAGGAGGGAACAGGATCAGGCTGAGGACAGACCAAGTGCCGGGGACATCTGCCTGCAAACACACGGGAGGAAAGGTGAAAGCGAGCCGGTGAGAGCTGTCTGTGACCCTGTCATGGGGAATCCCACAGGTAAGGTGGCAGCTGGCACGCGTGGAGCTGGGGAGAGAGGCTGATATTTGGGGGGAACCCACTGCTGCTGTGATAAACCCTGAGGGTCGGGAGTTTGAGCGTTAAAAGGGGGGAAAGGGATGACTGGAAAGGGGTGTCTTCAGCCGCCGCGTGAGCAGGATGCGGCCGAGGCACCAACCTGCACCCACAGGGTCCCCTCTCCAAGAGAGGCACGGACCCTGCTCCTGATTTACCCCCGGACCAGGAAGGGATCCCAGGAGCAGCTGTGCTGGGATAGCAAGCCAGCTCTTCTTCCCATCTCATTTCACCAGGTAGTTGCCTCTCCCAATTACACAGTTAGCACAAGCAAAGGTAATTACAGAACGGAGGTGTATCAGCATACAGCCACCGCTGTGATTTGGGTGGCAAGCGGAGGAGTGAGATGTTTGGGGGGACGATGCTGGGAGGCAAATCACCTCCAAAAAGCGGGGAAGGGGGACAACAGGGCAGCCTCGCATGCACATTTGCACACGCATGTGTGCTAACAGCCGCTATGGGCACATTAACAGCTTGGTGGAAGGATGAATTACGGAGCCAGGCAGCCGCCAAGCAATTTGGGATCACGGTGAGTTAATTACATTAACGCACACAGGTCCTATGCCCCGATCCTCCTTTTACTCCAGTGCAGGGCTCAGGTTTGCAGCATTTTTCAGCTTTATAACCGCCCGGAGGGAGGCATTAATGGCCGGGTGGAAGGATAAATTGCAGAGCCGGGCAGCTGCTGGCAGTTTAAGATTGTAACGTGTTAATTATGTTAAAGGCACTAAATAATTTCACTGCGTTGATGAGGGAAGGGAGGGAGGAGGTGGTGGCAGGGAGATTCTCCAGGGAGATGCTCCAGGAGGCTGTAGCATGTCCAAGGCACTGGAGGGGATGGGGTCCCCACAGCCGAGGATGCACAGGCACCTTATTCCCACCGGTTCCTTTGGAAAAGGCAAGGTTCTGAAATGCAGTAGCCTGAGCTAGAGCTGTTCAGAGCCTGAGCACGTTGCTTTGGACAGTCAGGGCTGGAGAAGCCATCTCCCCCGCAGTGATGCCCAGCCGAGCCAGGCCGGTGCCGGCAGCGGGCTGCACGGGGGAGGATGGCAGGGAAACACTCCGTCCTTGCAGGGAAGAAACCAGCAGCCCCGGAGAAGACCCTTTCCCCCGGGAGACCCCCTTACCCCTGGGGACACGGCTCGGCTGCACGGCCCGGGGGGAACGGGCAGGACCCGCCGCCCTCCGGCAGGGCTGGCCCCGGGCCACCCACCCTCCCCGCCGGGGTCCCGCTGTCACCGGCTGGCCGGGGTCCCGTTGTCACTAGGTGGCAGTGGAGCATCTCCGTGTGGCTCTGGGGGGAGCTGGGAGCCTCGGGAGACACCCACCCCCCCCCGCCGAGCCCTTCCCATCCCCTCCGGGCAGACCCCGGAGTGATGCCCGGAGCCATCCCATCCCAGAGCTGGTCCAAAGGAATCCCAAACTGGATCGCAGCAAACCCAGGCTGCAAGGCACCGGTGTTGCCCTGGATACAGCCCGTTTTTTGGCTGAGACTTTATTTGGGTGGAAAAAATGAAGATCTTGGCTGTTTAGCAGGGATTTCTCCTGCAGCCGTCTCGGTTCTGGACTCACATGCGCTGCCCACGTTTCTGCCCCAGACAGACCAGACGCAAGCGTGATGCGGGTCCCAAATTCTCCACTCGATCCCAGTGCTGGATATAAACCCCCAGCCTGTGTACAGACCCCAGCTGTCCCCTCATAATGTGGGCCAAGCGTGGGGACCCCGTGTTATACCAGCTATAAACAGAGGAGACAAGACGGACCCTGGAGCTGCCACCTCGCTGGGGTAAAACCAGACTCTAACACAGGCACAATCCCGTGGGAACAACCCGCCATGAGGAATTAAACTGCCCAGCCGAGCTGGCAGAGGAGCAGCTGGTGCCAGCATTCCCAAACAAGGAATTCCCCAGGAAAATCAGTTTAGTTCAACCACTGCAGCAGTTGGCACATGGCTACAAACCCATCTAGGAAACAGGTCCATTAAATCAGCCTGATTTCTGGGCATGCACCAGCTCTGGTTTTACAGTCCCTCGAGCACAGCACTCCATCTACAGCAGAGTAGATTTTTGGAGATGTTTTCCTGCCTCAGCATTGCACCTTCCCCCTACCCTCCAGGACCAACTGCCAGGATGGAGCAGTCCTGGAGTTCAGTCAATTCCTGCCTGGGAAAAAGATACCGAACCTGGAGCTGGTCCCTCTCCAGCACGGTCAGGTCTGGGATGTGCAGCTCCAGGCTGAAACACCTGGTCAAAATGCACGGAAATAGCTGAAAAGGGAGAAATTCACGCCAAATTCAAGACTAGCTGGAGGGGCAAAACCCTCAGACCCAGCAAAGCTGAGGGATGTCACAGCACAGGGAGGGGACAGCGCAGCCCCCAGGGTGCAGGGATGGGGTGAGGTCAGGGAATGGATTTACCCTGAGCCGGGTTGATGAAGGAATGAAATAAGTCAGAATTGCTCAGCTCCTCTGGTCCATGCTGTGCAGAGAGCATCGAGATGCAGAGCTGGTGTGATACGAGACAACCCCTCCAAGACCAGTATCTCACCGGCACTTTTATCTGGCAAAATCCACAGTACCATCACCTGCCCAATATAGGCTCCCAGACCAGTTTGGGAGGGAGATGTGAGGGTTCGTTGCTCTGTTTGGGCACGGCCAGGCCAGACCCCACGCGAGGGGAGGTGAAGAGGTGTGGGAGAACCGGGCAGAGCCTTGTTTTGCAACCCAACTCTGATTCTACCAGAGCACAGGTGGGATCTGCGAGTTCCTGGGGGCTCAGCAGCCACGGCAAAGCCGAAAAAAGGGGATGACATTAAATCACAGCGAACATCCAGTTATTTA
This sequence comes from Falco biarmicus, assembly GCF_023638135.1. Lineage (NCBI taxonomy): Eukaryota > Metazoa > Chordata > Aves > Falconiformes > Falconidae > Falco > Falco biarmicus. The sequence continues at coordinate 1,855,871 of NC_079303.1, read as the reverse complement.
CTGGGGGCTTCGGTGGGTGCAGGTGTGTCTGGCAGCTTTTAACCATGCAGAGCCAGCGCTGCTGGCAGAAATCCGGGTGATGCAGTCCAGCCGCAACGCCGGAGAGCGGCACTAAGACCACATCCATCCTCCAAAGGGATTTTTTTTTTCCTTTGGCAGCGAGGAGGAGGAGGGAAAGCAACGAGATCTGCTCATTCTCAGCTGTGTTTCCACAGTCCCCCAGGACCTGCATTCCCTGACACCAGGGCATCGGATTTCCACGGCTGAGGATCAGCCTCTTATCACCGGGGTCTGCAGGAAATTGGGACTGATGGGGGGCCCTGGGAGCCAGCACCGGCTTTGGCAGCTGATGCCTTCGGATCGGCTGCTGCTGGCATGGGCACAGAGCCCGGGTCCCTTTGGGGCAACCAACCCTACAGGTGGGGTAAAACATACTGGGGTGCACCCCAGGGGGGTATTTGGGATTTACCCTGAGGGTTGCTTGTTTGGGGAGGGCACAGCACTCACCTCCTGCCTTCTTGCATCCCCACACAGCTCCTGGGACCGGGATGTGAAATAGGGTAGCGGGGAGAACACGAGCCTGTGCTGGGCTCTGTAGCCAGCGTGGCAGGGAGCCCTCCTCGTCCTCCTCCTCTTCTACAGGCTGCTCTGACAGGAGAAGAGAGGAAAGATATTTGCAGGGAGCCTCCAAGAAAAGAAACCCTAAGAGCCTGACCCCACGTCCCGTTACCCCCTCGGGAGCTGGGTTTAGCCCTCAACCTCTGCCCTAAAGCAAGAAGAAAACAGGAGACAGCAGCTCTTGACCAGGAGCCTCTCCACCTGCTGTCAATCACCCTGCCTCAGGGCAGCTGATGCCAGTGATTGACAGCAGCTCAGGATGGGGCTGAGCCCCTCCACCAGCATCTTCCTTGCTCTCCCTCCCTCCCAGCCCGTCCAGCTCCTCGAAGGAGAGCTACCCCACACCGGATCCGTCTGCTCCGTATTTATTAAAACAACAAACAGGGGCTGTGCCTCCAGGTGCCCCCGCGCATTCCTGTGGGGCCGGCAGAAGCCGGAGCCGGCAGCGGGTGCCTTGGAAAAAAAGCATCATCCTGAACCCAGCTGTCCCACCGAGCCACCCCGTGGGATGGGGCTCCCCATGGGAAGGGAGGGGGGTTGTGGCAGCCCCGCGAGGTGGAGGGGTCCCAGCAAGAAGCCAAGGGGTGGTGGGATCATGGACCTCATGGTGATGCACGACTCCTGCACCTGACTCCTGCCGAGCAGACGCATTTTTCCTTCCTATAGCAAATGCATTTTCTGCCCTGTTCCCACCCAGGGGTGGTGTTTCTGCTGCTCTTTTGGGACTGGATACAACCCCTCGCTCCTGCCTTAGGCGGCTGCTCTCACCCAGAAGCTGTTGTGTTAATGGGCAAAAGTTGGGGGGGAGCAGAATTAATCCTCTGTGCAGAGCCATGGGGAATCGGCTGGGCTGGGAGATGCCCCTGCTGGAATCAATGAAAGGATGGATTTCATCCTGCAGGACGACACAGCCTCGATAGGGTCAGCGTGTCCCGTGCTGCCGGCGTCTGGCCTCCTTTGAATGAAACAAATTAATGAAATTACTGCAAGTTGGACGGACACAGAGGAGGCTCTGTGCCTGCCTCCGTGAAAAAGCATTCCCACATTCAGCTCCCTGGCGTCGCCTCTGTGCCAGGGACCGCAGCATCTGTGGGGCACGCTACGCAGGGCAGGAGCAAGGGGATGCCGCAACATCCCCACCCCGCCCAGCATCTGCTCTTGGTGCCCTGCTCCTGCCCAGGTTGGTTCAACAAAGGATGCTGCCATGCTGGAGGGATGGAGAGCAAACCCACAGAGCTGCAGCAAAACAGACAGCGAAAAAAAAAAAGGATTCTGCAGCACCCTTATCGCTCCCAGCCGCCAATTAACCTTCCCCGTGCGATTTTAGCCTCTGCTCAGATCAGCAAGTCCCCAGGCATGGTTTGACTTGGGTTGAGAGGATGGGGCAACCTCTTCTTGGCTCCCTGGGGAGCAGAGGCACAGAGAGGGACATTCTGCCTCCCCTCTGCTGCCGCCGGCCCCGGCTAACAGCCGTGACTCCTCCGTGCGGCAGAGGAAGCGGGGTTAATGCCGAGGAAAGCCTCGGCCAGCTCATGCCCTCGGTGAAGTTATTGAATTTACTTCCCCCCAGCGAGCTGAAGGGAAGAGCAGCGGGGGGCTGCCGCAGGGCACGCTGCGCCTGGGAGCCAGGTGGGACCCATTAAACCCCATCCTGGGGACAAGGCAGTGCTGTCCCACCGGTCACATGTGTCCCCAGGAGAAGGGGGGGGGGCTCCGTTTCCCCTCACCCAAGCCACATCCTTCCAGAAGTGGGGCCAGGAAAAAAAGCCAGGAGCAAGGAAGGGTGGAGGGACAGAGAGAGACGTGGTGGGGAAGGCACGAGGGGGGCAAAGGGGGTCTGCTGGTGTGGGTCAGATCCTGCTCCTGGGGTAGCTCCATCCATCAGCCTGAGCTTTAGACCAAAATACTAAGGCTGCTAAAATCTAGCCTGTGTGAGCACCTCTGTACCCCGAGATCCTCTGCCCCAGTGAAACCACCTCATACAGAGCCCCCCCTGCACCACAGGGTCCCCCGAGACCCCAGCACCCAGAGAACCATGTCCCTCCCACGCACCCAGCACAAGGGGCTCCATCCCCAGCTCCCTCCGTCACACGGGTCCCCTCTCCAGCTCCTCGCTCCAGCTTTCAGGGCTCTGCACAGCTGGGGTGGGGAGGTGAACCCCCAGTGAAGATGATCAGAAAAAAGCAGCATCCAAAAAGATAATTACTGATTGACGCTTTTCCCCCAGAACAGCCCACTCTGCCCATTCCAAATGAGGAAGGTGGTGCCCACACCCCACCAGAATTTTTTCCCTGACTCAACCCCGTAAAACACTCATTTTCCCCCAAATTACCTGGACTTGAAGACTTTCCCACAGGCTTCGCATCCTGGGATCTTGGCTCTCTGGGGGATCTCTCCAGGAGCATCCTCTCCCGGGCGCTGGACCACGGGGTCAGCTGCTGAGTCCTTACCCCCTGCGCTGGGAGGCAGCAGCCCCTTTGACCCTCGTCTCCATGCAGAAAGGGCTGATCCTGGGTGTTTCTTCTTCCTCCCCAACGGCTCTGGGCACAGAGGTTTAATGTGAAAATGCTGTGGCCTCTTTGGGGAGCGGGAGGAAGACATCTTTTACTCCAATTTAGCAGAGCTCGCCTCCACTTATTGCTCTGAACTTCACCCCCTGCTGCTCCCAAGGCTTTGAACTGGCTCGGATCCCATTAATGGGGTTAAGCAACAGCAGGGAAAATGTAGGGTTAGTATCAGAGAAAATATAGGGAGCCTGCTGGTGCTTGGGGCCTGATTCTGCAGGATGCTTAGGCTCTCTATCACCTGGGACAGCCCTTTCTTTCGTGCCATGGAGCTGTACTTGATAAACACCCAACGCAGGGGAAAACCCCGGCACTGGAAAAGCTCAAGTCATGGGAACCAAGTGGGGATGGATTTGGGGAAAGTACCGGAGCACACTGCTCCCCTCCGCCCTGTGGGCTCACACGCAGCGAGGTGCAGCTCACAGCCACGCTGCAGCACGGGAAACGGGACCCCGAGAGCCCCAACCCAGTTACCGGGACTCGATCATCCACCAGGATGCGGGACCTCTGCCCAGTTCCCCCTCAGAGCTGAGCACACTCCCCTTTGCAGAGCCGCCACGTCTCCCGCTGTTGTGTTTATACCAATTAGCTTACTCAAAGCAATTAACGAGCTCCAACACCTCCAGTCATCACCTTCCTATAACAGCAGTGTAAACAGAGAGCAGGGCACGTCAGGAGCTGGACCGCACCACTTTGGGATGGGGAAGAAAGCAAGGATGGAGATTTGCTTCTATAGGCGCATCCCACATCCGCTGAACTCCCAGGGGTTAAATTACCCTTTCCCAGCACTTCTCACCCGTAGTGGCCTGTCCGTCTGTCCCCAGTCCTCCTTGGGCTGGCAGAGGTCAAGGTCCCGGCATAATCAGGGTCCCTCACTCTCAGAGGAGAAGAAAGGAGGTGCCAAGCTTCCCTGAAGCCTTCGCACCCCACCGGGGGGTCTCCACAGGTGAGTGCATCATCCAAAAGGGAAGGAGAGAGCAGAGGACCAACACTCCAGGCACCTGATCAACCCAAGGCACCTCTTACACAAGTTGCACATGCTGGCCCGGTTCCTCAGTTTTTTTTTTGGGTGCCGAAGAGTTTGGGGTGAAATTGCTTCAAAGTTCAATGGCACGGGTTTTGTTTCCTATCAAGGGACCTTTGAGATACGGAACAGCTCGCGGCTCCTCGCAGAGAGATTTGCAGTTGAAAGGTCAAAGCTGTTTCTGGTTCCCCTTATCAGCGTTGGCCGAGCAAGAAGGAAACCTTTCGCTGCCTGGGTCAGGTGGGGGAGGTCACGCCGGGGACAGAGCACCGGGGCACCGGGGCTCCGGAGATGAGACACCGATGGCAGAAGGTGGGAAGAAACCCAGGAGACAGGAATTACGCCCTATCTCCAGACCTACAGCAAGGCCATGGAGGGGAGGGCTACCCTTCCCACCGCCCTGGCAGGCCCCATGGTCCCATCCGCTGGAGAAGGCAGCAGGACATGATGGGTTGGGGGACACCATTGCCCAAAGCAGATTTGCCCACTGCAGCTGTGGGGTTGGCCCCACTGGTGGCCACTCAGCTCCCTGGACCTGTTCCACATCCCACTCAGTGCTGCTGAGTTTGTCTGGCTTGGACCGTTGGGGTGCACCGATGAAGACCTGGGTCAGGTTTGGGTGCTGGGACCCCTCCAGAGCTCAGCAGGAACACGGTGGTGGCCAGGCACAAACCCCCGGAGAAAGCCAGGAGCAGCATTTGCTTTACAAGATGGAGATGTCCTGAGCCTAAACGGAGTCCTGGCCCTGACAGACAGTTTCTCTGCAACCAAGCGATGTGACGTGTGTCCCATCCGACCACCTTTGCCTTCAACCCAACCAACCAGGTGCTAGAAACATCTTCCAACGATGGCAAAGCTCAAATGCTTCTGGGCTCAGCTCTTGCCCAACCCTGCCTTGTTCTCAGCCTTCATCCCCCTCTCTCTCATCCACCCATCCATCCATCCATCCATCCCGGACCACAGCACCACGGTGCCCACCCAACCCATGCTCTGAGCTGGTGGGCACTTTGATCTCCCCCTTCCCTGCTCCTGCCTGCTCCCGTTCCCCCACGAGCTGCTCCTCGCACCTTACACCAGCCGACCCAGCCAGGCTGGGAACCGGGGCAGGCGAAACAAATTGGTGGGAAGCACAAAGACTTGACAGCCCATCTGGTTTCCACACAACTCCCCCGGCACTCTCGGTGTTGTCACCTTTCATTCATCCTGGCAGGTACAGAGATTGCCACCAGCCTGATCTCTTGAAGTCCTGACACGCGCAACCCCATTATGGAACTCCAAGAGCTGCTGCTGACGTGCCTTTGGGAAAAGCAAAGCCCTCTGCAAAGCCCTGGCCTGGGAGGAGGGGAAAGCACATGGCGAGGAGCAGAAAAACACCCTCCCAGGTGCATGAAGGTGGCTCCTTGGGGTCAGCCTCCCCTCCCCAGGCTCCCTCCAGTTGGAAAGACCACCAAGCATCCCCAACCCATCCAAGGAAGTGCTGGTGGCGTATCTCCCACCCTTAACACCTACGCCAGTGCCGTGTGCCTCAGTTTCCCCATCTGAAAGAGGAGCACTTTGTGCCCTGCTGTCATCTCCTTGATGAGACCACGACGGTAAAGACACATCCAGCACCCACCACCAAACCACAGCCTGACACGCCAACGGGCTGGAGCATCCCACATACGCTCCCACTCCTCTGTGCAGGGCTCAGCCAGCGGTGAGGCTCGGGCGTAAGGGTGAGCCCCACTCGGATGGATGGATGGATGGATGGATGGATGGATGGATGGATGGATGGACGGACGGATGCGGTACGGGAGCAACAGCAGTGAGAAAATACAGCTCTCCTCCCCAGCGAGCCCCCAGGAATGGCTCCTTCCCCCCCTGCCCCCGCCACCAGCCACCAAAAAAAAAAAGCCGATTACTTTCAGGTGTCAGCCAGTTAATAAAATAAATCTTCCCCTTAAGGAAAGAGGAGGTTTGCATGGGGGGATTTTTTTTTTTTTTTCCAAAGGCTAAACACAAACCAGAAGGCAACAGACTCCGGCACATTGGCTCCACTGTCCTTTCGGGACGCAGTTGGAGACACTTGGCTTTATTTTTTTTTCCCCTTGTTTCTCTCCCCCCCAAAAAATTTTCCCTGATTTTTAGGGGCTGCTACAAATTGATCCCAGTAATCACAAGGCGATGCCATCCCACCGGCTCAGCCCCAGGGAGTTACTTGCATCACTGTTTGTTACGGACTCTCCAGGGAAAACTTTTCCTTTCCCTGCAATAAATTTTCCACTTACGTTTTAAGGGAAGAAAATGTTTTCCGGTGCTTTTTCTGGCTCTCTGTCGGGAATGATTACTCCCAGATTTATTGGGATTTGCAAAGGAGGCGGCGATACCTGGGATCTCCGAAACTTGCCAGGATAATGATGCAGGCAGCACTTGTCGGCTACAGATCTGATTTATGGAGCAAGATTTCATCTGTCCCGGTGCGTATAATTTACTGGGATCTGGAAATGGCTCATTAGGGGATGAGATGAATAAATCCATCAATCCCTCGGGGAGGGGAAAAGCTTTGTCCGGCTCTGTGCACCGCCTGCAGATCCCGGGGGGAATTTGGGGTTTCCCTCGGTGGCAGCCGGACGGGGAGCAGGGCCCTCACCAGGGTAATTCGGCATCGCCAGGACAGCACAGGACCCGCTGCCTGGATGGCTCAGCCCCGGCTGGGGGGGCCAAATGAGCCCCCAAGGTGTGGGAAGCACCTGGGACACCCCCAGGCATGGTGCGGGTCCCCAGTGCCTGTGACCTGGCGGGTGCTGAGCCCCCGGCGCGCTGCTGGGATCCACTCCACGGATTCCCAACAAGCCGGGAAAGCTGCAGCCAAACGCGTTTGCTCTTACAAAGCTGATTTCTGGAAAGGCTAGGATTTATCCCCGATCCCCCCCTGGGGTCAGGGAGTCGGTTCAATTCTGCCTGCCCAAACAGGAGCTGAGCTAACCCCCCCCCCTCCCCAGCACCCCAAAATCATGCCCCTCCCCCTCCTTTTTGCCTTTTTTTTCCTCCATTTGCACCATTTTCCAGCCATTTTCCAGCTACAGACCGACCCCCATGCAAACTCAGGATGACCGAGCCGCCGGTGAGGGGCTCAGCCCAGCTCCACACTGATCCCACTGGGAATTAATCTCCCCGGCAGCGGATCCAGCCAGGCTGCCGTGCACCCACGGGCAGCACAAACCTGCAGTAACGCCCAATTTACACCCGTTTACCCGGCTGCTGTCTGAATTCAGGGGCCAGATCCTGCTCCCAGTTACATCTATGTTAAATCCAAAGTGATCCCGTTTATTTCATGCCGTTATTTCCAATTTATGTGGCGTTAACGGCGTTACTCTAAACTGAAAGACTCCAATCCTCCCAACGGAGCAAATCTGGAATAAATTCCTTTTAATCCCTAGAGATATTCCTGATTTTGCGATCGCTATCACATTTTTAGGAGTCAAAACACCCATTCGGCTCCCAGTTACATGTCTTTTACTGGGATTAATGCCGTAAGGACACATCCAGCCCAGCATCTCCCCCGAATCCCCGGCACCACCGGCTTGCTGCCACTTCCAGGCTTAATTTCAGCTCCTTCTTTTTTATATAATATATATATATATTTGGAGCAGCTGGAAGGAAAAACAAGCCCGAACTCAGCATCCCGAAGCACTTTCCAAAGCAGCCTGAAAGTCCCCCACAAAACCTTTCCTTATTAAAGCAGAAACTGGCCGGCGTAGGAGCACGGCGATGGAAGAAGGGATCCATCCCTCCGGCTGGGAGCCGGCAGCACAGGGCTCGGCGGTCCCCGCTGCCTCCCAGCGTAAAATCGAGTTTATAGAGCCCAAATTACCCAGCGCTGGAAATCCACCCCGTGCCCCTGCCTGCAAGGATGCGGCCGGATCCTGGTTTAAAGCAGCCTGAGGGAATTCAGCTCATTTATTCCTGCGGCTCCTCTAAAGGCCACTACATATCCGAAGCACTTTATAAACACTTGGCTTTTTAAAAAACTGCTATTTTTTACATCGGTTTGGATCAAGCCAAAATACTGTTGATTTTTTTTTTTTCCTTTCCTCCTAATCTATCTCCATGAACGCAAACGAAAACAAAAGCGATGGGGCTTGGCTTTCCCGCCGGGTTTCATCCCGTCCGCAGCCCCGCCGTTTTCCCGGGTTTTGTTTCCTCGACTGTTATTGCTATCATTAATTTACGGCACGCTTTGACACCGAACGCTGCTCCGAAGTGAGCGCTGGAAGGCAGCGCCAGGATGGAAACAGTAACTTAGAGGTTTCAATCACCAAAAAAATATCTCAAAAATATCGCCAAAAAAGTTACCATTTCAACAAATTTGCTATTTGCGGGGAAAAATCCCCCCCGTGTTATTGCAGCAGCCGCGCATCCCTCCTCGCTGCATCCACAGGGTTCCAACCCAGCTCCGCAGGGCTGGCCGTACAGACGATACCACCACATTAAATTTGTACAAATTTAGGTATTTGTGCAATGATGTGGGTGCGATTTCCACACGCTCATCTGCATGCCTGCGCAGTCTAGACGCAAATTACGTGATTTTAGTGCCCGTGTGCTGATACAGAAACACGCTGCGTTTGTGTGCAAAATTATAATACGCATTTGCATGGGATTAAATTCTCAGTGCATGTATCTGGATGGCTATGAATATGTGTGGCTATAAATGTGTGTGGCTATAAATATGCATGCATGTATAAATGTGCATGTATAAATATGCATACGTTTATATGAATATATACGTGTGCACGTAAAGCACGTTCATGACACAGAGGCTGTCGCCTGCCTTTGTGCAGCGGGATTACACGTGGGTGGATGTTGGTGGTTGCGCTTTGCTTTTGGGAGACCTGGAAACAGGGCCGTTTTCTACATCCTCAACCTTGTTAAATACCGAATCTGGGCCCGGCTCGGTGGATCCCGTGGGTTTCCAGCAGGATCAGCCCGAGGGGCTCCGTCTCCCAGTCGCTAACGCAAACCCGGGGTTGCAATCAGCAAGGGAGATTTCCCCAGGTGAATCAATAAAGACATTTTTGCCGGCATCAATGTGCACATTCCTGAGCGAGATCGACCCGTAGGTTGAGACGAAGCTCTGCAATGAGTCGGACGTTAGGAATTGGAGGATTTTCTGGGATATTTGGGAAGCAAAGAGGGATGAGCAGACAGGGAAGGGCTGAGGATTGAACCCACGATAGCTCTGCAGCTTTAGCAAAAAAAAAAAAAAAAAAGTAAGCAAGGGCACAGATTCCCTTTGCTGCTCAGAGCCGAGATTATTGTCCCTGTGTGACAGAGAGGCAGGGATGTGCCCAAGACAGCTAGAAGCCTGTTGGCACCCAACAAGTGGTGGTATAAATCTCCCCAGGGATTAGGAGAAGGTCCTCGCTGTGGGACGCGAGCAGCCAGCGTGGCCAGCTGAGTCCCCCGCCGGGCAAGGGAAGAACCTCCCCAAAACGCATGTCCTTGCAGAGGTGGGGGGGAATGGCCTGCGTCGCATCGTCCCAGCTCCTTTTGTCCATACGTGGGGTTTCTCCAGGCTGAGGACCTGACCTGGGCATGGAGAGGAGCAGCAGAGCTGGAGATCAGCCTCCAAGCGCTGGGCCAGCAGCCACCCAGCACAGCTGGGGATGCTACAGGCTGGAGGGGGGCTTTGGTGTCTAACAGTGTCATCAGGAGGACAGATGTCCCCAGGCTCTGTCCCTCCTGCCTTCAGCCTGAAGCTCATGTGCCAGAGCCACGTTGAGCTGAGCTGCCTCCCTGCTTTCCAGAGGAAGCCATAGCTTTCTCCCAGCAGGCTGCTCCCCGGAATGGGCCTTCTTCCCAAACTGCAGAGCGCAGAGGGGAAAAAAAACAATAAAAATCAGCCCTCTGGAGAAAAAGCCCACGGGCTGGACCACGGCTGCTGGTCCTCCTCTAGGCTGCCTGCTGCTCGACCTCCAGGCTGGGAGGGAAAGCCCGACCTTGGAAAAGGAGAGCCCATCCCCGGTCCTGTGCGTTAGGCACTGCTCTGCGTCCCGCCAGCATTTCCAAGGCTCTGGGTAATGTTGCAAAGTCTCGGCTGTGCAGGGATGTTCATACAAACCACAGAGCTATGCAAACCCTCCCAGCCTCCTGCCGAGCTCTTCAGTGACATCTCATGATCCCAGGGGAGGCGAGGCAGCTCTCTGGGATGGCTGGAGACGGTGGGGAAAGCCAATGGGAGGCAAAGGGGGGGGGGAAATCCTCCTCCCAGCAAGCAAGAGAGAAACTGAAAACAGAAAACATTTGCCCACAGAGCATCCTGCTGGAGTCCTCCCACTGCACTTGGTGGCTCTCTTGCCAGGGCTCGTTTGGTGGCAGATGCAATTAAAATGGGGCCACAAAAGGTCATTTCAACCCAAGAGCCGACCCAGCAGCGCTTCCCCTCCGGAGATGGCCAAGTCGGACACTGTGACATTGTGAAAAGTTTCTCCTGGAAGCTTTTCAGCCGAGGAGGTTGTTGGGATCATCCTTCGCCCACAAATAATCCGGTTTGTGGCAAACAAACCCCAGTGAGACCTGGGAGCACCATGGGGACCTCCATGTCCAAGTCAGTCCCATACTGGCACCCATCCCCGGTGCTCTAAGAAGAGGCACCCACCCTGGGCTGCCCCAGCAGCCTTTGTCCCCGATCTCAAAGCACCCAACACCAAGCACCAAACCAGCAGAATGAGGCACCCTGGTCTGGCTCTACACACAAAATACCAAGGTAGAGGGTTGGTGGAAGGTTTAGGAGATCCCAGGAGTCCTGGTCCTCAGCCATGCTCGCTGGAGGGACCAAACCCCGCAGCAGTTCCATGAACCAACACCGACCCCACAAAAAGATCTCACAAACCTCTCCTCACACTGCCTTCAGCTCCCAAATACCCCGAATCCCACCTTCCCAAGACCTCTTCCACCTGCCCAGAAGGGTTCCAGCAATGGCTCCAGCCTGGAAAACCAGCACATCCCAAACCAGCCTGCCCATCCCCTCCGCACCACCAGCACACATGGAGAGACTCATCCCCCTGCTATCAAAATCCTTTAAATGCCAGCAGTAAAACTGAGAGATGTACATTGAAACTAATAAGCCTTTACAGGAGTTATGCAATGTTTAATAATGTTTAATGACTTGTTGCATGCCAGAGGACTTACAGTCCGTATTTAGCAATAATTTACAACACGCAGCAAGCTGCGGACAGTCAAACAGGGAAAATCCCGACAGCTCCAGCTGCTGCGAAGGGAAAGCGTCAGGGAATGCTGCAGGATGCAGCGGAGCTGCCGTGGGCATATAAAGGGTGGGTGAGGAGGGGGCACTGCACACTCAGACCCCCGTTTGCAGAGCCAGACCCTCATGGGACTCTCTGCCAGAAGAGGTTTGAGCCCAGGATCCCAACCCAGCCGCTATTTTTCTTGCAACTCCCAGGTTTCCCCGACTAGGGGCTGGAAAATCCAGCCGTGATTTATACCACACGCCACAAACCCGCCGCGCCTGCGATAACACGGGTTTTTGCAACGACCCAACAACATCGTATCCATCCTGCAGCTGCTGCCAAGACATTATATTTTTATCATAAGCTCTTTGAAACGAGACTGTCTTGTGATTCCAGATTTGTACCGTGCCCGAGATAACCAAGCACAGCCCCAGCACCGCAATAAAAGCGATAGCACGCTGCATAATGTTATTTAATGGTCGGTGTTAGCCTGTTCCGCTATTTAACATCACGCGTCTGCGAGCCGCCTGCTCCTTCTCCACCTCTTTTCGTGGCTCCCAACCAGTCCATCCCCTGCCCTGCAGCCCCGATACCTGCAGGTTATTTTTTTCTAGACCTGGTGCAAGGAGCGATGCCCCAGGGTGAGTTAAAAGCTGCGGTCTGTGCTGTGCATAAGGGAAAACTGCAAATGGAGGTGTAAAAATCACCCCTCAGCCCGGATATCTGCTCATTTTTCCATGCCTGTTATTTCATCCCCTCTCTCCACGACACCAAGCCTTAGGATCGCCAAAGCTGCCCCGTTATTCCGCACACAACCCCCCCCAAAGCTGTATAACCCCCTCCCCCTCCACCAAGCCCAGCGCCCGGCCACCGGGAGCAGCCGAAGCGGCTCCAAGGCGGATGGATGCATCAGAGCAAAAAGAGAGGAGAGAGGCTGGAAAAAAAAGTTCAGGCAAGCTCTGATCAGCTCTGCCCCACACTGGTGCCCGCTGGGATGGGGGGACCCAAATCCTGGTGTGGGACCAGTGGCAGGGACACACCGAGAGCAGGATAGGGCCACCTTGGTGCTGCGGGCAAACACCACCCATGCCAGCAGGCTCCAAGGAGGGACATGTCACCGTGGGATCCTGGATCCCATGTCCCAGTGTCATGATCATTGCTGGATCCCATGTCCCAGGGTCACGATCATCCCTGGATTTCGCATCCCAGGGTCACGATCACCCCTGGATCCCACGTCCCAGGGTCACGATCACCCCTGGATTTCACATCCCAGGGTCACGATCACCCCTGGATCCCGTGTCCCAGGGGTCACTATCACCCCTGGATCCTGCATCCCAGGGTCACAATCATCCCCGGGTTTCACATCCCAGGGTCACGATCACCCTGAATTTCGCATCCCAGGGTCACGATCACCCCTGGATTTCACATCCCAGGGTCACGATCACCCCTGGATCCCATGTCCCAGGGGTCACTATCACCCCTGGATCCTGCATCCCAGGGTCACAATCACCCTGAATTTCGCATCCCAGGGTCACGATCACCCCTGGATCCCATGTCCCAGGGTCACGATCACCCCTGGGCTGCCCTGCCCAGGCAGTATCCCTGGCCCTGGGGAGGGAAGGGCCGCCGCCGGGCTCAGCACAGCTTGGAAAAGGGAAACGATCCCAGAGGGAGTCAGGGATGGAAGTTTCTCCCCCCGCCTGGGATCTGGAGCCGCTCGCAGCGGCTGGGGACGAAGCTTTACGCCAAGGCAGGGCCTGGGCATTTCCTGCGGCTGGGAGACACTGGGAGCGCTGGGAGGGGGGGGGGCAGGGCTCCCCCACGGCCCCTGCTCGGGGCTGGGGAGGGGGGGTCCACTGCTCCGCTCCGACCCACTCGGGAAGGGCGCTGGGGTGGGGGGGCCGGGATTAGCGGGCTGAGGAGGGGATGGGAGGACGCACGTGACTGGCTGTGGAGTGGGGGAAGTGGGCTGGGGTGTGCGGGTGGGGGGGGGGGGGGGGCGGGGGGGGCTCGGCGATCCCTCCCTCCCCATCCCCACCATCCCCCTCCTCCCCGGCCCCCCGCACAAAATCCGCTCCCGCCGGCCGCCCCGCTCCCTCCAACCTGCGGCATGGAGGCACCGGGCTGCCCGGCCTTCCCCCCCGCCGGGCCGGGCCGGGCCCCCCCCGGGGCTCCCCCGGGCTCCCCCCGCCTTCCCGGCCGGGCCGCCGGGCCCCCCCCGGCAGCCGCCGCCGCTCAGCCCGCGCCCGGCCCGCTGCCCGCCCGGCAGGGCTGCGCCCCGATACCCGGGGGCCGCCGGCCCGGGGCCGCTCGCCGGGGCCGTCCGTGGGAAGCCGTTCTGCCCGGCCGGGGCTGCAGGTACCGGGGGAGCGGCGGGGGGGAGGGACCCGGGTCCGCGACCCCCGCCCCGGCCCCTTCGGCTTCACTTTGCTGCGCTCTGCCCCCGCCCGGGGCCTGATCCTGCCGCTGCCCTCGGGGGGACGGCCCTGATCCCCGCGCCCCCACAGTGTCCTGTCGCCGACACGCAGCCCCCCGGCTTCACCGAGGCGGCCGCTGTCGCGATGTGGCCACCGTCGGTGCGGAGACCGCTCGGGCATCCCCCGACGGTAGCCGGCAAAGGCCGGGCCGGTGCTGCCGTGTGTCGGGCAACCGGGCCTGTGTCACGACAGAGAGACCGAGGTCTCCGGGATCGTGCTCGCCCTGCTGGAGCGGCGGGAAGAGGTGACGGGAGAGCCCCGGCCCCGCTGCCGCGACGGCGGGGACCGGCCCGGGCCCACTCCCCCGGCCACGGAGCCGGTTACCGGGCAGGGAGCGGCCCCGGCCCGCGGAGGAGGCTGGAAAGGCGCCGCCGGCTCCCGGGACCGGGCCGCACCGGGCACGACCAGAGGCAGGACCGGCCGCACGGACGGGCCCGGGGCTCCCCGGGACGCGCGGCTGCCCGGTGCCCGGTAGCCCTCCCCGCCCCCGGCAGGACGAGCCGCAGCCCCGGGGCTCTCCCCATCGCTCCCCCCGGCCCAGCGACACCGCCGGCCCCGTCGCGCTTCCCTTCCCGGCCGGGACCGTCGGGGACTGCGGCCGGGGCTGACCGGGCTCGTCCCGTCCCCCCGGGGCTCCCCGGCCCTTTCATTCCCCCCCTTTTCCCTTCGCTTTAATATAAGAAGAAACAGGCAGCGCCGCGGGTGTAATGGGAACCAGGTGGGGCCCAGCAAAGCCCCGCTCCCGGCTGGGGGGAACAGGTAGAAAAAGCCCCCCCCGGGGGTCCCGGGGGTCCCGGGCTGGTGTCCATCCCCCCCGCGCTTACCTGCTGCCGCTGCAGCGGGGCTGTGCCGATCCCGGGAGCCTCTCACCGGTGGCCAGGGTGGTGGTCCCGGTTCCCGGGAGCCCTTCCCGTGCCCCCATCCCTTCGCTAATGATCCCTTTGAGTTCTCCTTTCCCCTCCCGGTTACAGCTGCTCCCCAGCTGCCGCCTTCCCCAGCGCCGCCAAATCTTGCGTGGGGGTGTCAGTTTTAGGAAGGATGGCGGGGGGAAAAAAAATATCAATATCTTCCCTTTTTCCCATCCTCTTTGTCCCCCTGCGATGCCGTGTTTATTTAGCTACATGCCCGTATCCTGCTCCCTTCCTGCCTTCTCCTTCTTTCTGGCCATTTATTTATTTGTCTCCAACGCCAAAACCCGCGGGTTGCTCGGAAGCACGGCGCGTTGCCTTTGGAAAGGGGGGAAAAAAACCCCAAACCCGCTCTATTTATCGGACCGCTTTGTGCAGAGGAATTTATTTTAATTTATTTCGGTCCTTTTTCCTTACTGTCGGTCCCATTTGGGGGTTTTTGCCTTCACTCTGCACCTTGGCGGGACTTGTTTTTTATCGGTAAACCTCCCCGGCCCAGCGGCCGAGCCCTTCAGAGGAGAAAACAGGGAGGAAACGGCAATTTGGCCTCATCCCTTCGCCGTTACCCACCGCCAGGCACGTAGACAGGTCAGTACCAAGGGGGACAAGGAGCCTTCACCCCCCCAGACACACCCCCCGCCCCCCAGATAACAGTTTGCCATTAATTCGAAGCAGCTGGGGCTTGGCGCTCAGCTGCGTGCCGTAACCCCCAAATTGCCTTAATTACAAAACAACCAAAACTCAAAACCGAAAGTCCGGAAAGGGCCGCGGCGCCGAGGGCTGGTTCAGGGGGTGCGGAGCCCCCGGTGGGTCCATCGGGATGGGGACCCCGTTCACCCGCTCTGCCAGGATGTGATGGTTAACGGGACGGGAAGGAGGATCCATCCCGAAGGAGGCGATTTCCCCCCTTGCCGGCCCCAAGCGCCGTGCTCTGCCCAAGGCCCAGCCATGGGCCTGATCCTGCCCCTCTGAGGGGGCCAGTGGTCTCCACCTGCAGCAAAACTGCATCTCCGGAGCCGGTGCTCAGCTTGGGGGTGAGACCAGGGCAAACCCCCGTATTTTCGGGTTGTCTCCTTCCCAGGTGACACCCCTGTGTCCCCTCGGCCGCTGGGGGGACACCAAGCCATCCCTTCCATCTGCTGAGCCCCCCCTCAGTTCTCCCATCACTGGTTCAGCTCCTTGGGGTACCAGTAGCACCCGGCATCAGCCAGAGGTGCTGAGCTCCGTGTGTCCCTGCGTGGGGACAAACCACCCTCCCGGGGGACAAAGGTGACCTCCGAAATGCGTTGGCCGTGACTGATCTTGAACCCGTTTCATCAGACACCCCAGAGATGCAGCAGCAGCAGCCAGGGGAAAGGGGGAACCCCCATATTTCTTGCTTTGCCCCCCAGCCCTGAAGGAGCGTGGGGAGGGGGAGCTCCTCCCAAGCAAAAAGGCTGGCGGGGGTGGGTGGGGGTATTTTTCACTCCTTTCCAAATGGTTTCCTGAGAGTTACAGCTGCAGGGAAATGCTGGGGGTGGGGGAGGGAGGGGGGCAGGCAAAGGCTGCCCTTGAACCGAGCTCAGGCACGGGGGTCTGGATAGGGCCCAGCGCCAGGGTGGGCTGGGGGTGCTGGTGGCACCGATGTCTCTGCGGTGGGCACAGCTGGGCAGGGTGGAGGCGCCAGCCTGTGCTGGGGGGGGGGAGGGGAACTGGAGGAGAGGGACGAGGAGAATGGAGTAAACCCTGCCTGCAAGGCAGCCCTGCGCTCGCCTTCTCTGCCCCCCATCCCTTAACAGCAGCATCCAAAAGGGTCCCCGAGCGGGGTCCCCAGCCACCCGCTGCTTTGGCCGGGCTTCCCCCCACCCTCGGGGGCCATTGCATGCCCACAGCCCCGCAGCCAGCAGGAATTTTGCTCTCCCCCATGATGGATTTGACCCGCTGCATGCCTGTGCCGAGCCCTTTGCCCGAGCCTTACCCCAACATCCCCCCAGGATGGCTGGGGCCACGCAGAGGTGGGAGGGGAGGGTTGGGGCTGCGGGCACGGGGGGGCTTTTGGCTTCATTAGCACCATTAACACCACCCCACCTTGTGCCTCTCCCCCTGCCAGGCGGCGAGAAGGGATGCAAAGGCGGGTACCAGGTGATGCCCGCATCCTGCCGGGCCCCTGTGAAAGCCCCGGGGGAGCTGGGGTGCCCGCTGGCAGCACCCCTGGGCAGCCTGCAGGAACACAGGGTCCCTGAGCTCCCCGAGCCCCTGGGCAAGAGCAAAAGCAAGAAGCGGAGGAACAGGACAACCTTCAGCACGTTCCAGCTGGAGGAGCTGGAGAAGGTCTTCCAGAAGACGCATTACCCCGACGTCTACGCCCGCGAGCAGCTGGCGTTACGGACAGACTTGACCGAAGCCAGGGTGCAGGTACGGGCGCGGGTCCCCAGCTCCCGTAGGGACGGGCACGGCCACCCCGAGTGGTGGCGGGCAGAGCCGGAGGAGGTTTTCCCCTCCTCCGCAGCTGTTTTTCCCAGGAGAATTAACGCTATGCCTTGGAGAGGAAATCCAGCCCCGGCACACGCTTCACCCACCGCCACGGGGTGTGGGTGCTGGTTGCCTCTCAGCTCTCTCCAGTTCTCCCCTTGTCCCCTCTCTGCAGCACCCGAGGGGCAGGAAGAGCCAAAATTTGGGAGGTCACTGCCAACCTGCCCCGCTCAGCAGCCCCTAAATGTGATCCCCCCTCCACCTCCAGCCCAGGATGAGCAGCGATGGAGCTGCCATCCCAGGAGAGGGATCCCTGGGAGCTCAGCATGGATGGGGTGTGTGGGGGGGGTAGCATGTCCCAGGAGGTGGGGCAGGATGAGGCCCTCCCCCACCACCCCGGTTCTGCCAGCATCACGCTTGCGTCAGGCCAGCGAGGTGCTTCCAGAGGCATCTGCGGTTTGAGGCTCCCAGCGGGAAGAGGCGGCTGGAGGGGGCACCCAGCAGGGAGAAGAGCAAAGGTGAGCGGGTAACGAAACAAACAGGGAGCACCCATTGGGTGCTGGGTACCTCAAGCCGCCGAGTCCTGGGTGCTGCCCTCCCTGTGGGGCAGAATCTGGGGACACGGCACAGGCAGGGGATGCACACCCTGAGCCTGCAACCGCCCAGCCCCTCAGCACCCACCACAGCCTGGAGCCCTGGCTGGGGCTGGATTTCAACAGAATTACCTGTAACCGTGAAATCTGGGCGCTGAGCACCCCCGCACCACGTCCTCTGCCCCGGGAGGTGCTGCTCGACCCAGCACCACCCCAGCCAGCACCACAGAGGGGACATGCAGGTGGGTCATTGTGACCACGCAGGACCCAAAGAGCCTCATTCTGCATCAAAACCTGGGGTGAAGGAGGCCTGGAAGCACAAGGGAGGGAAAAGGATGGTGCCCAGAGCAGGACCGCTTGTTTCCCAAGAGGGATAAGAGATATTTCTGCTACTGGTAGAGAAAAAGGCTGCATGCAAGGGCAGCTTCCTCCATCTCCGCTTTACCGGGATGTGGGGGCACCATTAGGGCTCCTTTCCTGCGGGAATTTGAGCGTGGCCATGACCAGAGGGCTGCCTGGGCAGGGGTCCCTGCACCTCAGCCCCCTCCTCCATCCCCCAGGTCTGGTTCCAGAACCGACGGGCCAAGTGGCGAAAACGAGAACGTTACGGGAAAATCCAGGAGGTGAGAGATGCTGTGGCGCTGCCTGCCCCAGCCCGCGCCCAGGGCAGGGGTCCCATCCCTTTGCCCACGGGGGTCCCGTGGGGTGACCCACATCACCTGTTCTTGCCCCTTGTCTCCCAGGGGCCCATCCCCCATGGGATGCAGCTCCATCCACCCGTGAGAAAGGCACGTGGTCCTGGATGGAAAAGGGGGAAAACAGCAACGTCACATTTTACCACATGCAGGAAGATGCTGCTTTATGTCCCACTCCATCCCCTGTGGGAACATGTCCTTTGGGACAGGCTTTGGGGTGTCACCCCCCCACCCCAAGAAACCCCTGTAGCTGTCCCACATCCATCAGTGCTTCCCACCCCCCTTTTCTGCAAAACTGCCGTTATTTTTCTCCCCCCAACACTGAAAAGTGTAAAAATAATTTAAAACTCAGTTTCATGCACATCCCTGATGCGAACCCCCCCACATCCACCCTGGATGGCAGGGGAGGAAGATTTCACCCAGGGATCAACAGCCCCAGGCGATTAAAATAAAGCATCCCTCGCTTTGCACCCTGTGGGTGAGGGGAATCCAAGGTGGGGGGATGTGGTTCCCCCCCCCTCAGCTGGCCTCCCCCCACTCCACTTAGGGCTTTCCCCCCCCCCTCCCATCCTTTCTTTCAGCTGCAGAACAACCTGTGGCCGAGCTCTGGCCCGGGAAGCCCTGCGGGGCTCCTGCCCCCCGAGAGCATCCCGTCCCCCTGCATGTCTCCGTACCCCCACACTCACAGCAACATCACCGGCTTCATGGGCATCCCTGCTTCTCCCGGCCCCCACCCCGGCATCAACAGCCTCTACTCCCTGCACAGCCTCCCCCCCGCGGCCCTGGGTGCCCACCCCTTCGAGCCAGCACCCGAAGATTACAAGTCACCCACCCTGGTGCCGCTGAGGATGAAGAGCAAAGAGGCGACCAGCAGCCTGCTGAACTGGGCTACATGATCCCCCCGTGGGGAGGGACACGGACCATTCGCACCCCCACCCCCACCCGACCTCGTCCTTCCCCCCCTCCCCCCCCCAGCACCAGGGTGGGGAGCGGGTCGGTGGGGTCACCCTTCCCCCCTTCCCCACGCACCCCGATCTCCACGAGCTTTCCTGCATCTCAGCCTACTCCATCGTGGTGCCCCTCCGGTGAGGGGTGGTCAAAGCGGGGCTGCCGGGGGAGGGAGGACACCCCCAAACCCAGTCCGCCCCAGCAGAGCTGGCACTGGCAGCTCAGGACCCCGAAAGCAGCTCCCAAAAACCCCTGAGCCCCCCAAAGCACCTTCAGTGGATGGGACGTGATGGAGACAGGCAGTGGTTTGCAGCAGGGTCGTTGTCCCCCCCCGGCTGCAAGGCCCCCTGACCAACCCGGGGGGCACCAGCCTTGGGTACATGAGGGGAGGGGGCTGTGCCGGTGTGGGGTGCCAGGGGAGCACCATCGGGGGGGGCAGCAGGTTGTTTTGGGGGTAGCGCTCCCCTCCCCAGCTGAAATTTGCCTGTCAATCCCCAGTGCAGGCAGCAGTGACAGAAATTGGGCTCTTCACGTCCCAGTCCAACCACACTGGGGAGACCCATGGGGGCTGCCGGTGGTCGGGGGGTGTTACTGGGGACAAAGCAAAAATCCCAGCCGTGTTCAAGGAACCCCCAAAGCCCCCCCAAGCCACGGCAGCCCTTTCTGCTCCCGCTTGGAGGGGGTACAAGATTCAGGACAAGCCCCTGGCACAGTCACCAGCTCCCACAACACGTGGAGCCCCCTGGGATGGGCAGTAACCCAGTACAGGGCAGGGGGCTGCGGCGATGAAGACACTTAAACCAAAGCGGTTTTCCCTGGGGGGGTCACCCATAGCCACCCCATCCCTGTGACCCCTCAGATCGATGAGGCAGGAGGTGCTTTAATCCCAGCGGGTGGGATCCTCATCCCGGGTGCCTCAGCTCAGGGTGTTGGGGGCACCAGTGGCCAGTTTGGGGGGGCCGGTTGCCCCATTCTGGGGGCCTGCAGGAAGCCTGTTAGCAGTGGTACCTGTACAGCCAGTCCCGGGTGTCTTGGGTGGGGGATCAGCTCGTCGCATCCCACACGCTTCATCTGCTCCAGGGGACCCAGGGTGCACGGTGAGTTCCTCCAAGCACCGCGTCTCAGCAGCATGTCCCACCCTGTCCTCCAGCCAGCGTGACCCCCCCCGCCCCCCCAGCCAGATGAAGCCACAAATGGGAATCCCCCTTTTGCTCCCACTCTCCTTACTGCCAGGAGATGCCTCATCCTCAAGAGCCGCCTTGTGCCAAAAAAAACCCCAAACCTGTGATGCCACCCACCCCCACCCTGCCCCAGCTCCTGGTCTCCAGCATCCTGATGCTAAGATGGGGGGGGGGGTGGGGTGGGGTGTCGGGGGCTGGTCAAGCACCACAGACCCCCCTCAAGGAGGCATCCAACCTGTCAGTCCAGCCTGATTTGGGCCACAAAACAAGGTTTGCAGCCAAAGGGAGCCTGTGCGGGTGTTCCTTACCCACCAGGCTTGGCACCCCCGGCACAGCCTGGCCACGGCGGGTGCCCCCCGGGGGGGCAGCTCACAGCCCGGCCACGCACCCAGCGGGTGCCCACCCTCGCCTGGGACATCTTGCACCCTGGCTCTCGCAGCCCGCCTTCCACTGGCGGGGATTTTGTTATTCATTTATAAACAATAAAACACATTTTTAATAAGTTATTTATGGCTCCGGCAGCACTATAAAAGCCGCCGTCTGTGATGGCCCCGCGCAGCTGGGGAACATTCTGGCGCAGGCGGAGGGGAGCGAGGTGAGATGGAGAGCGCTCAGCTGGGCTCGCACCTCATCTGCCCGTGTCCCACCAGGCTCCCCGGGCCGGCTCCTGCACTGGGACTGGGGTCCGGGGTCCAGGGGGGGCACTGGGGGCAGCCGGGCAGAAGGAAAACCCCCAGCGAGGGCTCAGCACGCTTTGCAAACACGCACCACCCAATGCAACGCCACAGCGGTGGTCACAGCCCCCACCCCCATCGGCCAGATCCTGCTCAGGACACAGCACCCCCCCGACCCCGATCGGCCAGATCCTGCTCAGGACACAGCACCCCCCACCCCGATCGGCCAGATTCTGCTCAGGACACAGCACCCCCCACCCCGATCCGTGCTGCTTACGGCGGGATGAGATCAGGGTGCAGCACCAGGGACCCTGGAGGGATCGCTGGGCTCCAGCTCAATGCCACCACCCAGCCCCTGCCCGTGGCTAAGGGGGAGGGGGGCAGGATAGGTCCCACAGCCCCTCTCAAGGCTGCGCAGCCTGCAGACTGTGAGCACGGTACCACTGAGGCTGAGCTGCTGTGGCTTCTCTGATGTCTCCTAAGGGCTGAGTTTGGCATCTCCCGCCTCAGAGCCCCCCTGAAGGTCTCCAAGCCAGTGGCTGAGCACCCCCACGGCTGGCCTCGCTCCTGGAGCATCCCAGCAGGCGACAGGGAGGCAGCTGGGGCTGTGCCACCTCCCTGTGCCCACAGCCATCACCACAGCTGGGCAGGGAAGCAGCTTCCTTCTGCCCCTCCCTGCTCAAACCAGGGGGGAAACTCCTGGGATTTCACCCACCCGAGCTAGCTGGGGCTGCTGCCCCCCCTCTGCCAGGGAAACTGAGGCACAGCAAGGCGCCGGGCCGAGCTCTGCCGAGGGCAGGCTTTGGGGAGCGGGGTTTGACACCTGGCTCCTCTGCTGGGAGCAGGGGCCAAAGAAAATCCCAGTGACACGAGCACCGGAACGCCAGGACAGAACTCGAGGGGGTTCAGGGAAGGCTGCCAGCTCCTGCCTGCACCCCCAAAGGTCACCAGCTCCCCCAAAGCCAACAGATCCAGTTGCAAGATAAATATTTAAAATCTTGCGGTAATCCACCCACAGTGGGACCTGAGGAGGGAGCAGGGACAAGGACACGAGCCAGGGAGCCCCGTGCAGCAGCTCTGCCCCATCGCGGGGTCCATCCCTTGCTGCTTCCCAGGGGCGGGAGGGACGGGGACACACGGGGCCCAGGCACACTCGGAGCAGATATCACGAAATAGAGATATATATATATATATATATGTACAGCTCATCCACCCCACCCAGCGGGGCGAGGGAAGACTGCAGTCTCCAGCCCCTCGACTCCCCCCGCCAGCATCCCCCCAGAGCCCCCCCGACCCCGCCACCGCGTCCCCAGGCAGGGTCTGGGCAGGGGGACAGACTGCCTTCCTGCCACAGCCACCTCTGCTCCCCGTGTCCCACAGCAGCGCCACAGGGACCCTCGCCTCGCTGCCCAGCTCCCCGCACCGCCGCCTGCTCCCCCTTCTCGGCACCGGCTGGTGGGGGGCAGGAGGAGGGGGGTGGGGGTGCTGCTTCCAAAAGCATCGCACAGGTCCCCCCCCCACCCCACGGGAAACCCCCAGGGCACTGCGGCCACCACCAAGCCCTCATCCTCCGCTCAGGGTTGAGCCTGGCACAGCCTGGAAGGAGGCAGAGGGGCAGGACGGTGTCTTGGCAAGGACCCCAACAGCTCCAGCCTCTTCCCAAGCCCACCACGGGGGTCCAGGCCCCCACAGACCCCCCAAAAAGCCTTGCTCCCCCTGCCCCTCGGCAGCAGGCCAGCCTCGAGATCTCCCCAAAGCAACCCCTCCTGCCTCCCCACCATCCGTCACTGCAGCAGCTCCTCCCAAGAGATGGGTCGGGAGAAGACCTCCCGCTCCAGCCACAGGTCGTAGTTGACCTGGAAATCCTCGGGCAGGTCCACGCGCTGGCCCAGCACGCTCTGCAGGCAGTTGTCCACAGGCAGAAAATCCGGGTTGCTGTGCGCCCGGTCATAGCGACGCGAGTTGAAGCGCTCGATGCTGGCGCGCAGGGCGCACTCTTCCGCCTGGAAGTCCCAGGGACGGGCGTCCAGGTCTGGGCAGAGGGAAAAGGGGTGTCAGAGGGGAGCTGGGGGGCTCTTCAGCCGGCCCAGCCCCCCTGGGAAAGGTCTTTGCAGGTCCTTACAAAGAGCAACACGCAGGGTGCAGAGCTGACAGCCACCAACAGCTCCACCAGCCGCTGCCAGCCCTTTCCCTCTTCTCCGCGATGCCACCACCCCACATCCCTTCCCTGCACACCAGACCCAAGGGCCGCCCAAGCCCCAAGCAGCAGAGGGACAGCTCTGGGCACAGACACGTCACTGCACGGAGTGGGAAGGACAGTCGGTAACGGGACGCTCTGCAGCCGCTGCACAGGACGTACCGTTGCCGTAAGCCCAGTCGTCGTTGAGACGGTGCCGCACTTTCTGGTAGATGGCCGACATGGTCTTCATGTTGCTCTTCCTCCACTGCCGGCCCAGGTACTTGGTCTGTACCTTGAGCAGCTTCAGCACGTAGAGCTGCATCATGGCCTGCTTCACCTTCAGCGCCCGCTTCAGGATGGGTGCTGACTTGAACACCACCAGCATCTGCGGGGAACAGCCCCCCCCCGGCAGCCGGGGACAGCGGGGTGACACGGCTGGGGTGGGCACGTGCGGGTACCTCCCACCGCACGCGTGCCACCCACCTCCTCCAGCACCCACAAACCCTTCCCTGTGGTGTGCACTCTCCCTCTCCCTTTCCATCCCGCCCTCTCCGCTCCCGCTCCCCAGCGAGGTCTGGGGTGCCAAACAAAGGGCACCCCAAGGTATCCACAGCCCCCTCGCCCAGCCCAGGCACCCCGTGACAGCCCAGCGTGGCTGGGCTGAACCCCCCGTGGGTTCCCCGGCCCTCACCATGGTGCGGGAGTGCTTCCACTTGGTCAGCTTGTTCAGGATGCGCAGGAGGTTTATGCAGGAGAAGAGGTTCCTCCAGCAAAACTGGTTGTTGTCTCCGGCTTCCTGCAGGACAGCGGAGGCAGGGGTCAGGCAAGAGAGCGGAGCAGGGATGAGGAGAGGGTCTTCTGGTCCGAGGACCCTCGCCCAAAGAGGTACAGCACAGCACGCAGGCAGGAGGCGTCCGCCAGCTCTGTGCACCCCACAAAGCCCCAGCAGCGCCAGGGGCTGAGCACAGGAGTGCTGAGAGTGCCAGAGCTGGATGCTGGAGCCCCACCACCTCCCCACACCCACAATTCCCCCTGGGAAGCACCCCAGGGTGCCAGGACCCGGCAGAGAAGTCAGCGACTCACCAGGCTCTCTGCCGTCAGCTCCGGCAGCTCGTGCACCACACAGTAGGGGTAGTCCAGGACAGAAATGCTGCGGGAAGGAGAGAGGGTGTCATCCTGCTCCCCCAGATCCTACCTGGCCTGGGGGTAACGCAGCCCCACACCTCCCACCCACCAGAGATCAGCTGCAGTGGGCACTTCCCCGGGTCCACTGGCACCCAAGGCACAGCCAGGGAAGGACTGTGGAGGGCAAAACAAGCAGGGACCCCTCCCCACAACCAGCAGGGATGCAGGCAGGCAGCACCCTCCGCT
The DNA here is from genome assembly GCF_023638135.1 of Falco biarmicus. NCBI lineage: Eukaryota > Metazoa > Chordata > Aves > Falconiformes > Falconidae > Falco > Falco biarmicus. The sequence goes on along the minus strand of NC_079303.1, from coordinate 1,830,959 downwards.
ACCTGTTCTTGGCAGTGATGTAGGACATGATGTTCTGGTTGAAGAACTTCAGGATGAGCGGGATGCAGTTGGCAAAGACCAGATGCTGGGCCATGTACTCAAACTGGGGAGAAAGGCGGGTGAGCTGGGACCCAGCCTGGGTCCTGCCCACCCCCAAAGCCCTGCAGAGGGGGGCTGGACCCTGGCCCATCTCACCTGGTAGATGTGATTCAGCTTGAAGTGCTTGAGCAGGAGCAGCAGTACGGCAGAAATGGCTTTGACGATGATCTCCTTGTGCCGATTGACATCCACCCCCAGCTTCATGCTCTGCAGCACTGTTGTCCTGGAGGACACAGAGGGATCCTAGGGCTGGGGCACTATCCGCACCCTGCCAGCCCCAGAGGTGCTGGCAGACGCTCCTGCCATCCCCTGGGCTCTTGAGCATCCAGCTCCCCTGGCAACGCACGATTCCTGGCACACCACCGAGCAGCGGATGGTCAGATCACCCAGGAGGCCTCAGCAAAGCCCCAGCCCAAACCACACCACCCTGCCTGGCTCCCTCCCACCCCCCCTTCCCTCCCCACCACCACCCAGCACCTCTGCTCGCCCTCCACAGTCACTCACGGCATCTCCTCCGGCAAGACGTCTGCCAGGATGTTGATGGAGTCTGTCTTGGCTTTGGAGGTGGGGGCTGCGGCAAGGAGGATCTTCAGCAAAGCGATCTGGGGAGAAGGGAGAGATGGAAAAGGGTATGGGAGCAGGAGGACTGGCCACAGGCCCCTCTCCCCACAGCAGGAGGGAGTAACGTATGTGGGGAGGGAAGAAAACCTGGGGGCACCACTGGAAAGGGATGGAGGGAGCAGTGGAAGGAGGCCCCCACCACTGAGCCCAGGGACCCCCAGTGCACCCCAGCTCACCATGTACTGTGGCAGGCTTGGCAGGAGGCCCTGGTACAGTATCTCCGCAGGGACTTGCTCCACTTCTTCTTCCCCCTGGTGCCAGGGAAGACCAAAAAACCTCTTACCAGGAGCTGCCACCAGTGCCACGCGCCTTACTCAGCCCAAGGTCGTCCAACCCCAAGGATGGGACACCCTCGGCACCTGCCCGAAGCCTCCTCACACACCCCACCCTCTGCCCCAGAGAAATCACTCCTCCTAGCCCTTCAGCAAACCCCCCAGCCCTGCCAAAAGCCAAAAGGCCTGGCAGAACAGTGTCCTCAACGTCCAGCCCAAAATCTTCATCCCATCCTCATCCCCACACTCACTCCAGAGAGCGGGGAGCGCAGGTACTCGTCTTCCATGTGCACCTGCACCTCTGCGATCGACGTGTACTTGTGCTGCACAGAAAGAGCACAGGGCTTCACAGCACGGGCCACCCCATCGATGCCACCAGCCCCAGCCCAGTCCCATCATAATTTTAAGTCCCACCCTGCTATTCCTGCTCCAGTGGGTAACCGGCGTTGATGGGCAGGGTGTTGGCCACCCGCCTCACCTCTGGGACAACCCCAGTAAAAAAGGCATGAAGCCAGTAAGGAAAGGGGCTCAGCCAGCCTGGGAGATCGGGGTTGGCATGAAAACTTAAGGCTGCTCCCGTCATGGGGCTGAGCATGTTGGGGAGGGGTCAGGAAAATGCACCACTGGCCCTGACCTGTGATTGATGCAGGGGTACGGGGAAGGGGCACCCAACACAGCGGCAGCGGCTGGAGGAATTTGCTGCCAACGCACTCACCAGTTTCAGGGTTCGGATGCTCTCGTGGATGGGCCTGGGCAAGCCCACCACGGTGTTGGTGTCACTAGAGAGAAGGGAAAGAGCCAGGCTGGGTGCAGGCAGGAGCAAACCTGAAAGCCACCCATGCACGGGCCAGAGACCACCACGCCACCCAGGAAGCAGCCAGCAAGCTCAGGACTTCTCTGCTGCCAAGCAGAGGGCAATGGCAGCCCCCACATCAGCAGCCTCTACCACGAACCCCCCAAAACCAGCAGCCCCCCAGGCTGGCTCTGCGGGAACCCACCTGCCCAGCGTGTAGCCGATGAACTTGCTGCGGCTGGACTCCAGAAACATCTCAATGTCCTTCTCTCTGAGCAAAGCGAAAAGGGGAAGAGTCACATCTTGCTGTCCACCTGGCACACCACAGCCCAGGCACAGGGCATCAACAAAAGCCTCGTGGTCGGATAAAGGAGATGAGCCCACCCCACCAAGGGAACAGCACCAAAGTGACCACCCCCATCCCCAACATCTTCCCCACACCCCTGTTGAAGTATTCAACATTGAACAGCCTGGTTTTTCGACAGCGTATTCCAGCTTTCCCTGCAGGTCAGCCCCACGGACTCACCGGACCTTGGGGGCCCAGGGCAGCCCCTTGGGGCAGGTGATGCGGTCGCTGGGGGGATGCTGGGTGGGCGGAGGCATCACTTCATCACGTTCAAGGGGGAAGGTCTCTCCTTCTAGGCTGTTGTCGTCATCGTTCTCCTCCTCTTCCTCACGGGAATCGTCAGCTTTGTAAGGGTCTCGCTCATTGAAAGCGTCAAGGTTATCCTGCTTAATCAGGGCCTGGAGAGAGAAGGGCAGACAGGTGAATATCCCGGGGACAAGCTGCTCCAAGATCAGTGCCCCGACCCCAGCCATGCCCCCAGTAACGTCCCTGTCCCCAGCTTCCCTGCGCCAGCCTCACCTTGTGCTCCCGCCGGCCTCGCTTCTGCTGCTGCTCGATCAGATCGGAGGCGGACGCAGGCGGGGAGGCAGCTCGCATGTTGCGGATCACTTTAATGCTGTCCTCCGGGAGCGGCGGGAGGCCCAGGATCTCCCGCTTCTCTGCCTTCATGCTCTGGAGCTCCTCAAAGCCCCCCAGAGTGCACTGCAAGGGAGACCACAGCACCCTGAGCATGGACAGGGGACCCCTCAACACCTGGCGCCAGGGCCACCTCCACCTGCCCGTCCCAAATCCTTCCCCCAGGGTGTAAAACGAAGAGCTGCCCATCCCCATGCTGCTCTTGTCACTGTGAAAGGCCAAAGGGACAGGAGGGTGCTCAGACATTCGCAACCGAAGTGTCTGGACCTTTTCTTTCATGCAGACCCCAGACAGGGACCTTGCTTTGGGTCCATCCCTTGGTATCCAGCTCCAGACACCGATATCCAATGCTCCCCTACGGGATGAAACCCAGGGGTGGGTTTAATAGGGTACAAACTACTCGGCTAAACGCCAGAAAAAGAGGATGGAGCAATTACAGCCAGCTCCGAGGGCAGAACTTGTTCCTCTGCCAAACGCCAAACTGCAAGACACGTGTCAGCACACCCCACAGCCTCTCCTTACCAGCACAGCCTTCCAGAGCAAGAGCAGCACCTTCTTCATGGGGAAGTGTGGAGCGTGGCCGCTGCAGAATTTGGTCACCATCCCAAAGAGCATGACTGAGAAGGGCTCATTGTTGTACAGAGGGGCTCCTGGAACCACATGGCAGCAATCAGCAGGCATTCCTCATCCCTGTCCTCACCCCAACTGCCAGGGCCGCCAGCCCCTGCACCCTCACACCCTCTATTCTCCAAGATCCTCATCCCACCCCAGACAGCTCCTCTCTTCCTTTCCAAGGCCTTGTAAACTCCCCTAATTTCTTACCTCTCATTGAGAGGAAACAACAGCCCCACTATTGACATTTTTTTCCCCAGGGAGAGCACCCAGATAGCACAAAAGGCTGAGTGGCTTCCCCTGCCCATCCCCCCCTCACCTCACCAGCAAGGTTCAGCCTAGCAGCAACCAACCCAGTGCTGCCAGTCCCTATGAACCGAGGCCTAGAGCCAAAGCCCATCTCACTCTCTTGCTCTTCAGCCCTTGTAACCTCTGTCCCATCAAGCCCCAGGCACCTGGTCCTCACCCAGCTCTGCTCGGAAGGTCTGCCTCATGCTCTTCCACTCGGGCTTGTCCCCCTCCGCCTCCTGCCGAACCGTCTCCACGATCAGGTACATGATGTTCAGCAGCACCCTGCAAAAAGCAGAAGGTTGGGCCAATCACCAAAGGTTGGGATGAGTTATGGAGGCACCACCGGCACCCAGGGCTCTGGGGGGAGGCTGGATCTGCCCAGACCACAGCTGGTTTCCATGCACCCACTCCACACCAGGGGATCGGTGCTCAGGCACTGGGGAAAAAGGTCTCTGCAACTCAAAATGGGGCAAAAAATTGCTTTCCCATACTTCACTGCTTTCATGTCCCCAAGCAGCCACATGCCTGCTGTGTAGGCCAAGGACAAGGGACATCTGCCGACCTGAGCACGCCTGACGATGCTCACAGAGCCGGGGCAGAAGCTGGGACAGCCCTGGGACACCCTCCGGTGCCAACTGGCCCGTCTCAGCTTGCCAAAGGAACGAGCAGCTGGATCCCCCTCCTCGACCCCAGAGCATCCCCTCTCCCCAGCCCTGCTCCATACCTCAGGTCCGTGCTGTCAGCCAGGGAGATGGCCGGCTTTCTCACGGCACTGCTGCAAGCCGCGCTGTTACTGCGGAGGGAAAACGGCCTCAGAGGGGCCTTTGGAGGCAGCTTAACTTTGCCACAGGTAACCCACACACCACCGCCAAACCCTGGAGTAGATACCACCGCAGCAAGCCCCCTGCTCACAGCGCAATCGAGGGAGGAGGAACAGACCTGTCCCTATCTGCTGCCAGGCAGCAGAGCTCATAGCACATTTCTGTATAAATCAGGTATAACCCTACACTACGTATCCACCCAGAACAGCGGGAGTCGTTCCAGTGGCTGCAGGAATCACATTAGGGATAGGCAAACCAGGAATGGGACTGCCACAGACTGGGAAAACTCCTGCCAAGGAGCTCCAGAGCCATTTCTGAAGCGCCTTCCCTCAGTACTCACTCAATCTCCATGTTGAGCAGCTCCACCAAAGCGTTGAACGTCCCCACTTCCAGCAAGAGGAAGATGTTATACCTCATCCAAGCTTGTACCTCGGCCTCGGAGCCGCACTCCCCAAACGTGCCTGCAATGATACCCTCGCTGGATCCCACCTCTGCAGGGATCCCGAGGCCCTCCCACACCACCAGCGCGTTTTGCAAAGGGAATAAAACCCACAGCCTTAATTTTAAGGTGAAAGTCAGATGCAGAGGACGGAACTGCGCTCTTGTATGGAATGCAATCGAGATCTGGCAGAGCCGGCACAGCACAGGGAAGTGGGCCAAATTTTGAACCAATCTCCTATAAACTGTCTGCCTCCCATGAGAACTAGCTTCATTCCAGACACCCCAGGTAAAATTAAAAAATACAAGGAAAGAAAATGATTTTAAAATACTTTAAACTGATTGCCTCCAATCCATTATCTGGATTTAGCAACGGGAAAAATAAAGGGGCAGAGGCCCGGCGTCACCTTGGGCAACATAAAGGATGGCTCGGGCAACCCTCAGCCTCTTCTCCCGCGCGGTGACCTCCAGCCCATCGAGAAGCCGCATGGCGTGGGTGCGGTGCTGGTTCTTGTCCAGCTCGGTCCATTTCTTGTCGCGCACTGAAAAGTCAAAGCGGGCAGGCTGAGGGCATGGGGCACCTCTGCCAGCCCCGGACACAAACGTTGCAGGAACAGCTCAAAAGGATTCAGCATGAGGGAAAACCGGGCTGCTTCAGGGAACACTGTGCTTCTGGGAGTAACGCCCAGGGATGTGTGATCGGCCCGGAGGGACCGTCTCCTGCCTTCCACCAGACGACTAGATGAATCACATCCATCTGCACCAGCGCTGGCAGCTGATGGGGAACAAGCTGGATGCTCTTGCTGATGCCAGTATGTTCCAGCAGAGCTGTCCCAGCGCCAACGAACCACTTCGGACACCAACATCAGCAAATGCTGAGCACACTGGAGGCAGCAAGCTGCGCTCCAAGGCCAGCCCACGCACACTAATGAGGTCTCCAGTACAAACCGCCTGATGATTACCAGTGCACAGCTCGAGCTTTCTGACGCAGTGCTAACGCGCCAATCCCCACGTCTCCTTCGGGAGACCCCTGTCCCTCCCCAGAGGTCTAAAAGAAGGGTCTTACTGTGGATCCTGAAGTCCTCCTCAAAGCACTTGCGGTTGAGCAGGAACTCCGGCCCTTCTGTGTAGCTGTACAGCTCTGCCAAAAGAGCACAGAGGAAAATCTCCAACAACCTGCACTGAGCCGCCAGAGAAAGCTGCAACTCAGCTACATTAATTGCAGTTCTACCCAAGATTAGGGAAATGCAAAAAACACATCCAGCATAAGGCTGAAAAAAATTAATTAGACAGTATCACTGCCCTTTTAACATGAAAAAGGCGTTTAAGGACAAGAATGGAGCGATACTGGCATTGCCAGAGCTGCTTTAATCACCACCGGGAAAGAAAATCATGGCTGATTAATTGATCTATCAAGATGAGATCCTTACCAGAGAGCTCTGCCGCCCATTTGTCGGTATCTGCATATTCAAACTCCAGGTCTGGGGACTCCGAATAGCCCTGAAAGCAGAGGAAGAATTCAGTTAAATTGCAGCGGTTTTGAGGAAAACCAAAATCCCCAAGATATTCCCAATTCACCTCATCCTCCCGCGAATCCAGGACTGTATCTTCTGTTTGAGCCCAAAAATGTACCCGCAGCAGCGTAAACGTTACCAAGGCAACTCCTACCCACCTCCTGCATCTCCATCACAGCTCCGCCGCATTGAGCCATGCTGCGCTTTGCCGGTGGGCAGCCTCTGCCACTGCACCACCTCTAAAACACTCCAGGAGCCCCAAAAGGCCAAAAAATACAGCAGGAGGCAGGGAACGTTTCATCTCAGGGTGGGAAGCAGGTTATGCGGGACCAGGCGGCTCTCAGAGCTCACCCATTTTGCAGAGATGTGTGAAAATTTGGGCTATCCCCCACCCGGTGCCGATCGGAGTGATGCCAGCAGATGCAAATAGCGAGACCGCAACAACTCCAAGACTGGAAAAACATCCAGAAGCCTTAGAGCACAAAACACCTGCTCCCTTTAAGTCACCCACGTGGACCCACCGCAAAACCCTCCCCACCCCAGGGCGCCCACTCCTCAGCAAGGGGCTGATCCGACCCACCAGCTCCTCCAAAGGGCAACGGGTCTGTGCCACTCTGTGGGGCTGGGGGGCTGCTCCCCAGCACCCACAGACCTCACGGCCCTCTTGTGTCACCTCAGGGAGCGTCCCCACGCTGGGGGGGACACCCCTGGAAGCCGACGGCTCTAGGGCCATCCCAGGAATTAAACTGGGTTCAGGGAACACGACGGCAAAGACATGGGATCCATCAGCTCCACCCTGCCCCACACAACCCTCCGGGCCCCCCACGGCGCAGGGGGCGTTCTCGGTGCCTCCCTGGAGGGGTCGGTCACCTCTTGCCACAGCGGGACCGACCCGCCGCAGGGGACCTGACACCGCGGCCCGCTCACTGCCGCACCGGACCGGCACCGGCGGACGGGGCTGGGAGAGGCGCCGGGCGGGGCGGTGAGAGCCCAGGGCTGCCCTGGGAGCGGGGTGGCCGGTGCCCCGGGGGGCTGGGACCAGAGCCAGCCGCACGCCCCGGCCAGCGCAGACCGAGCCAGACTCGGCGGGAAGAGGCGGCGGAACGGCACCGGCCCGGGCAGCCCGGTACCGAGCGGGCCTGGCGGGGAGCGGCCACCGGCCCCGGCTGCTGGCGCGCCAGGCCCCGCAGTGCCAGGCCCCGGCTCCAGGGGCAGCGGCCGGCTCAGGCCCGGCCCGGGGGAAGGCGGAGCCCGGGTCAGGGCTGAGGCGGGCGGTGGAGCCCGCGGGCAGGCCCCGGGTCCCCGGCGGGAGGAGGACGCGGCCCGGCCCGGCCCGGCCCGCCCCGCCCGGGAAGGCCGCCCCCCCCCCGGAGCCGGAGCCGGGCCCGGCGGCAGCGGCGCTGACCTCCGAGTCCTTGCGCGGCGGGCGGCCCAGGTCGCGGGCCTTGCCGGGCGGCGCCGCTCCTCCGCGGGCCTTGTTGTTACCGGGGAGCGGCCCCGCGCCCCCCGCGCCGCCGCCCGGCTCCATGTCGGCCGCCTCCGCCGCGCCGAGCTCTCGCGAGGACTCACCCCCCCCTCTCGCGGGAGCGGCAGGGAGAGCCGGGGCAGCGCCGCCGCCATCTTGGGAGTGGCACCGCAGGGGCTGCGCCCGCTCGGGCGGCCGCGCTGTGACTCCGCCCGCCGGCCCCGCCGCTCCGCCGGCCCGGCCGCGTCACCGCCCGGCGCCGCCCGCCCCCGGCGGCCACAGAGGGCGCGGCGGCCGGCCCCCGAGCGGCCATCTTCGGGGTGGCAGGGCGCCGCCGGCAGCCATGTTGGGAGGGGCACTTCCGCCCGCCCCGGCTGGGCGCTGGGGGCCGCCATGTTGGGAGGGGCAGGAAGGGGCGGGGCCGCCCCGGGGGGCCAGACCCCAAACTGGAGGGCCAGACCCCAAACTAGGGGGGCCTGGAACGAGTGAATCGTCAAATCAAAGGGCTTTGGGGTCCGAGACCCCAAACAGCGGCGGGCTGACAGGGCTCGGAGGGGAGCCGGGCCCCAACAGAGGGACCTTGGTGGGGGTTAAACCGCAAGCAAAAGGGCCCAGAGGGGGTTGGACCCCAAAACGTGATACTGGGGGGCTCAGGGGGGCCCCAAAGCCCATCTGGGGGCTGCCAAATTGATCCCCAGCCTCAGACACAACTCAGGGTTCCCAAAGGATTGCATTCGCTCGCCCTTCCAAATAAACTGCCCACAAGCAAAAGCGTTTCCTTTTTCCTAATAGTTTTAATTAGACTTTAACGATTTATTGCTCATCTGCAAGGATTAATATTGCATTCATTAAAAATCATTCATATACAAAATAAACCTCTCCCTCCCAGCCCGATGCTGCCACCGCCATCCCCGGGCTCCCCCCCCTCCCCCCCCAACATGGCTTATACAGAGATGGAGCCCTTATGCCAAGGTTCGCCCCTAACGTGGGTGGGAAAGGGGGGGCCTGTGACCCCCAAGCACAGGGAAGGGGGGAACACTCTTGCTCCCTCCCTGCAGACACCCACCCGGCTCACTGAGCCAGGCATGAGTCCCCCGTGAAGTTTGAGGGATGCCGGAGGGGACCCTGCAAGACAGGTGGTCCCCGAAATCTGTGGGGACAGCAAGTGACCGTCCAGGGTGAGAAAGGGGAATAGTCAAAGGACAAGGAGGCAGAGGGGAAAAGAGGAGGGTGATCCAAGCCACGAGCATCCCCTCCCGTTTTCTTCCCATCCCCTCAAAGGAGCTCCCCGGCAGGGACCCACCCCCACGGCACTAAGGCAGCATATCCCTGGTCCATGGGATGGGGTGGCCAGAGGTGAAGGAGCAGCCCCGGTCACGGGTACCACAGCATCTCCATTATCCTTGTACCGGGAAATGCTGGCAGGGCAGGCAACGGGGGTCCTCCTTCCCTCCGTGCTCTGGCCTTGGCTGGGGGAAGAAAGAGGCAATCTGGGGAAGATTAAAAAAAAAAAAAAAATGCCAAGAGAAACCTCACTGGGTTGCAAGGAACTTCCCCCATCCCGGGACAAGCTGCAAGAGATGGAAAAGAGAAACACGTCACCAGCAAGGATGGGGAAGGGGATGGAGGCTGCGATGAGTGGCTGAAACGCACTGCGAGAGGGCAGGGAAGAGCTGAGACAATCCAGCTCGAGGGCCGGCACAGCAGCAGGGAGCAGAGGGCTTTGCGCAGGGGTCTGCGGTGCAGAGGGCCCAGGCTGGGGTATGGGGAAGGCTCATCTCTGCATCTGTCTCAAAACAAGTGAAACACCCCAAAAAACTAAAAAGCCAAAACCCCAGACACCCTTTAAAACCACCCCATGGTTCTAGGTGGGAGCTGGAGCCATTCAGATGCAGCAAGCGCCCGGACTCGGCAGGCAGCCGCATCCCTGACACTTCCCCCCCTGCTTTAAAACATCTCTTTTAAGGATCAAAAAGGAAAAGAGGAAAAAACAAATAAACAAAAAAAAAATGTTTTTAACTCAATTAAGGTGCGGTTTGACTAAAAAAAAAACAACAACCCAAAATCAAAAAAAAAAACAACAAACCAAACCTAGGAGAGATGAGGATAATGCTGGGTAAGCGACCCCCATCCGAATTCAGATTAGCACCCTGAAACAGTGAACTCCCCCGTAACCCAGCCGGCCACCAAACCTGGGCCAGCAACCACCAAACCTGGGCCACCTCAGCGCAGGGACCTTGGCCGGGCTTGGGGACAGTCACCCATTCGCGAGGTGGCCAGCAGGCGCCACTCTGCTCCCAAGCAGCGCTAGGAGCAGGGATCTAGCAGCTAAAACTGGGCTCTTTAAGGCAATTTAGAAGTTGCAGATAATCCACACAAAGAAAGAAACGTAAGATAAGGTAGAACAGCATCTCCGTATCTGCAGGGATCCCGGCCGAGACTAACGCAGGCTGGAAAGGTGAAAAAAAAAAAACAAACAACCCAAAAACCAAAAACAACCCCAAAACATCGCTGCAGGAATGAACTGCCCTTGGCACATCAGGAAAGGAAAACCCTCTCCGGGAGCCAGGGTTGGGAGCCACCGGCGGCTTCAGCCACATGAAAGCAAGAAGCGAATCCCAGGTTGTCTGCCAAGATCAGACAGAGATGTGATCACATAAAAGGGTGAAACTAAGAAGAAAGAGAAAAGAAAAAAAAGTGACCTTAAAATCTGATAAATGTAAAAACAGGTTCCTTGGTTGGTTAAAAAAAAAAAAAAAAAAAAGAAAAAGGTAAACCAAAATAAAAATTATCTTTAAAAATAATCTCTCTAATGTTGCCTTGTGTGGTCTGGTCCTTCATGGGTATGGTCCGTCAGTATCTAGGAGAGAAAGGAGGGGACACAGTGAGGCCATGGGTGCTTGGGGACACAGCTCCTGGGAGCCGATGCTGGCCCAGGGCAAGGGGATGCCCCCACGGCACCCACTGGGTGGGGAGAGGGCAGCCCCCAGCCCCAGCCAGCACTGACCTGTAGTAATTGGGTTTGAAAGGCCCGTTTTTGTTGAGTCCCAGGTACTTCGCCTGATCGTCCGTCAGTTCTGTCAGGTGGGCGTCAAATGAAGGCAGATGCAAGCTGGCGACATACTCGTCTGGGAAGGGGGGAAGAGGAAAAAGGGGATCAGGGGATGCGCACACACCCCCCCCCGCTGCACTGCCAGGGGCGTGATGTATGGACTCATCATATGGCATGAAAAGGGCCAGGCCACACGCTGGGTCTGGCTAGGCAGCCCTTGCCATCTGGCCCCACGGATTCACCACCACGTAAGCTGATGGCAGAGCTGAGCACAAGCCCTGGTGCTGAGCAGGGCTGGATGTGCACCAAAAGGCACAAAGGTTGCACGAACAGCTTCGGAGCAGGCAGGCTGCAGGATAAGGGATGCCTGCCACGCTGTAGAACGTTAAGGAAAATAAATCAAACCACCTGCACGTATTTCAAGGTTGCTTGCTGCCTCTGATGGCTTCCCTGCACTCCTCCTCTCCCTGGAAGTTTTTTCCAGACCAGGTCTGAGTTTCTCCTGACACACAAAACTGCAGGGCAGGGGGGTAAGTGAGCCTGGGCTCCCTTCACTCACCCATCTTCTTCGGCAGCAGGTACACGTCCTGTTTGTAGCGGCCCTCGGGAGCGTTGTAAAGCTCAATCAGAGCCAGAGCCTGCAGAGAGCACAGGGGACAGCCCGCGGACGGTCAGGGATGGCCACCAGCTGGGCAGCACTGAGCACCCACCACAGCACCAAGCTCTTGGCAGCAGACAGACGGGTTTGGGAGCCTGAGGGAGGGGGCAACCATTCCCAAAATGTCTTGAGGAAAGCCTTCCACCTAAGGGTACATCCCTCTCCGGGTCTTTGTAATCCCTCCACCACCAGGGGAGGACCAGAGAGATCGGATGCCACCCAGCTTTTTGCACCATCTGGGCTTAATGCCCCAGGGAAAACCAGAACACAAGGATGGAGGAGACGGGAGCAGATCCAATTCCCTTAAACCATACGGCTGCTGCGTCACACGGAAACGAAGGGACTGCTCGTTTTAAACTGGCGTCATTACTCCAAAAAAACCACGGCCACTCCTTCAGCAGCAAGCAAATTGCATCTCCCCCAAGTGCCGCTTCACACAGCTGAGAGCCAGGTCCAAAACACATCCCTGGCAGTTCGGACCCACAAGCATGAAGCCAAGGAAATTTCCCACCATTAGCATGGCTGCCCTCCCCCACCATCGCCATCCCCAGCCATCAGTCCCCTCCACCTTTCCAGCCCAGCGGGTTTCCTGCATTGCTCCCTGACCGAGGCTGCTGCTCGCACAGCCAGCACCGACCGCAGATCTCAGAGCGGAGCCAAATTTAATCACCATTTTCTTTGGAAAGGCAGAGTCATGACAAACAGTGACAAGCCGCGTCCATCCAGCTGAGCCAGCGCTGATGCTGGGGAGCATTTTAACCACTGACCTCCGCATCCCCAAAATTCACCCCGGGGTTTTTTTGTGCTGTTGAAATCAGAGTCCAGAGACAAAACAAACTCCTGCTTTGAGGTTAGCTTAAAGCCGTGCTAGGGGAGCTCTCCAGTGGCTTACAGCACAGCAGGAGCTCTGCCATGAAGCCTGGCTCATTTAAAAGCTCTCTCCCAGCTGTAAGCAAACCAGTAAGTTCCTGCCACCATTAACTCATCCCAACAGAGAGGTGGTGGCTACAGTATCTCTAGCACTGGTGCCATCCCAAGGACCCGTCCAACTGCATGTTCCCAGCTTCTTCCAAACCACCCCCACCCCAAGGCTCATGCAAAGCCCCGGAGCATCCTCCACCCCTCACGCCCCACCCCGAAGCCTACGGACCTGAGTGGTGGCCGTGATGGAGAGAACGAAGGTGGGAACCGTGGAACAGCTCAGGTTAAGAAGTCGGCCCTAGGAGACAGCAGGAGGAGTTGGCAGAGAGCTGAATTTGCCACCAAACCAAACTGAATCTTGAGATAGGATTCACCTCTACCCCCTCTGGGGCAGAGGGCAACCCCAGCACAGTGATTCAAGAGCCACCTACACGATCAGAGCATTCAAACTCTGCCTCATTTTCCACCCTAACCCTTAGCTTTAAGGCAGGGAAATTTTGTGGTCCCTAGAAAGAGCCAGTCCCTCCTACTGCCAGAAGAGCTCAAGTGCGAAGAGAGCACACCCAGCCAGTTTGCTGCATGGGAAAACCTGCCAAAGCCAGGAGCAGATGGCGTTTGGCTGATAGGGATGGCTCCCAGCTCGGAAGAATGGAGCCAGATGGCACCTCTGTGGCTGCATGTGGTACACGGTACCTCCCTCGCCTCAAGAAAACGAAAAAAAAAAATAAGAAAAAAGAAAAAAAAAAAATCAAGAAACCCTTTCTTGAGCTCTGATCCTCCTCCTAGCACCCTTCCACCTGGTTAAATCTCTGTTACAAACTCTGGCACGCAGTGATAGCGGCCCAAAGCACTGTCGCGGCACAGCTCTCGGCGCACCTCGGCCAGCAGCACCACCCGCTTCCCATCCGGCCAGATGACATGGTCCACTTGGGAGCGGACCCGCTCCCAGGTCAGCTCTGGGGTCCGGAGACTGGTCTGCAAGAGCAGGAGGAAGAGGCTGGAGTCAGCATGGGAGGACAGGGGGGTGGACACAGCCATCGAGGCCGCAGGCAGACTCACCACATCGATCTCCGTGTTGGAGTGGCCCATGTTGCACACGATGCAGCTGTTCTTCATCCGATCCAGGTGTTCCCTGGTCACAACATTCTTGTTTCCTGCAGGCAGAGAGGGCACAGATGAATCCAAGGCAGTGCAAATATAACCCTCCAATTCCTCCTTCCCTGCGCTCGAGTCACAGCAGCTCAGCTTGGGGCAACATCAGATCAACTTTCCACAAGGATGAGAGCCCACCTGGCTGTGACGGCAGAGAAACACACGGGATGAACACTGATCTTTGGTCCCATGAACCAACCAGGCTCTAGGAGACCCCAAAATACCCTTAGGACACACACCTCTGATCACAGAATGAGCCTGGACAGGACCTCTGGAGATCAGCTAGTCCAACCCCCTGTGCTAAAGCAGGTTCACCTAGATCAGGTTGCGCAGGATTGCGTCCAGGCGGGTTTTGAATGTCTCCAGAGGAGACTCCACGACATCTCTTGGCAGCCTGTTCCAGCGCTCTGTCACCCTCAGAGGAAGGTTTTACCTCATATTCAGGTGGAGCTCCCTGTGCTGCAGTTTGTGCCCGTTGCCCCTGTCCCTGGGCACCACTGAAAAGAGCCTGGCCCCGTCCTCCTGACACTGGCCCTTAAGCTCTTTGTAGACGTCGATAAGATCCCTCTCAGTCTTCTCCAGGCTGAACAGCCCCAGCTCTCGCAGCCTGTCCTCACAAGGGAGATGCTCCAGCCCCCTCATCGGCTTTGTAGCCTCTGCTGGCCCCTCTCCAGCAGTTCCCAGCTCCTCCTGAACCGGGGAGCCCAGCACCGGACCCAGCACTGCAGATGTGCCTCCCCAGGGCAGAGCAGAGGGGGGAAGGATCCCCTCCCTCCACCTGCTGGCCACGCTCCTCCTCATGCACCCCAGGGTCCCACTGGCCCCTTGGCCACCAGGGCACAGTGCTGGCCCATGGGCAAGTTGCTGTGCACCAGCACTACCCAGGTCCTTCCCCGCAGCGCTGCCTCCAGCGGGTCAGCCCCAGCCCTTACTGGTGCATGTGGTGGCTCCCCCCCAGGTGCAGGACCCTACACTTGCCATGGTTGAACTTCATCGGGTTCCTCTCTGCCCAACTCCACCGCCTGTCCAGGCATCACTGAACGGCAGCACGGGCTCCTAGTGACTCAGCCACTCCTCCCAGCCCTGTATCATCAGCAAACTTGCTGAGGGTGCACTCTGTCCCTTCATCCAGGTCACTGACGAGGAAACTGAACAGGACTGATGTCCCAACTTATTCACTGATGAATGACTAAGTTGAACAGGTGATGTCCCTCCTCCCAGGGGCTGAGGACTGTGGCCAAACAACAGACTAGGGGGGCAGGAGGAAAAGTTCTTGCCAGAGCACAGCTATTGCTCTTGTAAAACCAGCAGCACATGGCAGCAAAGCGTCCTCCATCCCCAGCTCCCCCAGAGCCCTTGAGACCCCCGCTTTGGAATGACTGCTCCTTCTCAGCCTGCTCCAAGGCTCACCCACGACCTTCTCCATCCCTACCTGTGCAGGTGATGACGACATCCACCTGACGGATTACTTCGCTCAGCTTCACCACCCGAAATCCATCCATGCTGGCAAAAAAGGGAGAGAGGGACCACGATGAGGAGGAGAAGCCTGTTCCCTCTGCCCCAGGCCAGGAGGGCTCTCAGCGCTGTATTGCTGCAGCAGCTCCGAACTGCTCACGCAGCAGCCAGGCTATCCTTCCACACCCCCAGGGACGCCAGATGCACGAGGAAGGGCTGTGCAAAAGATGTGGCGTCAAACCTGCTCTCACAAATGCTGGAGGAGCCAGGGGAACATGCGGAGCATAAAGCTAGCCCTGCATGAACCCTCCAGCAGCCTTCCCAAGGCAGCTGGGGCAAGTGTCTACTGCTTGGTACCCCACCAGCCCTGAAAGCTGCCCCAGCCCTTCCCCATCACACCCCAACCAGATGTCTATTCTCAGACATGAGCCACACAGATCCTCCTGCCTCTGTTTCAGCCCCCGTCAGGGTTTGAAGGAGGCCAGAAGCAGATGAAGAGATGCTCACAAGCAGCATGTAACATCTTACCAAGCTTGGAGAGCGCAGATGGGGTCAATCTCCGTGACGTACACAATTGCTCCCAGGGCTTTCAGAGCAGCGCAGCACCCCTTGCCGACCTGCCAAAGCAAAGCGTCTGTGTGAAGGTGAACACTGGGCACGCCAAGTGCTATAACCCCTTCCCTAGAACAGCCCAAGCGCATCCCGGACTGGGAGATGCTCGTCCCAGCCATTTGCCTGATGCCAGGAGCAGCTCAGCAACATAAATAGCCAGTGGCACTTCTGCTGCAAGCCCAACTCCCCCTCCAAGGCCACCAGGCCTCCAGCAGGGCCACCAGCTGGCAGCAGCTCTCCAAAACCAACATGCTCGCAGCCTGCACAGCCCCCAGCATTGAAGGAGCCCTTCTGAGCTCTCCTCCAAGAGGAGATTAAAGCCAGCCTGGATAAGCACGCACTTCCCCCACCTGCCTTTGAGCCAAGTGTTTCTGTGGCATTCAGAGCTGCCCTGCACTGATCAGGGGACAGATCCTCCATCCCATACCCCCCACATAAGCATGGGGGAGAGCAGAGCTCCTCTAACAGCATCTCTGGCTATCCTCACCATAAAAATAAACTGAAGTCTGGCTTTCCACGCCACTTACCCACACTAACACCTGGCTAAGCTGTACCCATGCTCAGCCCCATTTTCTGAGCAGCAAGATGCTGCCAGGCAAGAAACATCTCCAGAGACACCTTCACTTATCGCTCAGCTCTGACCTCAGGTCTACAGAAAACAGCCAGGCAGGGCAAACTGGGACTCCAGCCCACATCCAAAGGGGAAACCAGTGAAGGTGGAAGGATTCCCTTGTTTTGAAGGAGTCCAGTAAAACTCAGGACAGGCCTCGGAGACTACAACTCCCAGCATGGCTCATTGCTGGAGAATCAGAATCAGATGCCACCCTGGAGCGCCTGGGCAAGAGCCAGGGCAGCCTCTCGGTCGAGCAGAGCTGGGCTCCACTGGCGTCTAAATAAATCAGTAAGTGTGCTCCTGCCGGGAAGCGAGCACTTGCAGCTACTGCCAGGCCCTTCGCAGCGCGGGAAGATAAACACCCACGCAGACAGTGCACAGATGGAGGGAAGGTGTCAACTCCCAGCTCCATGCTCTTCCAGGGCAGAATCATTTACAAGTTTGTGACACGATTCCTCTCTGCCAGAACATTATCCCCCAGCGAGATGCAGCCTGCCCCTCCACCTCCTCTGTCACAGGCTCAGTGACAGCCGCGCTGGATGCTGAACTCTGTCCAGGGACAGCAGATGGGAGCACCCATGGGTAGTTAAAATTCAAGGCCAGCGCTCCCAGCAACTGTTGTATTTGCAGCCCAGCTAATCTGCGGGCAGACTGGGAAATCTGATGCTTGTTCTCCAGCCTCCCAGCAGGTTCCAGCAAGATTTCCCTGCTAATTGCTCACCAGGTTTGATCTGCTCCTATATCAAGGGCAAGTGGTCTTTGCACAGGGAAGAAGCAGGATGCTGAGCTCAGGGGGAGGCTGACTCACAGCTCCACCGACTGCCGCTTATGAAACTCACCTCCCCATAACCACAAACCACCACTTGCTTCCCTCCAAACATCACATCCGTGGTCCTCTTCAGGCTGGGGGACAGAGAGAGACCTGTGTTGGGATTAGTCAAGCGCACACCGCTGACGGCACAGGGCAGTGCTCTGCTGTAAGAGCCCCCCCAAAACCAGGTCCTGCAAGCACACAGCAAGGGCAAAGCAGCAAAGAGCCCAACCTCTGCTCAAGAGGAGCTGGAGCCAAATCCACTGGTGTGAGAGTGAAAGTGGGGATGGGAAGAAGGGTTGGACTCACCCGTCGAGGATGGATTCCCGGCAGCAATATAGGTTATCAAATTTCTGTTTGGTGACAGAATCGTTCACGTTCATGGCTGGGACACACAGCTTCCCGGCCTTGGAGAGCTGGTACAGCCTGCAAGAGGACAAGCAGGTCAGAGCAGAGAATGGCAACTCAATAAAGGATGTCCAGATCAGCCTTCCCAAACTTCCCACCTGTGCACACCGGTCACGCTCTCCTCCACAATTCCTCGGATCTTCTTGAATACGTTGGGGTATTTCTTATAAACCCAATGGGTCAGGTCCCCACCGTCATCCAGGATCTAGAGAACAGGCAAGGAAAAACATAGAGCAGTCAGGCCTTCCACTGGGAAAAGCACTCACTGGGAACAGGATGGGGGGAAAGAAAAAAAAAAAAAAAAAAAAGAGAGATGGAGAGCATCTTCAGGCACTAATGGAAGGCTGTTTGGGCAGAGGCCTGGGGGCCAGGACTCCTGGGTTCCCCTAGTTGCCAGCAACTTGGGGTCTCCTCCAAAAGATAGAGGATTTCTTACCCCCTGCGTGGAGCTGATGGATCCTAACAAGGTTTTCTGCCCCCGCTATTGCTCTGCAGCCTGGAAACGTGACCACAGGCAGTACTAACTAAACAGGCTGAGATCAGAAGGACGCCACAACATTCATGCCCTGAAAGCAAAGAGTTGAGAGGAAAGGCTGCAGGAGCTGTCACGGCCCACTGACGCGTGCTGTTGCTTCATTAGTGATCACGGACCATGCATCAAGGCAGTGAGAGGTGTCATGTGCTTTCAGCCAGGGAAAGGCCCCCCGCAGAGAGCCCTCCTGCTCTGTGGGAGAGGGTGGATGGGATCTGTGTCAAGAGAGGAGCTGTTGGGGCAGCTCCCAGAGGGGTGACCCTGGGCAGAAAGAGGTCTTGTAGTTTCTCAGCTTGCTGGCAGCTCCAGCAGAAGATGGTACATCCCAGTGGCACGGGAGCAACTCAGGACATCGTCTCTGCAGCTCCTACAACCCTCACGGCTGCCCCCAACCCAGCTCCGGCTGCCATTCTCCAGGATCCCCACTTTAACAGAGGCTCAGAGGCTTTTGCAAAGCCAGCAGGTGCCCAGGCAGCCCACGGGCTCCCAGGGACAGCCCCAGAGAGGGGTGAGGAGCACCCAGTGACCACTCCAGAGGAACAGGAAGGGCTGGAAGAAGGCTCATTACCATGTTGGCCTGCCAGCCATCTACGTTAACACAGCGGTCAATGCACCACCAGAAGTCATCCTCTGACTCCCCCTTCCAGGCGAACACGGCAACACCTAGAAGAAGAGGAGCATCCTTGGCATCTGCTGAGCTGGGCAGAGCTCCCTCCTGCTTGGCCAACTCAGGAAACCGCGGACAGGAGGGCCAAAGGGCCACATAGAGATCAAACCGCGGCCCACAGCAGGATTAGACCTGTTCATCCCTCCCTAAAAGATACTTGCTCCAAACCATCCCCCAGCGACAAGGCTGCAGAGCCAGGAGGGGCTGGAAGGGCACTGCATCCCTAGGCGCAGCTGTACTCACCAGCTTCTGCCAAGGCAGCCGCCACTTCATTCTGGGTGGAATAGATGTTACAGGCAGACCAGCGGCACTGTGCTCCCAGCGCACACAGCGTCTCGATCAGCACCTGCGAGAGAGCAGGGTGAGCGGCAGGCCCGGGGGAGCGGTGATGGGCACACGGCGCAGGGCCCCGGGCACAGCCTCGTGCAACAGGCAGACAGGAACAGAGCGGCTCCAGCAAACGTTGCCCTGGGGAAATGCAGGCAGCAGAACTTTTCCAAAATGTTTCCAGAAAAGTGGAGGTGCTGCCTCTGATACCCCAAGGCTGGGAAGCTAAGGGACTTTCCTCCCCAGGGAACAACCAGTCCCTTCCACCCCAGACACCCCAAAGAAGCAGCCACTCACCGCAGTCTGCGCTGTGATGTGGGTACAGCCCACGATTTTAGCTCCAGCCAAAGGCTTCTCCCCTTGAGCTCGTTTCCTGAGTGAAATCAGAGCAGACATGTCTGCAAAAGGAAGAGAAGGGGGTTAACGATGGCTTAGTGCAGAGAGGCCCCCCTCTGCCAGAGCTGCTGTCCCTTCTGGGGTCTCACAGGCTACATCCAGCCACACAGGTTTTGCTATAGTCATTACACAGCTGGGGAGAAAACTCCTCATCCCTGGCCTGGCAGGTCTGTCCAAAATGGAACCAAAACACCAGTGTCATTTGTCACTTGATCATGTAACGAGAGAGGTCTGGGTCAGGCGCTGCCCAAAGGCAGTTAAGAACAGTCACCAGCCCTGCAGCAGAACAGCATCAAGGAGAAGCACCTACAGAAGATGAAAACAGTGCTGCCACATCCCAGGAGAGCAGCTCTAAACGTGCCTGGATGATCTTTCTATTCCACAGCTTTGGCAGCATGTGTCTCAAAGCAGCCCAAAAGCAAAGTTACCCAATCACCCCACTGGAAACGGTAACTCAGCTTCCCGCAAGCCCCAGGGGACGGGCTTGGGACTGTCAGTTTTCATGTCTCTGTAGGTGTTGTCTTTGCCCACTGATTGCAAAATGTCTTTGCCCATTGAGGTTTCTCATGCAAAGCCACCAGAACATTAAACCCTGCAAGAGTTCTGCTGCTGTCAGAAAACAGATGCCACACATTTTTAACGTCTGCCGTCACATCTAGCTCTTCCCCACATAATCTGCTGATTTGCTGGGGGAAAGGACAGTGTGTCCAAGGCTGTAGCATGAGTTGCGGGAATGACCATGGCTCAGCTCCTGGACTCCAGCAAGCACAGCACCCAGCTGCAAGCCCCACGAACTCCATGCTTCACTTTTACCTTGTTCAGCGATCTCGATCTCCCGGCGCCCAAACTCTGCCTGCTTGATGTTCTTCACACAGAAATTGCTGCTGCCTTTGGAGTTGGTTTGTTGTTTCTCTCGGGGAGACACCTCATCATCAGAGCTGTCTGTGTAGGAGGCAGCTAAAGCCAGGAGAGGAATGCATGTTACCCCAGGTCTGAGGAGGCCAGGCACCTCAGGTTTCTGCTGCATTTCACTTCCCAGCTTTCATACACACACACACACTCACGGCTCAAACTACAAATCTCCTAAGGAAAACCAACGTCCAGAAGGAATTCTGCACACTTGTTCTCTAGAGATAACTGGGTTATCAACTGGTAATCAATGCCTGAGCTTCAGGAACCCCCAGAATTATCCCCTCCACGTCTGAGTACAACACAGCAGTATGGAGCATCCTGAGATGCTGCACGAGCAGCACACTCACAGTGGCACCAGCGCTGGACTTGGGGGAGGACCACGCACGGACGAGGAGCCTGGGACCTACCAGAGCTGTAGCTGTCGGTGGAAGACTGTGAGATGGAGCGGGACAGGGACCGACGGCCCGTCTTGGTTGGGAACTTGGTGAACTCCTGCATGTCATCTGCAAACTGGATTTGCTGAGAAGTGCAAAGGAAGAGAAGTGCTAAATCAATAGGTGCTCCTTACGGCACGGCATCTTTCCAGGCTATACGGGCCTGCGGCTTCCTTCAGTCTACCCTGACTGTTGTAATCTCAGAAACGGCCATCATCAAATGAATCAAGGAATAGATCTGTGGCTACAGATGCCAAAAAATGAAACCCCCTCCTCTGCCTGATCATCTCTGTCACCAGAAGGGTAAGGCAGACTTAACACCTGAAAATAAAAAGAGCACCCAGCGAGGCCTGAAACATCCCCCTTAACCCATCTCAGCTCCCTGACGCTTCTCCAAGAAAGTCAGGCTGCTTGTACAACACAAACACTGGGCAGCCCTCCGGACAAACCCTGCGCAGAGACCCTGCCCCAACCGGTCCCGACGGATTTCTGCCCCAAAACTGCAGCAGCGAGAAAGCTGGGGTGGTCCCAGCACAAACTCAGATCCCTGGGGCTTCCAGGCTCTTCCCCAAGAACAGAGCATCCCGCAGGTTAAAAACACGGCGCATCCTTCCAAAATCGACACTAAAAGCAGGGGGAAGAAAACTCAGCAAGAGAGAACATTTCAACAAAAAGTAGTTGACATTGCATTGGCTTTCAGTCTCCTCTGTATTACAGATGTTTCCATTGTAAGAGAAGCCCTAAAACAGCCACCCCTCCTTCCTCTCTCAGCCAGAGGCAACTCAAGGCTCCAGCACCTACCACTGGCTCATCAAATTCAAGTGCGGTGGGCCAAAAGTAGGGGAAAAAGAGCCCCAAACTGCTCAGCTGCTGCACTCATCCTGTGTGACCACCCAGCAAAGAGCCTTATTGCTGCTTCTGCAGGAGAAAGATGACAAAGATAAAAGGGAATTAGGAAAAGCGCCAGCAAATCCAGCCTGATGCCCCCCTCCCCAGCACACTGCCATGTGGGAGACCCTGACAAAGAGCCCCAGCACAGCTCTTCCCTCTGATCACGTCACTGCAGGATTTAATTTTGCCACTTAACAGGGATGAGACGTCATCACAGGGAGTGGGATTAACAAAGCATCCCCACAGACCCAGGAGACCTCTAGAAGAGTCCTGAAGAAATCAAGATGATGGAAAGAGACAGGCCACAGTGGCCTTGAGGAGGGGTTTTCCATGCCACAACCATCCTAAAAGCTCCCTGAAAGCTTTGATGCAGCAAACAGCTTTCAAGAGGAGAAGAATGAAACTATTTAGTTGAGATGATCCATCTCAGAAAGGAGGAATCTCCTCAGTCTGGAGCGTCTGCAGCACTAGCAGAGCTATTGGGGCTGTAAAATGGAGCTATGGCTCCTGGAGAAACCCAGCTGACGGGCCAAAAGCAGCACTGGCATTCTGCTCGGGAAGAACAGGGACACGAGAGCCACTGCTCAGTCCAAGGCAGGACACGTGGGGGGGGTGGTGGTGACTCCAGCACCCCCTCCAGGAATGGGGCTAGCACCAGATCAAGTCCGTCACCACACCCAGGCAAGCACCCCATGCATTTTTGTGGGTGCTGCTGCTAAAAGGATTTTAGCCAGCTCCTCTGTACTGGCTAAGTTACAGTCTGGTATCTGCTTCCCAGAGCAGGCTTCCCAGCAGACACCTGTGCAATTCTGACGCAAATTGCATGAATTTGCATTAGTGGAAGGAATGAAAATGCTAAATGGAGTTTGCAAGTTTGGTTTTGCGAGTGTTTTAGGTCATTTGCTGCAGAGGGAAGAACTATACGACGTCATAACCCATGGCACCACCGGGAGAGCTGGTACCAAGCGATAAAAGAGGCGCAGAAGCACTTCTAGCCATCAACAGCAGGCACGTAGCAGCAGTGTCTTTGGGGTGCAGGGCTGGAGCTGGCAGGCACAGCGGTTTCCCAACCAAGGAATTGTATTGCTGGAATTTGTTCAAGGTCTGTGGCTTGGATCAATCTTTGCTAGACAGCCTGGGAAAGGCTTGTGCACCTCTGTGCTGGTGTATTGCTCATGGCCATTTCTGGGGTGGGGCGGAAATAAAAAAAAAAATGTTAAAAAAAAAAATAATAATCGATCAGCAATTTCAGAACAGTAAGATTTCAACCCCTTTGCACCCAGCTCTTCCTTTGGCAACTCATCAAACCAGAGGGTATAAACACGCCCCATAAAACAGCTGCTGGCATTAAAACAGCTTAAAGTGTTAGCTGAGGAATTTTCTCCATCTCAGGGAAAGGTTTCCAGGGAAGAGGTGAATCCACGAGGGAAAAAGCAGATAACCCAGGCTTCGCTGCTCCGGCCCAGGGTGCAGGTGGGTGTCTGTCTGGCTTACAGCAGCCAGAACACCGGAGCCCCAGGCCAGGGCACTTCCCTGCAGTGAAATGTGCTGCCTGGATGGTCTCACGCAGCAAATTTTGGGATGCAAAGGGAAGGAGAGGGTGAGGATGGAGGGCTGCTGCGCTCCCCAGCTCCACACCATCAAGACAACCAAGATCTACTGAACACCTTCAACCTCATCAGCAGACCAGCCACGGGTGTTGAGCCAGCTCCTGGGTACAGTCTCACTTCTAAGGAGAAACAGCAGGTCTAGAAATAGAGGGTTTGAACCCAAGGGGAAAAAGAATCACTGCTAAAGAAACCAAGTGCTGAATTAACTACAGTAATCCCTGCCGTGGCTTTACCAGAGCTCATCTGAACTCCACAGCTTAGCAAAATCTGCCCTGTCTAAAATTATCATCAAACATTGCAAGCAGCTTCCGAGTTGAACGCGCCATTCGCACATCAAACCCCCTCCTAGCCCAGCAAATTAACGCGGCATCCGGCAACCAGCCGAGAGGAAGATGAGGGAGGACGGCGGGTGCTGCCACCAGGCAAAGCGACCCAAGCGACTGGCGACGCGTGTGACCGTCGGCTGCGTTACCTTCCACGTGCCGGGCTCTCTAGCTGCATTAAGGCAACAGAGAAAATCTCGTAATCCCTCGGCTTGGCATGGGAATTTGAATGAATGCATCCCCCGCCAGGGGCTGCAGATGACCGAAGCCAGTCTGGCTGCGGCGAGGGGGGACGGGGATGGGGACCGTCCAGCTGCAGAAAGCACGATCACGAATCGCATCCCAAACTTCATCCTGCTGGATGGAAGCAGCTTTTCCAACCGGGTGGAGCACAAGGGTTTGAGAGCAAGGAAAATATTTTTTCATCCCAGCAATTCATGACCAAGGAGGCAAAACAACACAGCACCTCTATCTCTGCACAGAAACAGAGCCGGGGTGGCTTCCAGCGTCACCATCCCCTTACAGGACAGGATGGGGCCAGGGTCCTGGGTAGACCCCTGTGCCAAACCAACAGCTCCTTGCTCATATCACAGGGGGGTTTGGGAGATGTCCTGATCTGACATCTCCAGCCAAGTTTTTGCAAAACAACACTGAACGCTGCCTGCTCCCAGTCACACCTGCCAAGCCAGAAAGAAGCACATTTTTCTCCCCTTGTGAAATCTGGCACGTCCGTGCCCATTCCTACACGGATCCAACACTTTCCAACGACGGCCGCTGAGGTGCCAGGGACCCCTGGGTCCTCCCAAGGCAAACACCAGCCACTTTCTTTGGCTGCACTGCCCAGCACATCCCAAAACCACCATGAAGCTAAACAGTCCGCTTCAAGGAGCTTCTCCCTGTTAGAAGGTACCTGCCCACACATGGGCACAGCGGCTGGGGAACCCCGAACCCAGCAGCACACACAGCCTCTTTTGTTTAAATTATTGCCACATAGAAAGAGCAAACAGATCCCAGATCCGGACTGCTACCATCGAAACGAACCGGCAGCTCGTGACTGCTGGGTGTGCCATCCTCAATGGTTTATCCTGCATTTTTCCCCAGCGTTCCAGCTCGAGCACAGCTTTTTTGAGCTTAGCGAGTAAGAGAAGTTACACACACCCGATTCTGAGCTGCAGAGGACTTTGTAAATCCAGCCGGATTTACTTCAAGCACAGATGAGCTAGGCACAGTCCCTCTCACAAAAGACAACCCCACTTCTTATTTGAAAACTCTTTCTGTTCCTGAACGGCTGCAGAGAGGATGCTCAAGCTCCTTCACCACGCTACAGCCCCGATCGCATCCTCTTCGGCCTCGGGGGACGGCAGCGGAGCAGGTTGCGGAAGGAGGATGAAGAGGTTTTGGAAAGCATCCACCAACTCACAGCCATCCCCAGGGCCGCATGCTGACCCGGTTCACTGAGGTGCAGGCTCCACAGGGGAAAGGACACGTGCCAGGGAGCAGCTTCAGGCTCCCATCTTACCAATACCACTTGCCTTAGCAAGTCCTTTTTTTTAATTATTATTTTTCATTAAGGACAATGCAAGTGATGGCACACCCACAACAGCTTAAAAAAAAAAAAAAAAAATGCCCTTACAGCCGCTTCTGTCCTGGACTAAGTGGTGGGGTGGGTACAAAAGCAGGCTCTGCACATCACCCAAGACAAGAAGGAAGCAGCGAAGCACCTAAAACCCTCCAGCCTCCTAAATTCCCTCCACCACCATCCATGGACGTGATGATGCAGCAGCAAGAAACAGCAAAATCAGAGCAGAACATGTTCTCACCCCACCACAACCACCTGGAATGCGAGAAAGTCTCTTTAATCCACTTCTGCCCTCCCAGGGGAAAGCCTGGAAGGATCCAGGGTCCTGAGACCTTTCCTTTGACTGCAGAAAGCAGCAGAGATCAGGACTATTCAGGGCAGCCAGTTCCCCTTATTTAATCTCCTCTCCCAAACAAAAACCCTCTGGCAGAGGCTGGGAGGGCACTGCTGGTTACCCACGCTGCTAAGGCAGCCCTGACGTGCCCTGTCTTTTAAGTTCATCGTTTCTTTGTCATGCCCAGAAATTCAACCAGACTTTCTTTACAGCTTTACAACTGCTTTACAGCTCGGATCAGCACTCATCCTGCTCGCCAGCCCCACTCACACATGAGACATGATCAGCGGCTTGCACCAAGGCTGAGTTTTGCAGACCTGAAGATGATGGGCACTTTCACACACCCAGGCTTCGAACGCAGAGGATTTGTTATCTGCAGAAGGATCGTTTCCTCCCAGGGAGCTGCAACCACCTTCTCAGGAGGAGCTGTGTCCTGCCAGGCTGATGAGTTTGGGCATTTCTAAAGGACAACTTGTTTTAATCCACTTATTTGCAGAAGTGAGCCAGCACCTTCAGTCAATGCAGCAGCGAGGGGAGGAAAGAAGCGGCCCAGAGGCTGAGGTCTCCAGCCATGCATCAGCAGGGGGAGGGGAGATAACCAGCATGAAGCTTTTTTTTTTTCTATTCTAGGTCAAAAAGAAGAGAGTAGTAGCAGGTTTGCTTGTGCCACCTCCTCAGAGAAGGGATAGCACTCTTCCAGGCTCTGCTTCTGCAACCACTTGGGTCCCACAGGGGACCCCATGCTTCCCAACCAGGAGAAATGAGCCCTCCCCAAAGCCATCCACAGCCTCCCACCGCACGTGCCTCCCTTGGGACGAGGGGCTGAAGCCCCCCCAAGCCCACTCGCCGCAGGTTCCCAGTGTCTCTCCCCTGCACTGGCCCCGGGGCTGGTGGCCATCCTGCCACAGCTGGGGGAATGGCCAGTGTGGCCATGCCAGGGTGCTTGGTTTGTTTAGAGGACTTGGCTGTCACTGTCCTCAGACCCCTTCTGCCCCACTTCCAGGCTGGGAGAGCCAAGCCCCTGCTCCCACAGGACAGCATCTAGACACAGAGCAGGGAACCCACCGTAGTCCTCAGCCCTCCAGGACACAGCTCCTGCTCCACAACCCAAAAGGACACATGTATTTTTGGGGTGGAAATGGGCAAGGCGGACACAAATGTTCTTAAGGTTCCCCTCCTGTGAGGTAGCCAGCCCTGAAGGGGTATTTCTGGACCACAGCATCCCGTAAGGATTGAAGGAAAGGAAAAATCAGGTACTTGGAGCAGAGGGATGGGGACATCAGGATCAGTAAGGCTCCCACCCTGACCACTCATCATCCTCACCCCCAAATCACTAGCAAGGGGAAGTTTCTGAGGTGGATTCAGCTACGCAGTTCATAAACCACCCCATTTTACCAGCTCCGAGCTCCGGCCAAGTGAGCCAACACACACCTTGGTGACAAGCGGCTGCGTGAATTCACACGAGGCTGCAACCAAACTCATAGGACAACCAGACTCCCAATCCAAACCAGTTCAGCAGCAAGAGATACCCCAGCCAGAGCACAAGGCCAGGCATAGGGAGTGGGGGGGGGGGGGGGGGGCGTGTGTGTGGTGGTGGTGCATTAGCAGTGCCCATGGCTCCAGCCCCACCATGCCACAGGAATGCTGGAGGAGCAGGCTGGCAGGCGGGTGCTCAGCAGGCATCTTCTGTTCCTCCACATCCACTGGCAGAGCACCAAGGGCCCTGGGGAGAGCTAGAGGTGGCACAGCCCCAGCTGGAGATGTTGTACGGAAGAACACGACCCACTTCTGCTGCCGGTGTGGCCTTTGCAACAGGAGGGCTTTCACCTGATGGTTCCCCCAACCCAAACCTTCAGAAGAAACCTCAAAGTGCTTTGCTTGGACAACATAGCTGGGAAGAGCTGCCCGAGGGTGCTGTTTTTTGTGGATGGAAGCACGATCAGTGCTGAATTCTGTGCAACTTGGCTCTGTACCTCTAGCCCCCAGAGGGTTCACAGGGCAGGTTTTTCTTCCCGGAGAGGCAGAGACCTGGCTGGCACTCTCCCCGCCAACTCCCTGAGCAGGAACTGCAGCCAGATCTCTGCCTGGAAACCTTTACACCATTCTTGACAAGGAAATAAACGGCACTGAGGTCCTGGCAAAGTAAACCGGCCAAGCCCTGATACCAGCCTCCATCCTTCACCGGCAGAGAAGGGCTGGTTGGGTAAAACACTGGGAAGGAAAAAAAGCCCCAAAGTTTCCATGAGTACAAGAGGGGAATGAAGTACATTCACACGAACCCCAAAGCTTGGCAGAGAAGAAGAAACACCAGTAAGAAAATGGACCCATTATGAAGGTTAATAGGCTGGAAACCACTGCAAGGTTTCGGTCATCATGGGAATCACTGTAAATGCTAGTTAAAGGAAAAATAAACAGAAAGCGGGATTAAATAAAATAAATGTGATTTCGAGTGCCCAGCTGTTAAACAGTAACTGGGAATAACTACTGCCTTATAAACACCTTGAGGTCAAAGGTGCACTGCCTCCAGCAAAAGCAGAGGGAAAGCTCCCCACCAGCAGATAACGCATCTCGTCCTTAGACTGCAGGAATCTCGTCCTTAGACTGCAGGAATCGAAGCAAAGGCTTGCTCCCGGCTGTCATGCAGAGGGATATCTTCCTCACAGCAGGAACAGCAGCAGTCCGGTATCTGGGATCCTTAAGGACAGTGAGCTCCCACCACGTTGCGCAGGTCAACCCTACAAGCCCAGCGCAGCTACCCAGGCGTGCAAACATCGCTTCCCGCAGCGCAAAAAGCAATCGGTTTAAAGACATCCCAGACTTCTCACCTATGGGTGGACCTGCAGCGCCCAGCCAGCTGTGCGCCTCTGGCACACCAAGTGTTTGGGCAATAGGATAATTGGTATTAATTGGAGTTACCTTGCTGGGAGCATTGCATGGACAGGACTGTGGGTTAAATACTCGCGGGGCAGCCCAAGGACTAACGGCCTGGCTGGTTGCTTTGGAGCTGGAAGCCAATAGAAATGTGTTTGTGTGCAATAGCTGATAAGGAATCATCTTCCATTAGCATTGATTTTTAAATTAGAAAACTCCTCTACAGCCACAGCTGCACAATCCACCTGCCTCCTTTTCTCCCCCAGAACTGGCTTGCAGAATCACAGCATTTCAAGACCCCTTTTGGTCTTTCAAGAGGCCAATATAGCAAACACCACCGGGACAAGGCTCCAGCTACACTCAGCAGACCCTCCATCCACCCCTATGCCACGGCTCTAAGGGAAAAATGCCTGGCAGGATCAGCATTGAAACAGGAGCAGCCTGTTTGCAATACCTCCCAGAGAGTCAGGGAAACCAGCCACACAGTCAGAAAAATCACCAGTACACCCACCCCATACCCCTTGCTTGCCCTGGCTGACCCCCAAAAGCCCCTCGCAGCGCTATTTCCACAAGTGTATCACCTAGAGCTGCTCATTTCTCATTTACCAACGCACTATTTTCAGCCCTGGGAAAGACTTTGATTTTGATGCACCCGCTTAGAGGCAAGGCCGGAGAGGAACCCCAGGCTTCAGCTTAGGCTCTTCACTGCTCAGGATTCAGAGGAATCGTCACCAGGATGGAGAAACATCACCGGCCCAGACACCGACTCCTCGCGTCAGAGCAAAACCGACCCCATCCTGCAAACAGGGTTGATTCAATTAAGCTCCTTCCTTTCAAGTGGGGCAGGAAGGGTAACAAGCGACATCCTTGCGGGGATGGCGAGCTCAGAGAATATTTGGAGAAGGGGTTGGTTAACATAGGGAGACACAGGCTACGCTGCCTGCAAGAGGCTGATGGCTCCAAGGTCAACAGGGATTGGCCAGATGTTCTCACTCCAAAACATGCCCAGGTTGGATGCAAGCCTCGCCCCCACGGTGCAAGAATGTGCAATACAGAATGTGCAATACTCGGAGCTCCCTACAGGAAGTGAAAGGAGGAGACAGAAAACAGCAGACACAGGTTGAACCTCACCCCAGGCCATCTGGAAGGAGAAAACCAAAACATGTCTTTTTCAGCAAGGCAAAGCCCTGAGGAACCTCCTTTTCCAGGCTGCCTACCTTCTCCCTCCCCGCAGAAGGCTGGAAGGAGCTATTCCCTAGGCCCACGCCTTGCAGATAAACCAAAATCCCACAACCCCCACCCAAATCACGGCTCCTGAATTAAGAAGGCTCCGCCGCCAGGCACGAACGGGTCCTGCCAGCGAACTCCAGGTCCGCGGGAGGCAGCCAAGGGGAAGCCGAACCCACCTCAGAGGACCGCGGGAGCCTCACCCGAATTACAATGCAGCCTGTTTGACAAGCTGGAACATCATGTCCTCGGCCACCTAAGTTCTTTGGCTGTCACCAACCTGAAGTAAACAGATTCTGCAGCAGCAATAAGCTCGTTACCAAGGCCACCGTATTGATCCCAAAGTGTAATTAAAATTCACAGTTCAAGCAGCCCAATGCAACAGGGCAACTGGGGCAGCCTCCTCAAGGCATGAATAGCCCCAGCTTCCGCATCCCACTTTCTCAGAGGCAGGGAGCCCACAGGGTGAGATCAGCTGCTGGAAAAAAAAAAAAAAAACAACCAACCACCCCAAGTGGCAGCTTTCTCTCTGGACCATCAGCCAAGCTGCCGCAGAGTGCCCATTCCCCGCCGAGGGTTACCCACGCTGGGAAGCGTGAGGAGATGATGCTTATCCCACGCTTAGAGGGGTACGGAGCAGACCAGGTTCAGGCACTGCTGAGGGTGGCCAAGTCCCCAGGGCTTTGATGGGGGGCTCCAGCATACCCTGCTGAGACGGTAACAAGATGCTCCTCCTTGGTGGGACCCCCCGACCTTCCTACAGCAGCCCCCAGCCCTGCATTGACCCAACCCACAGTCTCATTGAGAAAGAGCAGGGTCACGCTCTGCAGAAGCGTTAGCACAAGGTCCTTTGCACCCACGGCTCCACAGGGCCAGCAGCAGGCCCTGGGACAGTCACCTCAAACGTCACCACCATCTGCTGAGTGAAGGTGAGTCAGAGTCCCCAGATAAGCAGCCCTGATCAAAAGGCTCAGCAGGAAACGCAACAAACCCTCTGCAAACGTGAACAGCGCCTTCAGGAAACTCCTGATGATAAAAAGACACAGCCAGGCATAAGCAAATCTCTTCACCTGAGTGCTGCTCCGAGCAGGCAAATCCCACACCTTCCCCGGCTCTAACATCTGGGACGAGGCACCCACCAGCTCCTCGGAGGAACAGCACGGACAGGATCCTCACCTGCAAAATCCCCGCATCAAGCCAGTGGGTTATCCGAAAGGATCAACTCCAACCTGACCTTGAAGAGCTGGTTTCCAGAGGAAAAAAATCCCGGCCCCAACCTCTAGTAGGGAACACAGGAACAGGCTCCGACATTTGCATGGGCTGGAAAGCACGGTGAAAACTGTTCAGGCCCCAAAGCAAGTATTGTGGTAGGCTGGTCCCTAGCAGGAGATAATCTCACATTTTGGGAAAGGCCAAAAGAAAACACTGTGCTTCTGCCGCCAGCACACTTCCCACGCTCCAGACCTGGCTGCTCATATGGGAAGGAGGCTCCCACCAAGCACAGCAGGGCTCGCAGGAGAGCCAGCGCTGCTCAGATGGGTGGTCCCCACGCCCCCACCATCAAAAGATGATAAGAGATGCTTCTGAAGACTGGGGAGAACGAATATCCAGCTCTTCTACCGCCTCCAAAGGCCAGACCTTGGAGTGGAAACCCAGCCTACCTCACGGGACTGCAGGTGGTGGAAAACAGGAGCAAAAGCCAAATGCCCTGGCACACCGCTTTGAAGATGGCTTGCATCCATCAGACCCCGAAGATCTCCTTTCTTCCTCCTCTCCAGTTTAATAACTCAATTAAGCATCTTCTGGCCTTGCAGTAATGCTGGGTCACAAGGATGAAGCTTCCCCTCTGGACAGCAATGAGACCCTCCAAAAAACCAAAGTGATGAGAAGAACCCAGGACTGACTTATAACAGAAATAATTACGATTTTATCACTTTAATATAGCACCACCAGTGACCTGTTGGCTTCCAGCACCCAGTAAATCATCTCTGTTAAGAACACCCTCATGGTTTGCTCTCAGCACAGGTCAGGGTATGACCAGCTCAGCCTGTGACTGTCTAACCACAGCAGCGTGTTCGCTTATTGGGGTTCTCCTGCACCCCAAGGAAGGCCAGACCCATCCCAGGTGATCCACACAGAGTAGCATGAGCCATTCAGCTCACCCCAGCCCAAGCATCTCATTATAAGAAGGAAAAACTGCAGCGAGAGCAAGAAAGCAAAAGCATGGAGGATCTGGGCAAGGAAGCAAAGACGGTCGAGTGTACGTTTGGCCAAACCACCGGGAGAGGAGGTGGTGGCTGCTGCCCTGGACAAGCACACAAAGGCACAGAAGAATTTACGAGAAGCCAGTCTAAAGGATGAAATTAAAGAAAGGAAAATCAAGTGACTCCGGCAGCTCTGTCAGTACAATGACAGTCTCGTCCCCCTGACAGAGTGAAGTGGAAGGTTGTTTATTAGCACCCGGCCTGGCAGAGCTGCAGGGACCCGAGATGACTCCGGACTGAGAAAAATGGGGCAGAAAAGCCGGCCCTGGGAAGGGGCTGTGCACAGGGCAGGGAAGCAGCCGGCTGCAGCAAGGTCAGACACCGCTCAGGCAGCAGCAGAGCGGCTCCGCAGGCAACTGCAAAAAGCAGCAGCAGGAACGATGCTCTGGAGGAGACATCCAGCCCTCCCCAGGAGACGCAGCTCCCCACGGGCTCCATCCCCCTCTCCCCATCCTTCCCCTGGCTCCCACCTCCTGCCACCCCCGTGCCAGCCAGCACGCAGCTCCGGCTCGCTACCACTGCAAAGCTGCAGCACTGTGCATTAGCATTCGCCGCCGCACAGCCTCAGCGGGACTCCTCCAGTGCCAGCATCCGCAGGGGCACAGCACCAACCCAAACACACCAGCCACAGGCTCGTCAGCTTCTCGGGGCGCAGAGGTGCCATGTAGCTCACCTCCCCAAAAGCAAACTCGAGGCTTTAGCCCATTTCACACTCCAGGCACGCTGCATGAGTAAGCAGATCTGTCTGCAGAGCATCCGTCTGTCTGTCTGTCCGCCGGCAGCCAGGTGGGAAGGAGCCCACCAGACAGCAACCCTCCCCCCCTCCACCCGAGACAAGGCCACCACAGGGATCAGGTGAAGTGACAGACAGGAATAACACTTGTCGAGCCCCCCTGCTTTGCCACAAGCACAGGCCCACGTCCTTCCCAGCTGAGGGCACCCACGGTTCAGTTGGGGGTTTAAGGCTCCGCCAACTGGCTGACGCAGATTCGGAAAGCAACTGCCGTCAAGGGCACCCACGGTCCCCAGGGAGGCAGGAGAGCAGATGCCCAGACGCAGCAGTGATGGCACACAAGGATCTGGAAGAGCACAACCTGCCCTTGAGCTCTGCCATCATCCCCACACCCGTATTCACTTAACCCAGACAAGCCGCAAGCTTCTGTTTCAAATCCTCCCCAGCAACATCAAGGCACGCAGGAGAAAGCAGAAAGCTCAGCGCTGCTCACCTCTGCCTTTAAACCACTCCCCACCAAAGAACCGCCTAGCTCTGACCAAAGCTGGTGTTATTTTGCTGACAGACCAATTTCCCATAAACTGCAGTGAAAAAGGAGCTCTGGCAGAGCCAGGCAACCCCAGCTTTTGGGGAGAAACCACCCCATTTCTGCAGAAACGCTACAGCTCCATTCACCTCAACTGCATCGGCTCCTACTTAAATCCGGGGTTGATCATATTTAATCTCTTAATCTCTTACCTCCTGCTGTTTCACTTTTTCACCTTAAACAAGTCACTGGCAAGAGAGGAAA
Organism: Falco biarmicus; assembly: GCF_023638135.1. Taxonomy (NCBI): domain Eukaryota; kingdom Metazoa; phylum Chordata; class Aves; order Falconiformes; family Falconidae; genus Falco; species Falco biarmicus. Next base: position 1,797,479 of record NC_079303.1, on the reverse strand, counting down.
CAAGAGGTCAGCAATCCCCAGGCTGGCTGGGCAGCTCGGGCTCGCTCCGGGCACCCTCGATGCAGCCTGCCAACAGCAAGGAGGATGCCGGTGACTTCTCAGCACCCGTGGGGCTGATGTACCTCCAGCTATGTCCGAGATGCTCCCCCAGATCCCGGCTGGACGCGGGACGCTGGCAGACTCACACCGGCTCTTCCGCTGCACACTGGCACTTTCCCCAAGCGCCAGCACAAGTTATAGCTCCTCTTTGGGAAGCTATTCAGCAGCAGGTCACACGGAGGAGACGGAGCCTGCACTAAGCCTGGCCACATTCCCACCCTCCCCATCTCCAATCACCTTATGCAAACTGCATCGACAAAGTTCAAGGAGCCTAAAAGCCCAGGGAGGGACCTGCTCCAGCAGCACACCACGACTTCCCCTACCTCAATGCTGGTAAATCATCTCTCTCAATCATCTTCGCTGGCCTCTGACCACGCTGAGAGCTCCAAGGGCAGTGCGCACAAAAGTCACTTCGACTTGCATTCAAACAGAAAGGTGCTTTAATGGTTTAATTGCGATCCTGCTTCGAAGGCATCTGAGCTGGGGGCACGCACCATCTTATCTCAGGAGGGCAATTCTCCCTTCCTTGTCCTTTTATCCTTCTGCCAACGCCTCTGCTATTACAGAGCTCTATCCACAGTAACTAGCCAGGCAAGGAAAATAGTGGCCTGAAGCATTTTGTTCCTTGACCTCAGCTGCATCCGTGCTCCCCAAGATCTCACTGGCTGCTGATGTTATCAGCCTTAAATGTCGTGTCTCGCTCTGGGCACCTTTAATATCATCACCCAGCCAGGAAAGGCTGCAGCAGCCGCCGAGTCTGACCGTGCTCCTCACGCTGGGCAACAAGCCTGTGTGTACAGCAGCTAATTCAAGGTGATACAAAATTCCATACCCCCAAGACACGCGCAAACTTTGCCTCTGAGGATGCCGGATCGATTACCCTCTACACACATTGCATTTCTTTTCATGACGCATATTTTGACTCTATAGGATACTTCAGGATTAGTAGTTTGCTCTCCCCTCTCAGCTCAGCCAGCTGCAGCCTTGCACTGTTCGCTCCCCAGCTTTGAGAAAGACGCCGGTAATGAAAAGGTAAAAACAATCCGCAAGTTTGAGCTGCGCAGAGCCACTGCTGGAAGAGACAGATCGCAGCTCCGCATTCCTCTGCTCCTTCCTCCAGGCTATGCATGTCCACAGCCCAGCTAAACAGGGTTGGGACACAGGGAGAGCCTCCAGAGCCCTGCTCCCCAGCAGCAGCCATGAGGCTGGGCGAGGAGAGATGCCTCCAAACAGCCACCTGACGGCAGCCCCGCCAGGAGGGTCGGACGCTCCCCTAACCCCACCACCGGCCAGAACAGGCAAGAGAGACGTTCCTCCAGAGAAGGAGGACATTGGCCTTTTGCTGCAACTGCTTTGCTTTTGCTTCCAGCAGGGAGGCAGGTGGCTGCAGCCCCAGGGGGAACACGATGATCAGCACAGCAGGGACCTCTGGCCGCAGCCCCGGAGCACAAAATCCGCCTCACAAAATCCGCCTCGCTGGCAGGACAGGGACTTCAGCAGCACCTTACCAAGCCCGGCAGGTCTGCACCGAGGCAGAAGCACACGTCTCCATGCGCTCATCTATCTAAAAGCTGGTTACCCGAGTTAGTGGAGGTCCTGCACCCTGTCACAGCGGCGTGGCCAGCGCTCGCCCACCCACAGTGCCATCTGTATGCCCCGTAAAGGTTACACAAGCACCGCGGGCAGCAGGGAGCGGCACCCGGAGATCTCAGGAGCTCCTGTGAGAAGGCCTTCAAGGATGAAAGGGTAAAGAGGTGACTCAGGAGAGCTCAGCGCCAAGGGGCTGCTCCAGCAGCCTCCTCCCCCCGCCCAAAGGTGCTCCCACCCACATCTCCAACAGACCCCTTGCCCCAAAAAGAGTTCAACACTCCAAATTTCCTCGTGCTGCCCTTCAGAGTGACCTACAGCAGGGTCTCCAGATCACTGCCGCTAGCTCGTCCTATTTAACGGGTCCCCCTCCTCTGTCCCCACTGCAAAGTGCTGTCACCTCCACACACACGGCACTCCCACGGCCCTGACACACAGGGCCCCCAAACCCACTCCCCCAGTCGTACCTGCCTGTCCCCCTGCCCGGGGTCCCCCTGGCACCCCTATGCCACAGCCAAGACCCCCCTCTTCCCCCCAACCTCCTCCTGCCCAGAGGGGGCCCTGGCCCCCCAGGGCTGAGCCCCTGCCCTGCCCATAGCAGCCCCCCCTCATCCCCAGCTAGGCCGGGGCTGTACCCCAGTGCAGACCCTCTCCCCCAGTACCCAGTGTCCCCCTGTCCCACCCCAAACTGGGCCAGCATCCCCTGCCGGCCACCTCTGCCCCAACGCTGGGTACCAGCCGCCCCCAGCCCGGGCCAGCCCCCCCACCGGTACCAGCCCCCTCCAAGCCCGGTACCGATTTCCCACCCCTCCCCCTCACAGGCACCCCCAAACCGGCCCAGGTCTGCTTCCCCAGCACCCCCCACCCCAGGGGGCTGCTCCCTCGGAAGCAGGCCGGGCCTCCCCTCAAACCAGGGGCTGCTCCCCTCCCCAACCGGGCCAGGGCCTCCCCTCCGAACCGGGAGCTGCTTCCCTCGCGCTGGGCCGGCTCCCGCCGGTACCGGTACCTTCTTGGGGGCCTTGGTGACGGTGGCCATGAAGGAGTACTTCTCAGCGTCCTCCACCTCCTTGGCCTGCTTCACCTCGTCGCCGCCGGCGGGCTCCGGCACCGACATCCTGAGGCGGCGGCGGCGGGGCGGGCCGCCCGCGGCACCGGGCGGGGCGGGGCACGGCGGGAAGGCAGGAGCGCCCCGGTTCGGCTCGGCCTCGCCCGGCTCGGCTGGGCCCAGCCGGACCCGCGGCGGAGGCTCCGGTGCCGCCGGCTCGCAGCGCGCTGCGGCGGGGACTGCGGCCGCCGCGCTCGGCGCCAGGGGCGGCCCTGCCGTGACGTCAGCGCGTACTGACGTCAGCGCGCACCCGCCGGGCAAGTGAAGCCGCACGGCGGCGGCGGGAGGAATGGGCGCGGCGCCCCCTGGCGGCGGCGGGCGGGGATGGCTCGGCGGGGGCGGAGCCGAGCAGTGGCGGGGCGGAGAGGGGGAGGAGCCGGGCAGGGGCGGGGCGGAGAGGGGGCGGGGCCGGGCAGGGGCGGGGCGGGGCGGGGGGACCGATCGCGGGGCGCATCCCCATGAAGCTGCCAAAGGGGAAACAAAAGAACCTGGATTCTCAGGGAAAAGTGTGTGTGTGTTCAGGGGGGAGGGGAAAGGCGGGGGGGATAAAAAAAAAAATCAGGAAAAAAAATTAAAACACGGGGGAAAAAAATTGGGGAGGAAAACATAAATGGGGAAAAAGTAAAAAATCAAGGAAAAAGAATTAAAACTGGGAGAAAAAATAAATTTGTGAAGAAACAATTAAATCGGGGAGGAAACTAAGAATAAATCAGGGAAACAATAAAATACGGAGGAAAAAATAAAACGGGGAGGAAAAAGATACATGGGGAAAAAATAAAAATAATAAATTAAGGAAAAAAATAAACGAAAACTGGGGGAAAAATAAATTGGGGAGGAAACAAATAAATCGAGAGAAAAAATTAAAAATAAATCAGGGAAAAAATTAAAACACGGGGGAAAGATAAATGGGGGAGGAAAAAGTTAAATCGGGGGAAATTAAAAATAAATCAGGAAAAAAATAAATTAAAACATAGGGGAAAAAAATAAATTGGGGGGAAAAAAATCAGAATTCCAGAAAATGGAGAAATAATGGGGAAAAAACAAGTGACAGGGATGGTGGCAGAAGTTGGACATGGGCAGCGCCCGTGGGAGCGGGCGGGGGGGGGGGTGGGGCACAGACACCCTTTGGACCCCAGGACCCAGGCTGGGAGCAGCCATGCTGGGCCTGATCCTGCCCAGTGCTGAGCTCCAAGCCAGGAAGGCAGAGGGAGCGGGTGTGGGCTCAGTGGGATGCGGGTGCACGGGCCCGGGTGCGTGTCCAGCCCTGGGTGGGTGCACGGTCCATCTGGGTGCCTGGTCCCAGGCAGGTGCCAGCACCCTTGGGTGCTGGGCAGGGTCAGCCCCGGCCACACAGATCCTGCTCAGCGCCAGCGTAGGGTCAGGTCCGTGACCTCCCCAGCCCTCATTACCCGTTAACGAGCTGCACGGGGTCCTGAGGTCCCTGGGTATCCCCAGCCTGCACCCACAGCCCAGATGGGGGGTGCTGAGCCCCTTTTGGGGGTGCTGGGCAGGGCTGCCTTCCTCCCCTCCTCCTCCTCCTCCTCGGGGTCCCCAGTGTGGGGTCCATGCTGGCCCCCTCATTTCAGGCAGGGACACCCACACCCATGGGGCCAGGGATACCAAGGGGCCGCATCCTGCACCATGGGCAGGGCTCAGGGATGAGCATCCACCGGGGCACCCACCTGGGATGCCAATGGGTGTCCGTCTGTCCCCACCGTGCCTCTGTCCCCACTGATGGGTGTCCGTCTGTCCTGTCCCCACCAATGGCTGTCCGTCTGTCCCAGCTGTGCCTCTGTCCCCACCCATGGGTGTCTGTCTGTCCTGTCCCAGGCCCCTGTCCCCACCGATGGGTGTCCATCCATCTGTCCTGCTGGGCACCACCCTACTTGCAGACCCACCCATGGGTGCTCACCCACCCGGCCCGAGCATCACCCCCAGGTCCATAGGGTCCCCAAACAGGCTTTGGGGACAGGCTCATGCCCCTGTCCCGGGCACCCTGACCCCAGCCCCAAGCCCCCCAGGGGCACCCAAGGTGGGGTCTGAGCCTTGCAGGGGCTTTGCTTTCCCCGGGGCATCGCCTGAACACACAAGCTGCAAAAACATCGCCATTTGGGTTAAATCCCAAGGCGGGGAGGGGGAGGCGGGATGCAGATAACATTTTTTAACCAAAATCACTGTGTCTGGCCACAAAACGGCCTCCAGCCACCAGAACCCTCCAGCAGCCAAAACCCCATCCCGAACCCACTGTGCCCCAGGAACCGCGGTCCTGGGGCCTTTTCCGGGCACTTCTGCCCCGTCAGCAGCTCTGTGGTGGCGCGGTGGCGCGGGGGGAAGCTTTCCAGGGTGGGCAGAGCCCTCTCGGGGCGCCTGGGGGGGTCTTGGGGCGCTTGGGGGGGGTCTCAGTGCAGCAGGATGAGCCTGGGAGGTCCCAGTTCCCCTGATGCTGCAAGCACTGGGGATGCAGGAGGACCCCCCAGGTTTGGTGCTGGGCGCCCAGGAGGGGTGCTGGGGCAGAGTGCCCCCCATCTGTGCCACCCCAGGAGCTGCTCGCCGACACCTTCCCCTCCCACCAACCATCTTTTGCCCAAAACCATCTTTTTTTACCCCACCCAAGCAGCTTTTTAAGGGACAAACACTCATTTTGGACCCCCAAGAGTGACCCCAGGGTGCCACCACCCTCCCTGCTCCCCTCAACCCTAGTGGGGGGATTCTTTTTCCACCCTCCCCTACAACCGTGGAGGGACGGGATATGGCTCCTGGCTCTGTGTGTCCCATGATGTGGGGGGCTGAGAGCAGTTTTTGCCCCTCCCCTCCCCGCCCCCCCCGCAGGGGGCTGGAGGGGGGTGTCGGGGCAGGGAGTCACTTCCCTGCTCCCAGCTGGGTCAGCAGCAGGGTGGGGAAGAACCCCCAGTTGTGGCCATGAGAGAAGCAGAGGGACCCTCCTTGCCCAGACCCCCGGATTTTTGCTTTTTTCCCCCGTTTTCCATGTGCTTATACAGGTTTGGGCTGCTCCAAGCAGCCAGAGGGGCTCAGGGATGAGGGTCTGTGGGGTGTAAGTTCGGAGGGGCCGGGTACGGGTGCTCCTCACAGCCCCCCAGCAGCCAGGGCCGCCTCCACCTTCGCTCCTCTGAGCTCTGCCAAAGCATTAAGCTGCCACCACGGCCCTGCCATCATTCAGCTCCAGAGTTAACACCCTCCCCTGTGCAGCCGGCTTCCACCTGGAGCTGCCTGCGGGGCAGGGGCTCGCTTCCCCCAGCACCCCCAAACCCGGGCAGCCTGCCCACCCCTAAGAGCAGCCTCTGACCTTAAATACCCCCACAAATCCAACCATAATGATTGTGGCCCGAATCCGGCGGGATATATATAGGTCCCACTTCCCTGGGAAGGGGATGTGGACCTGGGAAACCCCCGGGCTGCTGCTGGGGAGAGGAAGGGCTGGGCTGAGTCAGCTCCCCTCGAGGAATCCTGTTTGTCAGCAAAGGCAGAGCAACCTCAGGACCCTGACACCCGCAAAAGGCTCCCGGGTCCCATCCTGCCCTTCCCGTCCCCCCCCCCCCCGGGCGAGCGATGGAGGGGGAGGGGCTTAAACTGCACCCCCAACCCCTCCGTGAGCACGCTGGTAGGGGCTCCCCATGGTGTCGAAGCCCCCTGGGTACCCCCCTGGAGATGCTGGATCGGTGCGAGAGGAGCGGGGTGCAGGGCTCCCCCATTCCTGGAAGGCAAAAGTGGCCGGGGGGGCGGGGGGGGGGGGGGGGGGGGGGGGGCAAGGAAATGCCTCTTTTCGCGCTGCCTCTCCAAGTGAAGTGCTCGCAGGAAGCTTTGCCGAGAGCAGCCTCGAGTGTGTTTGCTTTAAACAGATGCTTCCCCAGATTTCGGGGGGCCCCACCGCCAGGGAAGGGATGCCAGGCTGAAGCCCCTGGCCCCCACGCTCCCGGAGGGACACGGGTGGGCTGGGGGGGGGCAGGAAGGTCAGACCGTCCCCTCCACCCTCGCGCCACTGGCCATGAACTCCCGCCTGCATCAACAGGAAAGCGGCCGGGAGCCTGATCCCGAGCCAGGGCTCCGGCAGCCTTCCCAGAGCCCCCCCAGAGCTGCCCCCATGGGCTCCTGGGGACTCCCCCCTGCAGGACACTAAAGCCACCCCCTCGGTGCAGGGAGGGGACACAGCCTGGGGTCCTGGGTCTAGCCCAGGAGCATCCCCTGGGCACAGGGGTCGCTCCAGCGGGACCCCCAGGTCCCAGACCCCCCCATCAGTGACCCCAGGAGCATCCCCTGCACATGAGGCTTACTCCAGCAGGGCCCCCAGGTCCCAGACTCCCCCCATCAGTGTCCCCAGGAGCATCCCCTGGGCACGGGGGTTGCTCCAGCAGGGCCCCCAGGTCCCAGACTCCCCCCCCCCGCCCCATCAGTGACCCCAGGGCTGGGCGCAGGCTGTATCCCCTCCCCACCCCAGAGCTCCCACGCTGACACAGTGCTACACATCTCTGTTTATTAATAATATTAAATATACAAGTTGTTTTCTATTATTTTCTTTAAATAGACTTCTTTAAATGACTTTGTATAAAATATTTCAACATTTCATCGTAAAAAAAAAAAAAAAAAAACCACAAAAAAATGGAGGCAAAATAAATCCAACACAGCTTAAAGGCAAGTTTTCTCCCCCAGGAGCAGGGCCAGCACGGTGTCAGCATCTCCTTCACGGTGCAAATTGGTGCTGAGCCAGCTGCTTACACCAGCAGCAAGTTTGGCCCCAGCCTCCCTGCTGCAGTCAGGGCTTTCCTCCTGATTTACACCAATCCCTTGCACTGGAACCCCCTCCTTCTAGCAGTCATAAATACACACACACATATATATATAAAAAAAATTAATAGTAATGCTTTCTTTAAAAACAGTTTGGTTTGTCCATATTTTCTTCCATCATATAAAAATAATACTTCAAAACCCAAGAGCAGCGCAGGCCACGCTTCACATTCGGGGCCAGAGGGGTGCTGCGGTGGGGCAGGATGCAGCCCAAGCCTGGGGTATCTCTGGGGCTGGTGCATCCCAGACCAGGCTCTTCCCAAGGCCACGGAGCAGGGCTGAGCCGAAAAGCCCCCGGGTATCCGAGTGGGGCATCTCCATCCATTACACCCACGTCATTCCAGTCCTTCCCGGCCCCGTTTCCCTTCTCCAAAGCGCAGTCACCAAAGAATTCAGTCGCCAGCGAGGCCAGCTCGCAGCAATAACCCTGCAAGGGGGCAGGACAGGCCCCCCCGGAAAATCCTCCTGCGGGATCAAGGCTTTTATCCACTATATTAAAAAGAAAACCCTAACGGCACGACAGCAAGCCGAGGCCAGCTCGGGCACAGGACCGGAGCCAGATCTCCGGTGGCAGGAGGATGGGGACCAGGACGGTGCCAAGCGTCACCCCCGAAGCCTGGCCCTGCGTGGGGACACAGGCACTGGTGGGCTTTAAATATTCACAGTGTGAGGGTTTAAGTTGCAAGTGGGGGCTGGGGTCGTGCAGCCCAGGGGAGGCCCGGTGGCTGACCACCACCCCCCCCAATCCCCCAGCATCCAGGATGCTCCAGCTGAAGGCAGGGCAGAGGGGGGGCGATGGGTGCTGCTCCAAACCCCACCATGCTGGGGTGGGAGGAGAGCCAGGGATCTGGGGAGCTGGTCCCCTCCATCTTCAGCCAGCACCAGCCATCTTCGAGCAGGATCCATCATCCCACATCCAGCGCCAGCATCTCCATCATCCTGCTCAGCACCCTTGTGCCACACCAGCCCCGGCAAAGCCCTTCAGTATCGGTCCAACACCTTCCAGCCCTTCGCTTCCTGGTGCCTGGGGGTCCCACTCGGGGTGCATCCCCCCATCCTTTTGTCCCTGCCAGGGAGTTTTTTTTGCAGTCTCTGGCCACCGGCGCGGGGTGAGGGAGCATCAGCATCATGGTGGGACCGCAGAGGGGCCAGCGTGTGCCCACCCTCCTTCACACAGCGAGGAGTGGCCGGATCCATCCCCCGAGCAGCTTCACATCCCGCCTCGGGCCTGGGGAAAGGAGGGGAATGATGAACGGGAGCAGAGGCTCTGCCAGGGAGGGCGGGGTGCGGGGAGAAATACATAAAAACCACAGGAAAAAATACTATATATATTAAGAAAGTGCTGGTAATGGATTAATGGGCTGCAAAACCGCATGCTGGCAGTGCTGGGGCGCAGACCTGTTCCTCTCCGGGTCTTCCCACCCCATCCACTCCCTGCCAGCAGCCAGATTTCCCTGCCTGTGGCCAAGGTCAGTGCCAGTGGGGACACTCCAGGGACTCAACACTGTCCCCACGGGCTTGGACCGGAGCCCTGTGAGGTCCCATCCAGCCCCTGCTCACCTCAGAGGTCCTGAGTCTCCAGCTCTGGACATCCCCTCGCTCCCTGCAGCGCCCTGCGGGGGAAAGTCAGGGGGGTTTAGGGCAGGGTAGGCCAGGGCGGGGGTCCCCACAGCCCCCCCAGGCAGGATGGTACTGCACCCACCTCCTCTCCGGCTCCTCGGGGTCGCAGTCTCCATCTTCCAGTGGCCGTTCCAGGACCTGTGCAGAGGAAAGGGGAATGGGGGGGTGAGCCCTGGGGATGGGGAGGGGGCTGCAGCACAGCGGGGCAATTCCCCATGCAATGACGGGGGGAATCTCCCAGATAACATCCTCCCACCCCTCTCAGCACCACCACTTGTCCCCATGACCCCCCCCATCTCAAAATGATGGGGAAAGTGGGGCTCAACCCCCACGCACCAGGACACAAGTGAGGAAACTGAGGCAGGAGAGGATGCTGGCGCCTGGGGAGGGGCAGGGGCGAGCTTACCCTGGACCTACACTTGTAGAAGAGCAGCCCTCCCATGGCCAGCAAGACGGCCACCACGCTGGCCACCGTGATGTATATGAGGGGCTCCCGGCGGCCCTCCCTGACGGCTGGCTCCTTCCTGCGCTGCTCTGTGCTCGGAACAAAGCCAGAGTCAAAGCTGGGGCCGGCACCGCCGTCCTGGGGCTCCCGCAGCCGGCTCAGCCCCCAGCCTCGCACCCTCGCCCCGTCCCCGGGGCCACCCGGCACTTGGCCCCGTGGCTCTGGGGCCATCCTGGAGAAACGGAGCTGCATGACGGGCTCCGACGCCTCAGCGGGACGGATCCTGGCTCCATCGCCCACCGAGCCGGCGCTGGGGGATGCTGCCAGCGTGGTGATCCTGAGCCCACCGGGATGATCCGGGAGGACGGAGGCTCCCTGCTGCTGGGCCGGATCCTGCGGCAGGTGGTTGGCCACCGTTTCGGTGCCCCCCTCCACCAGCTCTCCATCCCCACGCAGGATGGAGACATCCACCGCTGCCAGGCCAAGGGTCCCAGCTGGATCCAGGAGGGCTTCGGCGCTGTCGGCTGGAGCTGTCTGCTGCATCGCGGGGGACGGCACCGACGCCACGTCACCTACCCCAGCACCCAGGACCTCCTCGGTCCCTGAACCGCTGTCCATGCTACTGGGGGGCTGTGACGGGGTGTCTAAGTCAGCGAGGGTGGCATGGAGGAGGCTGTAAGGGACCTGGGTGCTAGCGGGTGCCACCTCGCTGCCGGCATGGGTGGCAGCAGGGAGGGAGGGCTGGGTGGCAGAAGGGGGGGCAGGGGACAGGCAATTGCAGTCAGGATCTGTCCCCACACCTGAAAGAAGCAGAGAGAAGAGACGGCCGTGGGGTCACCAGCCTCCAAGAGGGGCACAGCCAGCAGATCAGAGGTCGGGGGCAGCATCCCTGGCCCTCCCCGCAGCCCCGGGGAAGCGGGTCAAACAGCCCCCCAAAAAAACGGGGAGAGCCAAGGTGAGGCAGGGAACAGGCAGGGAGCAGGCAGGGACACAGGCGGCAGCACAGAGATGACAAGCAGATGACAGGATGAAGCAAACCCGAATCAGCGGGTCCCCTGAGCCGATGGCAGTGGGTTATCCACGACTTGCAGGAGCCACGTTTAACGTCCCCCACGGCACAGGAACACGGCACGGCTCCAACACACAGATGACAGCAAGACATGTCCTCCACGGGCATGCAAACACACAGCACGGGCACTCGCAAAAGCACGGACGGCAACACCGGGCTCTTCCACCCCGGCAGGCAGGGCTCTCCCTGAAGGCTTGTTCGAGGGAAACTGAGGCACGGGGCAGTTGAAGTCACACAGCCAAGGTCATGCAGCACATCGGTGGCAGAGGGGTTTCAGCGCCTTGATTTCTCCGTGTTACGCTCAACCCAGGTGCTGGGGCTTTGAGATGAAGCCAAGCCTGATGCCTCCAGCCCAGCCGATGGAGATGCCTCCTTATTCCCCGCCAGCATCTCTTTCTGGCCTTGTTTCCAGCAGGATTCGGCCCAAATCCCACCTCCAAGGGGTGGCCAGCCCCCTTCTCCCCACCCTGGCTCTCCCCAGACACAGACACGGAGCTCGTCAACACACCGCCCAGGCCACCCTGCAGGGATGGCCACCAGCCGAGCGACAGAGACAGGGACCAACTCAGACACATGCTGTGCCCATGACGCCCACGTGTGCCCACGGACAGGGACACGCGGCTGCCAAGCTGCTCCATGCAGGTGAACCCAAGCCCCCCAGCCCAGCACACGTTTGCCGGGCAGAGGCAAAGCCTCAGCATCTCACCTGGTGAGAATCCAGCCTTCCTGGGTCCCAGGCAGGTCCTGCGGTAGACCTGGCTGCAATCCTTCTCGAAGGTCTCCTTGTTCTGCAGCAGCTGGTTAATGTCCTGGAAGAACTGTTTCACCAGCACCAGCATCTCATAGGGGGAGGTGGTGAACTCCTCGAAGCACATCTGCGAGAGCTGGAGGAAGAGCCAGGCTCAGCAGCAGCTCCACAACCACGCAGGGCACCGGTGCCACCACCACGGGGTACCACACTGCACCCAGGGCAGGGTCTGACCCCCCATGGCTCCTGGTGTCCGTGCACACCCCAGCTCCGCTCCACTTCCAGGTCCTGCCCATGCACCCACCCCAGGATGCTCTGGACACCCCATTTCACCCAAGGATGAGGGCTCACACCCACAGCCCTGCAGATCTGGCACCCCACAAGGCAGGGGACACTGTACCTTTCTCTCCTCATCATCCTCCTCCCTGATGCAGGGGTCAACATTCTCGTCGATGCGGCTGTACATCCTGCGCACCATCTGCATCTTCTTGGCATTGGAGGAGTTTTCCTTGAACTCCGTTCGCTCCAGGATCTTGCCCAGCAGAGGAAAGGCAGCTTTCACGTAGCAGACGGAATTGTTCTGCAAGGACACAGACCCCCCACCCCAAAATTGAGATTGGTTACTTGCTGCTGCCTCTGCCCATCCTCCATCCCACTCTCTACCTGGGGGAAACTGAGGCATGGAGCCACAAAATGCCTTTCCCTGGTCCCACAGGCGGCCCAAGCCAGTGCTTGACAGTTGCCTGGCCAAGCAGGACAGGTCCCTCCTGGGCTGCCTCCCGCAAAGGGGGACAGGAGAGGGGAGACTGGGGATGCAGGGACACCCCCCACCCCCCACCCCAGGCAGCCCTGGTCCCCTTCTGTGCCCCGGTGTCCAGCAAGGAGCCACTCACCAGCTGCATCTTATCGATGAACTTGAAGGAGACCCTGCCCGGGTGCTGCATTTGGGTGTCAGCCTGGAAGGACAGAGCAGGATGTGACCCCACGGCCATGGGCGCTCTGAGGGGCTGCAGCTGAGCAGCCCTGAGATGTGCCGTGCCCTGGGCACAAAGGGGTGCCTGAGCCGACCAAAATCCACAGGGCTGGGGGGGGGGCGGGGTCTGCTGCCACCCATTCTTCATCCCACACCGTCCTCCTCCTCACAGACACTTCCCTAAGGTCAAACCTCAGGCAGGGGTGAGCCCCGCTCCCATCAGGACAGCGTGCCCCTCATACCAGGGATGGCTGCCTCCCCCTGCCTGCTCCCACCCCACTTCCCTTCCTCCTTCTCCTCCTCTTCCTCCCAGCACCACACAGAGCCCAGCTAGATCCTCCCAGAGTCTCCCCTGCTCCGCCGAAGCCAGGCTGCAAAAGAGCATCCTGCCATGCAGGAGGTGGCTGTGACACAGAGGTCACAGATCCCTCAGCATCACACAGCGCCGGGGTCCTGCACGCAGCGCTGCTGGCCCCCCACACCACAAGTCTTTCCGCTGGGGGTGAAAACCCACTCCAAACAAGCCCCCCACCTCCAGGATGGTATCCCAGGCTGAGAGGGCGAGGGCTGCCAGAATTGCCGGCCGGCAATTCTGGCAGCCCTCACCCTCCCAGCCTGGGATGCCGGCCCGGAAACAATTGCTCCATTATCCTGCAGAGGCTGGAGCGAGGGTTGGCTTCTCCGCCAGCGGGAAGAGGAGAGGGCTGCAATCCCCGGCAGAAAAACCACGGCTTCCATTCAAACCTGCTCCATCCCCTTTCTCCCCCCAGCCACTGCACCCGCTTTTTAATCCCCAGGGCTTGCAAAGCAAAGGCTTCCCGGGGCTGCGGGGTGCTGGGCCAGTTGGAGCTGAGGAAGCAGAGCTTGCACACACGGATCTGTTATCTCCTACCACCACAACTCGGTGCTTGAAGAGGAAGAGGTAAACCAGCCCCAGCCCAGCGGTTAGGCGCTGTGAGCCGGAGAGCTCAGTGCAAAGCAAGCGAGGATTCAGAGGCACAGCTATGGCTTCTCCGCCGCGCACCCCGTTTGCTGCAACAGCAGAATTTAATCTGCGCCAACCGTGCAAATAAATCCCTGCGTGCCCCCGATTCCCGTTTCTCCCCTGAACATCCGCGTGATTCCCCGTCCAGAGGTGAGCCAAGGGCCAGGGCGAGATACGGCTCCAGCAACCGGGATGGGGCCAGGAATTGCCTCCCTGTGGGGTGAGCAGGAGCACCCGGAGCTGCCCATGGATGAAGGCATCCCTCCTCGCCCCAGCCCGGCTGGCTCCAACGCTAGCCTGGCCGGCGGCCCCCCTCGCCTGCCACCCACCCACAGCCCCATTGCCAGCCCAGCTTCCAGGCAAGCAGCTGGACTCAGGAATGCAGCCGGATTCCTCAGCTTAACCCCTGCGCAACCGCCCGGAAAACAGCGCCGGGCCCCTCCACGGCTTCCCCATCACCCCCGCGTCCACCCAGCCCCACTCGGGTCCCCTTCCTGGCCACGCTCCTGCCAGCTCCCGCTTCCCCTCTTCTTCCACTTCTCCCGCCGGCACTTTTCTGCAGCCATCCCTGCTAAGGGCATGACAGCACGTTGCCCCCACCCCAGTGCCCACTTGTCCCTCGTGTCCACGGATGCTCAGCTCCTGGGTACCATCACGATGCTGGTAGAGCAGAAAATAACTCGACTTGCCTATTTTCAGCCCTAAAATAAGGGCTGATTTGTGCCTGCCCAGCCCCGAGCGAGCCCCCCTCTCCCCCCCAGCAGAGCCTGGCGGGGCACTCACCAGCTCCTCCAGCTCGGCCAGGTGCCTCTCGGTGATGATCTGCTGGCAGTAGCTGTTCTGCTCCGTCTCATGGATGCTGCAGACCAGGAGGAGGAGGAGGGACGACAGCACGGTGCAGCGGAGCAGGCACGCCTGAGCATGGCAGAGGGAAGGCTTGAAGCAGGGGTAACCCCCCCCAGCCCCCTAAGCCCCCCACCCTTCCCCACCACCCCCAGTGGCCACCTTTGTGGCGGCCAAGGCTTGACCACGATCCAGGGGATAATCCCACCGTGGTCCACCAACCCCGTGCCCATCCCCATCCTGCTATTTTTAGTAGCACCAACTCAGCCGGGAATTTCCCAGTGGTGCAGGGGCTGCGTGGCCAGGGCCTGGCTGGCATAAGCCCAGACATGGCTAGCAGCCACCTCCACATTCCCCAATAGCCCTCATCCCCTCTCCCGTACCATTTCTCAGTCTCTCCTGCAAATCTTCTCCTCCACCCCGGCTCCGGGGAGCCGTCTGACACACTGACCCACCCATCCCCAAAAATCCACTTCCCACCCTCTGGACCCCCCCAGCCTCCAGTGCCTGCACCCGCCGGGCTCTTTCCATGCAGTGGCTCTGGCGTGGCCCCAAATTCCCCTCCCAATCCCCCTGCAAGGAAGCGGGGAGGCCCCGAACCGCGGCGGGACCCCGACAGGCAACAGGGCTTGTCCCGGGGCCAAGACCCCAGAGGCGGGGATGGAGCAGACCCCCGGGGTTGGTGCTTGTGCCCCCCACCCCGCGATGCACCGGCACCGAGAGGGTGCCGAGGGTGATGGAGGGGCGGACAGGGGGGAATTTCCCTTGGAGCTGGTCCAGCAATCCTCCCCTCTTGTGAAACTGCGAGATGCCGCCCGGGCCACCGCCGAGCACGGCCACGGCTGGCTGGAGCCTCACCCCGGCGGGACGGGGCTGGAGCCTCACCCCGCGGGTCCGGGAACCGGGACGGGGCTGGAACCGGGGGCGGGATGGGGCTGGAGCAGGGAACCGGGACGGGGCTGGAGCCTCACCCCGCGGGTCCGGGAACCGGGACGGGGCTGGAGCGGGGTACCGGGACGGGACTGGGGCCGTAGCCCCCCCGCGCCGGGCCCGGGAACCGAGATGGGGCTGGAGCAGGGAACGAGGACGGGGCTTCACCCCGCGGGCCCGGGAACCGGGCCGGGGCCTCACCCCGCGGGTCCCGCAGGCGGGCCGGGGCTGGAGCATCACCCCGCCGGGAAGCCGGGACCCCCAGGCGGGGACCTGCCACGTCTCCCTGCGCGATCGAGGAGGGGGGACGAGGAGAAGCGGGCCTGGCGGAGCGGCGGGGGCTGCTCCCCCCGGGGACCCCGCACAGGTGGCAGCGGGCGCCGTGCGGCGGAGGGGGGCACGGGAGGGGCCGCCGTACCTTGGCTCCGAGGCGGGGCATGGGGGCTGCCGTGGGGCCGGGGCGGCGGCGGGGCCGGGCGGTGCGGGCGAGGCGGCGGCGGGGCCGAGCGGGGCCGGGCTGAGCCGCCGCCGCCGCCGCGCTCCCCTTTATAGCGCCGCGGCAGCATGTGGTTTATGAGAAAGGGCTGGCGGGCGGCCAGCGCTCGCGGCTCGGCTCGGCTCGGCTCGGCCCCGCTCGGCTCGGCCCCGCTCGGCTCGGCTCGGCTCGGCCCCGCCACAGCCCGGCTCGGCTCGGGACACTCGCAGAGCCGGGGGCTGTGTGCGCGACCCCCAGCCCCTGCACCGCCACATGCACGCACACATGTGTGCACACGCACATGCATGAGCACTCCTGGGCACACGCACATGCACGCATGCACACACACATGTGCACATGCCAGTCACGGGCACCCTCCCGTGTGTGCGTGCACGCCCCTTGGGACAGGTACATATGTACACACACATGCATGCACACCCCTTGGGACAGGTACATATGCACACACACATGCACGCACACCCCTTGGGACACGTACATATGCACACACGCATGCACACCCCTTGGGACACATACGTATGCACACCCCTTGGGACAGGTACGCACACACACATGCGTGTGCACCCCTGGGCACACACATAGGCATGCATACACACACATACATGTACACACTAGGGACAGACACACACACACCCCCCATATGTGCATTCACATCCCCTGGAACACATACATATGCACACATGCATGCACATCGCTGGGGTGTATATACACACACACACTACTGCATGGACAGCACGGGGGCTTGCACATGTGTATGTGTATGGTCACCCCTGGGCATTTGTACCCATGTGCACACAGAGCACATGCACACACATACACACAGCCCTGGGGCTTGTAGACATGCGTATGTGCACGCTTACCCCTGAGCACATGCAGGCATACACACACATGTACATGCACGCACAGCCCCCACGCCTGCACGCACAGGCATGCATGCACACCCACACACGTGCACACACACCCCCCACCCACGTAGCCACTGCACACAAACACGCACCCAAAGTGCACATATGCATTAACTCCTATGTGCACACACACTTGCACACACACCTGTGTAACTGCACAGCTGTGCATGCACCCACACGCACGTACATTCCACACGCTCAGGGTTGCATGTTTCTATTGGCGCACAACCCCCCCCTTACACGCACAGGGGTACACACACAATCCTACACGCAGCACGTGCACACACATCCATGCGCACACCACTGTGCACCCCGGTGCGCTGGCTGACGCGCAGCCCCGCTGCGATGCTGTGCCTTGCTCCCGGTCCACGCCGTAAGTTTTCCTGCAGAAAATCCTGCATGGAACAGATGGGCGATCTTCCCAAGGGGGCGCGTGCCCCACTGCCCACCCCCCCACACACTCCCAGCCCCACTGCCTGCACCCCACCGCCGCCAAAATGCCCTTGGGAGATGCTTTTGCCTTGCACAGGGTCACAGGTGACGCGGGACCGGGGTGCCCTTGCCATGCCGGGATGCAGGGTGCAGGAGTGCACTGGGTGCTGGGGGGAGTGGCGGGGGCAAATTTGGGGTGTTGGCGTGTGTGAGCAGGGCAGGAATGGAGGTGTTGGGACAAGGGGGTGCTGAGAGGTGCCAGGGTGCTCCTGCCAGGGTTGGGTCCAGCTCCCACGGCTGCATTTCCTATCACTGGTGCCAGGCAGGCACAGAGCTGTGAGTGGATCCATGTGCGTGGCCAGGCATGGATGGATCCCTGTGTGCAGGGATGGATCCATTCACATGGGCGTGCATGGACAGAACCATGTGCATGGCTGGATGCACATCTGCACGGCTGTCTCCTTGCGCACACAAGCAGGGCCATTTGCATGCACAGATCTGTGTGCATACATCTGTACGGATGCAATCACGTGTGCGTGGACGGATCTGTATGCACAAGCGGATCCTCCTGCACAGTTTTCCAGGAAGGGTTCCACGAGCGCACGGATGGAGCCACGTGCAAAGAAATGCACCAACAGACCCACTTGGGGACAGACCTGGGGACAGCAAATCCACCGGTGCGGAGGTGCTGGGCATGCAGAAAGCCTCCTCCTCTGCTTGGGGGAGTTTGCTGCCAGTAATATATGGGAATATATGGAAATAATTAGTTGCCACGAGGTGAACTGTTGCCATGCAAAGCATTGGTCACCCTGACAGGGAAGCAAAAAGCAAAATATTCTGCAAATACAACTGGATGCAAGCAGCGGCCCCGGGGTTCTGGCTGTGACACGGGTATGGTGACAACGGGGCCACGCGTCGGTGACAGCCACCACATCCGAGCTTCGAGGAAGCAGAAAGCAAAATACTCCGCAGACACAACTGGATGCAAGCAACGGCCCCGGGGTTCTGGCTCTGACACGGGTACGGTGACAACGGGGCCGCATGTCAGTGGCAGCCACCACATCCGAGCTTCGAGGAAGCAGCGGTATCTGCTCCCCGGCGCCAGGAACGCCACGGGTTTCGGAAGCTCCGAGGGTTTTTCTTGGAGCTGAGAGAACCCCAAGCAGGCGGACGGCTGGGATCGGGGACCTGGTGGAGGAACGGTGGGAATCTGGGGTTGGGGAAGAGCCAGGAGCCATCCGGAGGTGGGGACAGCCCCAAAACAGCGTCCAGTCTGCACTGGTACATGGGTGCCACGTGTCCTTATCACCCATGGGTGGCTGTTAGCAACTGCACACAGATAAACATCAACACTGAGGATGACGGGGATGGGGGGAGGAAGGAAGCTGGGGTTAAAAGTGAGCCATGCTCACAAAATATTCCCCTTTCTCCCCGCAAGAGCCAAGAGATTATCTTCATTTTCCGTGATGAGCCTCAGCAGCACCCAGCAGTGGGAGGATGCCGGTGGGCACCCAAGGGACGCAGGCGCGTGATGCCAGCCCCAGGGGGTGACTCACGGGGACCCCGTGCCAGCGCGTGAGGCCCTTCTACGCTGGCTGAGGACCACGCTGCTGCTTATCTCCTGCACACACATGCCCTCCTCCTTTGAAGTGACCGGAAAAGTGTCACATCGCCAAGTCATGGGACAAGTGAGCGCGGGCAGGGGGACAGAGAGACAGTGGGACAGCATCGCGCTCGGGTTAATAATTCACCCCCTGCATGACGGAGAGTGAGAGCAGCGGCCGCCTCTTGTTTTTTGGCAGGGAAGTGGCTTTTGCCCCTCCTCCCCTCCCAAACCTGCTGAAATCCCTGAGTCACAGGGCAGAAATTGAGACGATATTGAGTGGTGGCTCGATGACAAGTGACAGTGGTGGCAGCACCCCCGTGTCTGCACCAAAGCTGGCAAAATTTGGGGGTGGGGTGGAAGACCTGGCTGTCCATCTCCCAGTTGCAAATGGGGACCAGTGGCACTGTCACCGCTCTGGTGCTGCCAGGGGGCTGCTGTCCCCTTCTCCGCACCTCCAAGGCTGTCACTAGTGGGGGGAAGGCAGGATGAGGCCGTGGGGGCTCCTGGGTGTCCCAGGGAGCTCCCCATGTCTGCTAGCCCCCAGCGCAGGGGTCTGCAGGGATGCAGGCGGGGGGAAGCAGGATGCTGTGGCTCCAAAGGGTCCTCTCAGGCACATGTACCAGCCACATCGCTGCCAGGTCTGGGGTTAGAGCATCCCCGGACCCCCACCCTCCTGCTCAGGGACCTGGGACAGCTTCAGCTTCAGCGATTCCCCCTCTTCCTCCCAGCCCCGATGGGAGCAGAAGCAAGTACCAACCCAATGCCTCATTTCAGGAGGCTCCTTCGGGCCAACAGGCACCGAAGCTGGGGCAAAACCTGCAGCACCTCCAAAGCCCCCCGAGCCGTGTTGGGGGGACCAGCCTTGGGCTGCAAACAGCCGCTGCAGAGAAAGTTATTTCCAGCAAGAAAGTGCTGCGAGCTCTTAATCAGTTCCTTCCCCGATGATTCACTGCAGGGCCAGGACGCTCTCCCCGCAGCCGGTGGACGCGTCTCCCCGGGTGCTGCGGCAGAGCCAGGACCGCAGGGCCCCCCCCGGCACAATCCGGGCTGGAGCGGTGTGTGCCCAGCCTGGAAATCCCCGTGGGAAGGTCCCGAACCGGTTCCTTGACGAGCGGAGGAATGTGGGTGGCAGGCGCTCCCCCCAGCCAGATGCCAGCGGTGGGGACTCAGGATGTCACGAGCAGGCGGCAGGATGAGGCTGGAGCCTTCGTCCCGCAGCGAGACCCCCAGTTCTCCCCCTCCATCCTTCCCATGCCTCCTGCTCCTGATGGGGACCCTCTATCCTGCTTGGAGCCTTCATCCTACAGCGAGACCCCCACTTCTCCCCCTCATCTTCCCATGCCTCCTGCTCCTGATGGGGACCCTCTATCCTGCCCTGGACCCTCCCATCCATCCCCAAACACCCCTGTGCTGGGGGTCCCCTGGCGGCAGCCCCTTCCCCATGGGGTGGGCACCCATGGGAAGGGAGTGCTGGCCGGCTCTGGGTGCAGGGGACTCGGTGGCTGTCAGCTGGCCAGGTTGGGAGTGAGGGAACCACAGGGTCAGGCTGTGTCCAGCGCCCACAAAGTCCCTTTTTAGAGTTATGATAACCCGGGGTCCGGCTGTCCTTCACCGCAGAGGATCTCGGGGGACCTCTTGGTGCGTGCTGGGGGGTCCCTGGGCAGGAAGGAAACTCAGCCCCTTGGCTTGAGGAGGGGTTGCCCATGCCAGGCGTGGGGGGACAGGGGACAGAGGATGGGTTATGGCCCCACATGGGTCACCAGCGTGTCCCCAGCCCTCATGGCCAGGGCTGAGTCATGCCAGGCTCCAGCTCCACTCCTCCCTCACCAAGGAATGCAGCCGGAGCTGGAGCCAAAAACCTTCCGGGGCAGCTGCCCGCCAGCACCCACCAGGGCCAGGGGGGACAAGGAGGGGCAGGAGGTGCCACCAGCAGCCCCTTGGCTGCAGCAGTTTCAGGGTGGCAGCAGGAGGCTGCCCACCCTGCGGCATCTCCATGTGCCCATGCTCTGACGGGCTGCACCCATGGGTGCCATGGGGTCCCCAGCACCCCCAGTATACCCTGAACCAGGGTGCTGTTGGGGGTCACAAGCCCCCGGCATGCCCTGTCCCCTGCTTAGCCCCACACAGGGACCACGCACCAGCTCAGCATCACCCAGTGTTCATGGCACGGTGCCACATGGCTGCAACCCTGGCACACTCTGGCTCAGCCAGGCTGGAGCCAAGCGGGTGCCGACCCGTGGGGGGGTCCGGGAGCCACGCTGGGAGCAGCTGGGTGCAGGTGGGGGTGGGTGGCCAAGTGGCAGCTGGGGGAGCATGGCTCTGTGCCAGGATCAGGGGCAGGATGGGCAAAGGGCTTGGGAGTGCTGCTGGGAAGCCTGGCCTTGGCACCGTGGCGGTGGGGGGACTGGCGGCACCCATCCTGGGAGGGCTGGGGTGTCCCTGGCTGTCACCAGGGCCAGGCATGAGCTCCTGCCAAGCTCTCGCCGGGATGCCGCAGCCCACGGGCTGTGTGATGGATGGAGCCAGCATCATCCCTGACCTCGGCACGTATCCAGGTGGCTGAGCCCTCCATTGCCCCCAGACCGGACATCCACACCCCACATGTGTCCAGCCCCAGGCTACGCGGTGGCACCCCTGTGCCACCCACAAACAGGGGGCTGGGGGACAGTTCTGAGCCACCGACCCCTGGGCAAAGGAGATGCTGCTGGGGCATCGCGGGGAGGGTCCAGAGCCACCCCGCATGGGAACAGAGGAGCCGTTTGTCCTCCCCGCCGGGGCTGGTTGTTTATCTGCAGCCAGAGCTGTTTACATCAGCGACTGGCCCTGATCTCCACCATGGACACACACGCTGGGGCCTTGTCCCCGGCTGCACCCCCTGGTCCCCAGGTGCCGCTGGGGGAGGAGGGGGAGAGTCCTGAGTCATGGCCTCATCCTGCTCCACACCCAGCAGCCGTCCTGCCACGCTGCCGGCAGCAGCTCTCCCCCACGCAGGATCCATCCCTGGGAGCTGCCGAGCTCCTTTCCCTGCTTGCACCCATCCTTGAAAGCAGGGGGGACCCCCAGCCCAAAGGGACATCCCTGCCAGCCAAAGTGACACCCTAAGGAACAAGGATCGGTCCCTGGGCTCTGCGGGGCACAGCAGGGCTCATCACCCATCATCTTCCTCACTGTGGATGGAGGGGGAGGGGGAGCGAGCCAAGTGCCTATGGGGCCAGTCGGATGGACAGAGGGCTGGACAGACCATCACCCACCCACCAGACCCCCTGCACCATGTAACCCCCTATCATCTCGCTGCCTGACACCAGCCCCGACCCCCGAGGGGCAGCTGAGGTAACTGGTCCCCAAGCAGGACTGATGCCCCAGGAGACCCCCATGCCCAGGGGGACACACGAAGGGCCCCGCTTGCCGGGGAAGGAGCCTTCGCCTCCCGAAAGGAAGCGGCTCCTGCCAGGAATTCGAGGCATTACTCAGATCAGCTGCTGGGCTGCCCAGAGCCTGGTTTTCATTAGCAGCAGAGGTTTTAGCATCATGAAGCTGCCTCCTGCCCACGGCTCCGGGATGGCCCCCGCGAGCCCCAGCCCTACCTGGTGGGCCGGTGGCAGGTGGAGGGAAGCCAGTGATGGTTCAGCCCTGATGAACCTTGGCCATCAGAGCTCCCCACAGCTCCATGCCTGGATCCGGCCCTTTTCCATCACAGACATGCCTTTCAGGCGGCTGTTCAGAGGGATCATGATGCTGTGGCACATACGTGCTGCAAGCCCGGCCGTGCTGGCAGCCTGGTGCCCTTGGGGGGGTGGGGTGGGGTGGGAAAGTGGTTCATTTTGGGTTGAAAACAGGATACACAGACCCGCTGCAACTGCTGGTGGGGGTAAAGGTGGCGATCGGGGGGGGAGAGTTTGGGGGTGTTGCAAAAAGCTCTCCAGCCTCACACTTACTCCAGCCAAACTCTGCACTTGGGAATGGTCTGGAATTCACTCGGGTTTATTAAAAGCATCTTTGGGGCTCTGGGAAAGCAAATCAGTGCGATACACTGAGTCCAACCCCCGACTTCCAGGCAGCCCGGGTCTGGCATGACCAGAGGGGACACGAGAGGACCGAGCGCAGCCCGCATCATGCCGGCATCTCTTGGTGAAAAGCCACTGGCTGGCGAGTGCAGCCCGCTCCTGCTGCTCCCACGCTCCCCAGCTAATGTCGATGCTAAATCCAGCCTTTCCCATCTCCCTCACAGCTGGACAAGGCACTCCTGCCTCCATCCCAGTGGCCTCAGCTTCCTTCCCTGGGGATATTTCCCATTCTGACACCCTCACCCTTTTCCCCATTCTCTCCTCCCCACCCATTGCAACCTCCATTCAAGAGCAAAGCCGAGCAGACCCCAGCAATGGGCCAGCAGTTTGCACGTGGCTGGAGACTCCAATTTTGAGTTATTTGCTGCTTTTTCCAAGAAAACAAATGGTCCTTGCAGCAGGTGAACTGTTTTCCTGCTCAGCCAGGGAGCAAATGCCCCGTCCCACTCCAGAGAGCATCAGTTGTGCTGCAGATGCAGGGGGGTTGAGCAGAGCTGGAAAGTGGGGTGCTCATGCAGGCATGCAGCACAGCGGGTCAAAATTAGGGTCCCACAGCAATTCTGGGGGGACTGTGGCTCATGCTTAGAGGAGGAGATGCTGCAAGATAGCCCAGAGGGCCCTCCTCCTGGCCGATAGCACTGCGTGTGCCCGGCTGCCGGGTCATGCACCTACGCCAAGAGCATTGTATCATCCCCGGGACAGCACAAACAACCTTCAGCCGCCACCAGAAAAACAGAGGCTGATGCATTTTGGCATGCACTGCTGCGCCTCCACCCATGCTCCCGCCCGGCAGCCCTCCGGCCCACGGGACCGCCGGCAAAAACGGCCCCACAGCCCCTTCAAAACCCCATGGAGCAACACACTGTCACAATGGGGTGGAAGGAAACGGTACCCAGCGAGGCTGAAGAGCACAAAACCACGACAGGGAACCTGTGAGGGCGCTTGCAGCCCCAGAGAGCAGGTGATGCTCAGGGGGTTCCTCACCTGGACCCTGAGTTTGGATCATCTTCCACATCCTTGCATGGGGAAGATGCAGGATAGTGACCAGGATGCTGAGTGCCTCTGAGCCCTGGAGGGAGTCAGCAGCCCCCAGCATGATTCCTCCCACCCCAAGCAGTGGGATGGACCAAGGATCCCCCAAGGATCTTGGAAAAGCTTAAATTTAGGGGCTGAGATGAGCCAGGCAAAATCCCAGCTCAACGAGGGACCTGGGGGGCAGCCAGGGCTGATCCATCCCCAAACCCATTCCCAGCTGTGGGGAAGGGG
The DNA here is from genome assembly GCF_023638135.1 of Falco biarmicus. Taxonomy (NCBI): domain Eukaryota; kingdom Metazoa; phylum Chordata; class Aves; order Falconiformes; family Falconidae; genus Falco; species Falco biarmicus. Next base: position 1,773,509 of record NC_079303.1, on the reverse strand, counting down.
CTCCACGCTGCTCCCCCTGCCCAGCGACGCCACAGGGCCAGCCTGCCGCCGCCAGCCCTGCCTCAGCTCTCGTAATCCAGTATAATCCAGTGGAATTTCATCCCGCAACCGCTGCTGTCGCATCTGGAGGCTGGTGTGGTCTGCTCTTAGCCGTGCTTCATTTCCAAGCAACCACAAGAGTTTTCCATCCCCTTTTGATTAGCGTGTGGTTCCCGCCCCAGAGCCCTCCGCCAGTTTGCCCCGAGCGAGGCCAGCAGCCCCCAGCTCAGCTGGGGACTTGGGCCACGATGTCCCCAGGGACCCCCAAGCAGCTGTTAGAATTCACCATGACCCTCTGGTATGGCTGTGCCACCGGCTGGGGACAGAGCGCAGCTCTGCCAGGGAAGGTGGTGGCACGGTGATGGGGACCCAGCTCCTGCCCACAAACCATCCCGCTTCCCCGAAATCCACCCCCAGGTGGGAACTGGCAGCTGACCAAACGGGAGCTGCCCCACATCATCCCAAGCCAAGGGCTGCACGGCCACGCCGGAGGCTGCACCAGGGCTCTGCTCAGCCCGATGCCGGTACCACCGCCCCATTGCCCAGTGACTGTCCCCAAGGGTGGGGGAGCCCCTGGGTACCCCCATCACCCCTCCTGTGGCGTACCCAACTGCAAAGGGGACACACTGCCACCCTGCCCGTGCTCCCCGCAGGGTGGGATAAACCCCTCCAGGCGCTACTGGCTGCCAGGTCCCAGCCACCCAACAGGTTCCTTCTGCTGTCCCTGTGTTCCCAAGCCCTCCGCAGACCCCAGTTTCTGCTGTCCCCATGTTCCCAAGCCCTCCGCAGACCCCAGACCCATTTAGGGTGCTGCAGCAGCAGCAGCTCAGCCACATCTGGGGCTGATTTTCCATGCAAAGCCACATTCGCCTCTGGGACACAAGAAGCCACTCCGGGAAACCCAGCAGGAGCGAAGGAAACAGCCCGAGGGCCGGCTCAGGATGTGGTCGCTTGACCAGGAGGAAAGTGGAGCTGGAGGGGCAGTGGGGGAGCACTGCTGGGTGGGGGCAGGGGCAGCAGAAACCTCTCCCCACCATTCACCCAGACCCCGCCAAGAACAGTCTTGCCGTGGCCCTGGGGATGCGATTACGCCGAGCTGGAAGCATGTCCTGCCGCGAGCCCAGGCACTCCATGACCTCACCACCACGTGCCTCCGATGAGGAAGGAAAAGAGGAAACTTTTTTTTTTTTAAGAATAACCTTTGCCCGAGCTTTTCCTGGGGGAGAGAGTGTGACCCACGGCCAGCATCACTCACCCTTTCCACGACAGCGAGCATCACCCTGGGGTGACGGCAAACCCTCCCAGCCCCCGCGCTGCTCCAGCTCCGCTCCCACATCCCCAAGCCATGGGGATGGGCATGGGAACATTGCTCCCAGCCGTGCTGGAGCTGCAACCCACCTCCCCAAACCCACCTCTGCCTCATCCCAGGGGTACAGCCACCCCAAGCACTGAATGGGGTCATCGCCCTGCACCTATGGGTGCTGCACCCCCCGCACCCATTGCACATGCCCGATGCATGCAGAGGCAAGCTCGAGCGGCTTTGCAAAGCAGCAGCCAACGTTGGGAAACACGGCCAGGGGAAGTTGTGCCCAGCCTCATAAACACATCGAAACCGTTTGTGGTTTCCACATGGGTTGCATCCTCCACCTCCCACCCCTGTGGTCACATCCCCCAGGACTGGGTTTGTGGAGGGCAGAGCCATCGGCTGAACCCCCAGTCCCACCCCAGGGCTGCTGCGGCAGCCACCGGCAGATGCAGGAAGGGAAATGCCAGTTAAAAAAAAAAAAAGGAAAATATTAATTCCTGGTGAAAGCAGTGCAGCACTGGGATGAAGCCCACCTCCATCCCCAGGGATGCCAGAATTACACCTGGCTACAGCAGGGACCCCTTGGTTACCCCAAGCCACTGGAAACGCTGTGGAAAAGTGGGACATGAGCTGGGATCAGCTCCCTGGGAAAAGCCCAAACCACTCGGAGCTGCTAATTCCTCCTGCCCAGCACCAGGTCTCTTGGCTGGGAGGTCCCAGAGCGGTTTGGCTTCACTTCAGCCCTTCCCCGAGCACATGAGGCTTGATATCACTGCCAGGTACCTGACCCCAAAAGCAGCATCTTTGCTTCAAGGAGGGAAAAAGAGCCAAATCCCAGGGAAGCAGCTGGAGCCACAGCTGCCTTGTGCCCCCCAGCATGGAAAACCAGAACTGGAGCCACTCATGGGATGAAGTCCCCTTTTTGGGGGGAAGATTTACAGGAGGGGAGCTGAGTAACATGAGGGGTGCTTCCCCACAGCCTAGCCCCTGCCCTGGGGGTCTCAATTTACCCAAGCCCCACAGGCTGAGCATCATACAGTGCAGATGGAGCCTGAGCATCAACCCCCTCCTGAAACACCCCACAAGCCACCACAGCACCAGCCGCATGGTGACAGTGGGTGAACCCAGTGACTTCAAGGGAGGCAGTACATGTCCTATCCCCCACCCCCCTCAGTGCCACCACACTGCCCTCATCCTTGTCCTCAAACCCACCCCCAGACCCCAGTCTGGACAAACACAGCCTCTGCCCTGTGCAGTACCCACAGCCACCCCAAAGCTGAGCATCCCCCCGTTTCAGGGCAGGAGACAGCAGCAGCAGGATCACCTCCAGGCTGCAGATTTAAGTAATAAATCTTAACCCCTACCCATGATGGTGCAAATGAGCTGCTGGCTCCTCTTGGTACAGCACCTGGCACAAGGAGTGAGCAGGACCTGAGCTGCTATTGCAATTGGGAAAAGATAGATTAGGATTGGGATTAGAATATGCCCAAGAACCTGCCTCCATCCCTCCAAAGTCTTTCTGCTGAGGCAGGGAGGCAAATTTATCCTCCCCGGTATCAGGACCAACGCTTGGCAGCTGGTTTCTATCAGCTCCCAGGGCTCACCTGGCACAGGGCAGCTGAGCAGGTTGCAGCCAAGCATCAGCTAAGCCATTTTTTCCCCTTGGAAAGGGAAAAGTGGCTCCAGGTTTGCTGCAGGGATGAGCAGGGGGATGGATTTCCTGGGGCGAAGGAGAGGAGGGGGATGAACTCAGCCTCCCCAGCGTCCACCGCCTTCCTGTGGGCTGTGCACACTGCAGGAGCACCGCTGTCAGGGGGCAAGATCCATCCCCTGGAGGGGCTGGGGGGGGATGGCTGGCTTTGGGGGTGTCCAGGCGGGTGCTTCGTCTGCTGGAGTCACAGTTCACCCACACACACGCCCAGGACGCTGCTTTTGGGCTGTTTTCCCCCTGATCTTCACACATTCCAGCCAGGCTCAGCTGCTGAGTCACGCTTGGCTGGCAGAAGGACAAGGGACCTGCCAGAGGACGAGGGACCTTCCCACCACCTGCCCCCAGCTCACGAGGAGAGACTCAGCAAAACCACTCCAGGGAGGAAAGGCACTGGGCACCCTCACCTCCATGGCACCCTTAGTAACGGGGCACCCCATATTAATGGGGGACCCTCACCTCTGGGGTGCCCTTGTCTCCAGGGCACCCTTATTAATGGGGGACCCTCACCTCCATGGCACCCTTAGTAATGGGGCACCCCATATTAATAGGGTACCAGTATATCTGGGACACCCTCGTTAATGGGGCACCCGCATCTCTGCGGCACCCTTATTAATGGGGCAGCCACATTAATGGGGGACCCTCACATCTGGGGTGCCCTTGTCTCCAAGGCACCCTTATTAATGGGGCACCCTCATCTCTTGGGCACCCTTGTTAGTGGGGCACTCACATTAACAGGGCACCATCGCCTCTGGGGCACCCTCACCTCAAGGGCACCCTCATTTCAGGGGCAGCAGCACCTCTGGGGCACCCTTATTAACTGGTCGCCATTACTAACAGGGCAACCTCATCTCTTGGGCACCAGTATTAATTGGGCACCCTCATTATGTGACACCCACCCCTTCCAGAGCATCGTCCCCGCTCCCACCCATGCCCTGTTTCAGCAGCCCTGTGGGTGCTGCATCCCAGTGGAGCATCCCATGGGTGCTGGGGCTGGGTACCCCTGCGGGCACCCCGCGGGGTGCAGGGGCTGGGGAGCACCCACCGCCTCTCCGCCCCCCCAGCGTGTGAGCAGCTCTGGGTCTGGCTCTGCGCTTGCCGAGCCAGAAACCAGCTGTGGTTTGGAAAAAAAGAGGAAAAATTGAGTTTTCCTCCTCCGTAGGAATGAGACCGGGGGAAGGAGAAGTGGCTCTGGGTCCCGGGCGGCTCCGGGGAGCTGCTGCCTGACTTTCCTCCCGGAGTATTTGGGGGAGGATTTTATTTAGCTGATACAAATGATATTTGGGGCACTTTTTATTCCGGTTTCCTCCCGGCAACAGACCGAGATGAGTCAGAAATCCAAAATAAAGAAAAATAAATTTAAAAATAAAGGGAAGCAAAGGCGAAACTCCCACCCCTCTTGTAAATAATCACGGTTCAGCTTGTGCCGGCGCTGCTGGATGGAGCTGGGGAGGCTGGAGCCAGCCCAGGCACCCCAAGCGCTGGGCGGTGTCCCGGTCCACATCCTGCAGGATTTTGGGGTGCTAGCATAACCGGCTCAAGGCCAGATTATGTTGGGATGAGTTCCCCACTCCGTGCCTCTGCAGCTGGTGCGTTGGGCATCGGGAATTGCTCCTCAGACAGATAAACCCCACACCGGCCTTCAGCACCGAGCAGGATTTTGGCAGGGTGATGGGCTTACTCAGGCTGGAAGGGAGCCAGCCCTTCCCGGGAGCAGGGAGGGGATTTAACCCCTCCGGCCACCTCCACCTCGCCTGCGCTGCTGGCCGGGGGGACTTGGGCCCATGCCAGCATCCCCCTCCCCGCCCCCACCCCGGCATGATGCAACCAGCTGCTTTGCCGTGCCCTGGAAATTTGGGGCCGGGCGGGTGGTCCACACAGGCATTTGGAAATAGCCAGCATGGTTTGGCCAGACACACCGCCCGGCGCTGCCGCGGTGCTCCTCGTCCTCGCCATGGCCACAAACCCCACCGGCCCTCGCAGGGCTTGTGCCAAATGTGACCCCAAAGCAGCAGCGGGGCCGGGGTGGCTGAGGACCCCCCCACACACACGATGCCTCCTGCATGGCTGGTTCTCATGCCAGCATCTGGGTAGTGCCTCTTGCCAGCTCTTAATTAACCAACGTTATCAAAACGCCATCCGGTGTGAGTGGTGCTGGCCCCGTGGGGTGCGCAGCACCATCCAGCAACGCTGTTTACAGCCGAAAAAACCCCGCAACGGCCTTCGCTAGGTTTTGGCAGGAGCGTGGGGCGTACTCAGGCTGGAAAAGAGCCGGCTCTTCCCGGGAGCAGAGCTTTAACCCCTCTGGCGAGCCAGGCTCGTCTCAAATGCATCTTCCCAAGGCCCTTTTTTCTTGGTGCGGGGTCACCCGTGGGTGCCGGTGGGTGCGGAGCCCCGTGCTGCGCATCCCAGGAGGCCCCCCAGCAGCTGCAATCCTCATCTCTGCTGTTCTGAGAAGCAGCCGCCTCCTGCATGCCGGAGCCGGGTGTATCTCAGTCCTTCCCGGAGCAGCGAGACGCTGCTCGAAAATGAAAAACAAAAGGGAGAAAGTTAGAAATAACGAAATAAGTAATAAAAACCAAACCACTAGCTGCAAGGGCAATGGCGAGGACTGTGCCGTACGGAGCATCCCTTATGGATCCCAAGCTGCCGCAGAGCAGGGCTTCCCTCTGCCCCAGCCTGCCCACGGCCCCGGGTCTTTGCAGTCTGCGCTCTTGATGTCTGGTTTGCACCACCCTGAAAGCTCGAAGCATGCTGCTTTGTTATTTTATTTATTTTATTTAAATGCAAGCTGATGTTTTTAAGCCATTGCCTGATTTCAGCAGCTGGCGCCAGAAGGTCCCTTTTGATGGGCTGGGGTGGCTCCGAGCCTGACCCGTTCCAGCTGCCGCCCCGGGCTGAGCCTTTCGCCACTGCCTCCTCCAAAAGACCCAATGAGCATCCTGCACCCCTCCTGGAGCCCTCGCCAGAGAGTTCCTCTGTTGTCACCTCCATCAGCCAGACCCTGAGATGGCTCAGAGACACCCAGCTCCTTCCTATCCCATTGACCAGCCTTGGCCAAGGTTTCTCCAACCAGACCAGTGAAGACCAGGGAGGTCTGAACCTGCAGGTCCCAGCTCAGCCCCACCACATCCCTCCCGGACCATCTACATCCCATGTGAGCAACGACCCAGTTCACTCTGTGACCCCAGAAAGCTGCTGGAGGCATCTCAGGAGGCATCAACCATCTCCCAGCTTCACGGACCCTGGCCTTCATCTCTTGCTTGTCCCTTAAAAGCCACTTTGGAGGCTCAACTAAGGGCTGGGAGATGCTCAGATGGCAAAAATCACCCCCAGGGCACGCAGAGCCCCTTTGCCTTGCAGCTCCTCTCCCAGCCCTACTGGTTTCTCCAGCCCCTGCTGTCGAGGGACCCAGGGACTCATAGGGATGGGTTATTTTCAAAACCATCGATGAATCCCCTGGATTTGCTATTCCCTCACCTTCGTCACGGTCAGTGGTGGCACAGCCACCGGACACCTTCCAAACCAGGAGGAAAAGGCACTTTTTGCTGGATGCACGCTGAAGGTGCTGCCAGGGGCTTGCAGGTGGGAAGGGACCAGAGGCACGCCAAAACCAAGGGTGGGTGTCCAAGCCTTCAGAGGTTTGGATACTCTTCTCCAAAAGCTTATGCCGAGCAAATTTAGGAGGCGATCAGCCCCTTGCTGGCCAGCAAACGGTCTTGGAAGCTCAAGGCATCCAGGCACGCGTCCCTCCCGGTGTCCAGCAGAAGCTGCACTGGGCTGAAGAGGATGGGTGAGCCAACGGTTTCTCCTTCCCGGCCAGCTTCCCACAGGAGCCAAACAATAGGGAAGGTCAAACGTTTTGCATTCCGAGTATTTATCAATGGGATGACATTTTCTGGCAGGCAACAGTTGCTTTTCAAGGGAAAAACTCGCTGTTTATGTCCCAGCCCCAACGGTGTCAGTCTGGAAGCGGCACTGGGGGCACCTGGGGCACCAGGACTCCTGTCCCATGTCTCCCATGGGATCAGGGACCATGGGCAAGTGTGGGAGTGCTACCTGCTGGCAGGAGCAAGCGTTGGGATTTTGCTTAAGTCATCTCATAGAGCTCCTAGACCTGCTCCAACGCCTCCTTTCCAGCTCTGCACCCCTTTGCAACCACCTTTTTCCCAGCTCCCACCCCCGAGAGCAGGAAGGACCCAAAACATTGAGAAGGCATCCAACGGCACGTGAGGAGGAATCCCCGGCATCCGATGCCCTGGGAACCTCCTGCCATGGGCTCTCCCCACCCAGTTCACCACGCATCTCCCACCGGCCAACACAGACAGCATCTGGTCGCCCTTTCACAATTTCCTCCGGAGTTTCTCCATCAAGCAGGACACCACGAACCCGTGCTCAGCGGCACGCTCCTTGCCTGTCCACCACCTCACGGGTGGCTTCCAAATCAATCCCCGCCACCCACGAGGTCTCTTTGAGCGTTGACTCAGCAGCACATCACCTCAGGAAGGGAACCGCTCATCGCATCCCACCACAGCATCACCCACTCGCAGCCTTTTTTGGTTGCGCTCTCCACAGCCCGACCAGCTCAGCATCATGTGCTGCTGTCACCCATGTGTCGCCTCATTCATCACCTTCATCGCTCCCTCTGGAAAGATGCCGATGAAAATGTGGATTCCTTGGAAACACAGTCGATTGCACCACTTGACCCCATCGTCCTTCCCGTCGTGGCTCCAGGCTTGATACCTAAAGGTAAATCTCACACCCAGGCTGCATCGATCAATGGTGATGGGTTTGGGTCCCTGCCCGGCTCTGGCTGCTCCATCCAGGCAAGAAATTCTGCTCATTTTCTTCGAGGGGGTATTTGGGGCTCCTGGGCTTTGCCGAGCTTCTTTTCTGTTGTGCCAAGACCCAGCTGGGTGCCTCAGCCTCCCAGCGTGAGGGATTTGGTGGCTGAGGTCTGCTCACCCCCGAATTTGTGGATTTTTAGGTGTGGAGGGAAGTTCCAAGGGTCAGATCCTGCTGCTGGAGATGGTGCTGCTCCAGCAGGGCACGTGGGGAAGCTTTCGGGTTAGGTTCACCCCCAGTTTGGGCAGTGATGATGAGGAGGGAGGGGGTGGGAAGCAGGAGGGAGGGGCAGCACAGGGGCAATGGACACAGCAGCTCTTCCCACGTGGAAATTCATCCCAACAACCACAACCGGAGCAGAATAAACCCCTTTCCAAGCTCTCCTTGGGCTCACCGGGGTCCCCAGGCTGCTCAGGCTTCCCCGCGCTCTGCGCATCAGGGACCCCTTCCTCATCCCGGAGAGGGACACGTCCATGGGCAGGGATGATTTTGGGGGTCCGACCTCCCCACCCCACCTCATCACCCTCTCCCATCCCCAGCCACATCTCCCAGCCGGTGCTTACCCCGACACCCAGCCGGTCCCAGCACCCAGAACATGGGAACCACCGAGAAGCACCTCCAAAGCCTCCAGGGATTTGCAGCGGCCTGGCCACCCCCCAACAGGCTGTAACCTGCTCATTTGCATGCCCTCATCACCTCTAATTAAACCCATGTGTTGCCAGTGCCCTTTCAGCCCCCACCACCTCTGGAATTCCCCGGGCTGTGCTGCCGGGATGAGAGACCGCAGGGAGCGAAGCAGGATGGGTCCCGCACACGCAGGGGCGACCACAGGACACCGGTTTTCCCTCTTCACCCCAAAACCCAGATGTTTTTTTGCAGGTTTGTGGCCAAATCCATGGGGCCAGCTGCTTCCCAGGAGATAAAAAAGCTTTTTATGTGCCCATATGTGGCTTTACAAGGCTCCTGTCCCATCTGTGGGCTGGGATGACGGCTCGGGGTTTTGGGGGAGCTGAGTGATGCAGCACCTGCAGCTCATTCCCATTTCACCCTCTCCAAAGCAAACTCCTGGTGGGAAGGTGCCCGGTCTCCAGGTGGGTTCCTGCCGCTCAGCCAGGAGCCATGGGGCACGGGCACCTGCTCACAGCACCTTCTCCAGCACCTCCCAGAAACGAGAGAGGGAAAAAAAAAATCAGCAGAGGTTTCAAAAGCAGAGAAGGTGGCTTGCTTCTGGGATGCTGCTCCTGAAAAGCCTTCAGGGATGTCCCTGGAGAAATTTTGGAAAGCCAAGCGGCTAGAAAAGCCCCAGAGATTTCTTCCCGTTCCACTGAAGGGATGGGGTTCAGCAGCACAAGCCAGATCAATGAGGGCAAGGATGGCTGCGGAGTTCGTGGCACCCGGCTCCAGGGATATTCCCGGGAAGCGAGGGGGTCAGTGGCACTGAGCTGGGACCTCCGGGGGTGGCAGAGGGGGACACGCAGCCCCCAGCGAGCCCCCACAGTAAAGGGACCCAGCAGGGTGACGGGGACCCAGCGGTGGCTCTCCAGCACTGGAATGTTCTCCTGCGGTGGCCGTGCCAGGTGGTTACCTAAGCCCCTTGGCAGGATGCGACCCAGGTCCAGGAGCATCCCGCAGGCACCTCCAGGGCTGAGCACCCACCTGGGACTCCTCCTGCTCCAGCCCCACTCGTCTGGGGGGGTCTAAAACCCCGGGCAGGGATGGGGCACAGCATGCCAGGGTGGCCACGGACCAGGGCCAGACTGAGCAGGATGCGGGGAGGCAGGGTGACAGCGGGGCATCACCAAACATCCCTCCTTCTCTTCCCTGTGTCACCCTAAAAAAGCATCCGAGCCTGGCCGCTGTGACAGTTGGGACATCAGCTTGTCACCATCACCACCAAGGAGACCCTGTGCCGGGCAGGATTTGTGGATTTGGGCATCTCCGAGAGGGACATCCCGACCCTGGGGGCCGTGCCACGCTGTGCCGTTCCCAGGGAGAACGATCCAACACAGTTTCCCAGCCTCCGAGGGGTTAAACCCTCCCCGGGCGTCCCCAAAATGATGGGGAGCCACTGGTCCCCAGCAATTAGGTGGCAGGTCTGGGTACACCGCGGTCTGCCCGGGTGACGTGGGGACGGATCCAGGCTGGCCAGCGGTTTGTGCCGCTGGCTGGCACCCAGCAGCCGGAGCCACAGCTGCTTTCCGGCCCCGGTGGCACCTGGCTGGGAGCAATGTGTCACCGGGAATTCCAGGAACCGGTGGCCCCGTGGTCCCCCTCTGCCTGGGTACCCCCCAAATCTGCACCAGAGCCACGATGCCCCTGGGGTAGGGCCCGATCCTGCGCCCCAGGTGGGGACAGGGTGTGTGGCTGATGGCATCAAGCTGTGTCCCCCAGGGCTGTCCCCTTGGTGGGTGTGGGTGTCTCCCGACCCAGCACCTTTACAGGGCAGAAGAGGGGGTGCAGGACGGGGCCATTTTCCTCCCCAGGACAGCTGCGGTTTGGAGTCAGCTCGCTGCCTGCACCGTTTGGTGCTGGGGATTTCTAAACCTGAAATGTCAAAAGGTTTCGGCATCGCTCCGGGCTGGAGGGGGCGGGGAGAAGCCTCCAAGCCCCTTCCCAGCTCTTCCCAAGGGGGTTGGTGGCCCCTGGGGACTTCCTGAGCTTGGGGAAGGATGAGGGGGGGCACAGCAAGGCTGGGGCTGCGCAGGGAGGTGTCGCCTCTGGCCAGAAATCAAGGGGGAAAAAAAAATAAAAACGGAGTTTTTATAACATTTCTGCAAGTGGCACCATTCCCAGTTTACCCAGTGGGGTGACTGGAGTTGGGAAGGGGTAGGGCAAGCAGACTGTCCCTGCAGAGGGGTGGGCATGGATGGGCCATGGTCCTCCTGTGCTGTGGGTGCTGCCAGGGTGGGATCAAGCCCACCCCACAGCCGGGAGTGCCATGGAGATCCAGGGAAGGAGCCGGATCCTCCGGCCAGGCGTCGCCCCCGCACCGCAGCCAAGCCCGGACAGGCAGCGGGATGTGGTTGGGAAACTGAGGCACGACCAAGCTTGCGGCAGGGCTGCGGTGGGGGGTGTTGGGGTGCCTTGACTCAGCCCTTGGGATGTGGCTGGGGTGCAGGGAGAACTTGGGGTGGCCAGTGCCACCCCCAGGGTGCGCAACCCGGGGATGAGCCAGTGCCACCAGCGTCCCCAGTTAACGAGTGCCTGATGGGGTTTGTTGTCCTTGTCACAGGGACTTTGCTTTCTCCTTGCAGCTCATCACACCTTCGAGGCCATCCCGGTTCTGGGGATGGTCACCGGGAAGGATGCAGGCAACTGGGAGCACTGGGCGATGTGGGGAGCCAGTAGAGCTGGAGATGTGGATGCTGTGGCACCCCAGTTCCCTGCCCCCATGACTCCCCAGTAAGGGGTGCTGGGCAGACTGGCTCCCCACAGGGTGCTGGGGAGGGGTGCTGTGGGGGCACTGCACCCCAGTGTGGCCCAGCCGCTGGCTGGTGAGTGGTACTGGGTGAACTGGGGAGCAGCACGGAGACAAGCACCCTCCAGCCAGGCAGCATTCACCGTCCCAAATGGATCCCAAATACCAGGCCCGAGCAGGACAGGACCCCCGGGGAAGGGATCTTGGGGGGGCATTTTGGCCCACAGACCAAGAGATCCCCCCACTTTCCTCCCCAAACCACTCTGAAGCCCCCCCCCCACACACACACAGGCAGGGTGCACAGTCCCTAGGGAGAAAGGGACAAGGGGACCATGGCAGGAGATGCCCCCCCCCCCCAGTTCCCTTCCACAGCAGTATGTCCACTGGGGCTGGGGGAGGGGCAGCGCTGAGCTATTGGGGGACTCTAACCCCACACCCCCCACAAAGCAGGCCGCCACTTGTGCCCCCACCTCGAGAAGTGTCCCCCAACTGTCCACAGCACCAGCGACCCTGCTGGGGTGGGTGGTACCAGGCACATCTGGGGCTCTGTGTATGGGGGGGGGGGGGGGCTGCACATCTGGTGGGGGCCCCCAGCGGAGGACGGGGCGACGTGGGGACGTACTGCCCTCTGGTGGCCGCCGCTGGGGACTGCACCCTGTCCCTCCCTGAAATGGGGAAACTGAGGCATAAACCCAACCCCTACACCCCCTCCCCGCTCCCTGGGGTCTTTCTCAGCCCCCCCTTCACCTTTACCCCTCTGTTCTGCTATTACCTGTGCACTGATGGTCCCCAAACACCCCCAAAGGGTGTCACCACCTGCTCTGGGTGACACTCTGGAGTGCGGATTGATGCTGGGGTCTTTCTGAGGTGGGGCCAGTTTGGCCCAAAAACCTGGAAAGAAAACGGAGAGAGAGGGTCATCCAGGATGTGACGGGCTGTGGGGGCACGAATGGGACCCCGCAGAGCCAGCAATGCCCTTGGGGACACAGCCACCACAGCCCAGCTGACCCATCACCCCCACACACACCCCAAGCTCACCAGGACCAGCCCAGAGAAGTCAAAAGGCTCAAAAGGAACCCAAACCCTCCTCGCCGTGCTGGGGGAGGAGGGACAGGGGGGTCCCCCTGGTCTCACGGACACAACCCCAGTCAGTGCCAACCACACCGTGGCCACCCGGGTGTCCCCAGCTCAGGGGGACAGAGTGGGGCTAAAGGTCTCCCCGATGCCCATGGGGTGCCAAGGGATGGATCCTGCAAAGGGACCCTGCGGGATGGAACGGTGCTGAGCACCCAGGGCCAGGGGTGACTCCACGGCACAGGGGACAGTGACCCTGCTGCCACCATGGACCCGCACACCGGATCCGTCCCTTTCCTTGGCACAAACCACCCTGGAAGCGTTTTCCCAGCGGCAACCAACTTTCGGGGCGAGCCCAGGGTTACCCGCCGGGCACGGGCACAGAGGTCTGTGGGACAGAGGGTTGGGTGCTGCTATGAGGGATGTCGCCAATGCTCAGCCCCAGGAGGGGCTCGGGGCGGGGTGGGGGGGGCACCCTGCCCGCTCCGGGCTGCAGTCCCACCTGGGTGCCCCCGAGGCGAGCAAGCCCAGCCACAGGGTGGGCACCCCGGGGTGATGCTGGCTGTGCCAGCTGGTTGTCCCCCCCATCCCCCCCCTCGCCTCGAAGCAGATGCCATGGGGCAAAGAGCAGGCGGGTGCGGTGCCGACGTCAAGCCCCTGCCCCCACCCGTGCCACCCTCCGCTGCGAGCTTCCCAGCCCTGGGCGGCTCGGCCAACAGCACCGGGATTGGGGTGAGCAGGGGCACCCCGGGACAGGGACCCCAGCTGGTGACACGGTGTGGGGGGGGTCCAGCTGCTGGGTGAGCCCCACAAGGCTGGGATGGGGTGGATGGGTGGGCAGGGGTGGGGGTTGTGGGGGACCGGGGCGATGCCACCGTCCTGGGGGTGGTGGATGGCGTGGCAGGGGCCCCAGGTGGTTGGGGACACACTGGGGGTGACACAGGGTACCATGCCCAGCCCAGGACCCCAGAGCAGAAGCGAGGCACCCTCACTGCCCCCGGCAAGATGGGAGACCCCTTCAGGTGCTGGGACAAGTTCCCATCCCGGTGAGTACCAGCAGGGTGGGGGTGTCCCCACCTTGGGGACCCCCAAGGGCTGGGTGGGGAGAGGGGACCACGCTGCAGGGCACAAAGGTCCGTCCCTCCGTCCATCCAGCAGCGAATACGACAGCAGCTCCCCCCTTCCACGGTCCAACAGCTTCGCCCGCCCCAGTGGGAAAAGCATCTACAGTGAGTGAGGGCTTCCCCCCAACCCCCCCCCCCCGTCCCCCACTTGTCCCCTCCCCTGACCCTTCGTGCCCCCCAGACCAGCGCAAGGACTACAGCCAGACCCTGCTCAAGCCCCAAAGCGATTTCCAGCACCACGTTGAGGTAGGACACCCCCAAACTGCCCCGAGCCCCCCAGCCTTGCCTGGGTGCCCCCAGTTCGCAGAGCAGGGGGTGACAACAGGGCACCCGGTGCCACCCATGTCCCCCTCAGCACCTGCTCACAGTGCGCCTGGAGAGGGACATCCGCAGCGCCGATGACTGCCTGGAGCACCTGAAGGTGCTGGAGGCTCAGGGACGGGTCTGGGGGCAGGACCTCATCCTGCAAGTCAAGGACCAGGAACTGGTGCTGAGGGATGTAGAGAGCAAGGTACCCCCTGGCCAGGGCACCCCCAAAGTCTGGTACCCCCTGGTCAGGGCACCCAGCTTGGCCATGGCACCCACTCTGCACCCAGCGCCCCCATAAATCGGGTGTTCCCCCAGCTGTGGCACCCCCAGCAGCTCTGGCACCCCATAACCCTGGTGCCCCCCCCGCAATGGGCCTCGCACCCCCCTGGCCCTGACACCCGCTCCAGCCATAGCACCCCATTAATCCCGGTACCCCCCTTCACCCCCACATGCACATCACCCTTCCGACACCCCCCCAGTGCTGGCACGCCCCCTGCACCCGTAGCCCTGGCACCCCCTGGCCACAGCACCCACCTTGACACCTGCCCTGGACCCAAACCCCCCAAAACCTGGTGTTGCCCCAGCTATGGCACCCCCATAACCCTGGCACCCCCCGCACTTCGCACTGCCACAGGTCTGGCACCCCCTTGGCTCCGGCCCCAACCACAACCCTGGCACCCCCATAACCCTGTTGCCCCCAGCTCTGGCACCCCCATAATCCTGCTTCCCCCCAGCTCTGGCACCCCCACAACCCTGCTGCCCCCCAGCTCTGGCACCCCCACAACCCCGGCACCCCCACAACCCTGTTGTCCCCCAGCTCTGGCACCCCCTGGCACCCCCACAACCCTGTTGTCCCCCAGCTCTGGCACCCCCATAACCCTGCTGCCCCCCCAATACCACCCCATGCACCCCCCTAAGACAGCACCCCCAAAAACCTGGCATTCCCCTGGCTGTACCCCCCCATAACACCTCCATCCCCATTAACCCTTAACACCCCACAACCCTACAGGCCTCCCACGCCCTAGCCCCCCCTTTAACCCTTGCATCCCCTTAGCCCTTCCCTCCCCCTAGCCACTCTGGGGGGGCTGAGCCCCCCGTTTCCCCCCGGCCAGGAGGAGGTGGACACTTACCCGCTGGGCAGCGTGCAGGGCTGCTCGGCCATGCTGGGCGGCTGCGGCTACGACTCGGTCTTGGCCATCAGCGTGCGGGAGCGGAACCCCCCGGGGACCAGCGTCCTCCTCTTCCAGTGCCAGCATCTGGGGGTGAGCCCTGAGGGTGGGTAAGGGGCGGGGGGCAGCACCCCGGGGTGGGGGGGTTGATGGTGGTGGGTCTGTGCCAGGCAGAGACGCTGAAGAGCAGCCTGGAGAAGCTGGTGAAGCGGTGGAAGGAGGAGCAGAGGAGTCAATATGGGCACAGGTACGGGGGCGCGTGGTTGTTTGCCCCCTCCCCCCAAATTGGGGGGGGTGGGGGTGTCTGTGGGGGTCTCCCTGGGGGTGGGGGATAAGCCCATGCTGCCCCCACATCCCCCAAAGAGTCCCTCCCTGGGGGCACAGACCCCCTTCTGCCTGCTCCCCCCCTTGGCAGAGATCCCCCCACACTTTCCCAGGGAGTGGACACCCCCCCCCCCTTTTGCCCTAGTACCCCAGCTCTTGGCTCAGCCCCCCTCCCACTCCGTCCCCATGGGCACGGACCCCTCCCACACCTGCACCCCACCCCTGGGCTCAGTCTCCCCTCATCCCCATGGGCACAGCCGCCCCCCCCCCAGGCTCAGCCCCCCACCTCCTCCCCCAAACCCTCAGGCACAGACCCCCATACCCCACCCTTGGGCTCAGATCCCCCTCCCACCCCACCACCCCACAGACACCCCCCCATCACTCCGTACCCCACCCCCCGGCTCAGCCCCCCCCTCCCCATCCCTCCTCTCCCAGGAGCAGCCTGGACTCGCCGCCGAGCCTGCCCCCCCCATACGCGCAGGGTCCCTACGTGGCCCCAAATCGGTGGGCAGAGACCCCCGAGCCCGACTTCCACGCGCCCCCCCAGCGTGGGCTGCCCTCCTCGGACTACAGTGAGTCTGTGGGTGGGGGGTGCAGTGTGCCTCAGTTTCCCCAGGAGCGGGGTGGGGGGCGGGGGGCAGGCAGCGGAGCTGGGACCCTCTGCCATCCCCAGGCTCGGTGGACACCCAGCGGATGCCACGGACTGACCCCCCCGGCCAGGTCATGTCCAGCGTGGACCGCGATGTTGTAAGTGCCACCTCACAGCCACCCCAGCTCCGGTGGGGACAGCTGAGCCCCCCCCCCAACCAAGCCAGCACCTACCGGGTCCCATCCTGCTCCTGCAGGAGGTCCTTAACCACGTGCTGAGCGACTTGGACCTCTTCATGGTCCAGCTGAAGACAGCCCTGGGCATGGACGGCACCGCCAACGGCAAGAAGAAGAAGATGAAGAAGAAAGGTGGTGAGGGGGGGGGGCTGTGTGCCAGGGGGGGTGGGGGTCCCATCCAGGGGTCCCAGCCTGGTGCCAGCCCCTCCTCTGCCCCCAGCTCTGCCCTCCAAGGGTGACTACACAGAGTTTTTCCAGAAGGTGAAATATGGCCTCAACCTACTGGTAGGTCCTGGTGGGCTGGATGTGACACCACCCCCCCCCCCCCCGCACCCCCCCGGCTAGTGGGCACCCCCGGGGGGGTCCCTGGGTGCTGCACTGCTGGGAGAGGAGTGTGGGGATGGGGGGGCTGTGTGGGAAAAGGGGGATTGCACAGGGATAGGGGGGTACATGGGGATGGGGGGCTGCGTAGGAAAAAGGGGACTTCATGGGGACAGGGGGGTACTTGGGGACAGAGGGGCTGCATGCAGGTGAGAGGCCTTGGGGATGGGGGGGGCTGCGTGGCGATGGGGGGCACCTGGGAACAGGGGAATCTGCATGGAGATGGGGGATCTGCGTGGGGATGGGGGGGACTACCTGGGAAAAAGGGGACTGCGTGGGGACAGGGGGGTACTTGGGGACAAGGGGCCTTGGGGATGGGGGGCGACGTGGAGACAGGGGGTCGGCGTGGGGACGGAGAGGGGGCGCCTGGGGGTGGGGGGATGCTGCAAGTGGATGGGGGGGGTTGTTTGGGAAAAAGGAGATTGCATGGGGATGGGGGGGGTACTTGGGGACAGAGGGGCTGCATGGGGACGGGGGGGGGCTGCCTGGGGATGGGGGGGCTGCCTGGGGACACCCTCTCCCCCCTCCACGCAGGGCCGGACCCACCAGCACGTGCGGGACCCGGACCCCTCCCAGCTGCTGCACCTCATCTTCACGGCCCTCTCCTTCGTGAGTGCCCCCCGACTCGGGTGTCCCCCGCAAAGGGGTGAGCGGGGGAGGGGTGGGGGGGAGGGGTCAGCCCATCCCCCCCCGCGGGGGGCACTGACTGCCCGCCCCAGGTGCTGCAGCACTGCCCCAGCCCCAGCCTGCCCGCGGCCGTGGAGGCGCCGCTGCTGCTGCCGGAGGCGCTGGAGCTGCTGGAGAAGACCCTGCACCAGGACCACCACCGCACCTGGAAGACCCTGGGCATCGCCTGGAACAAGCCCAGGTGGGGGGCAACCCCCCCCATCCCCCAGCACCAAAAGGGGGTGTGGGGTGTGTCTAGCCTTGGACGGGGTGGGGGAGGGTCACAGCACCCACCTTGGCTCTCCCCCTGCCCGTTGCAGGGCAGAGTACCCCAACGGCAACCTGGTGCCCCACTACATCCCGGTCTTCTCGGATGGGTGGCTGCCCCCTCCCATGGAGCAGGTACAGCTCGGGGGGGGGCAGGACCTCCCGCCACCTGCCTCAGTTTCCCCAAGTCACTCTCAACACGCGACCCCCTCTCTGCTCCCCGCGCAGTCACCGCTCGCCGGCCGGAGGGACAGTCCCGGCCAAGCGTAAGTGCTCCCTCTGCCCTGCAGATGCTGAGGGCTGGGGCAGGATTTGGCCTCTGGCTGGATGCTGATCCCACCCCCCCCCCATCTCCAGGGCCCCCCTCCCTGCCCAGGGGCTGGTCCAAGCCCTGTATGAGTTTCAGGGCAGGAACCCGCAGGAGCTGAGCGTCAGGGTGGGGGACACGCTGCAGGTAGAACCCGGGGGCGTCCCCCACTATGGGTGCTCCTGGGGAGGATGCCTCTGGGACCCCCACCCTGCCTGCTGGGGGTCCTGGAAGGGGGTGACAGCAGAGTGCTGCCCCCCCTCCCATCACCACACACCTTAGGTCCTGGACCAGCGGAACAAGTGGTGGCTGGTGCAGAATGGCTGGGGGGACAAGGGCTACGTCCCCAGCAACATCGTGGAGCCCCTGGGGCAGGGGCACAGGGGGGGAGACAGTGCCAGCCAGGTGGGTGTCCCCTCTGCCCTCCCTGCACCACACTACCAGGAAGAGGTGACAGGGGGCTACCCCGCTGCTGCCCCCTCCCCTTGTCCCCCTCCCCAGGACAGCCCCCCCAACCTGCACCCCAACTCCTCACCGGCGGAGGTCACAGCCTGGCTGAAGGACAAGGGCTTCTCACGGATGTAGGTGGATCCTTGAGCCCCCCAACCCATGTGGCTCCATTTGGGGGGGGGGGGGGGGGGACGGACGACGGGGGGAGGAAGCCCCGCTCACCCCTTTGTCCATCGTACACCACAGCACAGTGCGGTGCCTGGGGGTGCTGACGGGGTCCCAGCTGCTGCAGATGAGCCCGGCGGAGCTGCAAGCCGTCTGCCCCGAGGAGTGGCGGCGAGTCCTCTTCAAGCTCTCCTCCGCCAGGACATCCCTGGGGGTAAGGGACCCCCAGCCCCACGCCCCACCCCCACCCCCTCCCCAGTGCTCCCCCCCACCCATCACCCTTCCCCTCCTCTGCAGATGGACCCCAGGGATTGAGCCACCGCGCTGCTGTCCCCACCACGCACCCCACAGGATGGAGCACCCCAGGCACTGCAGGACCCGGGGGGGGGACCCCACACCCCCAACCCACCTGGCCCCCCCAAGACTGAGAGCCTTGGGGGTTAGGGGACATGTCACCCCCAAAACCACCGATGGCACAAGGCTGCTGGGAGCCCCCCCTGCTGCACCAGAGGGCACGCCTCCCCCCGGGGAGATGCGCTGCTGGGGCCCCCCAGGGAAAGTGGGGGGGGGGGGGGGGCGGGCAACGGGTGTGCACCCCTCAAAATGTGTAGCGATGGCTGTGGAAAATAAAGAGTGACAGAACCAGGGTCTGCAAGGGGGCCACCCCACTGGGGCAGGGAGGGGGCCACGGTGTGCCACCCCCCTGGGGGCCCTGCAAGGGACACCCCCAGGTCCCCATCCTGGGCACCCCCCCGCGTGTGCAGAGGTTGGTGGCAGCGAGGGGCCCAAGGGACAGGGCTGTCCCCAGCTCACCCTGCTCTGCACCGTGGGGGGGTGGCAGGGTACCAAGCCCCCCCCTCCCCGCCCCTTTGTCAAAGCAGCCTCATTAGCGGCAGGAATGTGCTAATGAGCAGGGCTCCCTTCCCACGGAGCATGGGGGGGGCCCTGGGGACAGCACAGGGCTGCGCTCATGCCCCCCCAAACCCCAGCCAAGCCAAGGCGGGGGGCTGGGGCGGTGGATGACACCCCCACACCCACCAGCCTCCCCACGATGGGCGAGGGGCAAGCTCAGCGCCCCCCACCACCACTCCCCAGCACCACAGTACTTGGGGCGGGGGCTCAGGGTGCCACATCTAAAGCACTTTATTGTCTTGGGGGGCTTCACACCAGCTGTGCCCACCCCACCCTGCAATGGAGGGTGCCGGGGGGGCCAGGTCAGGACCCCCCAGCTGCCCTTGCCCCATGCTAAGCCCCTACTCCTTCTTGTTGCCCCACTTGGCCATCTTGTTGTTGATGGGCATCTTCAGGAAGCGGCTGGACTTCATGTAGGCAGCCACCTTCTCCAGGGCCTGGGGGCAAAGGCAATGTCAGAGACCCCTCCCACCAGGGTATCCCCCCACTTCTGGATGCCCCCGGGGGCCAGGGACCTTCCCCAGGGCAGGAAGGTGACGGCCAGGGTGGCCTCGCTCACCCCAAAGCGATCCATGAAGTCCTTGAGGTTCTTGAAGGGCTCCAGGCACTTGGGCTCAAAGATGCGGTTCTGCTCCAGCACGTCGAACATCAGGAAGTCCACGAAGGTGAGCTGGGATGGAGAGGGGACACAGTGAGGACAAACCCCCTGCCCAGCCCCCCTGCCCCCCCTCCAGGGTCTCGGTTGTACCTTCTCTCCTGCAAACCACTTTCTGTCCCCCAAGAAGTTGGAGAAGAGCTTCAGCTTGCCCGGGAGCTGCTCCAGGTAGCCCGGCTTGAGCTTCTCCTGCAGGAGGGAGGGGTAGTGGGAGGGGGGAGGCTGGGCACCCTGCCCCCCCCCCCAGCGGACAGCACCTTCCCCACAGGGGGTCCTCGAGGCTGGGGCAGCCCAAGGCATGGCCAGGGAGGACCCCCGGCACGGGTCACCCAGTGCCGGGACACTCACGAAGTCGGGGTTGTAGCAGACCATCACCAGGCTCATGCGGAAATCCATGATCTGGTTCTCCAGCATGTCCACGCGGAGGATCTCCTCCTCCGTCTCACCGCCTGCGCGATGGGGACACAGCACCCAGGGGCATCCCACAACAGCCCAACTCCAACCTTACTCCAACCCCAAGCCGGAATTACCTCCAACTCCAACCATAATCCAAACGCCAAAGCCCAACTCCAACCCTACCTCACCCCATCCCTGCCCACCCCACCTTACTCCATCCCTACTCCAAGCCTACGCAGCACTCACACATCTTGTGTTTGCGGGCGATGTAGCGCATGATGGCGTTGCTCTGCGTCAGCTTGGTGGGGCCGTCGATGAAGTAAGGGAGCTGGGGGACACACCGAGGCATGGGGCCACCAAGGCATGGGGCCACCCGGGACCCACCCCCAGGGCCACCCCCCGCTCAAGACCACCTACGTTGGGGAAGTCCAGCCCCAGCTTCTCCTTCTCATTGATCCACTGGCTCTTGTCGTAGTCGGGAGCTGGAGGGGGGGACAGGGGGGTGTTGGGTGATGCTGTGCCCCCCCCCCCCCCCCAGAAGCCAGAGAGGTTGAGGGTGGTGTGGGGACCCCCCTGCCCCCCCCCCTACCTTCCCCACAACTGTAGAGCTTGTCCTCGTAGGGCGTCTCGGTGTACTCCAGCAGCAGGCGGATGGCATGGGCAAGCTGGGGGGGGGGGAGGGCGGGGATCAGTGAGACCCCAAAAAAATCCCCAACCCCCCCATCATGGGGAAACTGAGGTACAGAGGAGGATGAGCCACATCCCATCTGTCTGTCCACCCACCCACCCCCCACAGGCAGGGGGGACCCCACAACCCACTGGGTTCCCCCCAAAACAACATCCCCTCCAAGACCAAGGGGACGCCCCCCAGCTCGCCCCCCAGGAGCAGAGAGACCCCCCCAGCCCCCCTCCCAAGACCAAGGGGACCCCCATATCCCCCCTAAAGGAGCAGAAAGACACACCCCTCCCCGGGAGCAGGGGACCCCCACAGCTCCCTCCCAGAAGCAGAGAGACCCCCCCAGCCCCCTCCCAAGACCAAGAGGACCCCCATATCCCCCCTAAGGAGCAGCGAACCCCCCCCCCCGCCCCCTCCTAAGACCAAGGGGACCCCCCCAGCTCTCCCCCCAGGAGCAGAGAGACCCCCCAGCCCCCTCCCAAGACCAAGGGGACCCCCACAGCCCACCCCCAGGAGCAGACAGACACCCCCCCGGGGGCAGAGGACCCCCACAGCTCCCTCCCAGAAGCAGAGAGACCCCCCAGCCCCCTCCCAAGGGCAAGGGATCACCCAGCCCCCTCCAGAAGCAGAAAGACCCCCCCTCAGTCGTCCCCCCCGGGAGCAGGGGAACCCCCAGAGCCCCCCCAGGAACAGGGGGGAGCCCACGCTGGGGGGTCAGACCGTTCCCCCCCCCCCAGCCCCACGCTCACGCCGCGGATGTCCCAGTAGCCCAACACCGCCATGGCCGCACGCGCCGCTCCCTCTGCCCCGCCCCCCTCCGCGTGACCGCGGCCCCGCCCCGCCCCTTCCTCGCGTTGGGGGCGGGGCTTAACGGGGCGGGGCGCGGCGGGGCGGGGCTTAGCGGGAGACAGCGCTGGATGTGGCTGGGGGTGGGTGGAGTCGTGTCCCCTGTGCGCCCCCCCCCCCCCCCCGGGTTACGGGGGGGGGCTCTGAGCTGCCTCCAGGGTCCCTGGGGACCCCTTATCCTGGGGTGCGCCCCCACCCCCGCTTTGGGGAGCAGCCCCCCCAGTCCGTGTGGGATCCCTCTTATCCTGGGGGCATGGGACCCCCCCTTGCAACCCATCCAAGATACATGCTGCCCCCCCTTGAGCCCCACGGTGTGCATGGCAGTCCCCCTTACCCCGGGGGTCTGTGGCCCCCCGATGGCATAGGGGTCCCCCTTACCTGGGGGGGGTGCATGAGTACCCCCCCTTGGATCACCCAGGGTGCATGGGCAGTCCCCCTTATCCTGGGGGGGGGGGGGGGGGCAGTCTGTATTGGGGTCCCCTAGTCCTGGGAAGGGCATGGGCCTCCCCATGACCCCCCCAATATTCATCGAGGGGGGGGGGATGATGATGCCGCCTTTGCATCCCCAAGCTGTATGTGGTCCCCTTTATTTTGGGGAGGGGCACGAATCCTCCCTTGAAGCCCCTCGGACTGCATGGGGGTCCCCTTGGCTTTGGGGAGCAGCCCCCCCTGTCTGCATAGGCACTGTCTTATCCTGGGGGGGCACGAGTGTCTCTGTGACCCCCCCCTCAAGCGGCACGGGTGTCCCCCCTTTCAAGCCCCTAATTTGCATGGAGGCCTCATTATTTGGGGGGCCCACATCCCCCATGGGGGTCCCCATTATGTGGGGAGGGGGGGCATGTGGGAATGGCCTCCCCCCACCCCAGGGTGCAGGAGGGTCCAATAGCCCCCTCTTCCATTACCCCCCAGGAGTCACCCCCAGAAGATGGGGGATCCCCCCACAAGGCGGGGGTCCCCGCAGCCCCCGGCAGGATGGTCAGGGCTGTGCAAAGCTGGGGGTGTTCCACAATGTAAACCCCCCCCCAAAAAAAAAATAAATTACAGCTTATTTATCCCGTTCCATTATTAGCAAAACCCACCCAAGTGTGCCTGCCCGGTGGGTTCGGACAGGTTGCTGGGGGGGCAGGGGGGTGTCACCATCCCCCAGGGATTTAAAAGACACTGAGATGTGGCACTTGGGGACATGGGTTAGTGGTGGCCTTGGCTGTGCTGGGTTAGTGGCTGGAGCCGGCGATCTTAAAGGTCTTCTCCAACCTCAGTGATGCCACAATTCCACAATTCCATGATTCCATGATTCTACGATTCCACAATTCCACAGTTATACAATTCCATGATTCCACAATTCCATGATTCCACGATTCTACAATCCCACAATTCTACAATTCCACGATTCCACAAACTTACAATTCCACAATTCCACGATTCCATGATTCCACAATCCCACAATTATACAATTCCACAATTCTATAACTCCATGATTCCACAATTCCACAACTCCATGATTCCACAATTCCACGATTCCACGATTCCACAACTCTACATTCCCACGATTCTATGATTCCATGCTCATCACAGCAGCTGGACAAGGGGGAGCCCCCACCCCCCACCCCCGCAACTTATTCAACAGGGGAGGGGGCTGGGGGTGTGGGAGGGGGGTGCGAGGGGAGCACGGGGGGGCGGGGGGGACACGGGGGGACACCCCGCTCACTCCTTGGTGTTGCACCACTGCGCCGTGCGCCAGAAAATGGGGGACTTCATGAAGCGCCCCGACCGCATGTAAGCGGAGATCTTCTCTAGAGCCTGCGGGGAGGAATGGGATGGGGACAGGGACCCCGGGGTGTCAGGGATGGGGACAGGGACCCCAGGGTGTCAGGGATGGGGATGGGGACAGAGACCCCAGGGTGTCAGGGATGGGGATGGGGACAGGGACCCCGGGGTGTCAGGGTTGGGGATGGGGCCAGAGACCCCAGGGTGTCAGGGATGGGGATGGGGACAGGGACACTGGAATGTCTGGGGTGGGGATGGGGACACCAGGATGTCAGGGATGGGGACAGGGACCCCAGGGTGTCAGGGATGGGGACAGGGACCCCGGGGTGTCAGGGATGGGGACAGGGACCCCAGGGTGTCAGGGATGGGGATGGGGACAGGGACCCTGGGGTGTCAGGGATGGGGATGGGGACACCAGGATGTCAGGGATGGGGATGGGGACAGGGACCCCGGGGTGTCAGGGATGGGGACGGGGACCCCAGGGTGTCAGGGATGGGGATGGGGACACCAGGATGTCAGGGATGGGGATAGGGACAGGGACACTGGAATGTCTGGGGTGGGGATGGGGACACCAGGATGTCAGGGATGGGGATGGGGACAGGGACCCTGGGGTGTCAGGGATGGGGATGGGGACAGGGACACTGGAATGTCTGGGGTGGGGATGGGGACACCAGGATGTCAGGGATGGGGATGGGGACAGGGACCCCGGGGTGTCAGGGATGGGGACAGGGACACCAGGGTGTCAGGGATGGGGTTGGGGACACCAGAGTTTCAGAGATGGGGACAGGGACCCCGAGGTGTCAGGGATGGGGACACCACAGTTTCAGGGATGGGGACAGGGGTACCGGGTGTCAGGGGTAGGGATGGGGAGTGTCAGGGATGGGGATGGGGACAGGGACCCCGGGGTGTCAGGGATAGGAACAGGGACACCGGGGTGTCAGGGTGGGGATGGGGACCCCAAGGTATCGGGGATGGGGACACCAGGGTGTCAGGGATGGGGTTGGGGACACCAGAATTTCAGGGATGGGGACAGGGACACCGGGGTGTCGGGGTGGGGATGGGGACCCCAGGTGTCAGGGACAGGGATAGGGACACTAGGGTGTTAGGGATGGGGACAGATACAGGGACACCGGGATGTTAGGGATGGGGACAAGGACCCCAAGGTGTTGGGGACAGGGGTGGGAACACTGGGGTGTTGGAGATGGGGACAGGGACCCCAGGGTGTTGGGGCAGAGATGGGGACACCAGAGTCCCAGGATGGGGCCAGGGACACTGGGGTGCTACAGATAGTGCTGGGGACAGTGGGGTGTCGGGGGTGGGTGACAGCAGGGTGTCGGGGACGGTGACAGTGGGGTGTCCCCGCGTGTCCCCACTCACCTCGAAGTGCTGCAGGAACTGGCCCAGGTTGCCCTGCAGCTCAGGGGCACTCGGGGACGAACATGCGGTGCTGGTCCAGCACGTCATACGCCAAGAAGTCCACGAAGGTGAGCTGGGGGGGCGGGTGTGACAGAGGGGTCAGCCCCCACAGGACCCCCCCAAACCCCCCAGCACCCCCCACCTACCTTCTGCCCTGCAAACCACGGCCGGGAGCCCAGGAACCGCGACAGCTCCCGCAGTTTTCCCGGCAGCTGCTCCAGGTACGCTGGCTTCAGCTTCTCCTGGGAAGGGGGGGGGGGGCAAAGCTGGGGTGGGGGCTGCCCCCCCAACTCCCCCAGCACCCGGGGGCATCCCCCCCTGACTGCAGCCAGGCCAGGGATGCACCCAGCGCACCCCCCATGCTGGCCACCTTGATTCCCCTTGTCCCCAGTGGGGTTGGGGACAAGACCCTGGTGGCCAGGGGTGGGGGGCCGTCCCCCTGTGCCCCCCCCCCCCACGGGAGTACTCACGAAGTCGGGGTTGTAGCACAGCCGGGCGAAGCTCATCCGTAAATCCATGAGCTGGTTCTCCAGCATGTCCACGCGCAGCATCTCCTCCTCCGTCTCACCACCTGCGGGATGGAGACACATCAGCCCCTCCACCCCAGAGACCCCCCCTTGGTGCTGGGACCCCCCCCCCCACGTCCATCACTCACACATCTTGTGCTTGCGGGCGATGTAGCGCAGGATGGCGTTGCTCTGCGTCAACTTGGTGGGGCCATCGATGAGATAGGGTAGCTGGGGGGGGGGGGAGGCATAGGGGGGAGTCAGCTGTGGTGCCCCCCCAGCCCCTGCCCACCCCCCAATTCCCTGTCCATCACCTACGTTGGGGAAGTCGAGGCCCAGTTTCTCCTTCTCGTTGGTCCAGTCACTTGGGTCAAAGTCAGGAGCTGGGGGAGGGCAGAGAGATGGGGTGGGGGGACACCCCCAGGCACCCATCATTGCACCCACAGCAAATTCGGGGGGGGGGGGGGGAGTGTGCAGCAGGGGGGGTCTCTGCTGCACCCCAGGAGCAGCCACATGTACCCCCCCATCCCAAGCACCCTGGGCAGGTAAGGGGGGGGCCTGAGCAGGGGGCGAGGTCCAGGGTGGGGAGGGGGCAGGGGGTACCCCCCCCTTGCACCCACAGCAAATTCGGGGGGGGGGGGGGAGCGTGCAGCAGGGGGGGGTCTCTGCTGCACCCCAGGAGCAACCACATGTACCCCCCCCCCGTCCCAAGCACCCTGGGCAGGTAAGGGGGGCGCTGAGCAGGGGTCAAAGTCCAGGGTGGGGAGAGGGCAGGGGTACCCCCCCAGGCACCCATCATCGCACCCACAGCAAATTTGGGGGAGGGGGGGAGTGTGCAGCAGGGGGGTCTCTGCTGCACCCCAGGAGCAGCCATGTGTGCCCCCCCCCCCCCCATCCCAGGCACCCTGGGCAGGTAAGGGGGGACCTGAGCAGGGGGCGAGGTCCAGGGTGGGGAGGGGGCAGGGGTGCCCCCCCAGAGCTGGGGGGAGGGGGGCAGAAGGACAGGCTGCGCTGTCACCCTGCGGAACAGGGAGGGGGTCTCCTCCCCAGCCGGTTTCTGACACAGCACGAACCCGGGTGATGAGGACGCGGGGGGTGAGGGGACACGGGGGGGTGGTCCCTGGTTGCCCCCCTCACCGGGGCCGGGCCGGTACTGCCTCTCCTGGTAGGGGGTCTCCGTGTACTCCAGCAGCAGGCGGATGGCATGGGCGAGCTGGGGGGACACAGCACCCACCGTCAGCACCCACCAACACCCCCCCTGTGCTCCCCAGGACCCCCCACACACTGGGACCCTCACCCCAACCCCCCCCACTCACCCCACGGATGTCCCAGTATCCCAGAGTGACCACCATGGCGGCACCCAGCTCCAGCTCTGCAGGGAGACGGATGGGAACGGGGCAAAGGTGCTGGGCCCCTCCCCTTTCTGCTCCCGTGACCGGGCGCAGGCAGGGTGCCACGGTGTCCTGCCAGCCACCCGCCGCCCAGGATCCCCCACCCCCCTCACTGTGGGGACCCCCCCATCCCCAAAGCCAAGCCATCGGGGAGGACACACAACCCTATGGTGACCACCTATGGGGCCACCCTCCTGCTGCCTCAGTTTCCCTCTGGGGCCACGATACTTCCTACCACAACCCCCCCCACCACCACCACCACGCTTAAATTGAAGTATTTTACTTAAATACTTTATTTTTCATGCTTGGTCGTTTGTGGGGGTTTTTTAACTTTTTCCTTTTTTTTCATGGTCGCCATCATGTTTTCCTGGGAGCGCTGGCCACCAGCTCCGGACCATGGTGGGAGGAAGGACCGGGATGGGGGGACGGGGGGACGGGGACAGGGTAACACCCCACCGGGAAGGAGAAGCCTCATCCAGCCCGATCCGGGCCACAAACAGCTCCTGGGAGCATGGGGGATAGGGACAGATGTCACCTCCCCCGGCCCCTCTGCCTTCCTCCCTGAGGTGATGAGGAGGATGGAGCATCCTCCGCCAGGTACCGACCCCTCCAGACAGCACCCCATGTCCCCTGGGCCACCGGGTCCCCATTGCCGTGGCACCCAGCGGGAGGGTGCGAGAGGAGCCCGGGGGCGCGGAGAGCTCGGGTTTGGGTCCCTCAGCTGCTGCTTGGCTTGTCCCCATGTCCCCGTGGGGTGAGAAAACGGACGGAGAGGGGGGCAGGCAATTAAAAAGCATCAGGCTCTGCGTCCTGCTGCTGGGCTGGGTCCCCCAACATCCCCACGGCCAGCACCGGTGTCCCCCAACTTGTCACCGTGTCCCAAGCTGGGAGGTGAAGCCAGGACCCTCCAGCAGTGCCCACCCCATGTCACCTCCTGTAGCATCATCCCCATGCCACCAAGCCTGGCAGGGACCAATCCAGCGAGGAGACACACGTTAAAAAAATAACAAAACAACAAAAAAAGACCAAAAAACCCAAGAAACGGAAAGAACTCTGCAAACTCCGACCCCCACGGTGGCACCGGCAGGGCGCTGGGGACAGCAGCGGGGAACGTCCCCTTCCCAGGGCGGGAGGTAGCAGGAGGGGGACGGCAGCGAAGCCCTGGGGGGATGTGGGGTGACAGAGGGGTCCTGGACAGAAGCTCAGGGGGGGAGTCAGTGGGTGCCCAGGGTGGAGGTGATGGTGAGAGCATCCTCCTCCTGGATGGTCTCCAGCTCCTCGGTCTGCACCGCCTGCGTGATGAGCGTCAGCTCCTGGCACAGCGTCTCGAAGCGGTAGCTCACGCGGATGTCGGGGACGTTGGTGCGACGGATGTCGTTGCCCTCCGGACCCTCCTTCAGGTAGTGGGGACCCAACCAGTAGCTCTTCACCTGGGGAGAGGAGCAAGGGGAAGCTCCCACAGCTGCCTGGCACCCTTGGGTGCTGCCAGCACCCACCACAGTGCTCGGGGGTCCCGGTGGGAACGGGGGAGGCGCGGTACCTTGTGGGAGAAGCCGCTCATCAGGACGCTGTTGCGGGCCAGCTCGCACATGTCGCAGGAGCTGAGCTTCCAGACCTGGGTGGCGATGCTGTACTCCTCCATCAGCGGCTCCTGGGGGGGCACATGGCTCAGCACCCACCCATGGGCCACGCCCTGGAGAGGATGGGGGTCCCCAGCTTCTCCCACCCCCCTGGACCATCAGCATCCTCCAGAGCCTATTGGCATCGCCTCGCTCCCGGCCACCACCAACCCTGGCCCATTGCCACGGCTTGGCTGGTAGCCACCCCATAGCCATTTTGGGGGGGGTCGGTGGTCCATAACCCCCCACCAACAACCGGTCACCTTGGTGAAGTGGAACTGGAGGGGGTCGTCGGTGGAGAGGGAGACCATGAGCCCCCGTGAGAGGTACTCGGGCAGGGGGTTGCGGTGGTAGCTGAGGAAGAGACTGTTGTTGCTCAGCGGGGACATGGCGATGCCGATCTGCGCCAGGTAGTAGAGGTACTGCAGGACGGGGGCCTGGGGGGGGGGGATGGCAGGGTGAGGGGGGGTCCCAGCCACGCACCCGGCCCCCACGGGCACCCCGGTCCCTGCTCACCTTGCGGAGCAGCAAGCCATGGGAGATGTTCTCCGAGACCATGAAGCCCGAGACGAGGTGATGGATGGGGCCAGCCTCGCCGCAGTGCGGGCGCAGGACGAAGGTGTGGAAGCCCCTCTTCCTGCAACGGGGGGCTGACCGTCACCGTCCGGCCCCCCCAGGAACCCCCCCAGGACTGGGGACCCCGAGGTGGCCTTACCGTCGGAGGTGGTTGAGCACTGTCATGTTGGCGTACATGTAGTACAGGTAGTAGGAGTAGGGGGGGTTGTCCTCCTCCACCCAGTTGCCCGGCAAGGGGCTGTCCAGGTTGAAGATGTGATGCTCTGGTTTGGATTCGTCATCCACACTGTCGAAGCCGTCCACCTGCGGGAGAGACCAGCACAGGGTGGGACGGTCACCGCTCCAGCGGGAGATACACCCCAGCCCTCAAGGCTGGGGGGTTTGGGTGCCCCTGGTGCCCCCTGTCCCCCTCCCCTGGAGCGGGACGTGGTGCTCACATGCTCCAGGAAGAGGTGCAGCTCCGGGTGTTGGGCAGGGTGGACAGTGGCCTCATAAAGAGGTAGGAAGATGTTCTCCAGCATCTCCTGGAAGTTGGCCAACTGCTTCTTCGTCCGGTAGACATCACTGCAGGGGGACAGCACCCGCTCAGAGCTGGCTGTCCTGTCCCACCCCACCCCACGCCACCCAGCAGTGGGGGATGCCCTTGGTTTCCCCACCCAGGACGTGGCCCCAGCTGAGGGTATCTTCCCCCCCCCGTTACTCACAAGAGCCGGGGCACCTGCACGAGCCAGCGGACGTTGTTGGAGTGGACGCGGTGGTTGACGGCCCAACGGGCCAGCTTGTCCCACTCGTCCCGGGAGCGGCCGTAGATGGAGAGCCGCAGCTCGGCGTTTTGATATTTGCTCTCCTCCAGGTCGGACATCACCTCCTGCCGGGGCCGGAGGGGCAAGCGTCACCCCTCGGCCACTGGGAAGGGGGACGTGGGTGGCATTACCACCGCAGGCAATGGAGGGAGATGTGGAGGGTCACCCAGCAGCGCTGCTCACCTTGATGATGTGGGCAAAGTACTTCCCCGAGACGCGGTTGTCCGTCTTGATGAAGATCTCCCGCAGGATGGACTCGCCGATGGGGTTGTACTTGGCATTGAACTTGTCAAAGCGGTGGAAGGTGTTGCGGTCCTGGCAGCGGGACGCAGATGTGAGCCGAGACCCCTCGTCACCCCCGAGCCACCACAACATCCCTATGCAGAGCCCCCTGGCATCCCCCACCCCACCCTGGGACAACCCCTGGAGAAGATCCTCCACCCTGGCCAGAGATGGGCTGGGGGCCCTGCTCAGCTCCAGGACTCGGAGGCATCCCCCCGTACCGCGTGGACATCCAGCGTGTCCACACTCAGGTCGTAGGCGGTGAGGTTCATGGTCTCGAAGACCTCCTTGAGCGTCTGCTCCTTGCCCTTCTCCACGTGGACGATTTCATCCAGGTGCTTCTTCATGGCCCGCTTGATGAAGCGCAGGAGATGCTTCTGGTTCATGCAGGACGAGGCGTGGATGTGGGTGTCCACCTGCATGGCCAGAGGGGCTGCTCAGCCCCGAGAGCCTCCAAGCGCCCCAGGGTCAAGCCAGGACCCCCCATCACGAGCCGGCGGGTACCTTGCGGATATTGTAGAAGTCGCGGTGGGGCACCTTCTTCTGGGCCGCCAGCTCCTTCATCTCGTTGAGCAGCACGTGCATCTGGAACTTGGAGCTCAGGTACTGCAGCCGGCGGTAGCAGAAGGATTTGCTGCCCAAGGTGGGGAGGGGGCATCAATTTGGGGGACAGGAGGGAGAACGGCCAACCCCAAAAGGCTGGTGCCCACCAGGATGATGGCTCCGGACCCTCGGCACCCCTCCCTGTGCACGGTGACCGTGAAGACGGATGTGGGAGCTGCACCAGTACCATGTGTCATAGCCACCGTCATGTCCTCTGGTGCTGTCCCCAAGGTTCTGTCCCCACCAAGAGACCCCCCGCGGTGGGACCCTTCTCCTTACATGGGCCCGTTGATGATCAAAGCCATGAGGAAATTCATGTCGGCGATGAACTCCTGCAGGTCGGGGTATGGCAGGTCCAGCTCCGTGCTCCTGGGGGAGGGGGACGGGACATGGAGATGGGTCACGTGTGAGGCCACCACCCGGTGGGCTCCCCCCCGTGCCCCTCGCCACCCACCGCAGCCCCCCAGCAAACTCCTCATGCAAGCGAGCGACCCCCAGGGCTCACTTGTCGGTGAGGTCCTGCTTGGTGTAGACGTGCACCACACCATCCACCATCTTCAGCCCGAAGCCCAGATCAGCCGGCATGGCCTGGGGGTCCCACATCTCGTAGGGGTGCTGCTCCGCAAACGGGGGGTGCACAGGGGCATCTGTGGGAGACACCCAACGAGGCACGCATCATCAGATGGCTCCCCCAAAGCTCCTCCTGCACCCCATGGCAACATGAAGATCCCACCAGCTCTGGCTCACCGGCGGCCACGGGGGTCTCGGGCACTTCCTCGTAGCCGCGGGTCTCCAGGGGTTTCTCGGAGAGCTCCTGCAGGTACCGGGCGGTGGTCTTGCAGAAGCTCTGCAGCGACAAGCCCATGTACTTCTCCCGCAGGAACAACGCCTTCACCACGCTCTTGGCCGCATCCAGAAGGTCCGTGAAGGGCACCTGGGGGGAAGGACACCAAAAAACCACCACCCCAAGGTGGGGTTGGCACCCTGAAGACCCTCGCCCGGTCCTGGGGTGGGTGGGTGGGGGCTCACCCCGCATTTCTCCTCCCCGGAGATGGTGACCCGCTGGAACTCCCGCTCCAGCAGCGCCTCCCGCTCCTTGGGGACATGGTCCACCAGGTCTTCGCTCTGCTCCTTGAAGAGCCTGTGGGTACAGACAGTGGCCGGTGACATGGTGACATGGCCTGTCCCCACCCTCGTGGGCCCCCCCCGGGAGAAGCGCCAACCCCCACCCCAGGAATTGCATCCAGCCCCAGGGTGGCAGGAGGGTGACGGTGTCCCCAGGGATGCCACCACCAGTTTCGGGCAGCTGGGTGCCACCCATGGCGGCAGCAGTGGTGGCATTGCTGTCCCCCCCCCAGATACATCCCCCAGCCCCACATCAGCAAAACGGAAAGTGGCGGGGGGGGGACAGAGAACGAAATAACTCATGACAGAGACAACTCCCAAGCGGAGACAGGAGGGAGGAGGACACGCAGCATCGGACCCCCTGTCTGGGGTGGGGGGTGACAGGGCCAGGATGGGGTCCTGTGCCACCAGCGGGGTGGGACCCCCCCCAGCTCATCCCAACCGCCCCCACCCCTCTTATTGCATTAACTCCTTCAGTGCCAGCGAGAGCAGCCGCGCAGGGACCTCCCAGCTCTTTGTCTGGGGGAGCGGTGGGGGGAGGCTGGGTCAGAGTGGGGCTGGGGGGGTCCCTGATACCCCCCCGTGTCCCCGGCCGGTGGCACCGAGCCGGACACTCACTGTAAGTCGGCGGCACTGTCAATTTTCAAGAAGTCCTGTTTGGCTCTGAGCAAAATGTCGGGCTCAAGTCTGGGGACAAGCAGGCAGCAGCGGGGATGGGGAGGGGGGGGGGGACAGCCAGGACGAGGCGGGGGGAGGGGGGGGAGAGAGGGGCCGGGGAGAGAAAACACCCCGTTAATGCCGAAAACAACGAAAAACCACACAGAAACCAGAAAAAAAAAAAAAATTAAAAAGGGGACACCAAGCGCAACACCCACGGGAGAGAGGACACAGAGCTGGCACAGAGGACCAACAGCCCCCCCTGCGGCACCCGGGGTGGGGGAGGGGGCGGCCTGTCCCGTCCCATGGAGGAGGGGGGGGATGATGGGACCCCCACCCCACCCCCCCAGCTTACTTGACGTCCTGGCTGATCTGGCGTTCGAGGCGCTGCCGCCGCTCCTCCAGCTGCTCGATGGGGCTCTCCTCCGGGAACTCGTAGGGCGCCGTCCGCATCTCGCTCTCGGCCAGCGAGCGGCAGAACAGCTCCTGCCCGGATCATCCCTGCCGTGAGCTGTGCCCGGTCTCAGCCCGGGAGGGGAACGGGCACGGGGCGGGGGGGGGGCAGACCCCATCCCCCCCTCCAAACCAAGCTGGAAAGGTGGGGGGGGGGGGGGGGGGGAGAGGATGGGAGGGGGAAGAATGGAGGGGAGACACCCCCCCCCCCTCTCGTTGACACCCGGCTGCAGGGGACCCACCGACCCACCTCGGCGATCTCCTTGTACTTGCCGTCCATGGAGGTGCGGAGATCCACCGGGAAATGCTTCAGGCAGTGGGGGGGTCCCGGGCAGGGAACGCGCCGACTGCAGGGGCCGGGACCCCGGCCCAGCCCGCAGCTCTGCAGACACCCGGACAGCATGAGCTGGGGGGGCTCAGACCCCCCGACCCGGGCTGGGGGGGGTTAATCAGCTCCTCCACAGTCCATCCGTGTGTCCCCCCCCAGAAGTGGGATACTGGTCCCCACAGCGGTGATGGGGAAACTGAGGTGGCTCAAGGGAGGAAGCCCACCCCAGCCCCCCCCCCCCGGTGCAAAAAGGGGGCTGCTGGCCCCCTCGGTGAGGTAACGAGCCAGCAGCATTAGTGAATGAGGGGCTCGGGGGGGGGGGGTAGGGCCCTCCTGGCATGGCGGGGGGTAGGACACTGGGGTCCCCCCCATCACACCCCCCTCCTCCCCTTCTCTCAGCCAGGCAGCTCCATCCACCCCCCCACCCCTCTGCCCACCCTCCCAACACCAGCAATGCCCCCCCGCCCCGTCCAGCCTCCTGCTCCCCCCATCCGGTGCGAAAGCCACAACCCGGGGGGGGGGGGTAACCCCCAAACTGTGAGGAAGGGGGAGGCAAACCTCCCCCCCCCCGAGCAAACAAACCTCATCACCCTGACACCCCACCCCCCCCAGAGCACCCCGGGTCCTACCTGCACTGAGGCCACCAGGCTGGGGGGGTTAGTGCCCCCCCCACACCCCCCCCCCCCCATGAAGCAGCCCCCCCCAGCACCCCCCCGTGTCAGGGGACACCCCTGGGTGCCAGCGCTCTCCTCTGCACTCCCCGTCCCCACCACCTGCACTGCCAAACACCACTGGGGGGTTTGAAGCACTGGAAATCAGGCCCCACTGGTTAAACTGGGGCCACCAGTAAAAGACCCTCACCCACCCAGCACAGCTGGGGGGGGTGAACCCAGGCGTCCTGCCCCCACCCTACAAGCCCTCCACCCCATTTGCTCCCATAGTGCACCCTCCCCGCATCACCCAAACCAGGACTGGGGGGGCAGGGGGTGCCCCATCACCCACCCCCGCCCCCACATTTCAGCCACCCCCTGCCCTGCCTCAGTTTCCCACCACACAGGTACCCGTGGGTGCCCACCCGCACCGGGCAGCGGTGGCAGCTGGTGGCACCGCAGCAGGGCTGGTGCCCAGTGACACCCAGGGTGCCCTGTGCCACCGGGATATGCCTGTCACCCCATACCACCCACCCGGGACACACCTGTCACCCTGTGCCACCCACCTGGGACATGCCCATCACCCTGTGCCACCCACCCAGGACACACTTGTCACCCTGTGCCACCCACCCGGGACATGCCCATCACCCTGTGCCACCCACCTGGGACACGTCTGTCACCCTGTGCCACCCACCCGGGACATGCCCATCACCCTGTGCCACCCCAGCAGCACCCCGAGCCCCCCCAAGCCGTGCCACCCCGGGTGCCAGCCACAAGGTGCCACCAGCTCCCCCTCCCCCCCCCCCCCCCGAGCACCCAGTGCCACGCTGCCAGCCAGGACCACCCAGGGGGTGACACATGAAGCCCCCCCTGCCCCAACACCAGCACCCTGACCCCCGCGGGGTCCCAGCACCCTGCAGCCCCCCCCCTCCCCGGCACACAGCGCCCACTGCGCCACCGCTCCGCCGCAGAGGCCCCCCCTCGGCCCCGCGCTGCCGCGTGGGGGGGGTGACACGCAAGACACCCCCGACACCGCTGCCTCCCCCCCCCCCCAGCCCCCGGCATCGGCAGGGCCCGCGGAGCAGCCCAGACGCCACGGTGATGGGCACGCCGCCCCGTCGCACCCCCAGGCAGCAGCCCAGCACGCCCCCCCCCAATATAAACAAATATAGACACCCCCCACCCCGCTTAGCACCCACATCCCCCCCGCCCAGCATCGCCCCCCCCGGTTGGCGTGACCGGGACCAGCCCGTGGGCTGCCGGCACCGCGCCGCCGGGGGGGGGGACTCAGCGGGGAGGGGGGGGGGGGGCTCAGCCCCGGGGGGGGGGCTCAGCCCCGGGGGGGGGGGCGGCTGTTGGGGGGCTCACCTGCGGGGCTGGGGGCCTGCAGGCTGCCCCGCTTCTTGAAGGGGCACTTGGCCGGGGCGGCCGAGGACATGGCGGCTCCGGGGGCGGCGGCGCGGGGGGCGGCGGGGATGGTGGGGGGCAGCGGGGGCAGGGGCGGCAGCGGGGGCAGGGGCGGCAGCGGGGGCAGGGGCGGCAGCGGCAGGGATGGCAGGGATGGCGGCGGTGGCAGGGATGGCGGTGGCAGCGGGGGTGGCAGCGGGGGTGGCAGCGGGGGTGGCAGCGGGGGTGGCGGTGGCGGGGGTGGCCCCGGCGGGGACTCTTACGGCAGCAGGGCGGCAGGGCCGGGCGATGGCCGCCGCTCCCTCCCCTGGTTGATGATTGATGCAGGAAACCCGGGGCTGGACCAAAGTCCCCGGCGGAGCCCGGCCGGAAGCCGGCCCGAGGAAGAGGATGGGGCGGGAGGAGGATGTGGGCGAGGAGGAGGAGGAGGAGGAGGAGGAGGAGGAGGAAGGTTGTCGGAGCAACCAGTCCTGCTGCGCCGCTGGGCTCTGCCCGAGATGGGTGCTGAGAGCCCCCCCGGCGACAGCCGTGACCCTCCAAGCAGGGATCGTGACCCCCCCCAGGCAGGGATCGTGGCCCCCCAGGCAGGGATCATGCGCCCCTCGGCACGCATCGTGTCCCCCAGGCAGGCACTGTCACCCCTAGGCGTGCATCGTGCCCCCCCAGGCAGGGATCGTGCCCCCCCAGGCAGGCACTGTCACCCCTAGGCGTGCATCGTGCCCCCCCCAGGCAGGGATCGTGCCCCCCCAGGCAGGCACTGTCACCCCTAGGCGTGCATCGTGCCCCCCCAGGCAGGGATCGTGCCCCCCCCCCCGGCAGGCATCATAACCCTCAGGCAGGAATCATGATCCCCCAGCAGGAACTGTGCCCCCCAAGCAGGCATCGTGCCCCCCCCCCCCCCCCAGGCAGGCATTGTGCCCCCCCAAGAAATGGTATCAGACACCACCACCTCCCCCCCCAAATGTCAGTGGCACCTCCAGCAACAGTGCAGCCTCCTCGAGATGGGCACTGTGCCCCCCCGACAGGCATTGCCCCCCCCCGCCCCCAACAGGGTGTCACTCCCTGCCCCCCACAGAGATGGGATCAGCCCAGTCAGAGCTGGGGTACACCCTCCCCCCTGGCTGGGCGCTGCACCCCCCGACAGATACCCACCCCCCCAGGACAGGCACCCCCTCCCCAGGGCAGGCACCGTGCCCCCCAGCACAGCCCGTCACTCCCCCATTAGACATTGTACCCCCAAAAAAAGACCAAGTACCCCCCAAAACGGGGCATCACCTCCTCAGATGGGGTGCAGCACCCCAAAAGAGGGGGCTCACACTCCACCATCACCCCCCACCAGCCCCTACGTGGGGGGGGGGGGGGCTAAGCACCCACAGGGGATGTCCCCATGGGGCAACAGCTCAGGGCTTGACCCCCAGCTCCCCCAACCCCCCCGTTACCACCCACCAAGCTGGGGGTGCCATCATACAGGGGACACCCCCCCCCCCAGCAGCTGCAGGGTGCCAGGGGGTGTCACACCCTTGTGTCCCGTCCCCCCCTGCCCCGCGTGTTCCTACCTGTGCTGGCGGCTCCGCTGCCGTGGCCTCGAGTGTTGGGGGCAGGTTTGGGGGGTGTTGGGGACACGTTTGGGGGGGCTCTGGGCTGTGTCCCCGCCGAGCGCCCTGGCCGAGTCCCCTAATCCAGCAGCGGAGCAGGGGGGGGGTATTTTTAGCCGCTGCCGGAGCGGAGGGAATGCCACCCCGCCAGGGCCCGTCCCCCCATGTCCCCCACCCCATCTTGCCATGGAGCCAGAGAGGGGACAGCAAGGTGACGCCACCCACCAGGGCCCCCCCCTGTGCCAGGCTGGGGGGGCACAACAGCCGTCAGGGAGGGGGGGCACGGTGGGGACCCCCAGCCTGAGCTCTGGGCGAAAGCCGTGTCCCCTCCCCAGCAGTGTCCGTCCGCCTGTCTGTGACACCGAAGGGGGGGGTCTGGTATTTTAATTAGGCCCCCTTCATTAGCGCCAAGTTCATTAGAAGCTCAGAAGGGGCTTTTGTGTCCACAGGGACAGCGGGGACAAGCTGTCCCCATGCCACCGCGGCTGGCAGCAGGGAGCCTGTGTGTGGGGGGGGGGGCACACATGCCAGGTGGGACAGAGGGACACCAGTAAGGGGACGTGAAGACCCCAGTGACCCTGTGGGGTGCAGGGATTTAAGGGACCTTAACCCCACGTGCCAGGGACCTGCAGCACCTTTGGGGGGGACCCGACACCCCAAACGTGGGGCTGCCGGCGGGTCCCCCCTGCGGCGCCAGCCCTGCACCCAAAATCAGCCCCACAGGACAGGGTGGGGGCACCCCCCTGCCCCCCCGGGTGTGGGGGGGACCCCGTGGTCCTGCTGGCCTGGGGAGGGGGGTGCTGGGCCCAGGGGGAGGAGGAGGAGGAGGAAGGCTGAGCCAGGATCCCATTAAAGAGCTCAGGCAGCAGGAGGGTGAGGGGCGGCACCCAGCAGGGCAGAACTGGAGGGCCTCATTACCCACCCGGGGGGTAATTAAGTCCTGAGGGTAATTAGCTCCCTTTCCCCCACAGGAGGAATCCCCCAGTGCCACCATCCCCCCACCACCACCCCGCAGCACCCGGGGACCCCCCAGCTCCCAGGATGGAGGGGACGACACACAAGCAGGGGGCTCACGGCTGGGGGACCCCCAACCCCCTGCCCCCTCCCCAATCCATTCTGGGGGACACAGGGTGTCCCCACATCCCCCGCCCCTTATGTAAAGCCTTGTGCCCACCTCCCTGAGATGCTCCGTCTTTTTTTTTTTTCCTTGAGCCCTAATCTTTGCCATCTTGGGCTAATTGGATTTCCTGGGTCACATGGCAAGATAAAAAAGCCCCCAAATCCCAGGGTCCAAAAAAATCAGGTTATCCATGGGGAATTAAGGGAGAGAGCGGGGGGCAGCCAGCCCGCGAGGACCCACGTACGCTGCCTGCTGCGGGGCACCCCGGGGCCGGGGGAGCGGGTACCCCCCAACTCAGCCCTTTCGGGTCTTCTTCTTCTTGCTGTCCCCCCTCGCCCACCGCCCACCCGCCGCGGGGTGTGCGTGCCGTCCCACGGGAGACCTGGAAGAGCCTGGGGACCTAGAGGAGCTCGAGGCGTTAGAGGAGGAAGACGAGGCCATGGGGAGCGGGGCCAGCACGGAGGACAAGGAGATGGCCAAGAGGTCCAAGGAGCTGGAGAAGAAGCTCCAGGAGGATGCGGATAAGGAGGCCAAGACGGTCAAGTTGCTCTTGCTGGGTAAGAGTGGAGGGGATGTCCCCAGGGGGGATGCGGGAGATGTCCCCCCGTCCCCAACCTGCCATGGGGGACCCCGCTGGTGCTGGGGGGATGCGGCTGCTGGGGATGGGTGAGGGGCAAAAGGGAGAGCCCCTTCCCCGCAGCTCATTAGCCCTCGTTAGTCTGATGAGAGGCCATCAGCCAGCAGAGGTTCTCCCACCAGCTGGATGTCCCCAGGGCTGTGCCTGGGAAGAGCCAGGGGTGGCATCGGGCACCGCTAGGCAGGTGGCAGGGACCAAGGGGACAGCGTGGGGAAAGGGCAGGGACCAGGACAGGACACCAGGTCTCACCTGGCTGCGGCGCATCCCTGGGGGGGGCAGCGAGACCCTGGGGAGCTCCTGCCACCAGCACCCTAAACCCCACTGCGGGGCGTAGGGCGGGAGGGGACAGCCCTCGGGGGACCCCCCACACCCCACCCAGGTGACCCCACGGGGCAGGGACCAGCAGCGGGGCCTTATCCAGGTGGGGGGGGCTGGGATCAAG
Organism: Falco biarmicus; assembly: GCF_023638135.1. Lineage (NCBI taxonomy): Eukaryota > Metazoa > Chordata > Aves > Falconiformes > Falconidae > Falco > Falco biarmicus. The sequence goes on along the minus strand of NC_079303.1, from coordinate 1,734,270 downwards.
GTGATTAGCACCCTAATTCTAAGCAGCTTCCTGCACCACCCTAAGCCGCTTACAGCACCAAAGCCACCGCCAGCAGCGCCCACGGTGGGTGGGAGGCGCGGGACCCCAAGGACCCACACCCCGGGGGTCCCCACCACCCCTGGGGGTCCACATGTGTGGTCTGGCACTGGGTGCAAGGGGTGATGGGAGCATGGGGACAATGGCAGCGGGGGGTGGGGGTGGGCAGGTGGGGTGTCCGGCCAGGGGGGCGGTGGGGGAAGAGGGACCCTGGTCCCCGCACGGTGCCCATCACCGTGGCACCAGGCCTGTGGTCTGTCCCACCCTGGCCAGCACTGAGGTGTCCCCCCACCCTTTTCCAGGGGCTGGAGAGTCAGGGAAGAGCACCATCGTGAAGCAGATGAAGTGAGTATGGCCAGAGGCACCCGGGGGGCGGGGGACACACACCGGGACATCTTGGACAGGGGATGGCAGGACCCCTGTCACCCCCCCGTACGGTGTCAGGCTGGTGGTGGCACCCTGCTGGTTCCCACGGTGGGGTGATGCTGGGAGGGGAAGGGGTGCCCCAGCTTGGGGCTGAGGCTGCTGTGCCCCCCGCCCCCCCCTCTCCCCCCCCCCCCCGCAGGATTATCCACCAGGATGGCTACACGGCCGAGGAGTGCATGGAGTTCAAAGCTGTCATCTACGGCAACATCCTGCAGTCCATCCTGGCCATCGTCCGCGCCATGTCCACGCTGGGCATCGACTACGCCGAGTCGTCCTGCGCGGTCAGTCAGGGCAGTGGTCCCCACCCCCCCCAACCCACCAGGACGTGGGGCTAGGGCACCCCCCTCCCTGGGGCTGGGGTCCATAGCGACCCCGTGTTGGGCCCCTTAGCCCCCTGCCCAGCCCCAGGGGCTTTTTGGGGGGCAGGGGCGATGGGTGGGACGGTGGCGATGGGTGCCTCTTGCAGGACACGGGGCGGCAGCTCTTCAACCTGGCGGACTCCATCGAGGAGGGCACCATGCCCCCCGAGCTGGTCGACTGCATCAAGAAGCTGTGGAAGGACGGGGGGGTGCAGGCTTGCTTCGAGCGAGCCGCCGAGTACCAGCTCAATGACTCGGCCGCTTAGTGAGTGGGGTCACCGCCAGCTGGCGGGGGGGGCAGGGACGTGTCTGGGGACCCCCCTGGCTGCTCATCACTATTCCCAACCCAGCCTGGCAAAATCAGGCTCCTCCTGCTCCTGGGAACACTCCGAAGCAGCCATCCCGGTCCCACCAGGGCCATCCTGGTCCCACCAGGGCCATCCCACATCCCACCAGGGCCATCCCCTGTCCCACCTGGGCCACCCCGGTCCCACCAGGGTCATCCCCTGTCCTACCAGGGCCATCCCACATCCCACCAGTGCTATCCCTGTCCCACCAGGGCCATCCCCAGTCCCACCAGTGTCGTCCCCCATCCCACTGGTGCCATTCTCCATCCCAGCTGTGCCACTCCCCGTCCCACTGGTGCTGCTGAGCCACAGCCCCACACTGTGCCCCCGCCCCCCCCCCCCCCCCCCCAGGTCCCCTGCAGCCCCCCAGCTCCCCCAGGGATGGCCCTGCCTTGGAGTACCAGTGTTTGACAGAGCTCAGCACCCCCAAAAAGCCGGGGGGGGGGGGGGGGGGGCAAGGACATGGGCAGCCCCTCGGCGGCAGGTCACACCTCCTCCTGTCCCCCCAGTTACCTAAACCAGCTGGACAGGATCACAGCCCCCAGCTACCTCCCCAACGAGCAGGATGTGCTGCGATCCCGAGTGAAGACCACAGGCATCATCGAGACAAAGTTCTCCGTCAAAGACCTGAATTTCAGGTGGGTGGGGGCACCTCCCCAATCCACCCCCCCTCAGCCCCAATAGAGGGGGTGCACCCAATGCTCCAGGGACCACCAACCCCACCTGGACCAGGGATGGTCGGTTACTGCATCCCTGACACTGTGGAGGACAGGGTGCTGGGACCACCACGCAGGGGGTGGCAGGATCAGATGGGTGACACCCCCCCTCCCCCATCCTTGTCCCCTCCCCAGGATGTTTGATGTGGGAGGGCAGAGATCGGAGCGCAAGAAGTGGATCCACTGCTTCGAGGGGGTGACCTGTATCATCTTCTGCGGGGCGCTGAGCGCCTACGACATGGTGCTGGTGGAGGACGACGAAGTGGTGGGTCAGGGTCCCAGAGGTGCCCGTCCACAGCTCGGCAGCTGAGGGGAGAGGAGCCGGGTGCTTTGGGGGGGGTTACAGGGGGAGGGGGGGGGCAATGCGCTGGGCCATCTGATGCTCTGGGTGATCCGGGAAAGGGGATGGAGCTGCGGGATGGAGCTGCGGGATGGAGCTGCAGGATGGAGCTGCGGGATGGAGCTGCGGGATGGAGCTGGCTCCCGCCTGTCACACCCTGTGAACGCGTCAGCGCTTACTCTGGGCCACATGGAGCCAAACCGCGGGTGGTGGGCCCATGGATCTGTCCACGAGGAAACCCCCGAGCCTTCCGAGCAGCCAAGGGCCAAGCAGCTCCTGACGCCGGCCCCCTCCCGAGAGCCACCATCCCACCGGGGAACACTTCCAGCGCCAAACCCACCCCAGCAAGCCCAGCGGAGCTGGACCCGAAGCGGGAGGACCCTGGGAGCGGGGAAATAAATGCAAACTGGCCTCAGTGAAGCAGAATCTGGCCCAGAGGCGCCTCCTGCCTGGCTGTGCCCCCCAGGGGGGCAGGAAAGCAGCAGTGTGGGGCAGTTCCATCCTCCTGCTAAGAGGGAATGAAACGATGGCACCAGCCCATCAGGTGAAATCCTGCGGGTGCCCAGCGAGGGATGCTCCGGCAGAGCCGCTGCTCCAGCACCGGGGGAAGCAGCTTCAGGGGCAGAATCCCAAGAGGAGGAACATGGCAGCCCCTAAATGGGGCGTTTCTCAGAAGAAATAAGGGGTGGAGATGTGCAGAGCAGAAGCAGGCTGCCTTCTCCCCTGCCGAGGGGCTGGGGCAAAGCATCCCTGCTGGCATCTCCTCTGGCGGCTGGTCCCGTGGATGCTCCCGGGTCCAAACGCCTTTGCCAGGAGCTGGGCAAGGGTCGGGGTCCGCCAGCCCTGGGGCTTGCCAAGGCCGGGCAGCAGCCCAAGCGCTTCCTCGGCCGTGAAGCAGAGCCTGTGTAAGGCACCTGGGGGAAGGAGAGAGCATCGTTATCATCAAAACCTTCGGGAGAGGCTGTAACGCTCCCTCGGCGCAGGATGGGGCAGGATTTGGCCAAAGCTGGGCCCGCAGGTGCCCTGCTCGTTGAAGAAGCTGTACAGAAAAGCTGCTGCAATGGGAAGCTGGACAAAGCAAAACCATCCCTGTCACCCTTGAAGAACCCGCCCGCCGCCGTACCATGGTGGGGGAGCCACACAGCCACCGGCTGGACTGAGCACCAGCTGGATGGAGCCTCGTCCTCCCGAGGATGCGCCTGCAGCCAGCTAGAAGCTGCTGTGAAACTGGAGTTTTCCTTCTCCCCGCTCCTTCCCAAAGCTGCGGGTGCCAGGGGCCACAGTGCAGCGAGAGCATCCCACAGCACAGCCTGGGTGATGGGGCTGGCAGCTCAGCACCCTCGCTCAGCACCTTCCAGCAGCCGTGCCACAGCGCTGCGAGGCTTCCCGGGATAATTCTCCCAGTGCGATCACCTAATCCTTCCTTTGAACATCCCAGAAGCTGCCAGGAGGGATCAAAGCATGGTGCTGCCCGCAGCTGCTCACCACCACTCCCTACCCCGAGCACCGCCTGGATTTATCCAGGTGTCTCGCACCACGGCACGGGAGATTTTTGGATGAGCAAGGGGGACGCCGGGTGCAGGCAGGGAACAGGCAGCAGGGCCGTCGGCTGCTGCAGCAAACCCGAACATCCCCGGCAGCACCCTCAGGAATCGGAGGGGGGGTTGGGGGTTGCAGCAGCCAAAAGGGGGTTTGTAAATTAATTTCCGCTGTGCCAACGAGCCTGTTTGCTTGCAGAACCGCATGCACGAATCCCTGCACCTATTCAACAGTATATGCAACCACAAGTTCTTTGCCGCCACATCCATCATCCTCTTCCTCAACAAGAAGGACCTTTTTGAGGAAAAGATCAAGAAAGTCCATCTCAGCATTTGCTTCCCAGAATACGATGGTGAGTCGGCTCGTTGACACCCCCCCCCCCCACGCCAAGACCCCCAAACGATGGTCTCCAGTGGGGACATGCATGGTCTCGGTGCAGACACAGCATTTCAGCTTGGGATCCTGTCAGGTCCCTGGAGGCAGGAGCAGAGGAGAGATGTGGCCTCGGGAATGTGTTTGGAAGGACTGAAACGGGATAAAGTGGCTTTTTTTAAAAAAAATTGCTTTGCTAGGTGCAGTTGCCACCCAGCCCTCCTTCTCCTCCTCCTCCTCTGCATGGAGATTTCAGGTCTAGCTCTCAAAAGGGAGCCTTAAGCATCCCCTGGTCCTCAGCCAGCTCTGACAATCATCTCCCATGGGAGCAGCCCAGCATCATCATCATCGTTTCCTCCCTCCGCAGGTCCCAACACATTTGAAGACGCGGGGAATTACATCAAGACCCAGTTCCTCGATCTCAACATGCGAAAGGACGTGAAGGAGATCTACAGCCACATGACCTGTGCCACAGACACGCAGAATGTCAAATTCGTCTTTGATGCCGTCACGGATGTCATCATCAAAGAGAACCTCAAGGACTGCGGCCTCTTCTGAGCAGCTGGGTGGCAGGTACCCGAGAAACGGTTATTGAATCACAAAAACAGGGCTGGGGAAGGGGAGGGGGAGGATGCGGCAGAGCCCGCTCCACCGGGTGATGGGACACGGGTCCCCTCGGGCTTTGCCACCAAACATCACCTAGAACCCCTCGCCTGGGGAGCAGGGAAGGGGAGAACGTGCTGGGATGAGAAAGGACCAGGGAGGGCTCGGAGCCAACCACCCCCAGGGCAGGGTCAGCATCCCAGTAGGATCCAGTTCCCTTCCCCAGCGGGCTGGGGTCAGCCCAGTCGCTATTCTCATCATGTCTTGCACGGAGGGTGCGATGAAACCCACAGATCACAGCCCCAGTCCTGCACCCGAGCCGGACCAAACCATTCCAGCTCAGGGCTTCCCATTGCCACTGGTGCCGCCCCAGTTTGCAGCCCAGCCCTGGCTCCCAGGAATAACCCCAGCGATCCCCACGGCACTCCCGTGCCACGCTCCGCTTCACCTGGCCTTTTAGCTCATCACCATAAAGGTTTAATTAGGATTTAATAACCCTAGTTCTTACGCCTGTGTTTGCCTGCTAGCCTGTGTGGCAGTGAGAATTTCATCCCCTTTCCCCGTGTTCCCAGTGGCTCCTGGCCACCAGCTTCGACGCTTTGTTTTTCAGGGAACCTCCAGCGCTTCCCTTGTCCCTGAACAGTATAATAGAGAAGAAAAAAAAATAATAAATAAAGCAGACAGCTTCCCCGCAGGCAGAGGCAGGCTGCGGCAGGACTGGGGGCACAGCCCTGGCCGCCAGCTCCGCATTGTGCGGTGAACAAAGCTGCTCCCTAAGACAGGCTTTGACCGAGAACCCACTTCCAGAATCAAGGAAAATCGCAATCCCGTGCCAGGGCAGCAGGCAGGGGGTCCTGCCTTCTCCCGGGGCCCCAGCAAAGGCTACGGGGTGTGTGTGTGTGTGGAATCAGGCACCAGCTCTGCCACTGCCCGGCTCGGAGCATCCTTCGAGCCGATGAATTTTTCCCAGCACCCAGCGCGGTGCAATGAAAAGTCGCGTCTCCAACCCCCCCCTTCCCGTGCGTTGCACCCTCACAGCCTTCGCCGCCTGGTTTGAAAAGCATTTAACCCCCCTTCTTCTTTCTTCCTTCCCCCTAGAAGAGGAAAAGACTTCAATTGCACAGCGCCGTTCTGCTGAGCAGAGCCAAACGGATTAACCAAAGCGATAAAAGTCACTCGACGCCCCCTTTTTTCTATGACCTGCCCACCCAAGCCACCTCCTTTCCAACCCCAAGCACAAAGGGGCTGAAGCTGAACCTCGCACTCCCTTTCATAGCCATTTCCTCTTTTTTTCTTTTTTTTTAAAAAAAAGAAAGCAAGCCCTGCTCTCTGCAGTGTGTGCAAGGCAGTGTTTATCAATGATATCTGGAGCGGTTTGACACTAAAGAGCCCGCAGGCCCCTGTCCCAGCCACATTAATTAATATTAAGCCATCGGTGCGCGTGGGGAGAGCTGGCAGTGTCGCTTCCACGGGCGGTGGGGACAGGACCCTGCCTGTCCTTCCCCACCTGGCTTCTGCCCCTTTTTATCAAACCTGAATTCATCCAGCCAGGAGTTTCTGGGGAAGGGGGAGGCTGCACCCCTGGGATCCCACCTCGGTCCTTCGGCAGGAGGAACGGAGGGGGGGGGGGTAGTGTGCGCACCCCAAGACTTGAGCAAATTCCTCTCGAGGGTGCAGCTGGGGGGGGGGCAGGAGCGCAGGTGTGAGGGGCTGGGGGAGGCAATCGCACCTACAGAAGAGGAAGGGGCTGGATAAAGAGGAAATGGGTTCCTGAAAGGTTTTCATTCTGCTCTTTACAGCTGTATTTGCTCTTTACTGTTTGTAAATAAATCTACGCTGGTACTGTAGGTAAGTCCTGTACCCTTGCACTGTTTATGCAGAGATCACATATACGGCTTCATTTAACTGTAGGAAAACAAAATAAAGGAATACGCATGACGTGGATGTCTATCTTTTGTCCCACTTCCATTTCTCTGGGTCGCCTATTCCCAAGCCCCGTTCCTGTGTCCCAGAGCTTCCGTCAAGGAATATTTGACATTCTTCGCATTCATTCCGCAGTCTGTGCACACAGATCTCCCAGTGCGCCCAGCATGGAGCAGGGCCACCGCCAGCACCGGTCAGGGTGGATGCACAGGTGCCACCCAGCCACCACCAACCAAAAAACCTTCCCCGCCACCGCACCCTGCCCACCCCAGCTGCTCCCACCAGCAGGGTGCTGGTGCAGTGACCGGGGAGGTCCGCATGGATTTGTTCCGAAGGTGAGTTATCCCACGCGTTAGCGGGAAGCTGGCTAGGAGGGAACCGTTTCCAGAACGGAAATAAAGACTCCCTGCAGCTGCGAGGCCGTGCTGCTCCTCTGACACCCAGCAGCCACAACGGGGTGGCCACTCAGCACCCACAGGCATCCCTCGAGTATTCCATTCCCTGTTTCTACACAAGTGTCTGGCCAACGGGTTACATCTCCATCACGTCCCAGCATCCAGAGCAGTCATTTTCCCATCAGGTTCAAAAAAGGCAGCGAGACTCGCGCTATAAATAAGCGGTAAACGAACCATCTGCCAATAATCCTGATGAGTGACTGGATGCCTGCCGCCTTCCATCTGTGCCAGCCCAACCCCAGCCTTCGGGAGCAGCAGAAGCGGCTGCAGGGAGAGCACCACCACTCGCGTACCACCCAAAGCACGAGCAACGCTCCTGTCCCATTAATTACGCCCGCTACCCCTCAAAGCGCTTACCTTCCTTCTCCAACAGCACACAAAAGGGGAGAAGACTCCTGGAAAAAAAAATTCAGAATAAAACTAGAGAAAAGGCTAAACTGTTTACTCACCATTTTAATACTGCCAACAACTATAACAGATTGAAACTGTACACATGACAAACTGGGAGAAAAGAGTCTCGATGCAATGGTTCAGCGAAGGAATGTACTGACTGGTTATGAACATTACTACAGTAAAAACAATGGCAAACAGGAATTTGGCACCACATATACAAAGTAAAGGCATGCTTGTCAATACAGTTTGGGAGTCTCTGAACAGAAAAGGCCATGGTCAATGCAGAACGAGGTGCACCCTTTACAAAAATTGCCCACCGGTTTCAACCGAAAACGCACAAGAACCTAAGTGGTTGATTGAGTAGCTCTGTAGCAGCACGCGCTTCCCATCCAGTTTGGAGCTCGGCATTCCACCTCTCCAGCGGACACAGCCCAGGTGCACGGTCACCGCCAAGCTGCCTTTACGCTTACCACGCGGAAGAAATCTCGATTTAGATATCAGCATAAAGCAGGTTCACCCCTAACCGTAAGCTAAAAAGATTCGCTTCTCCTGCTGCAGAAGCTTCTTTCAAAAGCCTTGTGGGTGCAGGATGGTAACAAGTCACACGTCAGAAAAAGCCGAAGCTATCGCCATAAGAGCTCTAAGGATCCTTTAAGTAGTTGCAGAAATATTAAATCCTGACCATACCAAGTGTTAAAAACAAAGAGTTCCTGCTAAGAGGAATACTTTCTGCATGATCTGGTCACATGTGCATAGTTAAGTGATTATTTTTGTTGTTGTTGTTTTATTTTTAAAACAAGATTTGTTTGCAAATAAAGAAATAAAATTTAGTAAAGTTACAGTTTTCTTGATGGAAAAAACCTTAAAAACAGACTAGTGGTGGCTTGTTAACCAAAGAAAAGAGAGAAAGCTACATATCGAAGGTCTGGAATCCAGCACCTCAACTTCACAACAGCTGTACACATTTGAGATTACGCCATCCAAACGATGCCAGGATGATCTAGTCACACTAACAGTTGTTCCACCTCGACCTAACTTCAACATCCCATATCAATAAAAAAAGGTCCCTAATACAGAAGATTGTGCTAAAGAATGCAACGATTCTGCATGCTGTTTTCGTTTCCCTGGTCCTGTTCATGCTTGCAGCCGGCCCCATGAGGCAGCAAAGAGTCTGGTTCTCAAAACGCCACACCATAAAAACTGGAAAGGAAAAAAAAAAACCACACAATAACCAAATCAAAAGAGAGCATTAGTGAGGTGCGAGACAAAGCCAGCCCAAGCTGGTGCGCAACGCTTAAACGCCACGAGCAGCTCGGCTTTACCTTCTTCCCACGCCCCTTTCCTCCTCAATAGAGTCCACATTCCTTCAGGTTGTTTTTAATGATAACATCTGTAACAGCATCAAACACAAACTGCACGTTCTTGGTGTCAGTGGCACAGGTGAAGTGTGTGTAGATCTCCTTCGTGTCTTTTCTTCGGTTCAGGTCTTCAAACTGACACTGGATGTACGCGGCTGCCTCCTCGTACGTGTTGGAGCCTGAAAAAGATAAGATCCCTTACTTTGGCCAGCAGTTCACAGCTGAGATCTTTTAAGTACACATTAAGCTGCTTGCAACCATCTGCCTTATCCAGCTACAAATCCAAATCCACCATTAACCCCTTCTGGTAGAACTTGAGTCTATTCCCAGCTGCTGGTCAGTGACCTTGGACACATCACTCCCGCAATTCCCCAAGCGCTCCCCGCTCCAGCCGCCCTCCCGGAGAGCGCTGGAAGGGAGCATCGCACACTGGCTACAGCGATGCTTCATGCTAGAGACATGTCGTTATAGCAGAAGAGTGACAAACCACAGGAATAAGCAGGTTTGAAGGAAGGACCGTTTAAAAAAAAAAAATCGAAATGCCTCAAGCAGTGACTGGGTAAAGTATCACATCTGTGCAGGGGCACACAGGGAAAGGCTGTGAAACAGACTCCTGCTGAAACACAGACACACCAGGGCAGACAAGTGCCATGCCCAGGACGTGGATAAGTTTCACAGCCTCTGAAATTGAAGTTAAATCGAAGTATTGTCCTAGTAAGATGTGGAAAATATGGAGTGACCTTGATTTGCTGGAGCGCAATACTGTGCTATTCATACTCCAGCCCATAAAACACATGGATAAAGCCTGTTCCGAGCCAGACACGCATGACCACATCTCTTCCGAGAAAATGAGCTATCAGCTAACTGGACAGCCTGAAGATGCTGCCCAAGAGACAGAGTTGGGGGGGGGGGGGAAGAAAAAAAAAAGCTTTTACATTATCCTGGATTGCACAGGCTTTAACCGACTCATTCCTGGCCCTGGTGCCAGGAATAACAGGCAGTTTCATGAGCCCAGCCTTACCTGTGTACTCTGGGTAGCAGATTGTTAGTGGGCTTTTCTTAATCTTTTCCTCAAACAGGTCTTTCTTGTTCAAGAAGAGAATGATCGATGTGTCTGTAAACCATTTGTTGTTACAAATGCTGTCAAACAGCTTCATACTCTCATGCATCCGGTTCTGGAAAATAAAAGAAGGGTGACGCACCATTCCGGAGTTATTAGGGGAGGATGGGGTGTAGGGGGAAACAGGCTTTACTGCTAAGGCCAGACTAAAGAGTCAAGTGTCACTGACTTATCCCCACTGCCACTTCATCAGGAAGAGCTCAGGCACAAGGTCAGGTCACCTCCCCACCCTGCAGCTCCCCCTGCACAGCTCGTTCCTCCAGAGAGGTGCTCACACCTCAGGGAACGGGCTGCAGGGACAGCTCAAGGCTCCTCCCTGTAACCAGGGCCGGGAGAAAATCTCATTTCCGCATCGTGCTTGTCCGTTTCTGGGGCAAGATACTGTAGGCTGCTGCAAGGAAGCGCCCTTCTTCACAGCCCCCTAATAACTGTAACAAGAGGAAGCCAGAGACATGTCCACCCCCGTGCAGGACAGGTCTGCACTTGCTTCCACCTCCCTTCTACAGTGCCACGCAGCCAGGCACTGGTAACTCCTCCGCAACGTACCATTTCCTCATCCTCAGCCAAGACAAGGTCGTAATCGCTGAGGGCCACGCAGAAAATAATTGCTGTCACTCCTTCAAAGCAGTGGATCCACTTCTTCCGCTCCGACCGCTGGCCACCAACGTCAAACATCCTGGGGGAGGCAGAAGAACCGTCTCACAAGCTATGGAGACCACCCTCCCCGGCCCCCCTGCCGCTCACGGGGCAGGGGGGAGGCTCTGCTAAGGGCTTTCAAACAAGCAGGGTTCAGGGGAAAGGCAGGGACACAGCTTTCTGCCAGCAAGGCCGGCAGCTCCGAGCCCTCCCTCCCTCGGGAGGGTGGGTTTTAAAACCGAAATTCTGTGCTTCAGAGCAATTTCAGCAGGAAGGGCTAGATGGTACCTACATCCCCACCCAGAAGTCTGCCGATTCACCAGGGCATGCTTGTTTTGTTCTGTCTCCTATTTCCTTAGCAACAATCCATTTGCTTGACTGAACTCCAAACACCTACACTCGTAGTCAGCTCTTCCAGTTAATTGACACCGTGCCTGATAAAGGATTAGCTGAAACATACTACCTGCATGCTGCTACCAGGACCCAGAAGTAAAAATAAATAAATAATTAAAAAAACCCAATGGGGTTAAGAAAGAGTTTTATGTATTAAAAAAACCCAATCTGTGGGCTACTTAAGTTTAAAGGCTGCGGAGTAGCTTACAGAATTTGTGTATAAAAAAATAAATAAAAATGTGAGTGTCTGATAGCTACAACACCCTGTTCACTGAAACGTTTTGATGAGAAGCAGGATTGCCCAGGATGTTCTGATGGACTCCGACTTAATTAAATCAAGCCGGATACAGGTCAAGATTCAAAAGCTATGAAAGTCATAAACATTGATTTGTTACCAGAGCAAACAGGCAGACAAGACAGCAACTGCCCAGGGTGGGCCAAAAGCAATGCGATGTAATGGTGCCAAACAAGGCAGCCAGAAGTGCCGTTCAGCCAGCTCCCATCTTCCATTTAACGTAAACCGTCCCCGTGGACCGCGGCAGGAGAGATGAGTATCTCTGTGAGGATACAGGCTATTTACTTAGCTTGTATCATCTGCCATTACTCTCCGCTGTTAGCGCAGAGACATCTGGAAAGGAATAGCATCCCTGACAGCTCCGCTTCGCCAGGCTAATCCACATTCGAGTCACAGTTACACTACAGCTACCTCAGCCCGTTATTAATGTCTGAGATTTAACATCAAGGCTTCCGTCACAGGAAAGATGGCAGCTTCAGGGTTTAAGATGTATTAATGCTTTCCTTTGTGGAGCAAATCCCTCCGAGACGAGACACCTCGTGTCTCAGGCTCTGCACATGATCAATAACTCCAGGCAGGCTTGGGAAAGAGCAATTCCCCTTTTTGCATCGGGCAGGCACGCCTCCGAGCGCTCAGCCATTTCCTTCACAAGAAGGGTTGTAATGATTAAACTGAATACGCCTGCTACCTCCCGCTCGCTCTTCCATTAGTCAAACGCGATGATTTTTAAAAGAGCAACACACTGCAGCTGAAAATGCTAATCCTAATACATCACAACAAAAGACAAGTTTTTCCCTGGACGAACCAGAAGCAACGTAAACAGCTGGGTGATGCAAACTGTTCAGGCATTTTTGTTAAAAGAGTTCTTAAGTTAAAACACTTCAGAAGCCAAAATGCTACTGTTCTTCCAAAAAAAAAACAAAACCACACATGCAAACATCAGATTTTATATGCAACACTTGTGGGTTTGCTATAGCTCTTTAAAACTGTTTTCAAACACAAGCTAAAAATAAGCAAACAAATGCTTATTTAAAGGCTCTGGAGCAACAAAGACTTGAAAACATTGCCACAGATGAAGGGAACTCGCCCAAGATACAGGCACTGCGTTTTCCTACATCCACGTTACAGGACACAAATGCCCACGCCACGGGGCTCCGGGCTGTTTGTCAGGAGCAGGCTCGGGATCCAAAGCGAGGATTTTCTAAGGAGCAGATGAAAAGCGGGGAGGAGAGCTAACTGCAGGCTAGCAGCCGCTACGGAGGTTAAAGGGAGCTCGATTAGTGATACGTAAAGGGACACTGTCAAGATCAGGCTCGACACCCGAGCCCTGCAGGGACTGAATTTAGAAGGCAGAGAGGACAGGCGAGTGCCAGCCCCTGCGGTGCCACGCCAAGGCAGCCAGCCCCCAGCACGCTTTCTGCATGCCCCGCTCCTGCTCCGCAGCGAGTGTCAGTCAGCACAGTCATCTGCAGCTTCGTGGAGAACACCATGCAGCCCAGAGCCACGGCTGTGACTGTGGGGAGAGCTCTCATCTCCCGCATCAAAGGGAGGGGTTAAACTCAAACTCAAAATCCAGGAGTCAGTGTCCTTTTAGTATTTTTTTTTTGGTTTTGATCCTGTAAACAAGCAGTCAAGTACCTGTGTCTGCGATTCCAACATAAAAGCAGCTGAAAAGAACAGAAGAAGGCAAATAAAAGTCAAACCGGTATCTCCAGTGAGCAATGCCAGTAGAGGGGGAGTGCAACGGAGGCAACGAAGACAGTTACAACAGGGCAAAAGGTTTCGCAGCGCAGGTGTGGGACCCACCACCACCAGCACAGTCCACAGGGACAAGCGCTGCCCTTCACTTACTTGAAGTACAGGTCCTTGAAGGTGAAGTGAGTTTCCACAATGCCTGTAGTTTTAACTCTGGTCCGCAGAACATCCTGCTGAGTCGGAATATAGGTCGGCTGGGATATTCTATCCAAGTCATTTAGGTAACTAAACCAGAAGAGACAACACAAGATGCGCTTTTTTTAGTCTGCTGGCTCACCATGAATCTTTTATGAACTGCAGCAGTCAGTCATTACGGAATTTATTCATCAACTTCACGTAGTACAGACCTCGAACGCGCAGTGAACAAACCCCCTGGGGGTCTACCCAAGGGACGACTTTGCGGGGTGTTTTTAACCCTTCCCCACACGACCTTGCAGCGTGTGCTCGGCAGAGCTCAGCGAGCCGGGGAGCGAAGCCCGATAAGGAGCTAGCACGAGGAGCACTGCTGATGCAGAAGCCATGCCAAGGCTGGTATCTCTTGGGGCAATTCAAAGTAGTCAAGGTCTTTCGCATCAAAGCACAAGGCAATATAGCCAGCGGTTCACTTTTAAAGGGCAAGGAGACATCAAAACGAACCGGGAGGAAAGAATTAAGCATCCAGAACTACCCCCAAACCGGGGGTCTTCGTTCACCTCCTTGAAGAGCAGCAAACCAACACCGCACTCGCCAGCTCCTGCCCGAGGAAACCATTTCCCTGCAGCATCAAGGCAACGTGCCCGTTGAGACCCCGACTAACTCCAGCTACAGCAGATTCCCTTTGAAGTTTGGCTCTTGGGCACAGAAGTAAGAGGTATCCATCATTTCCAGCTGCGGCAGAAGTCCCACTCCAGCCAGCAGCACCTCTGAGCTCATTTTTCCTGTTAAGGGGAAAGCAACGGCCTCCTGCTTCCACCGAAGGAGACGAGGATCACTCCAGCTCTGCTGGGAAGGGACCGGCCGTGCCTTTATCAGGAGCAGGATTTAATCAATACAGTACTGTACAACTGTGAGATTTTAGTGGCTCCACACCGGTGCAATAAACTGTGCCCTCCTAGCCAAACATTATTATTACAGATCCGTTGTCAGCTAGGGATCGCTCCTTCCCGTGCACCTGAAAGCTGTGTTGGGACCCCCAAATTCCCACTCGCCTCCACCACCAAGCAGGCAACGCACTGAGCAACATCTCCCTCCCGTCAGCTTCAGCATCTCCTCTGGCCAGGACTGCCAGCATATTTGCAGAGCGCTGGCCTATTTTCCAAACCCCAGAAGAATCCAGCCTACCTGCCAGCCTCCTGCCCGTGCTCGCCCGGCGCCGCGGGGCTTTTCTCAAAGAGCTGGTATCTGCAAGCAGTTTTAGCCCAGAAAGGGCCAACTCCTCTCATTCCTCTCACGTTCAGTGGGATAACAGGTTTGTGAACTGCTCTTTGACCAGAAACACAGCACCCAAAACTTACACTTGGCTTTAGCTTCAGCTTGGTAAAACAGAATTTGGAAGGTACATACATTCATTAGGCTGCTGTTAAGAGAGATTACTGCCAGGGAAATAACGTGCCCAGATTTCACCCCCCAACACCTTTCCTACCAGTATGAGTTTAACTGTGATATGGTGGTTCAAAAGCTGACGGGAGCACTACCCAAGAACTGACCCAGCAACTCCTAACAGCTTGGCTTTGATACGGATCACGCAGCTACCCTGCATCACTGAAGCGATAAAAGCACAAGCTGAAGCTGTAAAGCATCTGCTCCCAATTGCCAGCTCTCGGCACCAGAAATTTGGGCAGTGAAAGTGGTATCATCCCTACTTCAGGCTTTTTAGGCAGCCAGCAAAGAGCGAATGGAGTCAGGCAACTCCCATCAAATGAATTGCAAAGTGCCACTTGAAGGCTGGCACGTCAGTCAGGGGAATGAGGGAATGATCAAGCAGTGCTCTAGCTGCAAGCTGCCTGAAAAAATAAGCTTTGCCAGACTAATTCCAGGGAGACACAAAGGGCAAATCCCATGGAAACGCCTAAGCAGCTGGAAGATCCAGCACAGGGCATTTCTCAGTAGAAGCCCAAGCGCTGGAGCACACCAGCTCCTCCAGCCACCCTCGCCTTGCCAGAGGCAGCTGAATTGATGGGCAGAGACAGGAGCTGTGCCCCCCGTCGCACCAGCCTGCGGAGCTCAGCCCATGCAGATGCCACTAGTTTCCCTCTACCACGGACAGATTTAGTGGAACTTAAAAAAAAAACCAAACACAAACCCCCAAGACTGGAAGAGCCTGGTCTGAGCCTCCCAGTTTCGAGCAACTCATAACCCACAGCTTACCACAGTCTGTCTGAAAGTTTAAAGATGTTTCTCACAAATATTGCTTTGGGAACTGAAAACATATTACTGCATCTTCCTACGCCCCATGCAGTTTGAATCCCTTTTCACGGTCTCCTTTGCCACCAGGCTTCCTTCGTACACTGAGGTTGCAACACTTGCTCCCCACCCTGGATCCCTGTGTGCTTCAACACCACCTTGCAAATACAAGCTTGCAAAAAGACAGTTTCGCTTGGTTTCCTTTCTTTTTTTACCCTTAAAATAAGGGTTTGAGTACAACAGAAAAAATAAGCTGACCAGAACCCTACAGCATAACTCCTGTTTCTCTTAGTGACCCTCCAAGCCTTCCCAGAACATCCCGCGCAGGCTGGCACTGCTGCAATATCTGCGTGTGCCATGGTCTGTAGCTCCACTCTGATCAGAAAACCCATCAGCATCAGCGTCGTCCCACCTCACGCTCAGACCGCTCTAAGGAACACCAGCTGCAGGAGAGGGATGTTCCGAAGCAGACAGCTTTCAGTCGCTGAAGCTAACAGTGCTCCCCTCCTCCACACGCTCACATGAACCCTGGAATGGTATTTTCCTAACAATTCAGTCATGTTTCCTTTTAGTGCTGGAAAGAATGCTTTCAAGGCCAAACGTGGCTCTGAAAGCTCTGAAAGATTCATACAAAGCATTTATTATGAACGGCTAGCCGCAGCCGGAGCTGGGGAAGGAGGGGCTGTCACCAACACGCCCGAAGGCAGAGCAGCGAACAAAAGCCAGCCTTTGCCATGGAGAGAAGACAAGAGGGCAGAAAGATGCAGGTTTGGTACCCAGGTGGGCCGGTGTTTGCAGCCACCAAACACCAAGGTTTCAAGAAACATCACCACAAGCACCTCTGCCAGTCTGAAAATGCAAACAGTATTCTTCCTACATAGGTTGACAGCTCACACAGAATTAATCATCTCTAGCCAAGGCTTCCTGCAGCAAGAAGGAAACGGGTGAAGACCTGGTGAAGCCTATATTTTAAAAATGCATTTCTTCTGCAGAATGCTAGAACAGTTTGGGTTGGAAGGGACCTTAAAGATCATCTAGTTCCCATCCCCTGCCATGGGTAGGGACACCTGCCACCAGCTCAGGCTGCTCAGAGCCCCATCCAGCCTGGCCTTGAATGCTGCCAGGGATGGGGTACCCACAGCTGCTCTGGGCTGGCCTTGCAGCCCTCACAGTAAAGGATTTCTTCCTAATATCTAATCTAAACAGACCCTCTTTTAGTTCAAAAACCCCTTGCCCTGTCACTACAGGTCCTATTAGAGTCTGTCTCCATCTTTCTTATAATCCCCTTTTAAATAGGAAGGCTGCTATAAGGTCTCCCCAGAGAAGTCCGTCTCCTCCCTCCCCTTTAGCTGGATTTTGGCAGATAAGCAAAGTGGAAGTCAAGGTAACAGAGCAGGATCTCCACGAAAAGGGATTGTGCATTACCTTTATCAATTTGGATGTTCATTTGGGCCAGCTAAAGCCAGTCTGCAGCACAGACCTACAGATGAAAAAGCTCCTTTCAAAACTCCAAGCTGTTCTCTCCAGGTGGTGCTACTCAAGGGGAATCACAAGGCAGCATCAGGAGGACAATGCCCTGCAAGCCAGCACTCAAGAGCTAAGAGGAAGAAAAAACCCACACAGAAATAATCTAAGTTTTATCCAGCATCATGTCAGGGAATTCAGGCCAAAACCACCACCTGGGAACAAGATAAAATATGCCAGAATAGAAAATAGTTGATCAGAAACTATGCTAATTGCCTGTGAGACTGCAGATAATTACCTACAGTATCTGCAGGCTGGTGTCAGCATGATCATTGGAAAAAGTAGCAAAATCAGCAAGTGAAATATTTTAAAAGCATTATTTACTTGTCAACATTTCCAAGTATCAGACAGAGGTAATTGAAGAGATGTGCAAGACAGCAATATGCCTTCGCATCCGCACTGCTGCACCAACCGAGGAGGTTTTTATTCTTCATAGCTATTACACCACGAATTGTGCACAAAGGTCTGAAACGCTTCTTCACGGCACTGAGTCAAGACTGAAGCGGCGAGGCTCAGAGCTGTTTAATCGTGTCACAGGTAAAGAAAAAAGGGAAGCTGCAATAAGTAGAAATACAGAAGTTTGAAACACCCCCCCAAACCAGCAGGCTGGTTGCTAGAGGGACATTATAAGATGATGCCTGGAGGAGACGCTGAGTGTTTACACTAGTGCTTGACCATCCACATTTCAGAGCAAGAATTACTCAACTGTTCTTAGAAAAACATGAAAAAAAAGAAAAAACATGCAAAACACTATGATTCCAGGACAGATCATTTGGATTAGCATCACAAGTGGTTATCTTTGGGAGCTTACACCCACCCGTGGCATATGGATTATGACACACCGTTATTACAGTAGCCTCCTCTCCACCCACCCTGCCTCCTGCCGCCAGGGCAGCTCTCCGATGGGCAGGATCCCTGCCTGCACCAGGGGAAACGCTCTGCGAGGCAGAAAACAGCTGGAAGAAAAGTTTTCAAAACCATTTGATGCTGCCCTGAAAACCGTCACGCTCTGCCACAGCGCTCTTGTTCTCGTTGCCACCTAATTTTCACAAGCAATCACCCCCATGTTCCTCTTTTTTTCCCCTTCAGCAGAGACCTCGAGGTCTGATGTGAAGCGAGGCACAGCACCCAGCCAGCCAGAACCAGGCTTGAAACACAGCACAGTATTGAATTTCAGCTGGAAAAAAAATCAGTCATCTCTGGTGGGGCACATATTTAAAACGCTGCTGACCCTGAAGTTTCAGTCCCATTTGTAGGAGATAGTAAAAGGAGCAAGGAAGTGAAATTCCCTCAAGAGAACTGTGCACAAAAGCTGGTACCTATGTCAGGACCACCACCACCAAACAGGATTGCAAGACATCCACCCTTTAAGCATGGACAAGGAGCTAACTGGGGAACACTGGGAAACAGAGCAGGTCCGAAGCCACACGTTGAGTGGCGAGGAAAAAATAGGGACTGAACGCTCCCTGTGTACGCTGGAAGTTGGGGGCTCCGCAGAAAACAGGTCTTCAACTGCATGGGCACACTCTGCGCTAAGGAAATGCTGCAAGTGGGTTCCTCAATCACCAAGCCGCTGGGCTACCGATTCAAAACAACGCTGCCCTAGCGCAACTCGCTGTGGTCTTAGGACAGGAAGCAAGATTCTCTGAAGCACTTACCAGAAAAAACACCACGTGTGTTATTATCAGGCTGAAACCTCTCTGCTACGCGGGTCCGATGCCAGCCCCTGACAGCAATTCATCACAGTAGCTGTGCCTACACGTACCCACACCAGCAACTGGACACGAGTGAGTTGCAGATACAGGAATAACCCTCTGAAATCCAGTCTCTGGAAGGCATTCAGGTTGAGTGGGCACCTACTAAAGCAGGCTAACACTCCATCCCCCCAACCTGCTCTGCTTCTGACCCCCTTCTACCCTGTTTTCTCTAGCCTGCCTTAATTTTCCTTCTCTTTCGAAGCTGACCATCAAGACCACAACACTGAGGGTCCCCATCTTTAGTTTCCGCAAGCTCCACGCAACCACTTATACTTTCTGCCCCAGATGCTCTGCTCAAGAAGTCCTTAAGCTTTCCTTCTCCTCTCCTTTTCATTAAATTATGCCCTCATTCACCCCCCTCCTTCTTCATCCTTTTTTCTCCCTTTGAATCTGGTTTCCTCCTCACATGCCACACAGGAATCTGAGAAAGCCTCCTCTTGTCAACTCACTTACCTTGATCTAAACCCATGATAGCCTGCCAAGGTGTTACAAATTTAGAAAAATTCTTCCTTATTTTCAAGCTAAAATATGCTCTGCACAGAAAGAGCCTGCAGGCAACTGAGCTGTGACACATCTAAAGCTTCTTTTTATAAAGCACTTCCAAACTAATTCTTTCAAAGGCTTAAAACCTGGCTAAATTGAGAGAAGTTTTCAGCTGGACATCAGGAGGCATGCTTAACCCCAAAATCATCCTTTCAGAGTTTCAAATATTTGTCCTACAGAGACCAAGCACATGATTTAGAAAGAAAAAAAGCAACAACTGTTTTGCTCATTAAAAGAAATAGTTTCCCCTCCCTGCACTAACCTGCCTTTTGGAAACAGATGAGGCATTTAGTCAAAAATCTCATTAACCAGCCAGCAGCAGCCTATTTATCAAGTCATAACTTTCCAATTGTTAAGCACTTGCGTGCGTTTTTGAAACGGAAAAATAGGCAGGTTTATAGCCAGCCTGCAGCGCTGCCCAAGTGGTGTCAGGCACCGGAACAGAAGCACATGAGGGCTGTTAAGGAGAACAGCGACGTGAATTATCGATCTGCCAATATCATTGGAAATTGCTGCTCGTTGCAAATTTGGTAGTGTAACCAGGAGCTCAGTTTCAGGAGATGTTACTCCTTTTGGCAGGGATAACGAAGGTGACATAGCCGATCACCTGCTGCAAAAAGCCCTCAACGCAAGCTGCTAAGGTCTTCCCCTAAATCCAGACTGGCAAACTCACCCAGGCACAAGCCAAACAGCAGAACTGACTTTGACAGGCTAAAGCACCAAGTCAGCTTGTGAGCCCAACCCCCTATACACCAGTTAGACTAGGGCTCCTGCCCACCCCCTCAGGAGGGGACCCTCACCACCCAGCACTGCGCTGCTTCCAGTCACACCAGCCCTTTTTGAACATACTGGGTTAGCTGGGAAGAGCCCAGAAGCAGGGAACGGTTTCTTACTATGACGCAGAGTCGTTAAGCTGATATTCTCTGGATCTGCTGAAGCAGGCCTGAACTCCGGCATCTCTCCATAACCGCTTAATCACACCAGCTAGCTCAGTGGTCATCACTCCTTCCTCTGCGCTTCCAGCTAATACAAACAACTGGCGGGCATCGTCCTGCAAGAAAAGGGGAAATCAAAACAAATTAGGACATAGGTCCATCTGTACCTTTACAAATGTTAGGAAGGATTAACATCAGTAACAATCCCAGAGGTTGAACTAAACAGTAGTTTTTAAACTGGGAAACCTCCCTTATAGTGTTGTACAGTACACCAAGAAGGAAAAATTCAGTTCCAAAAGCAAGTTTTGGATGATTACAGGTTTAAAATTAAAACATTTACAGGTTTTTGGAGGATTATAGGTCCTTAAAGTTTGAGGACTTGCCACTTGCTGCAATAGCTGTCAGAAGTAAGGGAGGCCAATTTCTTCATAAAGCATTTCATCAGGAGATGGGATGGATTGATCAGGATTTGAGTGTTTGCCCTAGAGCATGAAAATTTTTTCCAGCAGTCCTAGAGCAGAACCCCACTCTTCTACAAGTTAACAGGCAGATTTTCAGAGTGCACAACAGGCTGACCTACATCCCACACTGATGTTTATTTCCAGAGTGATCAGGCCTGCCAGCATCCTTTCGGGAAACGTAAGAGGCCTTTCGCTATCCCAGCAAGTTCTCAACTTCAGACTGTATCCTCATGACATCGGCTCCTCTCACTTGAGCCCTAAACCGGACTGCCCAGCGTGTACCCCAGCTTGGGCAAGAGTCTGCTCAGCACGCTGCTCCAAAGGGTACACACCTCCCTAGCACAAGCAACAGGCACCTAAATTAACTCAATCAAGGTCTGAAACACCACAACAGAGGTGGACCTCGGTTACGAGCCTCTGCAGGTACAGCACTTGTGGGTATGGTGCTGTGCTGACAGGTCCCTGCTGTGGTTTGCTGCGAGACAGCTGATTTGGTTTCCCTTGGTCTTTTCCTAGGAAAGTGTGGGAATTTGTTTGTCCTTCAAGGTGGATTGGGACACAAGAAAAATCTTAGCACTCTGCTCTCGTTCTGCTTTTGCAAAGCCAGCTAAGCCTGGGCAGGTCAGCTGAGAAATGGATTTTAGCATCTTCCTCCTTCCAGCTGTGTTAGCTAGGCTGAGCTCACCACTCAGCTTCACCAAGCACGGAAGAAAGGTGGAAGGAAACTCCCACAAAGATTTGGAGCAGCAGCTGACGAACAGCCCAGGTTAACACACAAGTGAAGATGTGCCCTTCAGCCAGGATGCTTTATATCGCAAGATAGCTGTAGTTGCATCACAAAGAAACTGAGCAGGTTAGTTCATTTACTGCATATTAACTGTAAGCATGAGGAATTAGTGCCAGATAGCAAGAGTCACGGGCTGCGCGGCCTGTGCCCTGTGCTGACATACACAATTCCTCTCTCCAAGTTTTCGGGAGTCCCTGCCTTCCCAGTCTGTGATTTTACCACCACCACAGTCAAGGCCTCCCGACTTCAACACTTCAAGATGGTAGAAACCGGAGACAAACACTAGTAACAGCCCAAGGAATCAGCAGAACTGGATGGGGTGGGGGAAGCAGGGCCTCAAATCCCCAAAAAACTTAAGAGGACAAGTGTGAGTAGTGAAAGCAATTAAAATTTGGCTCAGCTTAAAAATTAACTGGCACAATGCTGTGAAACACTGCTGAAGGCTGATGTCAAGCAACTTAAACCAAAGCTGAGAATTTTGTTAAACATTTGAATAGTTTAGACAAAAGTTTGGGGATTACTTTTTTTTTTAGCATTCAAACTACTAAAGCTTCTTACCCATAACCTCGGTAAAATACTAGCCACTCTGTACTGGTAACACATTACAGATTATGAAAGGTCTTTCACTATTGTATCTTGTAACAAACACATTTCCGCTGTGAGTGTCACAGACTGAATTTCCAGGATTCATTAACACAATTCACAGACTCAGACTAAGGGAAATACGTGAAATACTTACTGCTCTGGCAACTTCCCCAAAGTCTATCTTTAGCCTTCCCATGGCTCTTATGATTGCAATGATGGACTGGATAGTATTGCTGTAGACAACCACTTTATATTGTTTGCATTCTTCCTCCGAGTAGCCATCCTCATGAATAATCCTGGAAGAAAACCAAGCCATCACTGCCAAGCCAAACCAGAAGGGCACCACAGATTTTTTTTTATTTCATCTCGTACAAAAATGCAAGTTACATGCCTGCACTCTCACTTACTTCATCTGCTTCACGATGGTGCTTTTCCCAGACTCTCCAGCACCTGAAAAGCACAAAAATTTCAGTTAGCAACCACGTGAAATTAAAAGGAAAAGCAGAATGTACTCTTCGCAGCTCCCACACAGAAGTTGATGGGGTCTGGAACAAGAGACTGTGTGTTGTTGCTGGTAACAGCTCCGCAGCAGCCGTGCCAGCCCCCTGGAAGCCAGGTACGTCCTTCCTGCGTTTTATTTACAGATGCTGACAGTCATTATGCATTCATCTGCTAAAAACCAAACAAACACACAACCAAAAAAAACCCAACCCAAGAATTTCTGAATTTCCAGAGTGTACTGCTTGATCACTGAGGCTAGCCACCCGGGAGATGAGGCAGGTTTGAAAAACTGGGACGAGGATTTATCTAATAGACTACCATCCCTCTCTTCCAGCTCAGTAACTACGGTCCAAGGCTGCCCTACAGCCAAGTGCATCAATGTCATCAGCTGCTACCCACCGGTACTGGGCTGTGCGAGATAAGAGCATTCCCCTTAAATACCCAGGTGGATGCAACTGCAGATCCTAGAGCATTTTCACAAGGGAACATTTAATTCAGAAGCAATCTTATGTGATATACAGTGGAAGGGTAGTAGAACAGAGCTCAAAAGCACGCAGAAATTACTCTTGCAGATCCAGGTGAAGCAGCTTAAGACATTAAAGCCCAGAAACACGTTACCATGTCAGAGCAGGAACACCAAAACAGATCTTGCAAGTTCCCTTGCCCACTCAGCACAAAGTCAGCCAAACATTGCCCATAATCATTCAAACGCATTTTTTTTTTTCCCCACAGCAGAAAACTAGGTGCGCTCCCACGATCCATTACTAGTGCACAGTGGTAAGCACACCGGTGTCACTCCTGAGCTAGATACCTTTTGAAACGCTCTGGCAAAATTCAAAGATACCTGTCTAGACTTGAGGCAGCAGCTCAGATGCCCGTGACTCAGCACAGGACCCCGGCACAGACCCAGGACCCTGCCCTACCCCTCCAGCTGCCAGCACTGGTTCCTACAGCCACAAGGCAACTTGGGCATCCTCACCTCTGCACACCCAGACACACCCCCACAGAACACAGAGAGCAAATTTTAATGGATTAACAAGCTCTGTTCTCTATCATCTCCCACAACGCAAGGATTATTATTCTGGGAAACTGAGGCTGAAGAGACCCGTGGGTTTAGCTTGGAAATGACCCTTTGCCAGAGGATGATTTCCAGCTGAAATATCAGACCTGCAGGCTGTAGCACTTGGGCATGTCTGCATTGCAAACAGCCTTCCTTCAAAGAAAGGCAGAGAAACCTGGCTTGCCAAACCTCTGCAGACCTGGTGTGTGTGCGTTATCCCCATCTGTCTGCAAAATAACAGCTAGTTAACCCGCTTTTCGCAGCTTTTTCTCTGAACCACAGAGCATTCAGTGTCCCTTTCCCACAGGTACAAGGCAGAAACCACCTTTGCACACCCGTGCAGCAGCTGACACGCTTGCACAGCTCGGTGCAGCAGACTCCTACCTAACTCTGGGACTCTGAGCCATCACATTATCACAGTTTACTGAGCTCTGCAGTTAGCAGCAGCCGAGTGCACTGCCCACACACACGCCTGTCCCAGCCATGAAGCATGAGAAAGGCACGCACGGCGTTACTGCACGTCAGCAGAGGTGCAGGTCCTGCGTTACTCTACCTCGTGTGACCGCGCCAGGAGTTCGTTGCAAACAAGCCGGACCAGCCGCTGGCTTCAGGGCTCCTCAGCCTAAAAGGCTCACTCTGATCTGCAGAACTGGGTTTGCTGAAGGAGATGGAATGAAGTTGAGCCTGTCTGGATTTGGATAGATGACTCGAGATCCTGGATGGACTAAGAAACCCAACCTCCCATTCACATCAAGCTTCCAGGAACCAAATGTCCCAGCCTGCAGAGTCCACACCACGCGGCAGTGTGCTAACCCAGAATGGCAGTGCTACAAGCAAGGCAAGCTTTGTGGGAAGACAAAAATTTTTAGATTATCAGACTAACAGGAAAACCAAAAAGACCAGCTTTGGGGAATGTCAGGCTGTGAGAACTGGGCTGTGGCAAACTTCTCCACCAGAAGAAGCAGAAAAGCTTTCTGGTGCTACCTTAGGGAAGCACAGCTTCCAGGAAAGAGCTTCCCAAGCCTCTTGCAACATCCAGAGGGGACAACGCTGCACTCCAGTGTCATTCTAACATCCCTGAAGCCTCAGGAAGGCCAGCTCCTAGAAACAGCACCATGAACAGGGTGTGGGAGCAGCAGCACTTCTTAAAAAGTAGAATTCACTTCTTGGTCTTGTGACTTTATGTCATGTTGGCTGAGGAAGCAAGAAACCAAACCCTTGAAGATAAAGAGGTCACTTTGGAGGGATTGTGTTTGTGACAGGTACGAATTATTCCCTTGCCTGGAATTCTGTACGCCTTTTAGCCTGCTTATTTCACATTCCTTCAGGGTTTTTTCCAACATCACTAGTAAAACCCTTTTGACTGATAAGGGAATAAAAAGTACTGGCAGGAACACCAAGGTGCCGGTTACAGCGGTGGCAGAGGAGGAGTACGCAGCAGCCAGATACGAGCAGCTCAGTCACCAGCAGTGAACACACCGCGCCAACCTGAGCCCAGACTTGTCACTCGCAATCAGCACCTAATGAGGACAATGCAGCCTTTACAGCCATGCACTTGTATTTCCACTCCCAGGTTCATCCCAGTCAGCTCCCAGATGTTGACAAGCATTCCTGCGGATCCACTGCTGTATTACATTACAACAGAAAGTTTCCCCAACAAAGTCGTTTTCAAGCTGAAGGTGCATTTCCTATTTGCACTTAGCTTCAAACCAAACATGTGGCCAAATATTTTTACAGCTCTTGGTGGCTGAATAGGGCAGATGCAAACCAGCCTCTTCCCATAGTACGAGCTTTCACAGTAGGACAAGTGCTTTCATGGCAGGCTCTCAGGCTGCCAAATGCCAGGAACCTCTAGTCAAATGATGCCTTGACTCATTATACCTATTTCCAGGTGTCTCAGGGTTGTACCTCCATTGCAGAGTGGCTGGAGAAGGATTTCTGCTTCTTTGGATCAATTTGGCACAAGAGAACAGAGGCAACCAGAGAAACACAACAGTGTTGAACCAACCAGTACCCAGTGCCTCTCCTGCACAGCTCCGGGGGTGCCACGGCCAAGACATACATCTAAGAGCACCGACACCTTTAAATGCTGATTGCTCAGACAGTGCTTGAGTTTCTGTCTCGTCCCCCTCAGGGGACTAACACTAACAGCTGCCCCCACAGTAGGAAAACTGTTCCCAAGATAGGGCACGTAGTGCAATTTAAATCAATTAGCCTTTAGTTTAGGTTGAAGGGTTACCAGATTAGAGCCTCTCATGACAAAATACTTCCAGGCTGCCATGTTAAGTGTCTGCAAACCAAAGAATTTCAACTTTTAAATTATTCCTAAGCATACAGCAATTCCATTTTTTTTCCCTTCCCTCAAGACTTAAAAAGCTACTGCCTGTTCAGCCTCAAGTAGAGCAGGCAGTATAAACTAGGCTCCACCTTCAAAGCTGTTCCAGAAGCATTAACAAGGATGAAAAATAAAGCAAGTTTTAAGCAGAATTCCCCAAAATCTGCTCAGATGTTGGGAGTTTACACCTTCCACCCAAGCAAATCCCAAACCACATGACAACAGCAGGGCTCCTGCTGCAGCCTGCAGCCAGCTACAGCAAGACTGTCTGAAACCAGCAGCTTGCAGGGAATATCTTTCCCTTTAGCAGGCGGGTTTTCTTTTGTTATTGCCTCTTCTCCCAGTTGCCAAGATGTCTGCACCTCTCCTCCAGCTGGCACGGATTTTAATAGAGATGGCATCAAGAAGGGCTTGGGAATATCTGTGTGTTCCTGCTATGGCTTCTTGGGTGCTCAGCACTGCAGCTACAGCACTTGTGGTCAGATGTGAAAATGTTAACGCTCCACAGACTCAGCTCTTCCACCCTGGGAGGAGCACAAAATCTCATTTTTATTTTCCACGGCCACCTTTCATATTCCCTGTATTAAGGTGCCATGATTTGAAAGCTTCAGTGTCCCAAAACAGCAGTGTTAAGCCCAGAGTCCCAACAGCAGGAATTCAGAATAGAGTTTTGAACACAGCCCCTCTGGCTTTTATTTCTCATACTCATATTTGCTGTCATTTCCTCCTTAGATTATCTTAAAATAATCTGCTTCTCCAGCAGGCAATGCTGAACTTGTACTACCTGTCATTTGACTGACAAAACAGTATCAGATACAATTATGCCATGACAACACAGTCAATTTGGTTATACAACACTAATTCAAACCATACTCATTTAACTCCTTCCCTTCTCTTTTCCAACGCCCCCCATGCTTCAGTGGCAGCTTAGCAGAGCAGCGATCCACGCTCTTGGAGGTTGCTCACCCTGTTACTTCAAGGGGACCAGCAGAAGTAGGAAATGGTGACCCACATCCTCTAACCCCCTCTCCTTACCAACACACGACCCAGAACTGGCTCCTACAGCAGACACTACTGGCAGTCACAGCTACAAGGGCCAAGCAGTAAGTCATCACCTCCTCTGGGATGTTATTCCTAAAGGAGTTTTTCTCGACGTTCCAGGTCCTCACTCAGACTCACCCTCTGCTCCTGCAAGAGCCATCCAGACAAGATGCCTCATTAAACAGTCATTTAAAAACGTCTGCCCTCCAGCTCCGTAATCATTTGCTGGGAGCTCCTGCTGGGGTGGCAGCTGCTTGCTGATGAGACGGCCAACGTCAGACATGGTCTCATCTCAACCGCTCAAGAAAAAAAATTAAAAAATCAAAACCATTAACATTGCCCATGTCTATTCTGAGATACTGTAGTACATCCTCCCACACAGCATAAGGCTTTTTCAGGGGCCTCTTTCACTTTACACCTCTGATCTTACCCCCCACCCCAGACAAGGTCCACAATCATTTACATTTTGCTCTTACTTTCCAGCCCTAGCTTCAACATCTCCAGGTCTCACTTCTGTTCTTTGAAGCTCACAACTTCTCTAAGCATTTGCAGATGTCGGCACCGCACAAGCGGCTATTCTCCTTTCTCCAACTCACTGGAGTGGCTGTAAAGGGTTTGCATAAAGAAATCCATATTGTATCTACTTTGTAAACAGCTTTTAATCTTCACCTTTTGTTACCTCCTCTCATGCAGCTTCATTTACTCCGATGCATGGTGTTTATGCTTACAGCGCGGCTTAAACCTTCAGTCAAGTACATTTAGTTGGTGGAGGGGGGGAGAAAAGAGTAGGAATTTAAATGCTACTGAAACAATGCTCCAACCTACAGAAAACTGATGCTTCACATCAGAAATTAAGATGAAGAGTGCAAGTGGATAGAGTTACATTGAAATTCTTACGGACTCTGCAGGGAAAGCACCCAGCCTCCGGGATCACAGGCAGGGACCAGACAGGGAGCTACAGAGTTCAAAACTCATGAAACACGATGCTGTATCTCACTGGGTTCAAAAAAATATGAGAGTCAGAGCATTACTGGGACATTCCTCACTGTAAAAGGAAAAGCAAACCTTTCCTTTTTGCTCCGATTAGCACAGCTACACAGGGATCACATTTCGTCACAAGAAACCAAGGCTGACCTAAGCAGGGATGTTGTAACTCCATGGAAAAATTGTTTCAGAAGTCTTAACTTCTCTTTTTCCCAAATTAGCAGCAAGGAACCTATTTACCCCACAGCTCTGCTTGCACACCCTAGGCACAAAGGACAACTAATCTGTCACAAAGCATTTGCTGCTTTTTGATGTAGTGGCTTGCCCCACTCCATCGATGCACACTCCACAAGAATTTAGTGAAGCCCTGGTACCTCAACACATCCTTCAGCCAGCAACCCCTCCCTCCAGAGACCATCCGGAGCCAGGAGCCCCCGGAGCTTCCCCCAGACCACCCGAATAACACCCCAAGCCCAGAGGGGAAAGCTTGGCACCCTCAGACAGCGCCGAACGCCCTTCTGCTCAAAGGGTGGCGAGCCCTGTGTGAGGTCCTGCAGCCAGACCCCTTTTCCCTCTGGAGGAGGAAGGGAGACGGGAGGGAGCCCGAGCAGCCTTCGAGCTGTACTAGTCCTGGCCCTGCGACAGCGATGCATACAAAGGAGGGAAATTATCATCCAACCACTTCCCCCCAGGAAGCCAGAGGCTTTCCTGCAGCAGGAGATGGGAAGCCAAGCAGCTTGGCATGTAGATGCGCTGGAGATTACAGGGAAGAGAGCAACAAGCAAGCTACCAAAACACAGCTCAGAATGGGAATTACAAGTCTATGCAGCTGCACTCTGGATAAAATGCTTGCTCTTAAACCAATTACTTCCTAATTCACCCTGCCTGGGAAACAAGGAAGGTAGGTCAAAGACTCACCTACCTCTCCCAAACACAAGCATCCAGTTCACTGCTGAAGATATTAACAAGCTTACTTTAAGCGCTTTTTTTCCTAGAGCCATATCAAAACTGCACTGAAGTGTACTTCAGGTGAATTTTTTTCCTTCCCCGCCCCCAAATTAAGGGGAAAAGCCCTGCAGCATCTGAAAGTTTCTGAAGAGAAACCAGGTCACTGCTGAAACAAATTCTTACTAGAGACACAGAAGTGATGCACCTGGAATATCCATTAAAGTACAAGCGAGCAAGACAAAAATTAACAGACTGACATGTTTCTGATTTCTAGCCTCTAGAGGAGAGCATGCACAGCTTGTAACTACAGCAACAGCCCGCATCAGCTCTAAAAATCTCAGCAGGGGTTTGGCAGAAACTTTGCCAGACCATTCCTGAGGCAGGGTGATGCCGCAACCCTTGCTGAACTCCGAAATCCACTGGAATTTCTCAGCGTTTCAAACATCGCCTCTCAAACAGCTCAGGAATAACCCCAGACATTGCACTTGAAAAGCTGGAAGCCGCAGGGCTGAGCGGACCTGGGAAGCCCACGCAACCCTCTCATGCTAAGGTGCTGCTATGAAGTGATGCTGAATCACCTGGCTCTGGTTAGAGCCCACCTGCAAACCCCCAACGCCACCAACCTCCCCTCCAACAGACTAAAAAGGGGCCAAATCAACAGTACAACAAAGCCGAGGAGTCCAGCCCCTAAAATACCAGGGGAGGCACTGCAAGCACGGAGGAGGAGCTAGCCAAATCATCATAAACCCCAGTGGATCTCTCCCTGATAAAACAGATGTTTCCTTTTGTCAACATTTATCCAACATCCCACCCTCACAAGTGAACACGAATGCTTCCCCTCGTACATCAACACACTCCTCAGGCAGTTCTCCACAGTGGTGCCCTCCTGGTTTGTATTCCACCTGGACAGGCTCTTGGACACCCCGGACACCCTCCTGCAGCCCTCGTACCCGTGCAACTGCACTTCTAGAAAGCTGAACTGCGAGGTCTCCATCCTCTCTGCCGCTTCCCTCCTGGTTTCCAGCCTCATCAGGCCAAATTCAAATCCTGACATCCCCACCTTCTTGTGTAAGTATTTCTAAGCAAGGGCAAGCTGCCATCCCTGCTAACAGTCATCCCATCTCCCCTTGTTGTGATCTTTTCTGTCAAGGCACCCGGGAATGCTCTTGCATATCCCAAGGCCAAGAGGGATTCAACAAGCTACAGACTCAAAAGGAGCGAGTGTGCTGCGCTGGGAACCAGGAAAAGGGGGAAAAGCATTAGAGAAAGGAGCAGCAGCATCGTACCACTGAACCTCAAAAATACAACTACTGTTAGAAAAAGCAACGGGAACCTGGACAGCTTAGGTCAACACTTTTACAAGAATAACCACATACTGGAAAAAAAATATACGAACAAAATAGGGCATATGGGCTGAGTAAAGCTTAACCTTGGAGGTAACAAGAGCCAGTGTTATAAGACAAGTCACCTGAAGTTGTCACCGCCTCTGGATGAAATAAGAACGGAGGGCTGTTAAAGGAATGCCATTTTGAAAACATAACACGAGCTCTAGGATCAATTCAACCACTTTTTGAACAGAACACAGCATCCTGCTCTGCCTGCTGGCTTACCTGGGCTGCCACTCACACAGGTTCCACCCCCTAGAAGGTACCTGGAAGATGCTCAGGCACAGCCACAGCCCCGGAGGAGGGTTTCCCAACACCCAACATGGAGATGAGCGATGCAAGAGCCACAGCTGGGTGGCTCTGGCCAGTCCAGCCCACAAACTGCCCCGTGGTACCCACCACGGAGCTGCGTGCTGCCACTCTGCTTTCACGTGCTCACAACAGGTCACAGGCTCTTTGTGCCACACGCCATTGCGTTTACTTTCCATATGAAACTAATAACATCCTCATATGAAAAAAATCAGGGAAATAATTAGTCTTACATATATCATTCAGCCATTCAATAGGCCTTAAAGCATTGTTGCATAAGCCAGAGAAATTAAGACTTGAAACCATAAAACTGTAAATGCCTCAGTGATGAACGTTAACCCCTGAGCACCCAAGCATTATGTTTTATAAGCTTTTTTTCTTTTTGTCCTGAAACCATTAAGGCATTAACCTTGTTTCACTTAAAAGCCTTTGAACCCATAACGATTGCCTTTAAAGCTTCTGCAGAGATTTTTACCAGGTGCCTTACAAGAGAAAGCCTTCAAGCACTTGGCACAGTGACCACCTCCACGCAGGGCAGTGCCGAGGCCACCGTGCAGCTATCAATCCAGGAGAGCACACCAAGGCACCGGTGCCAGCATGGGGAGAGACTAGCAACCGACTTAATTCCCAGCATTTAACGCAGACATCGTACCACATCGCAGCCTAACAGCAGCGAGAGACTGGGAAACGCTGGGTTCAAAGCGCCAGCTCCACTTCATGCTGCAACGTGGTTAAAAACACCCCGTGACCATTCAGAAGACCGAGATATTCCCAAGGAATTCCACACCAGTCCTGCCGACCACCGGGCCAGCAGCTGGCCACCTGCCAAAGCGCTGCCACCTACACACAGATCTGAGTGACCATGGACATCACCGAGAAATTGCTTAAGGAGTTACAGTAACATGCACAAAATCAGGCAATTACAGAATTAAAGATTTTAAGGAAGTTTTTTCTTGATAGGATGAATGATGGAAACTGGGAAAAGGGAAAAAAGGCTGGTCTTGGAAGGCAGGCAGATTGGGTTTTCCCCCCTTCTTGCAGGGCTGTTGCATTAAGTCTTAACCACCATGTAAGTCTGCAGAAGCACAGCTAAGTGAGAGGACAACTGGTTTACAACCACTTGTAACTGTGAAGCAGACAAACAGCAACTGTTGATGTTCACTCCTCAAGCACCTCACCTTGTTCTAAATCTACAAGACCATAAACGTCAAAGCAACGACTTCAGGAGCAAGTCTCCTGGGGAATGCAGGACACTGGTCCTACAGGGAGTAGGCTTCTGCACCCCAAAGGCTGCAACAGGATGTGGGAGACAGCACGAACATCCTCAACTTTGACAACATCCCCTTTTTACCTTTGATGAAAAATAATTCCTTGTGCAAAAAAAACCCCACCAAACAAAGCCACCCTATTTTCATCCACAGCCAGGTTCAAATAAAAGGTCAGACCGAATTTAGGAGAGGGCTACTAACAGCAGCGCTGCCTAATCCCAACTCTGCAGCGCAGCCACCACTGGCACAGGGAAGAAGAGGCACTGTCAGGACTGAAAGTGCTGAGAGCCACAAACCCAAACACACAAGAAAACACTTCCCTGATGGAAACGCAGCTTTCCATTCCCACCACAAAGTGGCCAACTGGCCCAGGGGTGCTAACTAAATACTAGCCATGCCGTTCTCCTCCATGAAGCCAGCACCAGCTACACTCATGGTAGGACACCATAACAACAGCACCAATGCTGGCAACCCGTGTCCTCAATGCTCAGCAAGGGAGACCCAAACTCCCTCCTCCCCAACCAAACCGTTCCAATTCTTTCCAAAATCGGCTGCAAACACCTTATCCCTCTTCAGGAAAAAGCCCCTCCGCTGCAGTTTGAGCTACACAGCGAAGAGCCAGCCTGGGACTTCAGGTTTGCAGTTGTTTTTGCAGCTCTTTGAACAACACTCCTGGGAGTGTTTTAAACTAATTGCGCCTGCTGTTGAGCAGCGTGGACTCAAGACACCCACTGATAAGCAACACGTTGCCGCAATGTGTCTTTTGGCTGAAGATCAAATGAACGTCTCTCCTGGCTGGGTCTCCTGGGCACCTCTTTCTCATCAACAGCTCCTTATGTTCAGACCTATGTTTTTATGTTCTTTACATTCAGACGGAAGTTTAATCATGAGGCGCAGCTTCCAGCAAAGCGCTGCAGCGCATCACAAACGTGGCAAACACCTTCCCTAACCTGTTGTGAGAGTCATCCTGAAGATGCATCCACGGCATTTTCATCCTCCAAATGCCATGGAGTAACACAGCAGTACCAATCGTTCTCAGGCAGGGTTCACACAAGCTGATGCTCTCTGGGATATGGGTTAAAAAAGGCACCATCTGGTCTGCTCGGTTACTGGCATGAGTGGAAGGCAACAGAGAAACAGCCAAGCAAGGCCTATAAAATGGGAGTTCTATCTGAAAGCAACAGATGACTTGGAAGGGGTGGGAACAGTGGGAAGAGGGGTTTGGAAAAGATTTTCATTAGCCTGGTCTCCCAAGTATCAAGTTTCTTCTTGTGATGTGACTGTTTTTAAAAAAAAGTCAAACATCCCCTGAATTTCATGCAGGGACAACAGTCCCGAGTTGTTAAAAACACTTATCAAAATAAGCAGCTGGGTAGGGAACAGACTGTTAGTTCCCCCGCTGAGGGAAAAGCTCATTCCTCAAACACGAGGGAGCTCGTGGTGGACGGAGACCCCAAAACACAAAACCACAGGAGGCTGAGCTCCACCGGCGCCTCGGCTTGCCCCAGAATTCAGATCCTGCTCGGTGTTTGTTTTTAAAGATAACCCAGCCAGTGCCACCCTGGTAACGAGAGAAGGTTAAACGAGGCAGAGAAGTTACCAAACACCAACTGAGAAAACATGAAATAAGAGACAGGCATCGGATCGCCGCCATGGCTGGTACTGCGGGGGAACAAAAGGTGACGGCACGGAGGCGTGGTATTACCCCAGCCTCACCACCCAGTCTGCAAAGAGCATACTAGAAAAATAATCAGCATCTGTCAATCATTTCAGATGCAAACCCTGTGTAAGTCACTAAGAGACCACTCTTCAACCCTGCCGGTGTGAGGAGCGAGCATCTCATGCATCTGAAGTGGGGAGCATTGTGTCTTTACACCTATAGTTACTCAAAACTTAAAAAAAAAAGCCATGGTCTAATTAAAAAATTCTTCTTCACAGCACACCCTCCTCTTCCAAGAAAAGTTATTTCAGTGCTCTGCCTCAATTTAATGAAACTTGAACCATGTCCAGAGGGCTCTTGGAGGATAAGATGAAATCCCAATTCCCCAGCCAGTCGCTCCATCTGCAGCTGAGCTGTGTGTTATAAATTATCTGTCCTCAGCTCCCAGCACCGGGCCCAAACACACTTGTCTGTCTGTCTTTACACAAGCACACGATGTGCACGCCACCCAGGTGGCACCAGGCAGAGAAGTCCCATCCCACAGCTGGCTAATGGCATGGGATGTGACATCAGGCAGAAAACAGAACTTTTTACCTACGCAGCACCCAGCGTGGCATGACGGTCTCTTTTTCCAAGCTGCAGTTGCCCTGATTAAATCACAGCTGACACCTCAAAAAACACCGAAGGTTAAGTCACCCTGAAGAATGATTGTTTCTTAGATAAGAAACACTTTGCCTGCCCCGCATTTGTTTTCGGTGGATGAAGGGCAGAACTGAAATTCAAGCAGAAGGCACACAGATCCTGCATCAGATGCTCAGGTGGGAAAACGTGCCCGTGAGCTGCAGCTCTGACACCTGAAGACAGGGAAATACCAGCACCAAGCCAGATACCACCTCAGCAGAGGACAAGTGCATTGGGTCCTCTAAGAAGTCCAAAGCACAGCCAAGAAGTGCCACGTCTTCAGAGAGAAGATCTGACCCGTTATCGTTTCAGGCATTCTCTGCTGGGAAGCGGTCACCAGATGGCTGTGATGCTTCTGCGTGAAGATCACGATGTCTCTGATACCAAGAGCACCTTTCACAACCCGAGCTGGGAGTCAGGCACCCAACTGATCTCATCACAGCTCCCACAGGTTGCCCCTGCAAGCTAATTGGCTCAAGGTATTTAATTTTTGTCTTATGAAAACGCAACACGGGGCTGAGCCCAACTGCTGCATGCGTGAGGAAAAAAGTCATCACGTGGCCATGAGTCACAATACCGACACCGTGTACCTCGGAGAGCTGGCGGGGGAAAAGCTCCAGATCGCTCAGGGATCAGAGAGGACAACAGCTCCCTGCAGGTCCCCCAGGCAGGGTCCCCACATCAGCTCCAGCTGTTACCAAAACACAACCTCGCCAAGTACCAGCGCTGCCAAAGCTTTGGTGAATTTGAGGGGGGGGAAAAGGTTGGAAAAAAAAAATCAGTCTCAGAAAAAAGGCCTCCAGGAGCAGCAAAGCTTGCAGCTTGCTTGATTAGTTATGTAGATGAAGGCTATTTTAGAACAAACTTATGCTTTTAATTATTTCTGCATGAATTGGCAGGACTGCTTCAACATAATTACACAGAGCATCTAAACCCAGTAAAATTGTAACAGGCTGAATAACGGTGTGTTTTAGGCATGAAGGGCTCAACACTGCCTGCACCGGCACAGCCAGAGCCACAGAAATGCCGTTTGCACAGGCCAGTCCCAGCAGGGAAGTGAAACTGGCTGGATTTGGCAACAGGACAACTTTGCGCATCCTGCAACGAGCTTTGTCACTCAGTGCCACACAGAACCCATCCGAGACGCAGCCCAGCACCACACACCAGGCCTTCTGAAAGGCGCTGGAGAGCGGAGCTCAGGGTACAGGCTAGCACCTAAACTAACCAGGAAGAGTTCCTGCGCCCTCCTCCATTTTGGCTGCTCATCCCAACTGGAAAAATCCCACAGGTCTCCACATCAGCAGAATCACATGCCTGTGCCTGCAGAGCTGCGTTTTCCTGGAGGCAAATTAGGAGAGGCAGTGTTTAGGATGGGGATTTGTGCGAGGACTCCCAGGCTGTTCCCAACCTCCCAGGAGCACTGGCTTTTGTTGGAGAAAGTGTTTACCTGCCAGTGCGAACTGGGGCGTGCAGTCATTCAAACCATACCCAGTTCAAGACAAGCCACTGCTGGCACTTGCACACAAAAACAATTCCATCACACGGGTAGGGGTTGGCACGACCTTGGTCAGTTGCTATTCAGCGCTCAGGTTTACTTTCATAAAAAACCCCAAAGCTGAGGAGTTGCTCAACACGCAGAATTGTGAAAGGGAAACATTGTGAAGTGACTTGAAGTCCCCAAGGAGAAGCAACCACACAAACAGCTCCAGGATTACCCTTACCCCAACTACCCCAAGAGTTATCAGACTACTGAGATCGCCTCCGCCAGCAGTCAAAACACCTCTGCGACACAAGATGCTGTGACAACGGAGTCAGAGCACCTCCGGGAAGAATGGAGTGTGCAGCTGAAGTCTCCTCTCCTTCCTCCTCTGTCCAAGAAAAGATGATGCTTATAGAAGAGGAGAGGAAGTCAAATGCACCAAAACACTCCCAATTTTGGGTCTGTCACTAATTCACCAAGCTCTCCTAACACCCAGGCTGGGTTAACAGCAGAGCTGGGAAAGAACAGCCACCGTGGGTACAAGCACGACCCTTTTCTTAGCCTACATAATTCTGCAAAGCCCAAACTAGGGCAGTTATTTTAACAGAGCTGGGGAAGAACGTATGGACTCCAAACCTCATCTATAAAGAAATAAATTTCCTCTAAACTTCACCGCATCAGCAGTACCGCAAGAGGCTCACTCCAGTTACATAAACCACCGCATGATCTCTTACAACCAGTTAACAATACCAGACACTACATATCCCAGACCTTTTAATACCATGTTATGAAAAAAAATCCCAAGTGCTTGCTCAAACAATGGAACAAACCTCATGAATTTCTCCACCAGGCTCTGGATGTATTACTGAAAGGACATTTGTTCCCACTGCAGGTATTTTTCTTCTGG
The DNA here is from genome assembly GCF_023638135.1 of Falco biarmicus. Classification (NCBI taxonomy): domain Eukaryota; kingdom Metazoa; phylum Chordata; class Aves; order Falconiformes; family Falconidae; genus Falco; species Falco biarmicus. The sequence goes on along the minus strand of NC_079303.1, from coordinate 1,697,650 downwards.
CAACTAACTGTTCTGCTCTACCCGCACATTAACAGGGCTACATGTAGGGAGAGCACATTTCAGCCTTCCCTTTGATCACCAGGAATCATTACACTAATTCTTAAAACTAGAAGACCATGACATTTGGGAGAGATTGCAGTTAAGCACCTGCTGGTCAAGGCCAGGTGCAAACCTGATCTGAGATAAGTTGGTGGGTTTTTTTCCCAAACAAGAGTAGATACAGATCACTATTCCAGTGTCACTCTGTGTGGAAGTCCAATTATTCCAGACGAGCTTCTCCAGAGTAACAACGTGCTCAAGTCCTTACCTGAGGACATGCTGAGAAGCACAGCAATCAGGTATTTTGCTGCCATCCAAAGTCAACAGCAGACCAAAAGGCAGCTGCTGCTTGTACTTTTAAAAGCTTCACCTGGTCTCTAATGCATTGAATCCAATTACTGTCCAGCCTTTGGGATACTCCCTCCATTCTGTCATTTGCTGACAAGGACAGGCAGCCTCAGACCCAAAGCCCTTAGTGCCTTCCCAGTATCACCACAAAGAACTCAACACTGCAAAAAAAAAAAACCCCAAAGCCCTGACATACAAAAATATGAAGAAATATTCCACCCAGAGGATTTGCAAGGATTGCTTACTAACACCAAAACAAACACCTGGAGAATAAAGTAGCATCTTGACATGCAGCCAAGAAGTTTTCTACATACACATATGATCACCAACCTCAGAGCACCTCTTGCAAGGGTACAAGCGAAACCAGGTTAAATGGAAAAGAAAAACTATTCTTAGGACAAGGACCACTTGGGAAGCAGAATTGTTTGTTAATACACCCTGTCCTACAGGAGACACTCAACACAGTTGTTCTGGTCCTCACAAACTCAATCTGTCTTCCCCAAGGTGGAAATCATCGGTGTAACAAAAACAACCCACAACCCAGACATTGGAAAAGGCAAACCTACGTGGCCAGATGGTCCACCTACCAGCCCACAATGTGCTGCCTGGTCCTGAGCTCACACAAAGCTGCAAAGAAAGGGCACAGGAGTCATCCTGTACCCGGCAGACTTTAGAGACAGGCAGCTTTTGCCTCCTCTGCGCTCTCATTATCACCCACAAGAACTTCTAAAGACCAAAATGTGGACCAAACACAGCATAAGTTCTCTGCTAAAGAGAATCTGTAGTTCTTCTGAAGAGAAATATTCCATTCAGCTCTTCTCAAAATCCACGAATGCATTTTAACTGGAAAAAGTCAAAATACAAGAGAAGTGACACTTCCTTTCTCAGGAAGCCTGCACACACAGCGACTGCAGCGGGGCAACACCACCACCGCCGGTTTCGTACTCCTGCAAGCTCTGCAAAACCAGCTCAGCTACGGCAGAGCATGCCAAACTGAAATCATCTTCCATGCAAAGTCAGATCCTATCAGAGGATCTGTGGCAGCGCCAGGCACAGAGCACACAGCGTAATTAGCATACCCCTGCCCAGGCAGCTCGCACACCAGCGTGGGCACTTCTGGTTCGAGAAACACGGGCACCCAGGGGCTGCTTTCACCCGACTACCTGATAAAAGGACTTAACTCCAGTACCCCATAATAAGCAAAAACCTTAACAGCCAAGCCCCAATGATACAATCTCTCTATTCAACTAAGAACACAAGTGCTCCCTTCCTTCTCTGTCCCATGAAGGAGAAGATGAAAGGACACCTACACCAGCCCAAGGAGCACCTTCTGCTCTCAGAGCCCCAGCCCAAAGCCACCGGGGAGGGACCGTCCCCATGCAGCAGCCCGGGGGGAGCACCGGTAACATCCAGGCTCAGAAGGGTTATTTCAGCAGGCAGCTGGCTCAGAAAAGCCCCCGCCCTCAAGAAAGCAGCACACTCCCCTCACCCCCCCACGGGAGCAGAGCAGGCAGCCACCTCCCCTCTCACCAAAGAGGGATGGGGGACCCAACGCCGGGTGAAGTGACAGGACCAGACCTGGGGACCTCACATGGAGCTGAGCCTTCGCCAGCAACACAAAGGCAAAGCTGCCTCTCAAGAGTGGCCTTGTCCACAGGGCCCCCCAAGATGACCCAGGGAGACCTCCAGAGCACTGAGTCCTCCTCACACCTCCCCAGGGATCCCTCAGGCCTCTCAGGACCCTCCCCAGCACCCTTCACCACCGCTTGCCATCTAAAGATCTTTTAACCTTGTGGACCCCCTCCTCTCCCCAAAGTCACCCTCTGAGGCCCCTAAAGCCATTCTGAGCCCTGGCAAGGCCCAATCCCCTGCCCAGTGGCTCCTTCACCCTCTCCAAGCCCCAAAGACCCCCAAAGGTCTCAGCCCTCCCCTCTCTGCAGAGCTCCCTCTGCTTTCCCAACACCCCGGTCCAGTCCACTCCCCCCCTCCCCTGCGTCCCGCAGACACACCCCCCCCACTGAAACTGCACACACCCTGCGGCACAGACACCAGCCTCCACCGGGCTCACCCCCTGCTCCCCACAAGCCCACTCCTGAGGCCGGGAGACCCTCATTCGCCCCCCCCCCCCCCCCCCCCCCCGGGACCCTCCCCAGAGCCCTGCCCCACCACCCCCCCCGAAGCCCCTCACCGCCCAGAGCCCTGCCCCACCACCCCCCCCGAAGCCCCTCACCGCCCAGAGCCCTGCCCCACCACCCCCCCCCGAAGCCCCTCACCGCCCAGAGCCCTGCCCCACCACCCCCCCCAAGCCCCTCACCGCCCAGAGCCCTGCCCCACCACCCCCCCCAAGCCCCTCACCGCCCAGAGCCCTGCCCCACCACCCCCCCCAAGCCCCTCACCGCCCAGAGCCCTGCCCCACCACCCCCCCCCGAAGCCCCTCACCGCCCAGAGCCCTGCCCCACCACCCCCCCCCGAAGCCCCTCACCGCCCAGAGCCCTGCCCCACCACCCCCCCCCCGAAGCCCCTCACCGCCCAGAGCCCTGCCCCACCACCCCCCCCCGAAGCCCCTCACCGCCCAGAGCCCTGCCCCACCACCCCCCCCCCGAAGCCCCTCACCGCCCAGAGCCCTGCCCCACCACCCCCCCCAAGCCCCTCACCGCCCAGAGCCCTGCCCCACCACCCCCCCCAAGCCCCTCACCGCCCAGAGCCCTGCCCCACCACCCCCCCCCAAGCCCCTCACCGCCCAGAGCCCTGCCCCACCACCCCCCCCCAAGCCCCTCACCGCCCAGAGCCCTGCCCCACCACCCCCCCCCAAGCCCCTCACCGCCCAGAGCCCTGCCCCACCACCCCCCCCAAGCCCCTCACCGCCCAGAGCCCTGCCCCACCACCCCCCCCAAGCCCCTCACCGCCCAGAGCCCTGCCCCACCACCCCCCCCAAGCCCCTCACCGCCCAGAGCCCTGCCCCACCCCCCCCCGAAGCCCCTCACCGCCCAGAGCCCTGCCCCACCCCCCCCCCGAAGCCCCTCACCGCCCAGAGCCCTGCCCCACCCCCCCCCCGAAGCCCCTCACCGCCCAGAGCCCTGCCCCACCCCCCCCCCCCGAAGCCCCTCACCGCCCAGAGCCCTGCCCCACCACCCCCCCCGAAGCCCCTCACCGCCCAGAGCCCTGCCCCACCACCCCCCCCGAAGCCCCTCACCGCCCAGAGTCGTCGTGGCCCCCCCCAGCCACCCCCGGCCCCTCCTCACCGAGCAGCAGCAGCTTCACCACATCTTCCCCCCGGGACCCTCCCACCCCCCGAGGCCCCTCACCGCTGAAACCCTCATGCTGTAGACCCCGGCTCCTCCTCACCGAGCAGTAGCAGCTTCACCTCATCGCCCCCGGGGATCCCCCCCAGAGCCCTCCCACCCCCCCGAAGCCCCTCACCGCCCAGACCCCCTCCGCAGCCGCCCCTGGCTCCTCCTCACCGAGCAGCAGCAGCTTCACTTCCTTGGCCGCCTTCTCGCCGTCCTCCCGCAGGTTACGGTCGATCATCTTGCTCCGCTCCACCGCCGCCTTGTCCTCGGCGCTCAGCGTACAGCCCATGGCGGCGGCGGGGAAGGCCGGCAGGCGGCCCGGCCGCCGGCAGCGCGATGGGAGCGGGGCCGGTGCGGGGTTGCGCCTCTCGCCTGCCTCGGCCCGGGCGGCTCCCTGAGGCGGCGCCGGATATCCGGTCACCCGCCCGCGGGGCACGACGGGAAGTGCAGTCCCCGCGCGGCATGCTGGGAGCTGAGGGCGGGGCTTCCGCCCCGGCGCAGCGGGGCATGGCGGGAGCAGAGAGTAGCGCCTTACTTCCGCCTCGGTGGAGCGGGGCATGATGGGAGACGGGAGGCGCGCCCTTCTTCCGCCTCGGTGTAGGGGGGCATGATGGGAACTGTAGTCCTCCGGGGGTCGCTGGGGCCTGCGGCTGCCTTGGCCCCACAGCGGCCTCGGCCCCCCCAGCACCCCACGGCTGCCTTGGCCCCACAGCAGCCCTGCAGCAGCCCCATAGGGGCCCCACAGTGGCCTCGGCCCCTCCAGCAGCCCCTCAGAGGACCCCCAGCAGCCGCAGCGCCCTGAGCAGCCCCGCACTGGCCCTGGTCCCCCAGCGGCCCTGGCCCCCCAGCAACCCCACAGTGTCCCCGGCCCCCAGGCAGCCCTACAGTGCCCCCCCAGCAGCCTCAGCCCCCCAGCAGCACCCCAGCAGCCTCTCAGCAGCCCCAGTCCCACAGCAGCCCCACAGTGGCCCTCGCCCCCCAGCAACCCCACAGCAACCCCAGCCCCCCACCAGCAGCCCCACAGCAGCCTCCCAGCAGCCCCAGCCCCACAGCAGCTCTACAGTGTCCCTGGACCCCCAGCACCTCCCCAGCAGCCCCACAGCGACCCCAGCCTCCCAGCAGCCCTACAGTGCCCTCCCCAGCAGCCCCACATTGTGTTGCCAGCCCCATGCCCACTGGCCCTCCGCTGCCCCAGGGGTCTGGGCCTGGCAGGGGGCCAGGTTCCTGGGCTGGGGAGGGGGCTCAGGGACAATGACAGAGGGGACAACCCATTGCAGGGGACCAGAGGAGTGGGGCTGCCCCACTCCCAGCCCCACTGCTGGCTATACAGGGCCTGAGGACCCCCTCCTGCAGAGACCCACCACATCAGGACAGCAGTGACCCCAAACCCAGAGCCCCCTGGCTCCCACGCTTTGCTGGGATTGTGCCCACCAACCTGCCTCCCTCCAAACCCGGTGGCCCTTCCCAGCAAGTGCCATGGGCCCCCCGCTCCCCCACGGCGGCGCAGACCCCCCAGCGAGGCACTCAGACCAGCTGTCCCCTTGCAGCCATGTTTGCCCCCAGACCCCCCCCCAGCGCTACAGCTCCAGCTTGGGAGAGGCGACCACTGGCACGAAGAGCCCCGTCGCCACCACGCCGCTCCGTCCCCTCCATTGCATCCTCATCGATCTGCCCTGGGATGCGGAAATCCACAGGGGCCTGGTCCGCTTGGGGCTGGGGGGTGCGAGGCCGGGGCTCGGCAGGACAACCGGTGCCCTGGAGGAACTGGAGGAAGTTCTCCTCGATGGAGCCTTCCCGGCTGGGCAGCCGCAGGTCCTCCTCAGGCGGGCTGCTTGAAGAAACACGTGAGAAGCCGGCCCAGCTCGCCCCGGATCTGCCGGTTGAGGCACCCATAGAAGAAAGGGTTGGAGGTAAAGCAGAAGTAGCCCAGCCAAGTGACCACGGTCTCGGCCGCCGGCCCCACCAAGGGCTGGGCGCTCAGGGCGGTGTAGAGGTGGAAGGAAAAGTAGGGCAACCAGCAGAAGAGGAACTGCCCCCCCACGGCAAGCAGGATGGCAGCTGCCTTGCCCCCCCCGAACGTCCTCTGTGGGGTGGTACGAGGGGGCTCCCGAGGTGGGTGACCATGGTGGAGCGGCTGCTGAGCGACTCGGAGCGGCGTCGCGGTGTCTCCATCCAGGTGGGAAGGGGGCCGTGGTTGCATGGCGGGCCACCCCGCGCCACCTTGAACATGCTGCAGTAGACCACCACGATGATGATGAGGGGCAGGAGGAAGTAGAAGGCGGCAAAGAAGACCACGAAGAACTTGCAGTAGGGACCGCGGCTCCATTGCAAGGAGCAGCCGGCGGCCAGCGGGCACTGGCGGGGCGGTCAGGGGACAACCAGCCCAGCACGGGGACGAGGGAAAGTGGCCACGGCTTTGAGCCAGACGCCGACGAGGACACAGGCCACCAGCCCCACCGTCATCCTCACCTCATAGCGCATGGGGTGCACCACATAGTAGTAACGCTCCACATTGATGGTGGAGATGGAGAGGATGCACATGCTGATTGAAGCAGACGCTGAGGAACAGGGTAAACACGGCACATGGCCTCGCCGAAAAACCGGGCTGTCGAAGACGGCCGAGCCAGAGAGCATCTCCAGCGGCAATCAGCGTGAGGGCGGCCAAGAAGTTCCACCAGGCAGAGGTGGAAGACGAAGACAAATTTGCGCAATGCCGGCGTCTTCACGATGACGGTCATGACGGCGGCGTTGCCCACGATGGGCTGTCAGGTCGATGAGCAGCATGAAGAAGAGCCCCACCGATTTAGAGGCCACATCTTTGGGTTTGCCGTCAGCTGTGCCGTTGGGGGGCATGGGGCCCGGGGAGGGCTGGAGCACCCGTGCCCCCCTAGAGCCGTTCCAGCCCCTCGGGACGGGCAGGGAGGGCTCCATCCTGTGCCACCACGCTGGTGTTCACCGGCCCATCGCCCATCCTCGGGGCGGCCAGCGCGGGGCGGGCCGGGGCATCGCCAGGGGCTCACATCCTTGCCCACCCTACGCCTGCTGCCGGCCCCAGGTGGCGTGGCGGTGGGCACTCAGAGCACCCAAGGGTGCCCCCCGGCCCCGCTCATCTCCCCGCTCCTCGCTGCCAGGCAGCACTGGGCACCTGCAGGGGAGGCAGAGCTGTCAAAGGAGGATGACCCTGGGGGGACCGTGAGCTCAGCTGTGACCCCCAGATGCAGCCCCCATCCCCCCCCGGACCCCTCCATGCCACCCCCCATCAAACCCTTCTCAACCAAAAGCCTGGTTTCCCCCAAAAATGAGCAATTCTGGGGGCTAAGCCCCCCAAATTCCAACATTTCGACCCAAAACCCCCCCAGTGGGATCCTCCACCCAGAGCCTCGGGGCCACGAGGGGTCGCGGGGCACAGGTGGGGGGGTCACCGGTGCCCTGGACTCCTGGGTTCACTCCTTGCGCTTTGGGGGCTGTGCAAGACCCCCCCACCCCGAGCTGGGCCCTGGGATGGGTGCTGCACCCAAATCCACCCTAATGGGGGTGCCACTGGCTATGGTGCGTAGGGGGGCTGGGGGCCACCGCGGAGCCCCCCTCCCCCACGGGTGCTTCCCCAGTGGGGAGGGGGACCCCATCCCCTGCACCCCCAGGGAGCCCTGGGGGGGCTGCGCTGATGGAAGGGGGATGCAGGCAGAGGGTCCCCCCCTTCCCCTCCCCGCCGCCCCTCCCCCTCCCCGGCGCCCAGGGGGTGATGCCGCGGCTGGGACCCCCCCCTCCCACCTCCGGGGGGGGTCCCCCGCTCCCCCCAGGCCTCATCCTCGCCCCCGCCCCCCGGACATCGCCCCAGCTGGGCGGCTCGACCGCGGCACCTACCCTGGGGGGCTGCATGGGGCCGAGGGCGGGGGGACCGGGGGGGGGCGCCCCGGGGCGGGGGGGGGGGGGCCCCCGGGGCCGGGCGGGGATGCTCGGGGCCGGGCGGGGGCCGGGGCGCTGCGGCGAGGGATGCTCCGCACCCGCCCGGCTGCTGGGTCCTAAGCGCCTCCCGCCAGCGCGCCGGTACCACCCGGCCCCGGCCGCCCCGGTCCCGCTGGAGCGGCGGCACCCGGCGGCGGGAGCGGCGGCTGAAGCCCGGCTCTGCTCCCCCGGGATGCGGGATGGAGGGGGGGGGCTAGGTGTCCCCCCCCGGTGCCTGCCCCGCGTGGTGCTTCGGGCCTCAGTTTCCCCAATCGCCCCGCAAAGGGGGTGGGGGGGGTCGCTTGGAGGGGGAGGCTGGGAGGGAGCAGCCTTTTTGTGGGAGACAAAGCGGGGGGCGGGGGGGCGGGGGGGGGGCCGGCCCGGGAGGCACCCGGGGGGGGAGGGGGCAGCGGGAGGGAGGGGGCAGGTGTCAGATCCGCGGGGGGGGCACAGGGTGGGGAGGGGGACGGGTGCAGGGGGGTGCACAGGACTGGGGGGGGCGCTCAGAGGGGTCGCAGAGCCCCCCCGGCTCTGCCCACTCCCAAGCCCAGTACCCCTTCCCTTGCTACCAGTTCGGCAATGGAGCAACTGGGATCGGGGGTAACGCCCCCCCCCCCCCAGTGCCTCAGTTTCCCCAGGGCATACGGGGGGCTCCCCACCTCCTCCCGGGGCCGGCATCACCCCAAAAACCTGCACAAGCCGCGAACTTCCCCCCGCAGTGCCGGGACCCCTGTCCACGCGTTGCCTGGGGGGGTCGGGGGGGGGGGGGGGGGTCGAGCAGCCTCCGCCGGGGCGCGGTGCGGGGGGGGGAGGGGCAGGCGGGCCACGCGTGTCGTGCCGCAGGGCCCCCCCCGCGTCACGCGCCCATTGCTAGGTTACGACGGACCCAAAAATAAACCCATCCAAACCAGATTAGAAACGCGGGACCTGGGATGAACCGGCGCCGGGGCCCTCCCGCCCCGCACGCGCCAGGGACCCCGTGGGCGCACCCACGCTGTCCGGTGTGTGCCCCCCCCCCCCCCCCCGCCTCCATCCCCTGCGTGCTTCCCGGGCCACGTGCAGCAGCTGGGAACAGGAATCGATGCCGCTGCCCGGGGTGGGGGAAACACCTGGGACCCCCTTGTCCTGGTCACTCGTGGGTGCCCACCCTACCCCAGCCTGGATGCCCACCCACCCCGAGTGCCCACCCACCCCACATCCTGGATGCCCACCCCCCCATGAGTGCCCACCCCCCACACACCCTGGGTGCTGGATTCCCAACCCCCCTAGTGCCCACCCCACGCCAGCCTGGATGCCCACCCACCCCGAGTGCCCACCCCACCCCACCCCCATCCTGGACACCCACTCCCCCCTGAGTGCCCACCTTAGCTGCCCACCCACCCAAGCTCACACCCCACCGGCCCCCACCTCTTCCCTCCCTCCCCACCAGCGTTCAACCGCGCTGACACCCCCCCCAGCACCCCGACGTTTCGGGGATCCCTCGCAGTGGGGGGGCGCAGACCCCACAAGCCAGGAAGGAGCTGGCTTCGAGGAGCATCACCCCCCCCCCCGGGTGTCCGCAATGGTAGCAGGGGGTCTCCACACCCCCTCGCCCCTGCACACAGGGTGCATCTTGAGAATGGGGGGGTCCTGGGGGGGTTTCTTCTCCCTGGGGAAACTGAGGCAGGGCCCGCGCGGCGCCGGTGACAGCAGATCGATGGCTTTGCTCTTTCCTGCCACCGGCGCATCAATAATTCAGCCTTTTTCCTGCCACCGGCGCATCAATAATTCAGCCTTGGGGGGGGGGGGGGGAGGGGGGAGGGGGAGGGGCGAGCCGGACAGGACACAGCCTCATAGACACCCACCAGCTCCCCCTACTCCCCCCCGCCATGCCCTCCCGCAGCGGGGGGGCAGACACCCCCCAGCCCAGGGACCCCCCCAGCTCCTCTGCTCCCCAACTGCCCTGGCACCGTGCCATGCAGGCCCCCGAAAACACATGCCCAGGGGTCCTTGTGTGGCCCCAAACCTTGACACCCCCCACCCAGCTCCCCCCGGGGTGGTCCTGTCCCCCCAAAAGGGGCTGGCTGCTGGCCCCCACCCTACAGCCCAGCCAGACCCTGGGGGGCTCGGTGTGGTGGGTGCTGGGGGTGGGGGGCTGCCTTGGCATTATGAGGCATATGGTGCCCTAGCACCCCAGTATGTCAGCACCCCAGCATCCTGGCACCCCAGCACCCTGGTGCCCAAGCACCCCACTATCCCAGCACCCTGGCACCACAGCAACCTAACATCCCAGTACCTCAGCACCCCACCACCCTGAGACTGCTGGCACCCCATCATCCTGGCACCCCAGTACCTATTAACTTGGTACCCCAGCACCAAGGCTCTATAGCACCCCAGCACCCCGGCACCCCAGCACCCCCCTGGCATACCATACCCCAACACCGCAGCACCCTGGCATACCCGTACCCTGGCACCCCAGCACCCCAGCACCCTGGCATACCCATACCCAGGCACCCCAGTACCCCAGTGCCCTGGCACCCCAGCACCCTGGCATCCCAGCACCCCCCTGGCATATCCATACCCCAAAACCCCAGCACCCCAACAGCACCCTGGCATACTCATACCTGAGCATCCCAGTACCCCAGTACCCTGGCACCCCAGCACCCCAGCAGCACCCTGGCATACTCATACCTGAGCATCCCAGTACCCCAGTACCCTGGCACCCCAGCACCCCAGCAGCACCCTAGCACACCTGTACCCCAGCACCCCAGCACCCTGGCACAGCTGACTGGCTCCTCCAGCTGTGCCAGCACATCTGGAGAGCCCCGGCCTGCACGCAGGGTAAGCATGTTTGCACGTGTGTCTCGTGTGCCTGTGGCTGGCTGGGGGACACACGCGTGCCCACATGTATGGCAGGTGCATCTGTGTGCATGCACACGTGTGTGAACCTGGCGTGTTTCACATGCAGGTGATCGGGGTGCACACACGTGTGCGTGTCTCCAGCGTGTGTGTGCACACACTAGTGTGCATGCCTGTGTGTCTGTGTGTGGACACTGCACGCGTGTGCTCCCATGCAGCCCACACGCCTGCAGCCGGGCAGCCGGCACCAATCCTGCCCAGCACGCTGCTGGGGGCATGGTGCTGTGCCAGCTCCCCCCAGGATGCCTGGGACCCACGCAGGTCCCCCCCAGGGTGGCACAAGGACAAGGACACCCAGATTCCCCCAGCAGGCTGCCAAGGTCAGGGTGTGGGTGCCGCAGCCGGGGCACCCTCGCTGCGGGGGGGTCTGGGTGCTGGGGGGGGCCGGGCTGGCAGCGGGTGCTGGGCAGGGATTAGCACCCGGATTAAAGTGGAGAAATTGAGGACAATCAAAGGACAAAATTCACTGGCAGCCAGCAGTGGGGAGGGGGGTGACGATGGCAGGGGTTGGGGGGACAGCATGGGGTGGCCCCCAACGAGAGGGAGCGCACGCTGGGGCGCAGGGAGCAGCGGGTGGAGGGGGGGCAGGGTTAGGAGCACCCTGGGGACACCCCGCTCCATCTGGCAGGGGGTCCCCTCTAATTACTGCCCACCCCCACCCCCACTAAAAAGCTGCATCATCTCCGCGCGGTTTGTTCCAGCTCCTTTCCCTCCAATTCCAGACCCAAAACCCAGCACAAATGGTTCGTGGCTAAAAATACACCCGGGGCGCAGTGCCACGGCCACGCGTTGGGGGGGTGGGGGGCACCCCCCCCGGCTGGGCCAGCGGCACCCAGGGGTGCCCCTCCACAGGGACCCCAGGAGGGGACCTGTCCCCTCCATCCCGGGGTGGTGGTGGGCTGGGTGGGAGGTCGGAACAGGGGGATTTGGCCTGGAATGGGGGGTCTGGGTCAGTGCCGTGGGTGCGGGTTGGTGCCGTGGGTGCGGGTGGGTGCTATGGGGTGCAGGTGGGTGCTGTGGGGTGCGAGTTGGTGCCGTGGGGTGAGAGTTGGTGCCGTGGGGTGCAGGTGAGTGCTGTGGGGTGTGTGTCGGTGCTGTGGGGTGTGTGTTGGTGCCATGGGTGCGGGTGGGTGCCATGGGTGTGCGTTGGCACTGTGGGGTGCAGGTTGGTGCTGTGGGGTGTGTGTTGGTGCTGTGGGGTGCAGGTTGGTGCCGTGGGATGTGGGTTGGCGCTGTGGGGTGCGTGTGGGTGCTGTGGGGTGTGTGTTGGTGCCGCAGGCGAGGGCTGGTACAACCAGTGGGCACCAGCACAGTGGGAGGGGGCAGGTGCTGGGGCAGCACAGGAAGGTTTGGGCTGGGGCTGGGGCAGGGGTGACATGGGGCGGGGGTGTGGGTGGGGCTGGGGCTGACACGGGGATGAGGATGGGGATGGGATGAGGATGTGGGCAAGGACGAGATGGGATGGGGAAGGGTATGCGGATGGAAAAGGAGATGAGGATGAGGACAGGGATGGGATGGGATGGCATGGCATGGCATGGCATGGGATGGCATGGGATGGCATGGGATGGCATGGGATGGCATGCGATGGGATGGGATGCAATGGGATGGGGACAGGGATGGGATGGGGACAGGGATGGGATGGGGACAGGGATGGGGTGGCATGGCATGGCATGGCATGGCATGGCATGGCATGGGATGGCATGGGATGGCATGCGATGGGATGGGATGCAATGGGATGGGGACAGGGATGGGATGGGGACAGGGATGGGATGGGGACAGGGATGGGGTGGGATGGGATGGGATGGCATGGCATGGGATGGCATGGGATGGCATGGGATGGCATGCGATGGGATGGGATGCAATGGGATGCAATGGGATGGGGACAGGGATGGGATGGGGACAGGGATGGGATGGGATGGGGTGGGATGGGATGCGATGCGATGGGATGCAATGGGATGGGATGAGGACAGGGATGGGATGGGATGGGATGCAATGGGATGGGATGGGGACAGGGATGGCATGCAATGGGATGGGATGGGATGGGATGGGATGTGATGGGATGCGATGGGATGCGATGGGATGGGATGGGATGGGGTGGGATGGGATGGGATGAGGACAGGGATGGGATGGGGATGAGGATGGGGATGGAAGTGGAATGGATGGGATGGGATGCAGTGGGATGGGGACAGGGATGGGATGGGATGGGATGGGATGCGATGGGATGGAATGCAATGGGATGGAATGCAATGGGATGGGATGGGATGGGATGGGGACAGGGATGGGATGGGATGGGATGCAATGGGATGGAATGCAATGGGATGGAATGCAATGGGATGGGATGGCATGGAATGGCATGCGATGGGATGGGGACAGGCATGGCATGGAATGGCATGGAATGGCATGGGGACAGGGATGAGATGGGACGGGGATGAGACGTGAAGGGATGGGGTCAGGGATGGGCCGGGCCGGGGAGCGGCGCGCCCGGGGGGCTCGGCCCACCAGGGGTTAAGCGGGCGCCGCTGCCATTGGTCGCGGGCGACGCGGCGGCAGCCAATGGGCACGGGCCGTGCGCGGGGTGCGCCGCGCCGGGGCCGCCCCCAGACCCTGTCCCGGGGCCGCGGGTGCGCGCTGCAGCCGGCGCGGGGCTCGGCTCGGCTGCGCTCGGCTGCGCTCAGCCCGGCTCGGCTCGGCTCGGCCTGGCCCGGCCCGGCCCGGCCCGCCTCGGCTCGGCTCGGCCCGGCCCGGCCCGCCTCGGCTCCGCCCGCGCGCCTCGGCTCGGTTCGGCCCGGCCCGGCCCGGCCTGGCGCGGCCCGCTCAGCTCCGTTCGGCACCGCTCGGCTCCGCCCGGCTCGGTTCGGCTCCGCTTGGCTCGGTTCGGCTCCGCCCAGCTCGGTTCGGCTCGTTTTGGTCCGGTTCGGCTCGGCCTCCCCTGGCCGCCCTCCTCCGCACCGGCCCGGTACCAGGCCCCGGTAACGCCCCGGGAGGCGGGGGGCGGTGAGCATCCTCCCGCGGGCTCCGTCCGCAGCAGCGCCGGGGCCGGGGGGGCCGGGCGGGAGCGGGGGGGGTCGTGAGGGGCCGGGGTGCCCGGGGGGAGCAGGGGGGCCGGGGAGGCCGTGAGGAGCTGGGTGGCCCGGGGGGGGTCGTGAGGAGCTGGGGTCCGGGGGGGCCGGTGCCGCCTCCGCAGCGCGGGGGGTGCGGGGCGGCGGCAGGTGGGAGCCCCGGGGCAAGCCAGGACCCGGGTGGGCAGCGGCCCACGGGCACGCAGTGACACGGGGTGACAAAGCCACCCGTGCCGTGACACCGGGCGAGGAGCCAGCCCACTGCGTGCTGTGGCAGCGGGTGGCCGGAGCCAGCCCATGATGTGCGTGGTGACAGTGGGTGACCAAAGCCACCCCACAACATGACACTGCGTGACCAAAGCCACTCTACGCCGTGACACCGGGTGACCAAAGCCACCCCACACTGTGACACTGCATGACCAAAGCCACTCTACGCCATGACACCAGTGACAAAGCCACCGCGCACCATGACACTGCGTGACTAAAGCCACTCTACGCCGTGACACCGATTGACAAAGCCACCCCACAGCACCTGCTGTGATACCAGGTGACAACGCCACCCCACACCGTGACGCTGCGTGACCAAAGCCACTCTACGCTGTGACACCGGGTGACCAAGCCACCCCGCGCCGTGATGCCAGGCGAGCAGTGAGCCCAGCGCATGCCATGTCACTGGGTAACAGCCCGCCCCACGCTGTGACACTGGGTGAGCAGTGAGCCTGGTGCCTGCTGTGACACTGGGTGACCAAAGCCACCCCCTGCCACCACACCGGTGACCCAGCCACCCTGCACCGTGACACCAAGTGAGCAGTGAGCCTGGTGCCTGCCGTGACACTGGGTGACCAAGCCACCCTGTACCGTGACAACAGATGACTGAGCTGTTCTGTGCCGTGACAGCAGGCAAGCAGCAAGCCTGGCACTTGCGGTGACACCGGGTGACCGAAGCCACCCTATCCCACATGCTGTGACACTGGGTGACACAGCCACCCCCACTCTGCAATACCGGGTGTCTGAAGCCGCCCTGCACCGTGACACCAGGTGAGCAGCTGGCCCAGCGCATGCTGTGACACCGGGTGACCAAAGCCACCGTGTGCAAGCCAGCCCCGTGTGCCGGTGCCGTGTCCCCTGCACCCGTGTGACACCGCGGGGCAGAGCGTGGCCATGGGGGCCCTCGGGGGGCCGGGGGCCCCGCTGCTGCTGGCCCTGGCGCTGCTGGCACCCTGGGGGTCCGCGGGTGGGAGCTGCCCCCCGCGCTGCATCTGCGCCTCCAACATCCTGAGCTGCTCGCAGGCGGTGCTGAGCGCCGTGCCGGCACCGCTGCCCCGCTTCACTGCCGTCCTCGACCTCAGCCACAACAATGTCAGCCGGCTGCGCGCCGACTGGGCGCCGGGGCGCCTGGCCCACCTGCACGCCCTGCTGCTCAGCCACAACGGGCTCTCCTTCGTCTCCACCGAAGCCTTCAGCCACGTACCCCACCTGCGGCACCTGGACCTCTCCTCCAACCGCCTCCGGGCGCTGGAGGAGAACCTCTTCAGCGACCTGGCCGAGCTGGAGGTGCTGCTGCTCTACAACAACGAGATCTCCGCCGTGGATCGCACCGCCTTCGACAACCTGGGCCGCCTCCGCAAGCTCTACCTGGGCCAGAACCGCATCGCCCGCTTCCCGCTGGAGCTGCTGCGGGACGGCAGCCGCCTGCCCCAGCTCGCCCTGCTCGACCTCTCGGCCAACCGCCTGCGCAGCGTGCCCGTGGGCGAGCTGCAGGCGCTGCCCGCCTGGCTGCGCGACCGCCTCTACCTGCACGGCAACCCGCTGGCCTGCGACTGCCCGCTCTTCCAACTGGTGGCCCGCGGCCACCGGCGCCGCCTCAGCGCCGTGCTGGATTTCCAGGAGGAGCTGCGGTGCCACCTGCCCAGCGCCCCGACGCCCGTCGGCATCCTCGCTCTGGCCGGCCGGCAGCCCCTCAACTGCAGCGAGGCGCGGGAAGCGGTGCTGGAAGCCCACCTGGGTGACACCGTCACCCTCAGCTGCGACACCCGGTTGCGGGGGGTGCGTAGCCGGCACTGGGTGACGCCGGGAGGCGAACGGGTGCTGGAGGAAGGGGGGAACGGCAGCGCTGCCCTCCTGGCCAACGGCAGCCTGCAGCTGCGGGCGCTGCGCCCCGAGGACGCCGGCACCTACGCCTGCTGGGTGGCGGGTCCCCTCCTCAACGAGACCCTTTACGTGGAGCTGCTGGTGCACAACTTCACCCTGCACGGTCCCCACGACACCCTAAACACCGCCTACACCACGCTGGTGGGCTGCATCCTGAGCGTGGTGCTGGTGCTCATCTACCTGTACCTCACCCCCTGCCGCTGCTGCTGCTGCCGCAGCACCGACAAGCCCCCGGCACCCCGCGACGACAGCATCAACTCCTCGGTCCTCAGCGCCACCCCCAACCATGCCCGTGTTCCCGGGGAGCCCTGCCGGTCCCGCTCAGCCTCCACCGCCAGCCCGGGGCAGAACGGCAGGTTCAAGGTCGGGGGGACCCCCCAGCTGCCCCCCCGGCACGGCCCCCAAGGCGCAGAGGAAGGTGTCGGATCCGGACTCGGTCAGCTCAGTCTTCTCCGACACCCCCATCGTGGTGTAGGGGACCGTCCCCAGGGACGCCCCCTGTCCCCACTGCCGCTGGGACCCCTTCCCGACGGATGCGCTGCGGGCAGGAGGGGCAGCCCGGCCCCCCCCCGCCCCCGCCACATCCCCAGCTTGTGGGGGGACGCGCCATTGCCCCCCTGGACTGAGCATCGCCGCTGGCCACCCACACTGGCTTCTGCCAAGGTCACCGCCACCGCGCTGGCACCACGAGGGACAGGGGGTCTCCGGTGGGAGCAGCGTGGCCGCAGAGCAGGGGGGCACCGGCCCCGCTGCCCACCGGGTGCCGAAGGACTGGGGGTGACAGTGACAGTGCCGGCTCAGTGGGTGCCCCCCAGGGATGGCAGCAGCAGGGGCACCCCCAGGCACTGGGAGGGGGGCACCTGCCCCCTCCCCACGGTGCCAGCCCCTCCCCGCGCCCCCCCGGCATGTGTATCGTGAAGCATGAGTCCAACCGAGCAGCATGTGCCACCCCGGCCAGCGCTCGGCTTGGGGGGGACACGAGGGGCATGTCACCCCCAGGGTGCAACTGCCCCCCCCAGCCCCCGCCCCGTGCAGCCCACAGCCACAAGCAGAGCCCCCCCCCCCCGCAGGGAGTGGGATCCTCGGGGGCTCCAGCACCCCAAATGGGGGGTACCCCCTGCACCCCCCTGGCCCTGCGCCCCAACAGCCCAGCCTGTGTCCCCCATGTGTGTCCCCCCAGGCCGTGTGTCCCCCCCCCCCCCGCGCTGGCGGCTGCCCGCTGATGCCTTGGCCAAAATAAACGTGTTTCCCCGTGGTGCCTGCGCAGCCCTCGCAGTTCCGGGGTGCTGAAGGGTCCTTGGGATGGGGACCCCTCACTGGGCAGGGGGGGGTCAGGGACAGGGACAGCGCCACCACACCAGCCTGGCGGGACCCCCCCCCCGACCCCCCAGGATGGGGAGCCAGGCTGGTGGCAGGGGGGTTAGGCTGCATGGGGGCCCCTGCTGGGCTGGTGTCCATCTGGGGCACACGGGGGGGGGGGCTGGGGAGCAAGGGGTGTGGGGGAGGAGGGGGGGCTCACGCTGCCACCCTGGTCACCCTCCCCAGCGCACCCACCCCTGGGCCCCGCCGACCTCCTGCCTGTCAGGCTGTGCTAGAAGGGGGCCTAAACACCACCCCCCCCAGCACCCCAGTGACCCCCTCCCAGCACCCCACTGGTCCCCCCAGCACCCCACTGACCCCTTCAGCACACAGTGACCCCCAGCACCCCTCTCCCAGCACCTCAGTGACTCCCCCCAGCACCCCAGTGACCCTGGTGACCCCCTCCCAGCACCCCACTGACCCCCCCAGCACCACACTGCCCCCCCCCCAGCACAACGCCCCCCCCCCCCCAGCCCCCAAAATAGCATGGGGACCCACAGGACACAACCTGCTCCCCCCCGCCCCTCCATTACTCAGCTTTTTCTTTCTTTCTTTCTTTTTTTTTAAAAAAAGAAACAAAAAACAGCAATAGTAATTCTTATAAATATCCGCGGCCAGTGGGGGGGCCCGGGGGGGGCCCGGTGGCCGGTCCTGTGCCAGGACCCCCCCCGGCCGCGGCCGCCTCCGCTCCCGGGGGCTGGTTTAGCAGCAAGAACAGAACTGAGAGTCTTGAGGTATTTTTCCGGAGGTTGGATTTTTCCTTCTCGTTTCCTTGGGGGTGGGGGGGAATTGGGGGTCGGTTGTATTTTTTGTTTTTTCCCCCCTCCTTCCTCGGCTTTTCGGCATTTTTCCAGCGAGGGCTTCCTCATGCCCGCGGTGGAGGGACGTGGGGGGACACCCACGCCTGGTGGGGGGTGGCCCCGGTGGCCCCTCCGTTAATGGGCTTTGGACTGCGGGAGAGAGGTGCTGGGTCAGCGGGGGGGGGCAGAGACCCTGGGCCCCACCGTGTCCCCCGACCATGTTAGGGTGTCCCCACAGTGTCCCCCACCCAGGGTTAAGGTGGCCCCAGAGGGAGCATCACCCACCATGGATGAGCGTGGCCCCAGAGGGTCCCCATCCCACACCCCACACCCCCCCAGGGTTAGGGTGGCCCCAGAGGGAGCATCACCCACCATGATGAGTGTGGTCCCAAAGGATCCCTATCCTCCCATCCCCCACCCCCCCCGCCCCCAGCCCTGGGTTAGGGTGGCCCCAGAGGGTCCCCATCCCCCCTCCCCCAAGGGTTAGGGTGGCCCCAGAGGGAGCATCACCCACCATGGACGAGTGTGGTCTAAGAGGGTCCTCATACCCCACCTCCCAGGGTTAGGGTGGTCCCAGAGGGTGTCCCCCCACCAAGGGTTAGGGTGGCCCCAGAGGGTCCCCATACCCACAGCCCCCAGACTTAGGGTGACCCCAGAGGGAGCATCACCCACCATGGATGAGTGTGGTCCCAAAGGATCCCTGTCCTCCCATCCCCCCCCCCCGCCCCCAGCCCTGGGTTAGGGTGGCCCAGAGGGTCCCCGTACCCACAGCCCCCAGATTTAGAGTGACCCCAGAGGGACCATCACCCACCATGGATGAGTGTGGTCCCAGAGGGTCCCCACCCCCCCTGCCCCCCCAGGGTTAGGGTGGCCCCAGAGGGTCCTCATACCCCCCCCAGGGTTAGGGTGGCCCCACCCCACCCACGACCAGGATGTCCCAGGACCCAAGACCACCGTGTTCCCCCTGCAGTGTCCCCTACCCTGTGCCAGGGGGACCCACAGGGTCCCCATGGTGTCCCTCACCTGAGACGCGGGTACCCCCATGGCATCGCCCACCCAGGGTCAGGCTGTCCCAGAGGGTCCCCACGGTGTCCCCTACCAGGGACACGGGTGTCCCCAGAGGGTCCCCACTGCATCCACCACATCACCCAAAGACCCAAGGCCACAGTGTGCCCCAGGGACCCCCACCCAAGGTTGGGGGGTACCCAGAGGGTCCTCATAGTGTCCCTCAGCTGGGACACAGGTGTCCCTCGAGGGTCCCTATGCCACCCCCTACCTTGACCCCCAGCGTCCCCCTGCTCTGAGGGCTGGGGTGCCCTCAGGCAGCCCCAAGCCCTGTCCCCTGTGGGTGCTGGTGGCCCTGGGGGGTCCCCCCCATTTCACTGCTGGGTGCTCACTGCAGGGCACCCCAACACCCGCCGCCACCCCCCCAGCTCAGCAGGGACCCCCCCTCCCATCTCAGCCCTACCTTCAGGGCGCTCCGCTTCTCCTCGAAGCCCAGGGGGGTGCCTGGCTTCTTCCTGCGGACGGAGCCCCCCAAGTCGGGGGGTGCCGGGCTGGGGGGCGGCGGGGGAGCAGGCAGGGGCGGCGCAGGCTTGGGCTTGACGGGCCGGCAGTAGGTGGCCGTGTTCTTGCGCTTCTTTACCTCATCCTCGGAGATGCAGCGGGGGGGCAGTGGCCCCCCCGGTCCGTGCAGTGGTGAGCCTCGGGGGTCCGCGGCAGCAGCGGGGGGTCCGCGGCACTCGGGGGGGGGCAGGCGTTTCACTCGTGTTGCACCGTTGAGGACGGCGGTGGAGGAAGCAGCCGGGCAGCCCGGCGGGGGGGGTTTCGTCTTGCCGGGGAGGGGGGAAACCTGGCAGCTGGGGGTTTTGCTTTTGACCCCATCCCCTGAACAGGTCCGTTTATAGGGGGGGCCGCCAGCGGCGAGGGGGGGCTTCCATTTGCGGGTGTCCGGATCCATCCCGCCGGCCACTTCCCGGGCTCGGGAAGATTTGCTGGCCTTGGTGGAAGGCAACTTGCTGAAGGAGGGCGAGGGGATGTTGGCGGGCAGGGGGGAGGTGATGGACTGGCTGCCCCCCCCCCCCGCACTCGGGCTGGCTGCAGGCGGCCGCGGCGTGGGGGGACCCCCACCGTGTAGTTGAGGCTGGCGGGGACCCGGCCCTCCCGGGTGCCGGGGGGGGCTGCTGCCGCCCCCAAGGTCCGTGGGGGGGGGGAGGAAGGGGGGGCGGCAGGACCACAAGGGGGGGGCGGCAGGGCTGGGGGCGGCTGGGGGTGTGTGGAGAGGGGGCTCAGCTGCTGGAGGGATCTTCCTGTGGGAAGGGAGGGGAAAGGTGAGATGGGACCCCCCCCAAATCCCTGCTCCCATCCCTGGCCCTCCCACATCCCTCCCCCGGTTCAGGTGGGGAGGGGGTGAGACAGGACCCCCCCCAGATCTCTGCTCCCTGCCACATCCCCCCCAGTTCAGGTGCAGATGGTGAGACAGGACTCCCCCAAATCCCTGCCCCCACCCCTGCCCTTGCCATGTGCTCCCCAAACCAGGCAGGGAGGGGGTGAGACAGGACCCCCCCCAGATCTCTGCACCCTGCCACATCCCCCCCAGTTCAGGTGGAGAAGGTGAGACAGGACCCCCCCCAAAACCCCTGCTCCCATCCCTGACCCTTCTGTGTCCTCCCCAAACCAGGCAGGGAGGGAGTGCGATGGGACCCCCCCCCAAGCCCCCACTCCCATCCCTGCCCCCCCCCCCCATCCTCATCCTCCCCAAACCAGTCAGGGAGGGAGTGTGCTGGGACCTCCCCCAAAGCCCCCACTCCCATCCCTGCCCCCCCACCATGTCCTCCCCAAGCCAGGCAGAGGGGGGGTGCGATGGGACCCCCCCCCCCAAGACCCAGCTCCCACCCCTGCCCCCCCTAGTTCATGCCACGCTGGCACCCCCGGAAGGGCAACCCCCACGCTGGGGCTGGGTGGCTTTGCACTCTGGCCCCCAGCAGCACCCACTGCCCCCCCCCAGCCGCTCCCTGGCCCCCAGCAGCACCCCCAGCACCCCCCGCCCCCCCGGCTGCTCCCCCCTCACCGCCACATGTGGGAGCTGAGGTGCCGCTCCAGCATGGAGCCCAGCGCCGAGCAGAACCGGTCAAGCCGCCGGTTGAAGACGTAACAGCCGGGGCTGACCAGGCGGCTCCCGAAGGTGCAGAACTGTGGGGGACCCCCACCCAGTCAGCATGCCCCCCCCCCCCCCCCCCCCAGCATCCCACCCAGTGCAGGGCCCTGCGGGATGCAGCCGGGTGGGTTGACGGGGGGTGGGTCAAGGGTCCCTAACCCACCCCGGGGTCCCCTCACTCACCGCCTGGGGCCGCGGTGGGCGCGTGGGGGGGCGTGGGGGCTCCTCGCCCCCCTCCTCCTCGCTCTCCTCGCTCGACACCCGGCTGCCCCCCTTGGGCAGGGGGAAGGGGAACACCCCCGTGCCCCCCTCCCTAGAGGCGGCTGGCGCATCCTCAGAGTCACTGTCAGAGGACAGCCGGGCCCTGCACCAGAAATTGGGGGATGGGAGACGTTTGGGGTGCCCCGTATGGGGGTGTCACCATTCCCACCCCCCCTCCCCAGACGCTGGGGTCCTTACCTGGGGAGCAGGCAGTGGGAGTGGGGCAGCTTGGCTCGGCAGGGGGGGGTGCTGGGGGGGCCGGTGGGGAGCTGCGGCAGTGAGGAGGGGTCCTGCGGTGGGGGTGGCAGTGGGTCCTTTCCGGGGGGGCTCCTCTCCTTCGGGGCCTCGCCCTTGCGGGAGCTGGCCTTCAGCTCAGCCACCAGCACGTCAAAGTCCTTGGCTCGCCCCTGCACCTCGCGGCGCTGGTGCACCGAGTGGATCTGTGCCGGGCGACAGCGGCGACGGGGTCGGTGAGGGGGGGGAGTGGCGAGAAAACACCCGCCGGGACCCCCCCTCCTCCAAAAGCCTCTGGGCAGGATGACGGTGGCCCCTCCGCTGTCCCCCCCACCCCCGGGCATCCCACTACCTTGCAGGTCAGCAAGCGGGTGCAGATCTTCTTGGTGTCGGGGTTGAGCACGCCGCACTGCCTGTTCAGGTCGCACTCCTTGCCTGCGGGCAGAGGAAGGCAGCAGGATGCCGGGGGGGGGTCGCAGGCGTGGGGCTGAGCTCTGTTTTGGGTGGGGGGCAGCAAATGCTTTGCCCCTCCCCCCCCCCCTCCATGTCTGGCCCCGGTTTTGGCAGGATGAGAGTGGCGGCGGCGGGGGGGGGGGGGCTCTGGCGGCAGTGGGGAGGCACGGCCTCACCGGGACCACCGCTGGCTGGCCGTGGGCCCCCCCTCTTCAGGGGTCACCCCAACCCACCCCGGCCAGGGCTGGAGATGGAGGCCCCCCCTCCTCAGAGCGACAGGCTGCAGCATCCCCACTCGGGGGGGGACACACAGCAGCCCTGAGAGTCATCCTCTGTGGGGTGGGGGGGCCACCACCTCATGGCCCCCCCGTGCCCCTCCCCGGGGCGAGTCCCCCCGCTTTTGCCCCCAGCCTGGGTCCTGCTAATGGCATCGCTCCCTGTCCGCAGCATCTGCCCAGCTCCCATGTCTGGGGGGGGGGTTTACACACGCGAAGGGGGGGGGTGTTTGACCCTGGCTCACACTCTTGCCGCACGCCGCCGCCGCCGTTCCTCCGGGCCAGCCGGCACCGCGGGCAGGGACCCTAAACCTGCTGGGTGAACGGAGCTGGGGTCAGGGCACGGCTCCCCGGGGTGTGGGAGGGGAGGTGGGCGATGCCCCCTGGGTACCTACCCCGCTGCTGGGCCCGGCCACCGCAACACCGGCACCGGGATGCCGCATGGGGATCCAGTGCCGCGCGGCACCGACCTGCCGCCCCCACCCCGTCGCCGGCAAGGAAAGGGGGACTCACGCGCCAGCTTCTTGTGGGATCTGGGGGGCGGCTTGGAGGCACCCGCGTCCTTCTCCCCCGGGGCAGGCGCGCTCTCCGGTTTGCACCCGGGGCCGTCAGCGGGCATCGCCGAATCCCCCCCGACCGCGGCCGACACTGGGGGCTCTTTCGGCACCGCAGCGGTGGCGGGTTTCCCCAGGGGTTCCTTGGAGTTGGTGGGCATGGCTTTGGGGGGCACCTTGATCCCGTGCCCGTCCGGTTTGGGGATGCTGGGAATCTTCTCCAGGTTGACTACAGGCACGAACAGGCTGGGGAGAGAATTTGGGGAGGGGGTGTCAGAGCGGCCGGGCGGCGGGGGAGGGGCAGAGCCGCCCGGGCCGGTGCCTCACCAGAGGTTGTTGTCCTTGTCTGGCCGCTCGGGCAGGGGCTGGACGCGCCCACGGGCACCGGGGTGCTTCTCCCGCAGCGCCTTGGCCCCCCCGGGGGTCCCGCCGGGGGTCCCGCCCGCCTGCCCGTTGACGGCGACGTGACACTTGGCGGCGGCGGCGCGGGTGTAGAGCTTGCTGAGCGGGCCGTGCCGGCGTTCTGCCGGGATGGCGGGGATGGAGCCGGGGAGGGGGGAAAGCCCAGCGTTAGCCCATGCTGGGGGTCCCACCGCCAGGAGCCCCCCACCCTGGGCTGCACCGGCACAGCCAGCCCCGGCTGCCTTCCCGCATCCCTCCCAGTGTCAGAGGGGATGCTGGGGGGGGAGCCATGCCCGGAGCCCCCCCGGCTCACCGCAATGCTTCTGGAAGGCCTGGGGCTTCACCACCTGGCTGCAGTGGTTGCAAACCACCAGGTAAAACTCATCGTGTGCCGGGCAGTGGCCGAAGATGTTCATGTCTGTGGGGCGAGAGGCTGGTGAGCCGCGGCTGCCGGTGCCGCGGGAAGCGCCGCAGCCCGAGGGTCCGGGCTGGAAGCCAAGCACGGCCCCAAAACGCTGGGTTTTCACCCCAGAAGGGGGCTTACCTTCCTTAATCAGGGTCATGGCGTCCAGTTTCTTGCCAGCGCTCTTCCCGCTCTCCTCCAGCTCCAGGCCTGATCCTGCCAGGGACAAAACGCCATCAGCAGCGGCCGGCACAGGGATGGTCCCGTTGACCCCCAGCCCTGGCCAGCATCGGGGGCAGCCACCGAGTCCCCACCGCCGGCAGCACCACGGCTCCCGGCACCATTAAACGGGCTAAAATCAAACCAGAGAGACGGATCCATCCCGGGATGGGGGGCAGCCCCCTGTGCCACCGCCCCCAAGGTCCCTGTCCTGCCACCCACGCTGAAAGCCCACCACCGGTGGGATACCCCGGCCTGGCTGGGATGGGACACCCCCGGTCCCCACCCCGCCACAGCCCCGCAGCCTCACTGGCCGTGCCCAGCGTGTCCTGGCCCCAGCCGGCGGCACCAGGCTCTGCTGTGGGGGGACTGGTGTCCCTTGGGCCAGTGGTGATGGTGTCCTGGCCAGCTGGGCCATACTGGCTGCCCAGTTCCATCCAGCAGTGCTATACTGGGCACCCAGGGCTGTCTGGCTAGGCCATACTGGGTGCCCAGTTCCATCAGCAGTGCTAAAGTAGCACCATGGCTGTGCAGCTGGGCCATACTGGGTGCCCAGTCCATTCCCAGTTCTATCAGGCCATGCCATAGCAAGTGCCCAATCCCATCCAGCAGTGCCACACTGGGCACCCAGTCCTGCCAGCTGTGCTATACTGGGTGCCTAGTCCTTCCTGGCCGTGCTATAGTGGGTGCCTAGTGCCATCCAGCAGTGCCATACTGGGTGCCCAGGCCTGACCAGCAGTGCCATACTGGGCACCCAGCCCTGACCAGCACTGCCACACTGGGCGCCCAGCTGTGTAGAGCCCCTTCCAGCTGTGCCGGCAGCCTGTGCCATGCCCGCTGGCTGCCTGGTCCTGTCCAGCCAGGACATGGGGCACTGGTGGGGCAGTGCCCACCCTGAGTAGCTGGTGCTGGTGGCCACTGTGCAGAGCCCACTGGGACACTGCTGAACTCCCAGTACAGGGCACCTGGTTCCCAGTGCCCTGGCTGGGGTACCCAGTGCCACCTGCCTGGTCTGAGGTAATGATGGCAACCGGTTCCCAGTCTTGGCTACCCAGTTCCTGGTGTGGGCTACCCACTGCCCACTGCACCCAGGGGTATCTGGCACCTGGGGTGGGGCAGCTGGTAATTGGCTCCCAGTAATGGGCGTAGGGTTCCCAGTGACCAACTGGGCTGCCCGGTTCTCAGTGCCCAGTGCAAGATGTTCAGTGCCGGATTGAGCTGCCCAGTGCTGGGTCCCTGGTGCCTGGTTCCCAGTGCTGGATGCTGGGTTTGGCTGCCCAGTTCCCAGTGCCCGGTTCCGAGTGCCAGGTCTGGCTGCCCAGTGCAGGGCTCCCAGTGCCCAGTACAAGGTGCCCAGTGCCAAGTCAGGCTGCCCAGTGCAGGGTTCCCAGTGCCTAGTTCCTGGTACCTGGTTCCAGTTTTGCCTGCCCAACACAGGGCTTCCAGTGCCCGGCTCCTGGTTGCCCAGTTCCCAGTGCCAGCTCTGGCTGCCCAGTGCAGGGCTCCCGGTGCCCGGTTCCCATTGCAGGCTGCCAGTTTTGGCTGCCCAGTTCCCAGTGCCAGCCCTGCCTGCCCAGTGCAGGGCTTCCAGTGCCCGGCTCCTGGTTGCCCGGTTCCTGGTGCCAGCTCTGGCTGCCCAGTGCAGGGCTCCCAGTACCCGGTGCTGGCTGCCCAGTTCCCGGTGCCAGCTCTGCCTGCACAGCACAGGGCTTCCAGTGCGTGGCTCCTGGTTGCCCAGTTCCCAGTGCCAGCTCTGGCTGCCCGACACTGGGCTCCCAGTGCCCGGTGCTGGCTGCCCAGTTCCCAGTGCCAGCCCTGCCTGCCCAGTGCAGCGCTTCCAGTGCCCGGCTCCTGGTTGCCCGATTCCCGGCTGTGCTTGCCCAGCGCAGGGCTCCCGGTTCCCGGTGCTGGGTGCCCGGTTCCCAGTGCCAGCTCTCCCGGTCCAGCGCAGGGCTCCCGGTGTCCGGTTCCCATTGCAGGCTGCCAGCTCCGGCTGCCCGGTTCCCGGTGCCGGGTACCCGGTGCAAGATGCCCCGCTGCCGGTGCCCGGTTCCCAGCGCGGGTCGCCCGCCGCCGGTGCCCGCTGCCCGCCTGCCGCGCGGCGGCGCTAGGACCGGGGGGCGGCGGGCGCGGCCCCGCTGGCGGCAGCCCCCCCGCCCGCCGCCGCCGCCCCTCACCCGGCTCGGCCGGCGGCCCGGCCCGCTCCACCCAGGCGCTCCAGCTCTGCCCCGCGAACTCGTCCAGGCTGGGCAGCCGCCGCTCCGCCGCCATCGCCGCCGCCGCGCGCCCACGCGCCGCCATCGCCGCCGCCGCCGCCGCCGCCGCGGGAGCGCGCCCCCCCCCGCCGCCGCCGCCCCCGCCCCGCGCGCCCCCGCGCATGCGCCGCGCGCCCCCGCCCGCCCCGCGGCACCACGGGCGGTGTAGTCCCGCCAGCCTGCCCGCCCTGCCCGGGGCTGCCCCGCCACCGGGACTCCCCCTCGAGGGACAACCCCCCCGCCCCGGGACACCCCCCCCCCCCACCCCCCTCCCCGGCACCGGCACGGGACCCCCGCCACCGGGACCCCCCCGCTCCGGGCTCCCCCCCGGCACCGGCACGGGACCCCCGCCACGGGACCCCCGCCATGGGACACCCGCTCAAGGGTCACTCCCCCCGCCCCGGGACCCCCCCCCGGCACCGGCAGGGGCTCCCGCCACGGGACCCCCCCTCAAGGGATATTACCCCCGACCCGGGACCCCCGCCCTGGGACACCCCCTCAAGGGACACCCCACATCCCCGGGACCCCCCACCCCGGGACCCCCGCCCCGGGATCCCCCCGGCAACGGGACCCCCCCTCAAGGGACATCCCCCTGCCCCGGGACCTCCCCCCGCCCCGGGATCCCCCCCGCCCCGGGACCCCCCCCTTAAGGGACATTCCCCCGTCCCGGGACCTCCCCTCCGGCACCGGCACGGGACCCCCGCACGGGACACGCCCTCAAGGGACATCCCCCCGCCCCAGGAGCTCCCCCCCGCCCCGGGACCACCCGTCAAGGGACACCCTCCCACCCCGGGACCCCCCGCCCCGGGACACCCCCTCAAGGGACACTCCCCTCGCCCCGGGACCCCCCCCCCCCCCCCCCCCCCACTGCACTGGCTCGGGACCGCTGCCCTGGGACCCCCCGCCACGGGACACCCCCACCTCGGGACCCCCACCACCACGGCCGATCTGCGGCGCTCAGACCGGGGGTCCATACACCGGCAGAGGGGCTGGGACGGGGGGTCCATAGATCCCTATGCGGGGCTGGGGACCAGGGGTGCATGTACCGGCATACGGGCTGGGAACCGGGGGTCTCTATACCCCTATAGTGGACTGGACAGCCAGGGGTGACATATACCCCCTAAACAGGGCTGGGGGCACGAGGTTACCCCTGTTTGGTGCTGGACAACCAGGGGTTATATACACCCCCTATAAGAGCTGGGGACCTGGGGCTCACCCCTATATAAAACTGGACCCCCAGGAGTAACGTATACCCCCTATATGGGGCTCAACAGCCAGGGGTGACGTATACCCTGTATACAGAGCAGGGGATTCGGGGGTCATGTATACCCCCCTATACAGGACTGGGGACCCCAGGTTGTCCCCCCTATGGGACTGGACAGCCAAGGGCAGTATGGACTGCCTATACTGCCTATATAGGCACCTATATAGGGGCTGGGGACCCCGGATCCTATATGGGGGCTGGACTCCCAGGGTTACATATACCCCAACACAGGGGGGACAGCCAGGGCTATATATGCACCCCATACCCAGCCGGGGACCCAGGGCTTATACATACCCTATACAGAACTGGACATCCAAGTGCTCTATACCCTTCTATAGAGTTGGACAGCAGGGGTTACCCCTATAGAGAGCAGGATGCCCAGGGGTTATATATAGCCCCTATACATCAGCAGGTATTCAGTGTTTAATTACTCCCTGTACAGAGCTGGATACCCAGGGTTATATACAGCCCCTATATAGAGCTGGGCACCCGGGCTTGTTATATTCCCCTATACAGTGTTAATACACACTGTTAAATACAGACATTTAGGTGTTAATATACATCCCCTACAGAGAGCTGGCCATCCAGGGCTTCTACACCCGCTTTGGACATAGGGTGTTATCTATAGGAGGGCAGGACACCAGGAGTTACCCTGTGCAGAGCAGAACACCTGGGGGGGCGGGGCGGGGAGGGGAGGGGGCACGGTTATATATAGCCCCTGTACAGAGCTGGGCCCCTGGGACTTATACGTATATATCCATATAGAGCGCTGGACACCCAGGTATCACATATACCCTTATATACGGAGCAGGACATCCAGGGGTCGTACTCCCAAGAGAGAGCCAGACACTGGGGGGTATATGCACCCCTATCTAGAGCTGGTACCCAGGACTTTTATACGCCCCCCTACAGATGCGGACACCCCCGAGTTACACGTAGAGCCCCCCTATACAGAACGGGACACCCAGGGTTACGCAGACCCCTATACACTGCCAGGCAGCAGCAGTTAATGCCCCCTACCCAGGGTCACGCAGACCCCCTATAGCATCCATACCCCCCGACACCCCGTCCCCGGGCTGGCGGCCGGCGCGAGGTCCCGAGGGACAGGCGGGACCCCCGGGGGACAGGCGGGACCCCCGAAGTGGCTACTGCTTGTCGATGGCACCCTGCTCAGCCGCGCTGTCACGGGGTGCCGCCGGCGCGTGCCACGACGTCTCCTTCAGCACGAACCAGCAGTTCCCGGCCCACAGCAGGAAGTTGATGAAGCCGAAGAGCTGGGGGGGGAGAGGGGAGAGAGACCCCCGGTGGGGGGCACCCACGGGTGAGCCCCAGTCCCGGGCACCCCGTGCTCCTTGTGAGTCCCATGTGCCCCATGCAACCCATGCACCCATCACGCCCGATGTGCCCCGTGCACCCCTTGCACTCTACACACCCCATACACCCATGCCAGGGGGTGCATCACCACTGCCCACCCTGGCGTGGGGGTCCCCGATGGCTGGGGGGGTCTCATGGGGGCGCAGGTTGGGTGCCACATCCCATGGCACCAACACGGAATCCGCACCGTGGCCACGGAGCCCTCTCCTGGCTGAGCTCAGGAATCCAGCACGCGTGTGCACACACAAGGGCTTGCGGCATGAGTGTACACGTGTGTGCGCCTGCATGTGTGTACGTGCCTGTGTGCATGGCGTGTGCATCCTTTTCACACGAACACATGCGTGTGTGAATCCCTGTGCGAGTGTGCATCCGTGTGTGTGTGCATCCCTGTGAGTGTGCATCCCTGTGCAAGTGTGCATCTGTGTAAGTGTGCATCCCTGTGCAAGTGTGCATCCCTGTGTGAGTGTGCATCCGTGAGTGTGCATCCCTGTGCGAGTGTGCATCTGTGTGAGTGTGCATCCCTGTGCAAGTGTGCATCCCTGTGTGAGTGTGCATCCGTGAGTGTGCATCCCTGTGCGAGTGTGCATCTGTGTGAGTGTGCATCCCTGTGCGAGTGTGCATCCGTGTGTGAGTGCGCATCCGTGTGCGAGTGCGCATCCGTGTGCGAGTGTGCATCTGTGTGCGAGTGTGCATCCCTGTGCGAGTGTGCATCCATGAGTGTGCATCCCTGTGCGAGTGTGCATCCCTGTGCGAGTGTGCATTCCTGTGTTAGTGTGCATCCCTGTGCGAGTGTGCATCTGTGTGAGTGTGCATCCGTGTGTGAGTGTGCATCCCTGTGCGAGTGTGCATCCGTGTGTGTGCATCCCTGTGAGTGTGCATCCCTGTGTGAGTGTGCATCCATGTGTGAGTGTGCATCCCTGTGTGAGTGTGCATCCCTGTGCGAGTGTGCACCCGTGAGTGTGCATCCCCGTGCGAGTGTGCATCCGTGTGCGAGTGTGCATCCATGAGTGTGCATTCCTGTGCGAGTGTGCATTCATGTGCGAGTGTGCATTCATGTGCATAGGCTTGGCAAGCCTGTGCAGGCATCAGCACACACATGTGTGCATGTGTGCACACACGTGTGCCCCCGCCAGGGTTGGGGGCTGCCTGGCTCTGCTTGAAGCACCATAAATCCCTCGCCCAAGCAAATCAATATACATGCCCACGTGTGCACGACTGTATAGGTGCCCGTGTGTGCCCCCGTGCCCACGTGCAGGGCGCCCGGCTCTCACCACGGAGATGTTGGCCAGCCCCATGGCCGGCGTGGCGCCGGCGTTGCAGACCACCTCCTGGCCCTGGCAGACCCCCATGGCGGCGATGAGGCTGGCGGGCCGCGTGGCCGCCTTCACGTCAGTCAGCCCCTTGCCCCACGCCGCCGCTGCCACCAGCCAGAAGAAGGCGAAGCAGACGGTGACGCAGAAATCCTGCCGGGATGGATGGGGACATGGGGACGGTGGGCTCAGCCCCGGGACGGAGCGGTGCAGGATTTGCCCTCCCTGCCCAGGGATGCAGCTGCCTTACCGCAAAGGGGAGCTTCTTATTTTCGCTGTAGAGGGAATGAAAGCGCAGGTAAAGCACCAGAGCGGCCATGGCGTAGAGGAAGCAGAAGACCCCCAGGGTCACGAAAAATTCAGCAGGAGCAGAGAAATCGCCGATGAGGTGCAGGGTGCGGGTTTCTGACTCCTCCTCGCAGTCCGGCATCTCAAAGGGGATCTGGTATAACCTGGGATGGCGGGAGGGGGGGAGTGGAGGGGACAAGGGGGTTGGTGGGTGCCCAGGAGCAGAGGGGACAAGGGGGACGGTGAGTGGCTGGGAGTGGAGGGGACAAGGGGGATGGTGGGTGGCTGGGAGCGGAGGGGACAATGGGGACAAGAGGGGGTGGCTCTGCCAGCCTGAAATAACCATGCTGGGGTGGTGCCCCAGGGATGGAGGGCATGGACCCGCTGCCGGGTCGGAACTGGATCCTTTGCCGTGGTCCCGTGCCCCAGCATGGGGCTGGTGGCCAGAGGAAGGAGCTAAAACTGTGGTTCGCAGGTGGCCCAGCTCCATCGTCACCATCCCTGATTAACGAGGATCCCTTATTAACAGGGATCCCCCCAGGTGGCGTCAGCACTGGAGCTGGGGTTGGCACCCCCCTCTGGGGTTGGCACCCCCTTGCCCACAGGCACCATGGCCACGGTCCCATGGGGGGTCCCGAGAGGGTTTAACCCCAACCCAGCACCCCACATCCCCCCCCCCCCCCCAACTTGCTGTGGAGCCACGGCAGGTGCCGGGATGAGTTCTGGGGGGGTCCAGGTTCGGTGCCCCCTCACCTGAAGGGGTACCCAAACTGGACGAAAATGGCGCTCATCTCTTTGGTTTCGCTGCTGCATCTCACCGTCACCCCGGTCTCGCCGCTGAAGGAGCCGCAGGCCCCGAAAGCAAAGATGGCGAAGAGCTACAGGAGAGGAGCAGCGGGTCAGGGGGGAGGGGGCTCAAGACCCTGGGTACCCCCCCACCCTAGGGTGGGATGCACCCAACCGGGGGTTTGCACCCCGCGGCGCTGAGTCACGGAGGCCGCGGCGGTGCAGGGCGAGCTGCCACCCCACAGCTGTCACCCGCGTGCGCCAGCACCGGGGGTGGCCGCCGGCACCGGGATTTGCAGCCGGGGGCGAAATAAGGGAGAGGCGGGGGGGTGATGCTGGGGGGGGGGGCGCGGCAAGGCCAACCCCCACCTGAATTCTAGGCAGGGTGCTGAGTGCTGGAGCAGGTTCCCAGCAAACCAGGAGCATCAGCACAGTGGGGCCCCCGAGGTCCCCCTGTCCCCATCGGTCCCTCTATCCCCATCGGTCCCCCTGTCCCCATCGGACTCCTGTTCCCATCAGTCCCCCTGTCCTCATTGGTCCCTGTATCCCCACCAGTCCCCCTGTCCCCATCAGTCCCTCTATCCCCATCGGTCCCTCTATCCTCATCGGTCCCCCTGTCCCCATCAGTCCCTCTGTCCCCATTGGACCCCTGTTCCCATCAGTCCCACTGTCCTCATTGGTCCCTGTATCCCCATCAGTCCCCCTGTCCCCATCAGTCCCTCTATCCCCATCGGTCCCCCTGTCCCCATCGGTCCCTCTATCTCCATCGGTCCCCCTGTCCCCATCAGTCCCTCTATCCCCATCGGTCCCCCTGTCCCCATCAGTCCCCCTGCCTGGGGAGGTGCTGCTGCTGTTTCTCATCCCTCGCACCGAGCGGCTCTCATCTCCAGTGGAGGGTGCCGGGAAAACGCTGATCCCAAACAGTTTTCTGGCAGCTCATCCCGGCTGAGCTCACGGCTTCCCGGGGCCAGCTGGGTGAAGCCGAGAAGCCGAGCGGCCAGGCCTGATGCCGTGGGGATGGGCAGGCCCACGGGTAGCACCAAGGGTGGAAGCAGGAGCATTAGCGGCTGCCCCAGGGATTTTTCTCCCTTACAGTGTCCCTGCCAGGGCCTGATCCTGCTCGGTGGCCCCACTGGCAGGGGGTGCCCAGTGCCTCCCCGGGTGGGATTACCAAAGCAGAGAGCTGTGGGACGGGGGGAAAAGCCCCCTCAACCCAGCTCCTCCAGGCGGGAGATGCTCAAATGGTTCCAGCTTCATGCCTCTGGGCTGAGCGCCCCCCCCCGTGCCTCAGTTTCTCCAGTGCTGGCACCTGGGTGCGGGGCTGGCTGGGACCCCCCCGGCCACCGTGCTGCAGAAATGCCGCCCTGAAATACAATCCTGGAGCCATTCATGGCATGGCCAGGATGGCGGCGGGGGCCGCAGGCGCTTGGCTCCCCCCAGCCCTGGGTCCCCCCTCCTGGGGCCCACCGACCCCCCATCCCCCTCCCCATCCACTTGCCCCATCCCCCCTGAGCCTGTGGGAATGATGGGGACCCAGCACCCCAATGTCATCGTCTCCTCTGGCATGGCCAGGCAAAGCCACCTGCTCAAGGTCACTGGGGGGGCCGTGCGGCCCGAACCCAGGCGTCCGGGCGGTCCCGCACCCCACGTCCCCCGGAGCCCCCCCAAGATGGGGTCCCCATGCCCAGGGCTGACAGTGGGGGGGGGAGGGGGGGGTTCTGTGGAGGGGCAGGGGGGGATCCAGGGTCTCCTGGGGATTTAGGAAAGCAATGGGGCACCCTAAATCTGGGGGTGGGGGGGAAAGTGCTGGACAGGGGTCCCACGGGACCGGCCCCCAAGGGTGCTGGGGAAGAAGCTGTGCCCCGGGGGGGTCCCGGTGCCGGGATCGGGCCCGGGATGGGGGGGGGCACCGCGCGGGGACTCACCCATTCCAGCACCTTGATGAAGCCCAGGGGCTCCTGGAGGCGGCCCCAGCGCACCCCGGCCAGGACACGGTCCTGCGGGGAGAGAGCAGCGGGAGCCGGGGCACCGGGATGGCATCGGGGGCTGCTCCGGGGAACCGGGGGGCTGCACCGGGGAACCGGGGGGCATGCACCGGGGAACCGGGGGGCATGCACCGGCGGCTGCCACGGGGGGAGCGGGGAGGATGCACCGGCCACGGCGGCAGAGCAGTGGAGCGCTGCACCGGGACACCGGGGGGCTGCACCGGGCGGCTGCAGCGGGGGGCTGCACCGGGACACTGAGGGGTGCACCGGCGGTAGGACCGGGACACTGAGGGGCGCACCGGGGGCTGCACCGGGACACTGAGGGGTGCACCGGGGGTCGTATGGGGGGACCGTGGGCTGCCTCGAGGGTTGCCCCGGGAGTTGCCCCGGGGAACTGTGCCGGGCCACCGCGGTGCCGCACCGGGAGGCTGCCCCGGGCACCGGAGAGGGGGGGTCGCACCGGAACCCTACCTGGAGCCGGGGCGCTTTGTCGCCGGCCGCGGGGCCGCCGGGCTCCGACATGGCCGGGCCGGGGGCGGTCGGTGGTGCCTCCGCCGCCCGCTGGGACCGCTCCGCTGTCGGAGCCGCCACCGGGAACCCCACCGCCCCCGGGGCGGGCAGCACCGCCCCGCCCCCAACAGGGCCCCCGGTCCGCCCCCGGCCACCCCCGGGACAGCCCCCCGCCCCGGTCCGCCCCCGGACCCTCCGCCCAGCGTGGAGCCGGCCCGCAGCGGGAGGGGCAGCCCTCCCCGGGGGTGTGTGTCCGTCCGTCCGTCCATCGGGCTGTCCGACCCCCACTCAGTTCTCCCGGTGTCCCCTCAGCCCTATAACGGGACGGGAGCCCGTAACTGGACCGGTAACGGGACTGTCGGCACCGCACCGGGAGCTGGGTGCCCGGGTGCCGCCACGGCGCCGGAAGGCCCTGGGGTATGGCGATGCCTCTGGCCGGGCACCCCCTCCCCCGTCCCCCCGGGCCGGTACCCCCCGCCCGGTGCCCACGGCGCGCCCGGCCGCGCCGCGGCCACGCCCTCTTTCCCTGACCCCCGCTGAGATATGACCACGCCCCCTTTCCCTGGCCACGCCCCTCCCAGAGCTCCCTCCAATCCCCGCCGGCATGCACTCCGCCCCTATCCTCTTCGCCGAGCCCGCCCTCCCCGTTTTTTTTATTGGCTCGCTGGCG
This sequence comes from Falco biarmicus, assembly GCF_023638135.1. NCBI lineage: Eukaryota > Metazoa > Chordata > Aves > Falconiformes > Falconidae > Falco > Falco biarmicus. The sequence goes on along the minus strand of NC_079303.1, from coordinate 1,663,361 downwards.
GCCAATGCGGACCAATGGCCAGGCGGCGCGGGGGGAAGTGGGGCGCGGGGGCGGGGCGGCGCCTGCGCGGTGCGGGCCCGCTGGCCGGAAGCGGCGGAGCAGAACCCGGCGAGGGCAGAGCGGCGCTCCCGCCTTCGCCGCCCCTTCCCCGCCGCGACCCCCGCGTCCCGCTGCTGCCGCCGCCATGTTCCTCACACGCTCCGAGTACGACCGGTGAGTACCCTGCCGCCCCCGCCGCCCCCCGCCCCCGCCCTCCCCGCCGCCCGCGGCCTCCGGCTGAGTCACGGGCCTGCGGCCGGTCACCACCCTCCCTGTCCCGGTAGGCCCTGTCCGGCGCCTCTCGTCGTGGGGCCGCTCTGAGGAGCTGGCGAGGACACCGCGGCCCTCTTGGGCCCTGCCCAAGGGCCCCTGCCCGTCCCCCGGCCCACTCCGCCCGGTCCGTGGGGACCCCCGCCTCGCTGGGTATCGGTACGGCCGTCCGGGTCGGGGCCGTCCCTCCTCTACGGCGGCTCTTCCTCCCTCTTTCTGTTTCCTTTTGGGGTTTGGAGAGCCCAGTTGTGTTAAATACGGGAGAAGTGAGGGCATGTCCCGTGTGACCGGGAATTTCCAGTGCTGAGAGGCCCCGAGGCCCCTGGTGTGGGGGGGAGGCTGCGTGGGAGGGGGTGGTAGTGTCTCTTAAAGCTGTAGTTTATCTTGTTAAATGTCTTCTGGAAGCTTTTCAAGAAGTTTTAAGAAGGCTTTTGGAGAAGTCCCTTGGAGGGTGTTGTGTATGGGTGGAGGCCCTGGGCACAGCAGTGCTCTTGCTCGCAGGCACAAGGGCTCTGGGGGAGGAGGGCAGGGGTCTCCCGCCCGGTGCGGTGGGCTGGGAGCAGCGGGGGAAGCCAGGCAGGGCTGGTGTGTGGGGAGGAGGTGGGTGGGATGAGGTATCCAGAGATGGGAACAGGTCTGCGCCGGTAAAACAAAATTCTCCTGGCGCTGAGAGAAGGCGCGCTGTTTGGAGTGTGAAGGCAGTGTGCTTCCAGCATCCACAGTGTCGAGTGTGCCATGAAAACCAACCTTATCCTGAATCCAGACCCTGCCGTGAGGGTGACGGGCTCCAGCGAAGCCGTGACATGTTCCAGCTGCTGCTCCTGTGTTACCTGTCCCCGGCTGGCATCGCCTTTTCTGCCATCACTCTTGAATAACGAACTGTGTTTCTTGTGAGCCATCAGTTTTGTGCCCTTTACACCGTCTCTGATGTCATTCTTTCAGGGGTGTGAACACTTTTTCTCCGGAGGGGAGGCTGTTCCAAGTGGAGTATGCCATTGAGGCCATAAAGGTATCGTCAGCTCCGTCCGGTTGCCAAACTGATGTTAAGGGCTCTTTCAAGCCCGAAGTCTGGGTTTCATCAGAAATAAAACAGTCAAGTTCTGTTTGTTTGGGCTGTGGTCTTGCTCTGCAGCGAGGCAGGGTTTGGCTGGCTCCCAGGGCAGTACGCAACACTGAATGGGTGCTGCTGCCTTTCTCCATAGGTGCCACTCCTGCGTGCCACTGCTCTGGCAGCTCTTTGCTAGCCTCTCACCTACAGCTTGTAGTAGGAGAGCTGCGTGCCAGCGTTTGATTCCATCTGCCCAGCCGAACCCCCCTGCAGCTCTGCTCTTTATGGGTTGTGAAGAATCAAAAGCCATCGATTTCCCCCAAATGCAGGGGAATGTTCCCCCCCCGCCTCCTGCCAACCAATTTACCCCCAAACCAAACACAATCCAGAGATGTAAATCCCTAAATGAAACCTACTAAAAGCTAACATTGAAGCGAGGGGTGCTGAATGCCTGTGCACCGTTATTCTGCCTGCAAAGGTTTGCGCTGCCAGCACATCGTGCACTTCGTGTCCATAAACACTTGCAAAGAGCAGATGAGTGCTCTGCTTTCTCTTCACCTCCCTGAGCTTAATGCAGCGTTCCCTTCTGGTCCATGGGCTTTATAAATATGGAATAACTTAAACAAACACAAAGTGGCAATTCTTCTTTTGCTAGGTCAACTTTCCTTTTCTTAGCTTGCCGCTGTTGCGGCTTGGAGTGTGTCACTGTTTGCTCGGGTGAATTTGAAACCCTGAAGGCAAAGGTTGTTACGAGCAAACAAACCTACCTCTGCGGAGCTAAATGGTCTTTCTGGGGCGCGAAGTGTTCTTGATAAATGTTCTTGTTTCTGGGAATGTGGGCACTGATTGCGAGTAAGTTTAAACTCGGGAGAAGCTGGTCAAGTTTTGAAGTGAAGAAGCCCCGAGCAGGCCTGTGTTTGCACAGGGGGAAAAGAGGGTACTGGCTTTATCTTTCTTGTATTGCTTTAGCTCATGGGGGCAGTACTTAAAGGAGGGGGCAAAAAGTAATAATGTTTATTAAGGCATTGGGAAGTAAAAACTCCCAGAAGGATGTCGGTTACCATGCTGACTCTATAATTACAAATATATCTACTAGCATAGCAATCGTACCGAAGCTGTCTGGCTTTTTCATTTTTCCAGGTCAGCCCATGAGCTTACCGACAAAATTGCTGCCGCTCGGGTGGCTCCTGTGACACGTTACATGTGGTGCCCCTGCGTTAGGGGTGTAGGAGGAGTTTTTACTCGCGTGCTGTAGCTTCATTAACAAAAATACATCTGAAATGACACCCGTTGTCCCTTCTTCCCTTGGGGTTTGTGCGCAGCTGTGGCATGCTGCGTGCTTAAAGGACGGGAACGTTGGGCAATGCCTAAAACCATGGCTGTCTGCAATGGAGCAGGGAGATTCCTCTCTGCCAGGCCTGTGGTTATAGGGGTAGCTACCTGGGGAAGCCTGCTGCTGCAATTAGGCCATGTAGCCTGATTGGGCTATTTGGAGTCAGCATCTCCACACCACAGCTAGTACAGTTACTCCAGTAAATTCCCCAGTGTGGCAAAGCTGCAAGTGCTGGGAGCAAGGTAGGGGCCTGACACCCCCTGTCAGCTGTGCTTGTGGCCACGGTGACACTGCGGTGTCCTGCAAGACCAGGGTAAAACCTGCTGCGGTGTCAGCTGTAGGTGATTAACTGCTGCCTGGAAAATGGTACCTGCACAAAACGCTTTTATTCCTCTTGTAAAGTTTGCGGATATGAGAACACTTGGGAGAGAAGGAGCTAATGAAAAGAAGAATGCCAAAGCCAGAAGTGCAGATGCAGTCAGAACTAAGGCCGTTATGTGAGATCCTCCTCTCTCACTTTAAAATTTAATTTCTGTCTTGCGAAGGAAGATTTGCCAGGCCTTTTAAATTCATAAGGTTTTAAGCTGTAAAAATTGGTGTTGGCTGGGGAAGAGATTAGTGATTTGCAGCAGCCCCGCTGGGTTCTGATGAACTAATCAGCTGAGAAGCAGCAAGAGTTTAACCTTTCCAGTTTCCTAGTTCAAGTCGTATCATTTAAAATTTGGTGTGTAAAGCCGTAGAGTCTTGCGGGTAGGTTTCTGTGTTGGTGATGCAATTGTCTTGAAAACAAAATGGCCTACAAACAGTAGAAGTCAAAATTGGCATCGCATCGTTTATATTTATGCGAGCTGTCGCGGCTAGACCTTGTGTCGGGTGAGGTGGGTGGTAACTGTGCGGTGGTTTTCAGCTTGGTTCCACGGCCATCGGGATCCAGACCTCGGAGGGTGTCTGCCTGGCTGTGGAGAAGAGGATCACCTCCCCGCTCATGGAACCCAGCAGCATTGAGAAGATTGTAGAAATCGATTCCCACATAGGTAAAGAGAAAGATGTGAGCTTTGGGTGCCCCTCTGGAGGAGCCCTGGGAGCATCCCTTGAGTTTTGGATATGATTATATATATATATGTATGTAATAACACTCTGTCCCCTGGGAGTTTCAGAAGCAGCGTTTCAGGGCTAGCTTTCCCTGCGGACAGCTCTGCTGAGCCGAACGGGAATGCTCATCCCTGAACACCAGGTTCTGGTACACTGGTTTTCCAGGCTCCAGGCCAGCAGGACATAGTTACAGGAGCAGGAAGAGGCAGCTGAAGCACCCCCCTTCCCTGCCTCAGTGACCTCTCTCATGAAAGCTCATCCCAAATTTAGATCTGGGAGGGCAGGGAATTACTGCAAAAGGCTTGACTGGAGGCCAGTTTCTCTGGGAGCACTAATGTTAGCCCGTGCCCCTGTGCGCAGCAGCCTCTGCACCAAGAGGGGGGCCACGGCAGGCTCTTGACCAAATATGTCGCCTTGAAAAGCAGGAGACCTCCAAAATACCCATGTTGCTGATGACATGGGTTGTGGAAGGAGCTCTCCAAGTGTCTGATTTCCTCCTCCGGTGTGCTTGCGATACAGCCCCTCTCCTCCTGGCGCAGGATCTGGGCTGGAGGCTCCTGCTGCATCCCCCCCCAGCTGCGGCTTAGCCAGCCCTCCCCATGGAGGGTACAAAGGTGTTCCTCTTCAAAACGGTTTCTGCATTTCTGTCCGTTACCTTCCCTTGGAAGGCCTCAAATGTGTTGCCTTTAACCAGTTCAGGCTTGGAGTGGGTGGCAGGTGTGACTGGGATAACTGGGATCTGCCTGCCCTTCAGCTGGGTGGCCATCCTTGCTCTTGAGCAAATCTGTTTCAATCCCATCCTCTCCAGCAGGCTGCGGTGCGGCACTGCTGTGCGCTGCTGCGCAGGGCCACACGCTGCCCTGCAGCCTTTTCTGTTTCACTGCGGGCTTTGGGAGGTCTGAGGGAAGAGCACGTCACAAATAATCAGTGAAATGACTCGTGTTTTCCCTCTCTGATTCCAGGGTGTGCCATGAGTGGCTTAATAGCTGATGCAAAGACTTTAATTGATAAAGCAAGAGTGGAGACTCAGGTAAGACTTGACATCTCTCTCTTCTTAAAACACCAGCACCAGTCTTGGGGGCATCTCGGAAGTCTCTGGCACGGGAAGATCGTTACAGCGGAGGAGCTGGTGTGGAGTGGGAGGCTTGCGGGGAGTGTAGCTTTCCTCACGGGGTTTTTGCAGGCCAGGTGGAGCCTCGTGCATATTCTTTTCCTCTTTGGTATTGCACGTTTGGTGGGAATTTTACAGCAGGGTCTCCAGTGGTCTCTTAGCCCTGGCAGATGTGCCTCGGTGAATGTGTAGGACTGCGTGTTAGAACTTTGCTTTGACAGAAGACTGGTTATATTGGTTATGGTTTTGGCCCCTTAAATGTAATTGGTGCCTCAGCTGCTCGGAGGTCCCAGGTACAAATCTCTGTGCTGTGGTAAAGACTTTCCCAGTGGGGTTTCCCTGCAGGACAGCACTCCTCGACCCCCTGGAGAAGTGGATAACCCCATCACTTCAGAAACAGATACTGGGATGAAGTGCTCCAGCCTTGTATTTTCCTTGTTGGCATCTCAAGACCTACCTAGGTATCCCAAGCTTTTCTGGGGGATCCCTGCAGAAGCCTCCCAGCTTCTGCGCTTTCCACTCTCTTCCTGGTGCTTCTGTTTTGTGGCTGAACAGGCCGTGCCCTGGGTGCCAGCAGCCTGCCCAGGCGCTCTGGAGGGAAGGTGTCTTTGTGGCTATGCAGGGCATCACTCCAGCCCGCCCTGTGAACAATCCAGGATTATTGTTATTTTGGGAACAAGGTGATAGTTTGAATCCTTATTAATTTTTTTCCCTTGCAGAATCACTGGTTCACCTACAATGAAACCATGACAGTGGAGAGCGTGACGCAGGCTGTGTCCAACCTGGCGCTCCAGTTTGGGGAGGAGGATGCGGACCCGGGGGCGATGGTGCGGAGCTGGGGGTGCTCTGGGGAGGTGCTGTTGGTTCTTCTTTGACTTTGCCCTCGGCCTTGCCTAACCTGTTGGCTCCTTTCTGTTGCAGTCTCGTCCGTTTGGCGTTGCGCTGCTTTTTGGAGGAGTTGATGAGAAGGGACCCCAGCTGTAAGTTTGGCTCTCTTAATCCAGACCAGCTCTGGGAAGAGGCAGAACCTCTACTGAAACTTCCCAGGACATTTTAATGGCTTTGTTCTGGGATTGTACTTAAGCCAAATACTTGGGGTTTATCCCATTATGTACCTGACATGTGTGTTAATGCTTTTAAACCCTTCCTTTCAAAGCATGGGTTGCAGCAGCCTGAGTGCTGGCTGTTGGTTGGGGCTTGAAGAGAACACTGCCATGTCTTCACCAAATCCTTGGTTTTTTAACATGGTTTTCTGGGCAGGAGGGAGGTGTTAAAGCTCTCCTCATCCCCAGTATATTCTTACCTTTCCCTAAAGGACTAGCAGAGCCACTGGTAACATAATATGTGGAGCCTGCTGTAACATTCCTTGGGGAGGTGGTGGAGCGCTTGTAACCTGAACTTGAGCGCTCAGCCTCTGCTGGCGGTGGGAAGAGCCAGCCCAATAAGGTCTCCCCACCGTCTCCCTCCCAGGAGCAGCAGCAAAAACGTGCTGGGTTTAGTAAAAAAAAAAAACAACCAAGGGGGGTGTGTGTGTGTAAAATAAAAAGGAAAATTATTCTGCTCTGAGCATGGAGGGCTGTGTCAGGAGTGTATAGCTCTCCCAGCGTAGCAGCCCAGCAGGAGTCTGCTGGTGGCTGTGGTGCCCCTCAGACCTAGGTCTCCTCCTGTGTGGACCTGTGCTGATGGCAGCAGCAGTCCCCTGAGGCCACCAGGTGCGAGGGAGGAGGCTGGGCGCAGCGTGGGGCTGGGGAGCTCTGGGAGCACCGTGGGTCTGGTGGGAAAGCCCTCGGGGTGCCGTGGGGTGGGGTGCAGCGGCTGTTCATGCACACCCGTGTTCCTGCAGGTTTCACATGGACCCTTCGGGGACGTTTGTGCAGTGCGACGCCAGAGCGATCGGCTCCGCCTCGGAAGGCGCACAGAGCTCCCTGCAAGAGGTTTACCATAAGGTAAAAGGCTGGGTTGGGGCTGATATCTCACAAGCTACAGAGGTACCTCACGACCTACATTTCTTCCCGAGGAGTGATTCACAGGACTCCTCCTGCCCTATAGAGGAGGTGTGTGAGCTAGTCCTGCCCTATAGAGGAGGTGTGTGAGCTCGTCAGGGTAAGACTCGGGTCCTTGGCAGTTGATCCTGTGATTAGGTGTCAGCGCTGAGCTGCTGGATGAGGATCTCTACTATGAGGAGAGTACTACTACCAGCAGCTTCCCCCCAGGGCTGCAGCTGGAACACGAGACCGGTGTCTGAGATGACAGTCTCCGCCTCTAGCGGGTGATAATTAAGACCATGTCAGGAAGTACTCTATAAATAAAAGAACTGCTGGTCAGCAGCGGGGCTTGGTATGGATGCAGCCTGAAGCGTAAGGAGCTAAAGCAAGCGGCTTCGTTTCACCAGATCTGTTAAGCCAGTGAAGTTAATGGATTTTACGCTGCAAGTACTGATCCTATTTAATATCAAATACAAACTTTCTTCCCTCCATGAGGAGGGAGGTGCCTGGTTTGTGTAGTGAGAAACCAAACACTGTAATGAGAAGCATAATTGATGGTGTTGATTGCTGTGAAGACTTCCAGCCTAAGACTTAATAACCTAATTTGTTCACTAGCAGAATTGTCCCAAGTTCTGGGCTCTCTGGCTTGTTTACTGTCTTCCAAGTGCAAAGTAACTGCAAACACAGCTATTGTCACTCTCCGAATGTTGCATTGCCCTCTGGATCTAGTTCCCCCTCCTGCAGGGATTTAAATGATTAAAGCATGAAGGCTTCTGCCAAGAGGGAGTCCGGCTTTTCGGAGCTCCTGCTGGAGTTTGGGAGGAACTGCTTGACAGACAGTAACTGGTGAAGAGAAGTGGGCCCTTGTGTCCCGATCCTGACAGTAAGGTTTATGTGCCCAGATTAACAGTTCCTAAGCTTTGTAAAAAGTTACACAGAAGCAGAAAGTCACCATCCTTGCAATTGTCACTGTCCTGCCCAAACAGTGCACTTTGATCTCTTGTTGATGCTGTAGATAACTTGATAAGCTTTTCAATTTGCTGCCAGCGACAGCTTGAAGGATTTGAGAAGAGCAAGGGGGAGAGCAGCACGCTTTCGTGGTCAAAGGGGAAACGTCCAAGCACTTCCTTGAACGTCAACAGTGCAATTAATGACTGATTTGTTTTACAGTCGATGACGCTGAAAGAAGCAATCAAATCTTCCCTCGTCATCCTGAAACAAGTTATGGAGGAGAAACTGAATGCAACCAACATTGAGGTAACTGTGACCCCGTTAGTGGCGTGTGATGGCAGCTTGCAGCGCTTGGCGCGGAGCAGGAAGCTGCGCTGCCTGTAGGCTTTGCTTCCTCGGTGCAAATCCTGCTGGCTGCACAGCGAGTGTCTTGGTCGGTAGGGTCTTGCATTTTAAACATCCAGGTGAGAAAGCTGCCTGCTTGCTTTCTGGAGAGGAGGCTTGTCTCTGCTTCTGGAGCAAGGGGTGAGCCGGTGGAGCCGCTCGAGGTTTCCCAAGCCAGCGGCTGGCTGGCTGCAGATGTTCTGGCACATTCGAGCTGCCCGTTGTAGCATGTCATGTGTGGCACATTGGGAAGGATGGAGCTTTCTTTGGACTTGCAGAGGTGTGCAGCCTGGCTGATCCATGAGTGCTGGCAGCAGTGATTCTTGCGGGGCTCCCTGGATGTGGGCTGGAGCCTCTGCTGACCTTACACGGGCCGAGTCAGCCAGTGGGAGCCTTCCGTGCCAGCCAGATCGCTTTTTCTTCCCCTGGGTTTAGCCATTCTTTTTTTCCGTGGTACTTGTAATATTAGAAGGAATGAAAATTATACAGCTTCTGGACTTGCTATATTCAGTCTTGGGTCAGGGCCAAAAATCTGTTGGACAGGAGGACCAAAGAGGTGAAGCTTGGTGAAGCCTCCGGGTGTGAATATGCTCCTCTAACCTCCGGCTCTTGCCCACAAGTGGCCGGGCTCGCAGAGCTCAGCTTGACCCGGGCGTGCAGTGCTCTCGGAGACCCCCACAGATGTAGTGGCACCGCTCCCCTCAAGCCCTGCTCGTTAGACTTCCAGTGCTCCTTTTTAGGCAGCAAAGGTAAAAACCCTTCCAGTTTGTTAGTGATAATGCATAAATGATGAGCAGGGCTGGCATATAGAGTTTGCTTCTATTTCTGGCGGGTTATGAGACACTAGACCTTTTCAAATCATGTCATTCCAGCTCCTGAGCTGCTCTCCTCCCGTCGTTGTCCTGTTCCTTTCCTCTCAGTGCTGGGAACCCATTTCCTAAACAGCCTAAAAGTGTGCACCCCATTTTTTTATTAAATAACTGCTGCTGGGGACCCTTCCTGACGTGATTAACTGGCTGTCTTTGGGGGAAAGGGCCAACAGCATGCTGAAAACTTAGACGCTGTCCAGACACGATGCTGGCCAGCTGAAATCTGCTTCCCCAGATGCTCTCCCAACCCGAACTGATCAGTTCTCTCTCTATCAGCTTCAGGTCTCTTCTGGAAGATCTGCATACAGTGCGAAGAAATTGAGGCAGGGGAGCGTGTACAGTATCCTTATGTCATGTCCCCGTTTAACAGGGCTTAACTGTGCTTGGCAAAGCTCTGAATGTGTTGAGGAATCATATCAGGGTGAAGTATGAGAAGAATGCGCTGAGGATTAAAAGGTCTCTTCTATTGACTCAAGTCACCCTTCTGGCTGAAAGTCTTCTACCTGAAGTAGCTGGTTTGCTTTCCAGCCTTTTAGAAGTATGTGGTGTTCAGGTTTATTTACTCTAGCTGCTTCCACCTCTTGTATGGGGTTTTCCATCTAGCAGCAGAGAGAAAGGGCAACGTGTGGTCATGGAAAGAGTTAAATCTGTTGCCAGCAAGGGTCAGGAGAGCCTTAAACAATGTTAGGCTTCTAAATTAATTACTTCCCTGTGAAGCCTGTAAGGGAATAGTTGAGGGAAGCTTTTGCTTGCGGGGAGAAGGTGAGGCACAGGTTTGAGTGGAGTACTTGGCGTCTCTGAATACATGGTTTGGGGTTAGGGTGCCTATATGTGTGTCGCTGAGTCCATGTGGGTGTAGCGTCAGGCCAGTGCCCATACAGGTGATCTGAGGGGCCTGAAGTGGCATCTGTAAGTGTCTCTGACATGTCTGAGAATGCCAGGTAAAGCCTGGGCTGTCTGGGGCTCTCAGGCTGTGTTTGGGATGTTTCTCCTTGTGAAAGGCTTCTGGGTACCCTCCCTCTACCACAGAAGCATGTCCTACCATCTCGTGCTGTTTTCCTGGGTGACCTTGCAAGCAGAGAAGCGGATGAAGAGCTCTGGGATTTGCCAGGCCCTCCTGCAGCTTCAGCTTATTGCAACGAAACACTTCAATCCCTTAAGAGTAAAGATACGTGCCTGGTGCCAGGGGGTGGCTGCAGGCGAGGTCTTGGAGCATCCCAGCTAGCTCCTGCAAGCTCGCTGCCTTGCCTGCCCGCGGCAGCTGCCTGTATCTTGGGCTCTCGTACCACAAGCTAGGTGCGAACCAAAGTCCTACTTACATTCCTTTTCCAGCCTGGTCATTCTGCAAGTATGTCTTGTTCTGGTGCACGCCCTGTGAAGTGTCTCAGCTGTCTGCCCTGGATGCTGTCTCTGCTCTTGGCAAAGGGGCAGGGTAGAGAGCGTGTTGTCCCCCAGCTTTGTCCCTTGGGCTTTGCCTTGGAAGAGATTTCCTTGGCCGGCTTGTACAGGGCACTAGGCTGCTGCAAGGTGCACCGTGGCTTGCTTATTGTTGGTATTTGGTGATCAAAAGGCAGGTTTGCCTCTGCCTCTGTTTCCCAGAGCTAACCCCCAGTCCCCTCTTGAGTGTTTTGCTGTCTTGGGTCTCATAAGGCACGTAATGGGCCAGGATTTGTGCCTTTGGTTAGTTACCGGAGGAGGAGAGGCACTTCTGCTGAGGGCACGGTGAACCGCCCCTCTCTAAGGAGTGTTTGATGAAGAACTCGTGTTCACAGGGTCTTTTTCCTCAGCAAGCAGAAGCAGAGCCTGCCTGTTCCCAATAGACGTTCCCTGCTGCTGCTACTATGAGGAGACTGAGTCAATTAAAAGCTATTTCTGCAGCAGGCAGCTATTTAGGGAATCAAAGAGCATGTTACGGAGTGGAATGATCTTGCTGGGCTGGCAGATCAGGCAGCTGAGAAGGAACAGCTGCTCTGTCTGCTGCGGCTGCTCTCTGTTCCCTGCCCCATGGCTGTCGCTTCACATATGCGGGCACACTTAACCCCTTGCTCCTTCTCTTTCAGCTTGCCACAGTGGAGCCTGGGATGAAGTTCCACATGTACACAAAAGAGGAGCTTGAAGAGGTCATCAAGGATATTTGAAAAGGAGAGAGAGACTCTCTCAAAGGCTCGTTCCCCACGATCAAAGCGAACTGACTCTCGGTTCCTTCCAGTACCTGTGATTTTGTTTTCCAGCAGCATCTGTAATTGCTCTTCTAGAAGGCTCTTGAGGTTTTTTTTACAGTTTCTGTACATAACTGATCTCTACAGTAAGAGGAAATGATAATAAATCATTTTGTTACTCTATCCTGGCTTCCTCATTGTGGAGGTCTGAGGCGAGGGGGGCCATTTATAAGCTAAAATCAGGGGCAGATGAGGGCAACATCTGCTGCAGAAGCTGGTGCTGGGCGAAGCAGCACCTGCCAGGTTTGTGGCGGTGCAGCGCTGGGTCCGTGCTGTGGGCAGTAGCAAGTCTCCCTCTCGTGGAGAGCGCGGTGATATCGCATCAACAGATCGGTGTGTAATTTCGCCCGAGTCTAGAAAAACCGTTAGATTTTTAGATCTGCTCGTACCTGTTCGGTACATTGCCCTTGTCCTGCTCCAGCGGTTTTAGTCTGTCCTGATTACCTGGAGCTCTAACTCCTTTCCAGGGAGGACATCCGTAACCAGGCTTGGATTTTGCATGTCCTTTTAGCGGAGCTTAGAAATACCTGTAAAGGGCTTGCGATAGACCAGAGCCGCCAAGCAGGAACAGGTCTGTGGTTAATGGGACATTAAATTGTGCAAGTACCGCTTGATTTTGAGGGTAGTCTTGTGACCAGCAAACTTCAGCTTATCTACTTCACAGGGCTTGGTGCTCTTCTTTCTCTGTCCCCAGCAGACATCTCTATCCTTGGCCTCAAAATAGCATCTGAGCGTTAAAGATCGGTCTGGTAAGGGAATAAACTGAGATTAGTACAATGTTTTCCTACGACAGTCGTGCCTGCATCAGGGGCTGGAAAGGCAGCTCTGGCCGTGGCCCCTGGTAGCCTGCCCGTGCTGGCCTGTGAGCGCTGGCAGGCAGCAGAGGCTGCTCCGCTCTGTCCTATTTCGAGAAATTACTGGTTCACCCTGAACAAAACAACGTTGTCTGCCACGGAAGAGATGGACGTGGCCTGTGCTGCTGCCGGGAGGGGGTTTGCCTGGTAAGTGGGACGTTTCCCAGCATTACGTTTGGCTGGAAGGAGTGACTTCCCTCTCAGTTCAGCGCTAGGGATGCTCCACCAGGCGTTTCATCGCTTGGCAAAGCCAAACAGTCACAGCAAACCTCGGCTGATCTCACACCTGCCAGCCTTTACCCTCTTCCGGAAGGGAAATGCCAATCCTATTAATTTTTTCCTCTCTTGCCGTTGCCAGACGTGCAGGAAGGGAAGCCAGGTCTTCATGGCGGAAGATCAGTCCTTGGGTAACCTCAGTTTTCAGAACAGCCGAGCGCCGCCTTCTCGGGAGCTCCTGCTGTGAGCTCCCCCCTCTTTGCGTCTAAAGGAAACAAACTGGATCACTGGGCGATGCCCCAGGTGGTGGAGAGTTGAACACACCACCTGTACCTGCAGGTGGAAGAGCAAACAAACCAGATCATCGGTGGACTTTACCCTTTGGGGAGATGGTCTTTGTAGCCTGGATGGGGGGAGCCAGCCCACCCCCTGCCCCTGGCTGTCGGTGGGGAAGCCAGCCCTGCCTCCAGCATCGCCTGCGCAGCTTTGGAGCGTGGTACCTGCTCTGGGGGCCACTCCTTGTCCCCGAGATGAATCTGCAGCAATGAGGGTGGCTCCGGGGCGGAAGCTCGCCTGTCCTGAATATCCAGCAGGCCCGGATGATGGCCGGGGCACCACCCTGAGCATCGCCCGCATCAAACCACCCTGCAGGTGGAAGGGGGGCTGCTCTCAGCTGCTGCCTTTATCTTCATCTTTACCATGCTTCAGAGCTTTAGATCATCCCAAAGCTTGCTCATATTCCCTTCAGGAAGGAGACAGGAGTATCCCAGCTGTTGTAACCCACCCTGCCCCGTGAAACTCTGCCGTTGCAGGAGGCGGTGCTGCTCCCGGGTTTGTTTGTGCCCTAAGAAACACAAAAAGCCAATTCTTCCAGCGCTGTGCTCCAGTGGAAAATGGTCCTTTGTGCCCTGCCCTGGCACATGGTTGCGGGTGGCAGCGTCACATGAGAGTGGTGCCCCGCGTGCCCTGTGTCCCTGAAAATCGAGGCTTTGTGCTCCTCCTGATCCCTGCTGGCAAGGGGGAAGCCCGAGCCCTTTCCAGGCTGACCTGGGGGGGGGGGGGCACAGCCTTCCTTCTATCTCCCCCCCCCCCCCCCCCCCCCCTATCCTCTGGCTATGGGCTACCTGCCCGTTGGGCGAGTGGTGGCCCCCAGCAGCTTGTTTTGCTGAGGGAGGGGTCCCGGTGCCCTTCACGCACTGACACCCCCCCCCCCCCCACACACACCCCCCCCGCCAAACCCGCCTTTTCTCAGGGGAAGAGGAAGGAAAACAACCGGCCCGGGCGGCAGGATGACACAGCAGCGCAAGGACAATTCACTTTTTGGGACCGGGGGGGTTGAGCAGGAGCTCACCGAGGCTCTGGGGGGTTTGACACCCCCCCTCTGCGAAGCTGGAGGTGCCGCGGCAGAGCCCCCCCGGCCCCCCCTCCGCCTGCCCGGGGCACCGGGGCACAGCCCCTCACCCCCCTCCGGGAGCTGCCCGGCCCCTGTCGCGCCGTGTATTGCACCAGCGCTCCGGGGGGGCAGGGCCCCCGCTCCAGCCCGCTTGTGCAACGTGGCCGACGTGCGAGGCTGTCACCGTCACCGGGCACGGGAGGACCCGGCCCCGCCGGTGCCAGCCCGGGGCGAACGGGGGCGGCCAGCCGGAGTGGGGGGGCACGCCGCTGAGCCCCCTGCCCTGCCGTGCGCCCCCGCAGCCGGGCGCTGACCCCCAGCCTGCCTCCCCCCCCCTCCCCAGGCACTGCGCTTCTCACCGGACCCCCAGCCCGGGGAGGGCCCGCGCGGGCGTGGCGGCGGGGCCGGGGGCCGGCCTGGCGCGCCCGGCTACCTGTCGCTTCGGCCAATCAGAAAATCGCTCCGTCTGTCCCCCTATGGCGGCGCAGCCAATCAGAGGCTTGTCGCTAGGTAGATTAGAACCCGGGGTCAAACGCGAGAGGGGTGTGCTCGCACCCATCGTGCAAGAGCTGGCGGCCAGTCGCGGAGGGAGGTGGGCGCTGATTGGCAGCGCGATGAGCTAACCGGAGGGCGCGGGGTGGGGCGGGCCGCCAAGGAGGTGCGCCTCGGAGTAGAGCGGCGTCTCCCGCAGCCAATCAGCGCGGGGGGCGCGGCGCGGGGGCGGGCGGCGGGGCGGTGGCGGCCAATGGCGGGCGGGGGGCGGGGGGCGGCGGGCCCGGGCGCGGGGCGGCGGCGGCTGCGGCCGGAGTCGCCATGGGGCGGCGCGGGGCGGCGCGGCTGGCGGTGGCGCTGGCGCTGGCGCTGGGGGCGGGCGGGGGCGGGCGCTGGGGCTGCGGGCCCGCGACCCCCCCCGCGGCGGCGGCGCGGGGGCCTGGCCGGCGGCGGCGGCGGCAGGCGGCGAGGCCTGCGGCGGCCTGCGCGGATCCCGGCCGCCCTCGGTAACAACACGCACCAGGTGAGCCGGCGGGCGGGGCCGCGGGCCGGCAGCGCCCGGGCGGGGACGGGGACACCCCTAGGAGGGACCGGGGACCCCGGGGACCCCGCGTGTCAGCACCCCCGGCCGGGGGGCGGGGCGACACCTCCTGCCCGGGCCCTGGCGGTGCCTGGCGCCGGCCGCCGGTTGGGGAGGCGGGACCGGCGGGCGTCACTCCCCGTACAGCTCCGGACGTTCCCCTCCCACGTCCGCTGGGACAGACAGACCGGCAGCTCCCCCATATCCCCTGGGAGGGACAGACACCCTCCTGCATCCCGTCCCATGGCATAGACAGACAGACAGACACCCCCCCCCGTAATCCCCCTGGGACAGACAACCCCTGCAATCTATGGGGTGGACAGGCAGGTAGACAGCCCCCTCCTTGTATCCCCTGGGTGACTGACTACCCCTTCCTGCATCCCGTGGGATGAACGGACGGACAGACACCCCCCGTATCCCCTGGGACAGACGGACAGACAACCCCCCCTGTATCCCCTGGGGACGGACGGACAGACACCCCCCCGTATCCCCTGGGACAGACGGACAGACACCCCCCCCGTATCCCCTGGGACGGACGGACAGACACCCCCCTTTATCCCCTGGGACAGACGGACAGACACCCCCCGTATCCCCTGGGACGGACGGACAGACCACCCCCCCGTATCCCCTGGGACGGACGGACAGACACCCCCCTGTATCCCCTGGGACGGACGGACAGACACCCCCTGTATCCCCTGGGACGGACGACAGACACCCCCCGTATCCCCTGGGACGGACGGACAGACACCCCCCGTATCCCCTGGGACGGACGGACAGACACCCCCCGTATCCCCTGGGACGGACCGGACAGACACCCCCCGTATCCCCTGGGACGGACGGACAGACACCCCCCGTATCCCCTGGGACGGACGGACAGATGGCCCCTGCTCTCCCTGTGCCAGCTGGGGCAGGACAGGCAGGACTAACAGCCATTCCCAAGCCCCCCCCCCGCCCCCCCCAGCAGGGAGCAGCCCCCTCCCAGCCCCCATGGGCAGGCAGACAGCCGCCGGGGGATCCTGACCTCATCCCTCGCCAGGACGGCTGGGAGTTGAACATTAACTGCAAGGGCGGGATCTGCACCGGGATCTGCTCTGGGATCTGTGCCGGGATCCACTGGCTCTCAGCCACCGGCTACGCCTGCTCTGCTGGCCCGGCTGGTTGCCACTTGGTGGCTTTGCCATCCCAGTTTGACCAGTCCTTTTGACTGGTCTTGTGCCGATTCACGTTTCTTTCCCTTTTTCCCTTTTTTTTTCACCCGTAAGGAGATGCCTCCTGCAGAGCGGGGTGTGGGGACGGGGTGGCACTGTGGGGACCCCTTCCTGCCACCTCACCCCCACCCGTGGGTGATGGGGATGGCTGTGGCTGTGGCCTTGGTCCCGCTTCGGGCTTCCCTTCTCCTGCCTTAGGATGGGCAGAGCCGGGAGCTGCCAGCACCTCTGTCCCCAGGCACCCTACGTGTGTCCCCAGGCACCCCATGTGCCACTAACTACCCCCCACCCCACTGCCATCCAGTCACTCCAGTCCAAACCAGTGTCCCCTAGTGCCACCAAGGGGGTCTTTGGCTGGCAGGCAGCTGCCCAGCACCCTGCCTGCTCCGGGAGGTGGATGCAGGTGGATGTGGGGCTGTGGAGCCTTTTCCAGGTGTGGGGGGGTCCCAGCGTGGTGACAGGGGGCTCAGTGGCGCAGAGGGGGACCCTCCCTCCCGTGTGCCATGGGGACAGGTTAGTGTCACCTTCCTGGGTGGGTGACAGGGGAAGGCTCCGGGACTCCATGTGTCCCCTGCAAAGGGGTGGCCATGGGGCACGCCTGCAGCTCTGCCCTGCTGGGGGGAGGGCAGTGCTTGTCCCCCCCGGCTGTAGGAGTGCTTTTGCCATCTCTTCCCTCACAGTGTGTCTTCGATGACCTCAGCGGCTCCGTGTCACTGTCCTGGGTGGGCGACAGCACAGGGGTAAGTGCCGGGGGGGGGGCTTCCCCCCCCCCCAAAGCAGCTGATGCCTCTGGAGGGGACACGAGTGGCCCCCTCCCTGTGCCCGAGGGGCTGTGGGGCTGGTGGGACCTGAGGCAGGGGCTCATCTGGGGCTGGGACACAGAGGGGGGTGCCTGGGGAGGGGTCAGCCCTTCCCCCTGGGGGGACAGGGGGGAGCCCACGGCCAGGGGGACCTTGGAGCTCCGGGTGTGACCCTGCCTGTCTGCCTCTCCCTGCCCAGGTCATCCTTGTCCTGACAACGTTCCAGGTGCCGCTGGTGATCATGAGCTTTGGGCAGTCCAAGCTGTACCGCAGGTGAGCCCCCTCCCCCGCCACCCCTGGGGACCCGGCGGGTGGCACACTGGGGACCGTGGGGTGCGCCGGGAGCAGCCCCCGAGGCGCTGTGCGTGGCTCACCACCGTGATGATCCCTCCCTTCCAGCGAGGACTACGGGAAACCTTCAAGGACATCACCGGCCTCATCAACAACACCTTCATCCGGACCGAGTTCGGCATGGCTATCGGCCCGGAGAACTCGGGAAAGGTAGGAGGGGCGGCATGCTGGCTTGGCAGCGAGCCAGAGCTGTGCCTGGCAGCCCCCCACCCCGGGCTGGATGGGTCACCGTCACGGTGGTCTTTGGGAGTTGCCGCCATGGCTGAGCCCCCCCCTTCCCTGCACCCAGGTCATCCTGACGGGTGATGTCTCCGGCGGCAGCCGCGGCGGCAGGATCTTCCGCTCGTCAGATTTTGCCAAGAATTTTGTCCAGACGGATTTGCCCTTCTACACCGCTGGTGCAGATCACCTACCACCCCCAAAACTCGGACTGCCTGCTGGCCCTCAGCACCGAGGTGAGGGCTGGGGAGCCAGGATGAGACCCTGGCTGGGGATGGCGAAGGCTACTGGTGGTGCTTCTCCAAGAGATCAGCCGGGTTGTGGCTGCGTGGCCTGGGCTCCATCCCCACGCCAGGGGGATGTGTGTGGCCCCAGGGGGGGGGGAACACGGCTGGGGATAGGGTTTGCGGCCCCAGCAGCTGGGGGGAGGCTGTTGCGAGGGGTGGTCAGCCCATAACCAACCTCTTGGCTCTTGCAGAATGGCCTCTGGGTCTCCAAGGATTTTGGGGAGAAGTGGGAAGAGATCCACAAAGCCGTCTGCCTGGCCAAGTGGTGAGTGGCTGCCCGCGGTGTGGGGGCGTGAAGTGATTTGGGGGGGGGCTGGTCACAGCCTGAGCGGGCAGGGGGACCCCCACCTGCCCACCCGCACCCCGCAGAGCGGGTGCCACAGCAAGGGATTGATCTGGTGGGCAGTGGCATCCTGAGCCCCCATGTCCCACCTGCCTTCGGGTGTGTGTCCCCCCACTTCTCTTCCCCAGGGGTGCGAACGACACCATCTTCTTCACCACCTACCTGACAACTCCTGCAGTAAGTACCTCTTGATCCTGAGTCACATCTCTGGTGTCCCCATCACTCAGGGGGGTGGGGCTTGGGGGGGGTGATGCCCCAGAGAAAAGCTGGGATTAGCTGGGAATGCCCAGAGCTGGGACACTGGAGGGGGACACAACTCCGGTGACAGCTGACGAAGCTGGAGGCAGCTTCTTGGGCTCGTTAATCCACTGTCCCTTCTTCTTAAGAAGCTGATCTGGGGTTACTGGAGCTAAAGAAAACCTCCGACTTCGGCAAAACCTTCAAGGTCATCGGCACCAAGATTTACTCCTTCGGGCTGGGAGGACGCTTTCTGTTCGCCTCCGTTATGACAGAGAAGGTCCTTGTCCCCCCTCCTGGTACTACCAGAGAGCGGGCAGCAGCGGTTGGTCCCCTGCCTGCAGCTCTCCCCAGCAAGGAGGATGAAGGATAACGATGCTTTGGTTCCCCAGGGTACCACAAGGCGCATTCACGTCTCCCTTGACCAAGGCGAGACCTGGAACATGGCCCAGCTCCCTCCGTCGGGCACGAGCAGTTTTACTCCATCCTGGCCGCTAACGATGACCTGGTGTTCATGCATGTGGACGAGCCAGGCGGTGAGTGGCACTGGGGACAGGGACACATCCTGGGGCTGGCGACCACTGGAAACCTCTGCAGCAAGCCAGCCAGCTCCCTCACCTGAGCACAGGGCTCTCTCTCCATGCTGCAGCAGCTCTGCTGTGCCTTGGAGGAAGGGCTTCCTCATTAAGGCATCGCTAATTAGCTGGCTGCTTGCTCCGGTTTGCAGCATGCAGGGACCGTGACCACACTGGGTCCGTTTTGTGGCGCTCGGGGGGTTTCTCCTCTCCGCCAGACACCCCAGGGCTTGCTGGTACCAGTGCCAGTTTAGGGGGGCCCCATGGGAGCAGCCCCCCCAGCCCCACCTCACTCCTGTCCCTGTGTCCTTCCCGCAGACACGGGGTTTGGTACCATCTACACCTCCGACGACCGCGGCATTGTCTACTCCAAGTCCTTGGAGCGGCATCTCTACACCACCACCCGGCGGCGAGACCGACTTCACCAACGTCACACTCGCTGCGGGGCATCTACATCACCAGTGTCCTCTCCGAAGGTGGGGCGGCCGCGGCTCCCTCCCTCTCCCCAAACTGGGGTTGTGCCCCCCCAGGGATGGGATCTGGCCCCTGGGGTTGCTGGAGGGGAGCGTGACCCCGGTGCAGGGAGGGGGGGATGGGATGGGCATCCTCCTGACCCCTCGCATCTTCCTCCTCCTCCCACCAGACAACTCCATCCAGTCCGTGATCACTTTTGACCGCGGTGGGGAGTGGGTGCCGCTGCGGAAGCCCAAAAACACCACCTGCGACTCCACGGCCAGGAGCAAGGAGGAGGTGGGTCTGTCCCCTCCGGGGGTCTCGCCGCGGGTCCCCGGGGTGCCCTCTGCCTTGGCTCTGCCGAGGGGGTGCTCGGGGGGGCAAGCTGCACCTGAGATGCTGAGGGTGCGGGGCCGGCTTTGCATGGGCTGAGGGTTGCGCCGTGGGGCTGGGGGTCACACCACGGGGTGCGTGGCAAGCCCTGAGCAGGCTGGGGGGGGGGTCCCAGGGGTGCTCCCCAGCACCCACCCCAGCACCCACTGGGAGTTAATGGGTGACTCTGCCCGCCCTGTCCCCGGTACCCGCGGGCTCCTGGACTGGCTCTGCTCTTGCGCTTGCAGTGCAGCCTCCACATCCACGCCTCGTACAGCATCTCCCAGAAGCTGAACGTCCCCATGGCGCCGCTCTCCGAGCCCAACGCCATCGGCATCGTCATCGCCCACGGTACCGAGCCTCACCGGGGTGGGCGGTGGGGACAGGGAGCCCGTATCCGCGTGTGTCACCCCCACAGCTCATGTCCCCCCTCCCAGGGAGCGTCGGGGGGGCCATCTCGGTGATGAGCCCCGACGTTTACATCTCGGATGACGGGGGCTACACCTGGGCGCGGATGCTGGAGGGGCCGCACCATTACGCCATCCTGGACTCGGGCGGGCTCATCGTCGCCATCGAGCACACCAGCCAGCCCGTCAACGTCATCGAGTACGCACGGGCTCTACTGCGGAGGGGCGGCTCGCTGGGGTTGGGGGGGGTCCCAAGCAAAGGTGGGGTGGGAGGGAGCTGCGGGAGGTGCCTCCTGGACCACCCGGGTGCTGACAGACCCCTCCCATGCCAGGTTCTCGACAGACGAGGGGCAGTGCTGGTACCAGTACGCTTTCTCCAAGGAGCCCATCTTCTTCACTGGGCTGGCGTCGGAGCCGGGGGCGCGCTCCATGAACGTCAGTATCTGGGGCTTCCGCGGGAGCTTCCTCTCCCGCAAGTGGGTCTCCTACACCATCGACTTCAGCGAGCTGCTCAGCAGGACCTGTGAGAGCGGCTGGGGACAGGCGGGGTGGGGGACAGCTGGGCTGGGGACAGCCAGGGCTGGGGACAAGCGGGGATGGGGGACAAGCAGGGCTGGGGACAAGCAGGGCTGGGGGATAGCCGGGGATGGGGACAAGCGGGGATGGGGGACAGCCGGGGATGGGGACAAGCGGGGCTGGGGACAAGCAGTGCTGCTGACAGCAAGCACTGGTGACAAGTGGGACCAGGGACAAGCAGGGTTGGGACAAGTGGAACCAGGGACAGCCAGTGTCGGGGACAGCCAGGGCTGTGCTGGGGGACGCTCCTGCCCCAGCCCCCGGTGCAGGTAGTGTTCGGGGTGTCTCTGCCAGGGCAGCGTGGCCCTCGGTCCCCTCCGTGGGGACGGGGTGAGGGTCGGGTTGGCACACCCAGCCTGTGGCTCATGCCAGGCGGCTCCCCCCGGCACAGCGCCCTGCCCAGCGCCACGGTGGTGCCATCCCCCGGGGACGTGTCCCTGGCCACCGCTCAGCCCTCTCCTTCGCAGGCGAGGACAAGGACTACACCATCTGGCTGGCGCACTCCAGTGACCCCAGCAACCCCAGTGACGGCTGCATACTGGGCTACAAGGAGCAATACAGACGTCTCCGCAAGTCCTCGGTGTGCCAGAACGGCCGGGACTACATGGTGACCAAGCAGCCGTCCGTCTGTCCCTGCACGCTGGAGGATTTCCTCTGGTAGCCTCCATCGCCTTGGCTCCCACCTGCTGTCCCCGCTGGGGACCGGTTGTCACTCTCCTCCAGCCTGGCTCCTGCCGGGTCCCCCAGCAGGGTCCCATCGTCCTTCCCTCTTCTTCCCGCAGCGATTTTGGCTACTACCGCCCGGAGAACCAGTCTGTGTGTGTGGAGCAGCCGGAGCTGAAGGGACACGACCTGGAATTCTGCCTCTACGGCCGGCGGGAGCTGCTCAAGACCAGCGGGTAAAGCTCGGCCGGCGGCGGGTGCCGGAGCCGGGGTTGGGGAGCAGCAGGGTGGAACCCCCGAATTCCCCAGGGAACCCTTCAGTGCTGCACCCAGTGGGGCCAGATCCTGCCCTGTCGCCTTGGATCGGGGCTGGCGGTCCCTGGGAAGCGGCTGTGGAGTCACCAGGTGTCACCTCCCTGTCTCCAGGTATCGGAAAATTCCAGGGGACAAGTGTTCGGGAGGGGAGAGCCCGAGCCGGGAGGAGACGGACATGAAGAAGAAATGCACCAGCAACTTCCTCAACCCCAGCCAGCTGGTAGGTGACGGTGACAGCGGCCGGGGCGGTGACAGCTCCGGGCATCGGGCCAGCTCCTGGCCGTACCCTTGGAGCCAGCAGATCCATGCTGGGCTGGGCCGGGCTGGCTGGATGCTGTGGGGACATCAGGACATTTGTCCCCCGGGATAAATGGGGGTGCTGGTTGTGTCTGGGGGCTGGTGGTGCCCCCCAGCTCCGGCCACCTCCTCCTCTCCCCACAGGCAGCATCCACCAGCTCCACCCCCATCATCCTGGCCGTCGTGGCCGTGCTGCTTGTCACCGCTGTGGCCGGAGTCCTCCTCGTCAAGAAATACGTCTGCGGGGGCAGGTGAGGAGCAGATGGTGGCTGGATGCTGCGCCCCCCCCCCCCCCCCAAGCATACGGCAGGGGTGACCCTGCCCATCCCCCATCCCGGCAGACCACCCCCCAGGCAGACCCTGCACCCAGCCGCTCCATCCTGCTCCTCGCAGGATGAGTGTATCCTGGGGGGGGGGGACATTGCCAGGGGTAGGGGCAGTGTGGTCATGCCCCCCCCCGCCCCCCCCCCTTTGCTCCTGCAGGTTCCTGGTGCATCGCTACTCTGTCCTGCGGCAGCACGCGGAGGCCAATGGCGTCGAGGGCATCGACACGCTGGACCCCGGCACCCTGGCCAGCAAGAGCGGCTACCACGATGACTCCGACGAGGTGAGCGCGGGGGTCCCGGTGTCCCCCCACAGGCACCCCAGCCTCCCGGGGGTGTGTTGGGGGGGCAGGACAGGGACCATGCTGGGGACGGGGGGGGTGACGGTCCCATCTCTCCCCAGGACCTCCTGGAGTAGCGGCACCGATGCCAGGGACACCGCCACGCTGCTCGCAGGGACCCCCACAAGCAGGACCCCCGCGCAGGCAGGGTCCCCTCGCACGGGGGTGGCTTTGCTGCTGGGGGGGGGACACGCAGGGGTTTAACTTAACTCCACTTTAATATTTCCTTCCAGCGCGGGACAGGGGCTTTTACGATCTTTTTATTTTTCCCTTTTCTGGGTTGTTTTATTTTAAGGATGACTGAGTAGGAACTGCTGTCCCCCGTGGGGAGTAGCCCCCCCGCCCCCCCTTCTAACCGCAGCATCAGCCCCAGGGTGCTGGGGACAAGCCCTGAGGTGTCACCGCTGCTGGGGGGGAGGGGGGCAGCAGCCAGGCTTGCCTGCAGCCCCCAGCCCCGCTGCCTCTTTCTTCTCCAAAGCAATACAAGCTGGGCTGCCCGCGCCGCGGCCGGCCCCCCCCCTACGCCCCCCAGCTTGGGGTGGGGGTCCCCATGGCCAGGGGGTGTAACGGCCCAGCTCTGGCCCCTCCGGGCTGGCCTTGGCCGAGGGAAATGCAGCAATAATGAATGGAAGCTTGAAGCTCTTTACCGAGGGGCGGGGGGGGGGCTCAGCCCTGGCAGCCCCCCAGCAGGCAGGGGTGCAGGCAGGACGGGAGGGGCTGGCCTGGCCTGGCCCCCCCCCAGTGCTGGGTCAGTCCTCGCCCCCCCGGCCCCCCGCTTTGCACCCTGCCAGGATTTGGTCCCAGCACTGTTACAGTCTCCTTACACTGGAAATCTCCTTTTCTTTAGGGGAGGGGGGGGGGCTGCACCCCCTGACAGCCCCCCCACCCCCAGCCAGGGTGCCCAGCTCCTTGTGACCCCCCCCCCCCCCCCAGCTGGGCTGCAGGGGCTTCGTCTGACCCCCCCCCCCCCCAAGCTGGGGCACGGGGTGCAGTGGGATGGGGGTGCAGGAGGAGGGGGGGTACAGACCCCCTTCGTACCCTTCAGCCCCTCGTGCCCCACCACGGTTATCGCGATCTGGCCGTGCTGTCATGACATATGGCTTCCGCTCTCGCCCCAGTGACTGTGCAAAGCCTGCTGCCCCCCCCCCCCCCCCCCCCACCACCGCACGGTGCCGGGGGGATGGGGGGGGCCGTGGCCCCAGCGCCCCTTGCATGTGCTTCAGCGTCCCCATGGGACTCGCGGGGGGGCAGGGACGGAGCGTAACCCCCTAACTAAAAGCCATAGCCCTGTGCCCCCCCCCCGCCTGGCTTGGGGGGGGGACACACACCAAGGCCAGTGCAGAGTCCTGTAAATAAACCTGGATGTGTTAATAACTTTGTACTGGTATTTTTCTGTATATTTGCAATATTTGGGTTATTAGAAATAAAGCCAAAACGGACCCTGTGTGCCCTGATCTGTGTCGGGGGGTGGGACGGACAGTGGGGGGGGGTCACCCCTTGCAGGGGTGATGCTGGAGGGGGCCCGGGGGTGGCGGTAATTAAAAAGGCTATAATTTATTCCGGTTTAAGGCAACTCAATACAAACCCACAGCAGATGCACAGGCGACACAGTGCGGGGGGGCACGGAGGGGGGCTGTCCATGCAAATAGAAAAGTGGAGGGTGGGGGGACACACACAAACAGACCTGCCCCCCCCCCCCAGGAGGGGCCGGCACTTGCTGCCGGAGGATGGGGGGTGCCTATGGGGCTGGGGCGGGGGGGGGGGCATGCATCACCTCTGCGGGGCTGGGGATGCTCTGAATGTCACTGGGGCCACCAGAGGGGACCCCACACCTCGGGAGGGGGGGAAGAGGGTAGGTGGGAGAGCTGGAGACCCCTTGCCCCTTTTGGGGGGGGCAGGATGCGGTCCTCAGCACCAGTCCAAGGTGTGCCAGGATGGGGTGAGCTGTGATGGTCTGGGCTGGATATGGGGGGGGGTCCACCACTGCCAAGAGTGCTTGGCCAACACCAGCGCCAGCGCCTCCATCCCTGACCCCCCGGGGACCCCAGAAAAGGTGATTTATGGGGGGACACACATGGAGTGGGGTGGGACAGGACCCCCCAGGGCCCTGGCAGGGTGCTGCTGCCTTTTATCCCTTGAAAAAGGAAAGAGGGGGCTCAGAAAAACATCCAAGGCCCAGGGCTGGGGTGGGGGGGACACGGGGTGCCAGCCAGGTGCGGTCAGGGCTGGGGGGGCACTGGGGGGCCAGGTGGGTCGGGGCTGGGGGGCGCCGGCTGGGGTTTGATGCCGCGTGCCTTCATGTAGGAGATGAACTGGTCAGGGATCTCGGCCAGGACATCCTTGGCCAGGCGCGCCATGCTCAGCACCGGGCTGTCCCCCCCGTCCAGGTAGTCACGGAAAGGGACAAACTGGGGGGGGGACAACGGGATTGGAGGGACCCCCAGGGACTGGTCCCCCTGGCCAGCATGGCCCTGTGTGTCTCACTCACTGCAGCCCCACATCCCAGTGCCCCTCCCTTCCCTGATGCCCCAGTGTGTCCCCAGATCCCAGTGCACCCCCAGATCCAAGCACATCCCAAGCCCCAGTGCACCCCTTCTTCCCAGTGCAGCCCCCCTCCACGTCCCAGTGCACTCCCCCACAACCCAGCACACCCCCTCGAATGTCTCAGTGTATCCCTCCATGGCCCAGTGCACCCCGATTCCCAGCACCGCCCCCCCCATGCCCCTGTGCTCCCCCATGCCCCAGTTCACCCATGTCCCAGTGCCTTTCCAGTATGCAGCCCACCTCGTCACCCTCCATGCTGGGACCAGTCAGTGCACCCCAGGAGTAATGGGGCTGATGTGGGGTGCCCGGGGAGCCCTCCACACCACCACCACAGCTGGTCGGGGTCCCCGATCCCCACCCGGGGGAGTTGGTACCTGCACGATGTCACGCTCCGCCACCTTCCCACGGGAGGAGATGCGAATGTCATCCCCATCCAGCTCCACCATGGCTGCGGGGGGGAAAGGTGCGGGGGCTTAGCAGCACCCACGTCCCCCCCACCCCAGGGTGACACCCTTTGACACCCCCAGCCCAACCCCAGCAGCCCCCCAGCCCTGGCAGCTGCAGGCAGGCGGGGGAGCCGGGCTGATTCATCACTGGCAGTTCCCGGGGGAGCTTTAATTTGCCTTCACCGCAGAGCAGCCGGCTGCTGGTGGGGGGGCTGCCCGTGCCCCCCCACCCCGTACATCCCGGGGGGCTCATTCAGCCCTAATGAACACCTCTGCTCATAACCACCCACACGCCGGCTTGTGGCAAGACCTGCTGAGCCCCAGTAAAATCCAAGTCCCGTTGCCTCGGTGGCCTCCGTGCCCCCTCGGGGGCTGCTGAGCCGGGGTGGGATGGGGGCGCCCACAGCCTTACCGTCGAACTCAGCCTGGCCGACCCCCACGATGATGATGGACATGGGGAGCTTGGCAGCCTGCAGCAACGAGGGAGAAAAAACCAAAATAAGGCACCAAAATTGCTGAAGGCAGCCACCAGCCCAGCTCCCAAGGGTCCCACCCCCAGCATTGGCCCCCCAGCACCCACCGGGCCCCAGGGGACAGGGTGACAGTGGGGTGCTGCGCAGGTGCAGATGGGTACCCTACCCTTTGGGCCACGATGGGCACCCGGTGCCGAGGGCCAGGATAGACACCTCATCCTCAGGGCTGCGATGGGCATCCCGTGCCCAGGACCATGGTGGGCATCCTTCCCTTGGGGTCAGGATGGGCACCCTGCACCGAGTGCCATGGTGGGCATCGGTGCTCAGCACAGAGATGGGCATCCCATAGCCAGGGCCGCGATGGGCACCCTGCACCCAGGGACACGGTGGGCACCCCGCACCCAGTGCCATCGGGGGCATCCCTTGCTGGGTGGCACCACGACACCCCCCCAGCACCGCAGAACTGCACCGCCGGTCAAGGGAACCCCTGGGCTCAGCACGGTGCTCCCGGAGCAGCACCAGGCTCCGGAGGGAACCCCAAGGGCATCTCAAGGGCACCCTGCCCCCCCCCCCCCCCGGCCCCGGCTGCGGTGCCCGCGGGCCGGCAGCGGGCCGCTGCGAGGTGCAGCAGCTGCTGGCACTGAGCGGCCCGAGCTGCCGGCACAGCCGCACTGCGGGGATATTAAAGCAGCAAACAAATATTACCGGAGCCGTTCTCCTGCCCGACTCCCGCCAATGCCCAGCATTGCCCCCCGCCCCCCCGGGCACCCCCAGCCCCCTGCTACGGGGCTGATGGCTCCCCCAGCATCCCTGCTCAGCTCCAGCATCCCTGACCCTCCCGACGCCCCACGTATCGGGGAGCAGAGATGGGGCTGAGCTGCTGTGAGGGAGGCTGGGGGATGAGGAGGAGGAGGAGGAGGAGGAAGAACAAAGCTCCCAGCTGGCCCAGGCGCTGGGCTGAGCGGGGAGGGGGGCACACAGCGGGCTGGCGCGGGCACGGCACTTGCGAGGGCAAAGGTGCCGCTGGTGCCTTCCAAGAGCCATCCCGGCGCCAGGATTGCTTTTTCCTTCCCAGGCCCCTCGTGTGGAGGAGGCAGGAGCTGCCCGCCACCCCCCTTGGAGGGGACACCGTGACCTTGGCCACCAGCGGCCCCCCCCCCCCAGCTTGCCCGGGCACCCCATGTGCCTGGCTGGGAATCGTGCCCCAGTTTGGGCAGGTTATGGCACCCCGCTATGGGGGGGCACCCCGTGCACCCAGCTGGATGTTGCACCCACTTCGCGGTACCCGCTGCAGGTTGTTGCACCCACCCAGCTCACTGCACCCCATCAGGGGCACCCCAGGCTCCAGCCAGTCTGGTCACCCTGCCACCCTGGGGCTCCCCAGCCAGTTACCGCACCGGCACAGCCCGCAGCGCCCCGTGCACCCCGCTGCTGCGGCACCCCAGATGGCTCAGAGCACCCCAGCCCCGGGTGGTCCTCGCACCCCAGCACCCACCACCCGCGGGACTCACGTTGACGATGGCCTCCTTGGTCTGTGCCATGTCCGAGATGACGCCGTCGGTGATGATGAGCAGCACAAAGTACTGGGACCCATCCAGCACCGCTGCCGCCGAGCTGCGAGGGACCCCATGAGGGACACCGGGGTGGACACGGACCCCCGGCGGGGGGGGCTGAGACCCCCTTACCGGGCAACGTGGTTGACCACGGGGGCGAAGTTGGTGGGTCCGTAGAGCTGGACGCTGCGCAGGCTGCGGTGATACGCCTCCAGGACGCCCTCGATGCCGCTGCACGCCGGGTTGGCCACGTCACCGTTCTGCGGGACAAGGAACGGCGGTGACAAGGACGATACCACAACGTCCCCGACCCCGTCGAACCCCACCTTGGGACAGACCCTCACCAGCGGGAACTCATGGGACACGCGTCCGTCCGGCGGGATCTTGGCGCCAAAGCCGAGGGCTGGGAACATCTTGTCGCTGTCGTAGTCCTGGATGATCTCGCCCACCGCCTTGAGGGCCATGGTGTAGGCGTTCAGCTGGTAGGGGCTCAGGTAGTGCAGCGAGGTGGACTGCGAGGGGTTCCCTGTGCGGGCGGGGGGCTCAGCCGGGCCCAGCCCCCCCCTCCAGCAGCAGTTTGACGAGTCCCCCGCTCGTTAAATACCGCTGGGGACATGCGCAGCCCCGCGCTCACCGTTGGATGCGGTGAAGTCGATGGCCACCGTGAAGTTGATTTGGGTCCTGGGGGGGTGACAGCAGCTTTAGGGCACTGGGGTGGGTGATGCAGGATGTGACCCATGGCGGGGTGGCCAGCCCCCTCCCCGGGCCAGCCCGCAGCCTGGCTCTCCCCAGAGGAACACCCAAGGATGGGATGTGCCCACCCCCCAGTTCAGATCACCCCCAAATCTCCCTCCGCTGTCCCCCCGCCCCAGGCAGCAGCTGCGGGTGCTGGGGACGCCCTGTTCTGGGACCCCACATCCATCCCCCGGATACAGACGGGGAGACTGAGGCACGTCCCCCCCTCGCTCACCCGCCCCTGATGTAGTCCAGGAAGGTGTGGTCGGACTCCACGGCGAAGGACAGCAGTGTCACCTGCCAGGGACACCGGGCTGAGCAGGGACGGTGGCTGCGCCCCCCCACCCCCTCCCCTCCCCGTGTCCCCCCCCCAATCCTCACCGTCCCCGAGTTCAGGTACTTCTTCTTCTTCATCTTCTTCCTGGGGTTCACCACCTGGGGGGGCGGAGGGGAGCTGCTCCCCACCGGAGCCGCGGCACCCCGGGGTGCAGGGGGGGCACCACGGGGACCGTAACACCCCAAGGTGGGGAGCAGCACAGGGGACACCCCACAGGGTGCAGAGGGGCACCCCGAGGGGGGTGCAACACCCCAGGTGCAGAGCAGGGGGCTGTGGCACCCAGGGGTGCAGCCCAGGCACCCTGGGAGATGGGGACTGCAATGTCCCAGGGGTGCAGCACGGGGACCATGACACCCACGGGTGCAGCACAGGCACCCAGGGGACTATAATGTCCCAGGGGTGCAGCACAGGGACCATGACACCCATGGGTGCAGCACGGGAACCCTGGGGACCGTAACACCCAGGGGTGCAGCACAGGGACCACGGCACCCATGGGTGCAGCACGGGCACCCTGGGGACCGTAACGGCCAGGGGTGCAGCACAGGGACCACGGCACCCATGGGTGCAGCACGGGCACCCTGGGGACCGTAACAGCCAGGGGTGCAGCACAGGGACCACAGCACCCATGGGTGCAGCATGGGAACTCTGGGGACCGTAACAGCCAGGGGTGCAGCACCCGGCACCCTAGGGACCGTAACACCCACGGGTGCAGCACGGGAACCACAACACCCACAGGTTCAGCACAGGCCCCCAAGGGACTATAATGTCCCTGGGGTGCAGCACAGGGACCATGACACCCAGGGGTGCAGCAAAGGGATGGTAGCACCCATGGGTGCCACTGGATCCCGTCCCTGTTTTCTGGCCTCACCTCGTAGACATTGAACTGGCTCTGCCCCCGTGCCAGCTCCCGGTAGCTGGTGGTGAACTCCCCGATGAAGTCGTGGCTGTGGGGTGAGGGGGGGGAGGGCACTGTCAGCTGGGGGGCGGGACGGGGTGTGGGGGGTCCCCAGGGCCACCCCCCAGCTCACCTGCCGTCACGGTCCCAGTCGTACACCTCCACTTTGATGGCTCTGCAAGGCAAGGGGGGGGGTCACAGCCACCACCTGGCACCCCCAAAACCCAGACCCCCACCCCAGGGGCTGTGGTGAGTCCCTGGGGCCCACCTCCCATGGGCTTGTTTTGATGCCTCCGTGGGCCTTTCCTCCTTCCTCCTCTTCCTCCTCCTCCTCAGGCTTTTTCGGTGGGATATTTTTATCCGCCGTTGCCACAGCAACGTCCGACATGGGGCCAAGCCGGCGGCACGACGAGCCACCAAGCCACCGCTGATTTTTGTTTGCCAGGACACGCAGCCGGTGACACCCGTTTTGGAGGGGGAGGGACACCCCCCAGGGATGGCTCTGTCATAGCGATGAAGCCCATTGCCCAGACGGGTAAACTGAGGCACGCAGCGTGGGCGTGGGATGCTGGAGGGCTTAGGCACGAGCGTAGGTACCACAGAGACTGTGGGAAGAGGGTGCAGAGCGGCCACCCCCGCCGGCCCTGGAGGACCCACAGCTCACCTGTCGTAGTCCGCCGTTGCAGAGGGCGCGCACCGGGATGGTGAACGCCTGCCACACCGGGTTCAGCGGTGTTCCTCACCACCTCCGTCTTGTGGCAGATGGTGAAGCTGGAGGGGAGGAAATGTGGGGGGACAAGGGGGGTCACCCCCGATGGCAACACCCCTCCCACATCACCCTAGAGAGGATTTTTGGAGACACACACCCCCCCAACGCCAGCCCAGCCCCATGGGGACAGGAGGTGTCCCATGGCCAGGGCTGTCCCCCCCACCCCTGGTGCCATGAAGGTGCCACTGTGTTTTGGGGAGGGGTTGGGGGTCACTCACGTCCCATCCTCGTTGCTGCGGTAGAAGACCATGAAGGGGTCGGATTTGCCGAAGAAAATCCTTCTTGTCCAGCTTGTTGGCGCAGAACTGCAGCGTGGCCACGTCCTGCGGTGGGGACAGGGGAGTCACCAGCCCGGCACCCCCAGGGACATGGGGGGTGCAGGATCTCGGGGGGGGTGCTGAGGGACCCAGGACCCATGGGACACACCGTGGGGACAGGTCAGCCTTGACCCTCATCTTCCTCACCCCAGAGTGAGGAAGACCTAGGGGCGCAGCCGGGGTAGGGGTGGGGGTCTGTGCCCCCTCACGTTACCGGGGTGTCCCCAACCTGTCCCCCCGCTCCCCAGAGCGGCTCACCCGGCAGTTGCCCAGCTCTTCGGCGAGGAGGATGATGGTGCCGCACTTCTTCCCGGGGATGCCGCTGCCAGGAGGGGCCGTGAGCCGGGGGACACACACACACTGACACGGTGACCCTGTGTCCCCCCGGACCCCCCCAAGCTGGGCACCCCAAAACTCACCCATTGGAGACAGCCGGAGCGGGTCTTCTGCCCCGGCCGTGCGTGGTCACTGTCCCCATCCTGTTGGGACAGACACTGAGGGGTGACAGAGGGGACCCCCCCCTCCCAAAAAAGCCACCCCCTACCCCCCATGGGGAAGCTGAGGCAGGGGCTGGGTAAAGGACAGGGGGAGCCCAGGGCAGCTGGAGCGGGGCTGTCGGCACCGGGGTCTGGTCTCCATCCCAGACACCCCTGATAAGGACCCGGGCGCGTCGCCAGTGCAGGGAGGGACACGGGACAGCAGGCAGCCACCCCAGCACAGGGCCCTCCCCGGGGAAACTGAGGCACGGGGCAGGGGCTCACGTCAGGGGCTTCTCCAGGCGGCTGCCGGCTGAGCCCACGATCTCGCCCAGGGTGCAGAAGGCCTGGCCAAGGAAATCCTGCCGGAGCCGTGGTGTCACGGGGTCTGTCCCTGTCCCCTCCCTGTCCCCAGCCCCACAGGGCTCGGGGAGGGGGGGTGTGGAAACGGGGCTGGCCCCCCCACTTACATGCTTGGAGAGGTCGGGCTTTTGGAGTCCACATCGTACCTGGGGACAAAGTGGGGGACCTGTTGCTGAGGCAGCAGGGATGGGGGTGGCTGTGGGGACAGGGATGGGGACAGACATGGGGACTGGATGCAGATGGGGGTCGAGGTCGGGCAGGGACAGGATGGGACACAAATAAGGATGGGACAGGACAGGATGGGTTAGGGATGGGGACCGGGACAGGATGGAATGTGGATGGGCACAGGGATGGAGACGGGGACAGGATGGGACGGGGATGTGAATGGGGACAGGGATGGTGATGGTGCAAGAATAGTTCAGAACAGAGAGGGGGACAAGCACAGGGACCAGATAGTGACAAGGACATGCCTGGGACAGGGACCAGCGCCAGTGCCCGCCTGGCACTCCCCAGGCACTGGCTGAGCCACCGCAGCCAGCCCCACGGGGCGGGGGGGGGGGGGAGGGGCTGTGCTGGGGTGCTGGGGGCTGCAGTGGCCAGGGGGATGACACTGGGGGGACAGTGGGGACACTCACAGGTCAAAGCGGAGGTTCTGCTTCTCCTCAAAGAAGTAGTCGAGGACGAACTTGCGCAGGAAGTCGGGGTTCAGGGAGTTGTCGATGACCTCGGTCCGGCCAAACTGGGGGACACAGGGACAGCAGGGTGACACGGGGATGGGGACATGGGGATGGGGACACCAGGACACCAGTGTGACATGGGGATGGGGACACAGGGATGGGGACAGCAGGGTGACACGGGGATGGGGACATGGGGATGGAGACACCAGGACACCAGAGTGACATGGGGATGGGGACACGGGGATGGGGACACAGGGAAGGGGAAACCGGGGTGACATAAGAATGGGGACATGGGAATAGGGACATCGGGACATCAGGATGGGGACACAGGGACACCAGGGTGACATGGGGATGGGGACACTGGGGTGACACGGGGATGGGGACATGGCGACACCAGGGTGACATGGGGATGGGGCCACAGGGATGGTGAAACGGGGATAGAGACACAGGAAGGGAGGAAGAAGGTGGGAGCGGGGACAGACAGAGGATGGGGACAGCGGGGGACATGTGGGACACGAGGTGACACAGGGCGCAGAAGGGGACGTCGGGCCAGGCACGGCGGGACCAGGTGCCCCTTTGTCATCGGGTGCAGGGCTGGCACCGCGTCCTGCCCAGCCCCCGCCTGCTCATTAAGGCCCGAAGCCCCTCAATTATGCCTCAGTTAATTACAGGGCACACGGTGGTGGGGCGGGGGGGGCGGAAGGGAGCGGGGGGGGGCAGGGCACCCGAGGGGTGTCCCAAGTGTCCCCTCCCTGGGCACAGCCAGCACCTGCTGGGGCCGGCAGCGCCCTGATTGGCCAGCGGCTGCATGCTGACGGCTCATTGGCTGGCTGCCTGGCACCCCAACATGCTCCCCAGCTCCCCAGGCGTGCTGATTGGCTGGCTGGCTGCACCCCAGCAAGTTGATTGGCCAGCACCCTGACATGCTGGTTGGCTAGGTGGCCAGCACCCAATATGCTGATTGGTCAGCAACCCAGGATGCTGATTGGCTGGCTGGCCAACACCCTAATGTGCAGAATGGCTGGCCGCTGCACCTCAGCCGGCTGTTCCTCACTGGTGATTGGCCAACGGGCTAGCACCCCAACAAGCTGATTGGCCAGTTGCCAACACCCCCAATGAGCTCATTGGTAAGTATCCCAACATGCAGTTGGCCAGAATTTGACCTGCTGATTGGCCACTGGGCCAGCACCCCAAAGTGCTGACAACCAGAACCCCAACATGCCTGACATGGTGATTGGCCACCTGGCCATCACCCCGACATGCTGATTGGCCAGTTAGCCATCACCCCCAACTTGCTGATAGGCCAACAACTTACACGCTGATTGGCCAGCTGGTTGGCACCCCAACATGCTGATTGGTCAGCACCCCAACATGCTGATAGGCTGGCACCTAACGTGCTGATTGGCCAGTTAGCCATCACCCCCAACCATGCTGATTGGTCAGCACCCCAACATGCTGATTTGCCAGCTGGCTGGCACCCCAAACATGCTGATTGGCCAGTTAGCGATCACCCCGACATGCTGATTGGTCAACACCCCCGACATGCTGATTGGCCAGTTAGCCATCACCTCACATGCTGATTGGTCAACACCCCGACATGCTGATTGGCCAGTAGCCATCACCTCAACATGCTGATTGGTCAAACACCCCGACATGCTGATTGGCCAGCTGGCTGGCACCCCAAACATTCTGATTGGCCAGTTAGCCATCACCCCAACATGCCTGATTGGCCAGTTAGCCATCACCCCCGACATGCTGATTGGTCAACACCCCAACATGCTGATTGGCCAGCTGGCTGGCACCCCAAAACATGCTGATTGGCCAGTTAGCGATCACCCCGACATGCTGATTGGTCAACACCCCGACATGCTGATTGGCCAGTTAGCCATCACCCCAACATGCTGATTGGCCAGCTGGCTGGCACCCCAAACATGCTGATTGGCCAGTCAGCCACCACCCGACATGCGATTGGCTGCCACAGGCACTGACCTCGCGCCACTGGCGGCTGCCGGGCGCTGGGTGTACAGCACGCACACTGCGGCACAGGGTGGGTCAGGGGCGCCGGGGCCCCCCCCGCCCCCCGCCCCGGCACACCTCACGCGGGTCCGACTTGGAGAAGGTGTCCTTGTCCAGGAGCTGCCTGCGGGGACGGGGCGCGGGTGAGCGTGAGCGTGAGTGTGAGTGCACGGCTGCGCACGCCAGGCTGTGCTCCGTGCTGGGGTGTCACTGGGAGTGGCCACGGTGTCGGGACGTGCAAAGCCACGTGCTGCACGCTGGGCATCTGCGTGTGCACGGCTGCACATGCTTGCAGCGGTATGTGCACGGCCACGTGTTGGTGTGTCGGTGTGCACAGCCACGTGGTCAAGTGTGCACGGCCGCGTGTTGGTGTGCACGGCTGTGTGTGGGTATGCACAGCCAGGTGACAGTGTGTTGGTGTGCACAGCCGCATGTTAGTGTGCACAGCCATGTGTCGGTGTGTCAGTGTGCACGGCCACGTGTCAAGTGTGCACAGCCAGGTGACAGCATGCACAGCCAGGTGACAGTGTGTCGGTGTGCACAGCCATGTGTCGGTGTGCACAGCTGCAGGTCAGTGTGTCACTGTGCACAGCTGCGTGCTGGTGTGCACAGCCATGTGCCCCTTTATGTCAGCATGCACAGCCAGGTGACAGAGTGCACAGCCAGGTGTCGGTGTGTCAGTGTGCACAGCCGGGTGACAGTGTCTGTGCACAGCCATGTGTCAGTCTGCACAGCCAGGTGTTGTGTCGGTTGTGCACAGCTGTATGCCGGTGTGCAACAGCCGTGTGCCGGTGTGTCGCTGTGCACAGCCAGGTGACAGGGTGTGCACAGCCACGTGTGCCCCGCGCTGTGCGTTTGGGTGTGCGCGGCTGTACATGCCCTGTGCCGCATGTTGGGGTGCACAGATGGGGGGGTGTCGGGGGGGGGGGGGGCACAGCCGGGGGTGTGTGTGTGTAAGGGGGCACAGCCATGGGGGGGGGGGATGGTGCTGGGGGCACAGCCATGGGGGGGGGTGTCACAGCCGGGGTGGTGTGGTGGTGGGCACAGCCACGGGGGTGTGTGCTGGGGACACACAGCCATGGGGGTGTGTGTCGGGGGAGCACAGCCGTGGGGGGTGTCGGGGGCAGCGTCCCATCCCCCCGCGCAGCGCTGCCCACCCGGGCCCTGCCCGCTGCCCGGTGGAGTGGGGGAGGAAAATAGGTCAGAGCGGCCGCAGGCAGCGCGGCCGGGGGGCACCCAGTGCTGCGGGGGGGGGGGGGGGGGGGGGGGTGGGCGGAGGTTCAGCTGCCCACGCCGGGGGGGGTCGGTGGCATGTCACCCGCCCCAGCCCCCCCTCCCTCCCGGTCCCCCAGCACCCACAAAGGAAGCTCCCTGCACCTACCCCCCCCCAGCCCCCCAAGCTGGCACCCGCATTAGGGCAGTACCACCCCAGCTCCCCCAGTACCTCCACTGCCCCCACCGAGTGCCCCCTGTGCCCCCCCCACTCCCCCCCAGCAACTGCCTCCTCTTTCCAGTGCCTCCCAGTGCTCCCTGTTCCCCCAGTATCTACAATACTGACTGCCCACCACTCCCTCAGTGCACTCCACTGCCTCCCAGTATCCTGCAACACCAATTCCCCCCCAACTCCCCGCTGTCTCCCAGTGCCTCCCAATATCCTACAACGCCGACTGCCCCCACTCCCCAGTGCCTCCAGTAGCCTACACACCAACTGACCCTCCCTCCCCATAGCCTCCCAGTATACTACAATGTCGACTTCCTGCTGCTCCCCACTGCATCCCAGTGCTTCCCAGTACCTACGACACTGACTGCCCCCCCGCTTCCCCCCGCTCCCCAGAGCCTCCCAGCACCTGCAACACCGACTGCCTGCCGCTCCCCAGTGCGTCCCAGTGCCTCCCAGTGTCTACAACGCCGACTGCCCGCCGCTCCCCCCCACTCCCCAGTGCATCCCAGTGTCTCCCAGCGCCTGCAACGCCGACTGCCCGCCGCTCCCCCCCCACTCCCCAGTGCATCCCAGTCCCACCCAGTATCTACACCACCTACTGCCCGCTGGTCCCCCCCACTCCCCAGTGCATCCCAGTATCGACAACATCGACTGCCCGCCGCTTCTCCCCACTCCCCGACGCATCCCAGTGCCTCCCAGTACCTACAACGCCGCCCGCCCGCCGCTCCCCCCCACTCTCCAGTGCCTCCCAGCACCTACAACGCCGACTGTCCCCTGCTCCCCAGTGCGTCCCAGTGCGTCCCAGTATCTACAACGCTGACTGCCCGCCGCTCCCCCACACTCCCCAGTGCCTCCCAGTATCTACAACCTACTGCCGCTGCTCCCCCCCCCACTCCCCAGTGCCTCCCAGTACCTACAACACCGACTGCTCGCTGCTCCCCCACACTCCCCAGTGCATCCCAGCGCTTCCCAGTACCTACAACGCCGACTGCCCGCCGCTCCCCCCCACTCCCCAGCGCATCCCAGTGCCTCCCAGCAGCTACAACGCTGCCCGCCTGCCGCTCCCCAGTGCATCCCAGTGCTTCCCAGTACCTACAACGCCGACTGCTCGCTGCTCCCCCCCGCTCCCCCAGTGCCCGCCGAGCCCCGTACCTGCAGGACACCGTCAGCTCCACCCGGGTGGCCGGGACGGGGCCGGCGCCGCTGCCCGGCTCCGGGGCGCCCAGGCCCGCCATGCCCCGGGCTG